>NC_039359.1:203014021-203728883 GCF_003573695.1 Papaver somniferum
GTAATCAGAAAGCTTCTTCTCTTGAGCCTTCAGGAAGAGATGTGAGAAATTTCTCTAAATCTGAAAACAGCCAAGGGAAGATAAGAAATACTGAGGTCAGATATCCTGGTGGAAATCACAACTACTCTCTCAAAACCTATGGTGAGACTATGTCTCCCTCTGCTACTTAGTAGCAGAAAGTTCCGTTCTTGTATCTAACTTGAGAGATACAAGGATGATGTTTGAGAGATGCTTAAGTAATTAGCTGATTTTCATCAGTTTGTATGTATCTTATGACGTGAGTTTTTAGTACTTCTTTCTTTCATCACTGTGACCTCTCTTTCTAGGGCTGGAGAAAGTTTGAAAGCATCACAGTATGCAGTTTTCCTGGTTGGATCCAGTCTTTGGCGTATGTCTTAGTCCACGAACGTCCATATCTCCTCAAGGAACTATAGGGTTTCTATCTAGGGTGTACACTTGAACATATATATATATATATCTCATATATGCGTTCATTAATCTTCAGAAAGGAACTCGATGGAAACTATTCCCAAGGAAGAAGTTAACCCTACTGTAGAGGATGATCTCAAAGGAAATGATCCTTCTCAAGAGTTTATTCTGAAGAAGATGCTTGAAAGGAAAGAGTATAACTCTTGGATTGGAGAATCTGTCAAGGATCTAATTCTCATTCAGAATAAAGTAAAGAACGAACTTGCCAACCTTCAACTGCAGATAAACCAGCTTATTGATGTACAGGCAAAAATCCTTGGTACTCAGAACATCTTGATCAGGAATCAGAAGAAATTTATTCTTGACTGCGCTAAGGCTCGAAACTTTTTTTGCATTGTTGATCGAAAAACTAACGTTCTGACTCATAAACATGGTGTCTCTACGGTCAACAAAATCAAGGATATCATTGACTCCTATTTCGATAGACCATTCCAGAGGTATGAAATCATCAAGGAAAACTGAGTTTTATTAGCTGCCTACTAAGTCTTCTTTTTGGCTTAGTTGGAAGAATAACTAGTGCTTTGAATAGCAATGATTGTGACTACACATAGCTATTATTTTCATCTTATTGTTCTTTTTTAAGTTTATTGGTTTAAATTCTAAAAATATTTGGAGGATGATGTTTTTGCAGTATTAATCTTTATGATTTGTTACATTGCAATGGGTTATGGGATTGGTGTTTACGTCCGTGAAATATATTTGTCCCATGCTTTGTCAAAAGTAAAGTCGTTCGTGTTCGGTATTCACATACAGGTAAAAGATTGAATAGACTTTTGACAAATACAAAAGTTAAGCCTATATTGTCAATCTTTGATGGAAGATAGGTTAAAATCTTTTGTTTTCAAGAATTATGTCTATTATTTTCGTTATGCAAATAGTGATTGAAGATAGAATGAATCCTTGTATATTCCGCAGTATTGATCATCCCTGATCCATATTTTATGTATTACTGTGAGGCTCAGTAATGTATCTTATGTTGAGCATTATACAACCAAGTTGATTTTATTATCTTAGTTGTTGTTCCGTGAGATATGTTATGCCGAGCATATTGAACTAAATTAATCATCTTGTTTGGTTATTTAGTTATTGCTCCGTAAGTATTCTTATGTCGAGCAAAACAAATGACAATTAAACTGATTACTTTTGTAATTAGTTTGGTTGTGTATTCCAATTAGATTAATTATGGGTTCTCTTGTAATTAATCCAGTTGAGTATTTTCGTGACTCCATAAGGTTTTCTTGTGTTGAGTATATGAACGGTTAAGCTAATCATTATCTTATGGCTAACTTAGTCATAACTCTGTAAGTTCTATTATGTTGAGCATAATAAATTGAATTGATCACTTTTTGTGTTTAATTTGGTTGCCTATTCCAATTAAATTAGATATGGGTTTACTTGTGATTAATTTGATTGAGTTTTTGGATATAGAAAATCATTCTCATGGTTTTTGGTGTCCAATAAAAATCCTTCTTTTCTTTTGAAATTAAGGTCGCTCGTTGTTGTTCTTTCGGGAATGACATCAAATGGGGGAGAGTTCTTTTGAACTTGTGCTTAATGGTCATATCTTGAGGGGTGTGCAGCTGTGGAATTTTAGAGAGGTTATCTTGTATCTTTAAAAATCCTTGATGAATGCATTTAGATTCGGCTTTATGATTGTATCTAAATTAGTTGGTATGTATTTTTTACTTTTGTCATGAAATGTCTCTCTTGGAAATTTCATTATGATCTCGTTCTTGTACCTTTGCCAATTTTATTGATAAAAAGGGGGAGAATTAATATGTAGTTCATACTACAAATACATATGGTTTTCGGATCATTGTGTAAGGGGGAGTGGTTTCCATGTGAGATGGAGTATTGACTAAGGGGGAGTGATACATATCACCATAGTTTTATTGTTGAAGTTGTGATACAATTGAAATTTGACGTTGTGTAATAATCCTATGACACTGTATAACAATGATCGAGAACTATGTTTTCTCATTGTTATAGCTACGGATCTTCAACAGCGGTGATGTTAAACTTACAACCTTTGGGATCATTGGAGTACTTGGAAGTGACGAAGATTTCAAGGAATGTTGAAGATTAGACATGTGGAATATGAGCTACTAAAGTTTTTTTATATTTTTTGTATTCCATATGTATTGATAGTTTGTCATTAAAATTGACAAAGGGGGATATTGTTATATCATTGCTCGGTCGAACTCGCATGCGTTTCCATCTCAAGCATGCTTGTCATTGTTAGTGATCAAAACTATAAGTCTTGATTTCTAGCCTATTATAGCTAAGTCTCGGACTAGTATAAAAAGTGTAGTTGAGATCAAGGACTTCATGGAGATTCATCATACAAGTAGAAGAACTACTCAAAGAACCGGTGGAACTTCTCGACAAAAAGGTATGTGAAGACTTGAACTTATCTATCACTCAAAAGTCTATCTACTCTATCTCCTACTCTTTGAGACAAGAAGTCGTATGCTATATATATAGACTTTGATTATACACATTTGGTATTTCGATCCGAGTATACCTCACCTATCTATATCTCGAAATATGTGTTGGTAATCTTTTCGCTTCGATCAAGTTTATCTTTACCATGTGAAGAAAGTCGTGATATGTTTTAACCATCTTGAAAATTGCTTTGACGAGAAATGGTGTAGCAACTATATAACATCCTCTAAGAATGTTTCAATGATTGAAATGAGAGTTTAGATTACATAACCAATGGTGGACATAAGCATTGTTGTGGAAACACATTTATGTATAAGTCCTATTCCTTGAACCAAAGTTTGCGAACTTTGTTGATCAAGAGATTTGGAAGAATAGCATGAACCAAGTCCGCGAACTCAGTCTGCAAACTTCCGAAGTTCTCAAACCCGAGAATTTCTACTGGAGTTGACAAACTACTTGCGTGAGTCTAAGTCCATGAACTCAGTCCGCGAACCCAGTCCGCGAACCGGCGAAGTTCTCAAACCCGAAAATTTCTGCTGGAGTTTGTAAACTCTACCCGGTAACCTAAGTCCGCGAACCTAGTCTACGAACTTGAGAAGGTTATATATCTGAAGATGATTTCTGAACTTAAACTTAAAAAGACTAAGGAATGCAGTTTGCGAACCGTAGCTATAAAATTTCATGAACCGTTTCAAGTGAATCAAATCATCTTTGCTTCAATTGTGTCTTGTGTAGTACATGATATTTCTTTGCAGTTGAACAACTCTCTAACTAGTTCATTTTGAAGTCATTTGAACTAGTTATTTGAAGTCATTTGAACTAGTTATGGTGAAGAAGAACATGTTTGATATGAAATGATCATATGGCTAACCTTTTGGTTGACTACTGTTGAACCAACAAGTGCATACGTTTGGGTACGGTTAACAAACCTAGAAGCGTGCATTGTCAAGTGTGTATAACAAGATAAGTTTTCGATCTAACGGTTGAGAAATATTAGCTTGAATCTAAATTAGGTTTTCATCTAACGGTGGATATTGATTGCTTTGTTACCAAGGTAACCTAATTGCAAACCCTGATTTGAAAGACTACATAAAGGAGAGATCTAGTATTGTGCAAAACTAATCCCCACACCTTACGTGTGATACTAGTTTGCGTACTAGAGTATATTCTCCTTTAACCTTTGGTTTTCTTCTTCTAAAACCAGTTTAACGACTTAAAGACTTCATTGGGATTGTGAAGCCAGACCGATACTACTTTTATCGTAGTTGTGTGATCTGATCTTGCATCTTCTATCGTACGAGTACAATCGGATTGATTGGCTTGAGATTGATATCTCTGATAGGCAAGATATAAAAAATAATCACAAACATCTTCGTCTCATTGTTTGCGATTCCGTAACATTTTGTTTCGCTACCATATGATTAATATTGTTGTGAGGTGATTGATAACTCTAGGCTGTTCTTCGGGAATATGAGACCGGATTATCAATTGGTTCCTGTTCACCTTGATTATTATCAAAAGACGGAACAAAACCTTTAGGGTTTATCAGTGGGAGACAGATTGATCCTTTGATAGACTTGTCTGTGGGAGACAAATTTGTTTATTATCAAATCTTGCAATTTTGGGTCATAGCAACTCTTAGTTGTGGGTGAGATCAGATAAGGGAATCAAGTGCGCAGTACCCTGCTGGGATCAGAGGCGTAGGGAGTACAACTGTACCTTAGATCAATAGGAGACTGATTGGGGTTCAACTACAGTCCAGTCCGAAGTTAACTTGGAGTAGGCTAGTGTCTGTAGCGGCTTAATACAGTGTGTGTTCAAACTGGACTAGGTTCCGGGATTTTTCTGCATTTGCGGTTTCCTCGTTAACAAAATTTCTGGTGTCTATGTTATTTCAATTTCCGCATTATATTGTTTTATCTTTATAATTCAAATAATACAGGTTGTGTGTTAGATCATCAATTAGAGTAATCCAACCTTTGGTTGTTGATTGTCATTGATTGATCCTTGGATATTGGTCTTTGGTACCATCCAAGTTATTTCTTGTGTTTGATTAAAGACTCGCTGATTTCTATTAGCTTGAGTAAATCAAAACAAGAGAGAGATATTAACTCCTTGAGATACCTTTACCTAGATTGAGTCTGACTGTCTAGTTGATTCTGTAGAAAGTATTTCGGAGCTAGTCCATACAGATTTCTAAGCGAAATATTGGGTGGTGTTGTTAGACCCCCGCTTTTTCACAACCTTATGGGTTTAAATTGACTAGGATACTTTGGGTGATTGGATTTAGGAATCTAAAATATATGAGTATTATTGATGTCCTGATTCACAATCTTGTAAGAGAAAAATTGTTGGACCATCAATATGATTTGAGAACCTAAAGTTTCCCGCTTACGTTTAAAGATTCTAGATGGAAAGCCATCCAGCCCAGGAGATTTGTTGGGTTTTATTTTTCTTAGAAATCCATAAATTTCATCCCCATATGGGATATTTGACAAGACTATGTTTTCGTTTCCATTAACACAGGAAAGAATTTTGCAGAAGATAGAATTCCATTGATAGGTATCCACAGGATCAGCAGTGATATGTTTTTGGAAGTACTCCGTCAAAATTTGGCTAATTTCAGTTTATTTTCTGAGTGATATCTCCTTGTTTATTTTATAGAGAGTTCCGTTTACGCCTTGCTAGACCATTTCTCGCCAGGTCATGTTTGGTTGTCATATTGTAGCTCAAAACTCGAAGCTGCATAATTTAAAAATTAGAGTCAATTTTGTTAGGTTAGATTAAGAACATAGAAATGTTGAGACTCACTCTTGTTACTCATGAAGAACCTGAAGACGTGTTGACATCAATACACACATCATCCTTCAGTTCGAGGTTAGTATCAAAAACTAGACTTGTTCCATTTCTGTTTTTGTTCTTTCAAGTCAGTATTTATTGGAAACATAACATACAAAGTAAAGTTTGTTTACTGGTCTCTAGTATCGGTGACTTGGTCATTATAATATGATCAAAGTATCTAGGAAAGATACACTATTTATTTCTTACAACTTGAGTATATGAAGTTACAACTGTGAATCGACATAAACAAGTTGGTAACTTGTTATTATTTAGTGTATTGAAATTACGAAATGAATTCAACCATTGGAATTATGATTCGACGTGATATCATAAACATAATCTAAGAAAGTAGACTTGCGAAATAATGATTCGTAGTTGAAAGTGAGTTCAGAACCGATCCCTGAAGAAGACCGACCCCTAGTGGTAAGGCGCGATTTCAAGTAAGGATTGAAAAGGGAGAGGTACCAAGTACACCACCAAATTTTTCGTTCGATAACCTGTATGGACAAAACCCAATACAATTACAAGTAGATCTAAAAAAATCATTGAACAATATGTATGTAAAGTTTTTCTCTTTCTCTTCCACAATCAATATGTCTAGACTCAAAAAAATTTAAACCTGATTGTGTGGAAGAGTTCTTGGACGATCTCACAAATCAATATCCAAGATAAATCTAGTCGCATCCAAGTCAAGATGATCCTAATTCCAACAGGTATGAAACTTTCCGTCTATATTTTAAGATACGAATTCAACAAGTACGAGTCTTATCTTTGATTTCAATTAAAAAGAATCTAAATTATCTAGATTTATTACGTACTACTTGTGTTATTCCTATTATAAAGATAAAACAATATAATGCGGAAAATAGAAAACACATAACACCATAAGTTTTGTTAACGTGACTGCACCTGCAGAAAAACTATAGGACTTCACCATTGAACGGTGAACAATACCGACCCTTAGTATTGCTCAACCACATAATTGGAGAAACAAGAGCGAAACCGAAATTTTCTCACAATACTTCCAAGATTCCAACACTTTTACCTGGGAATAAAAGGGAAAAAACCATAAAACTTAAAAACACTTCCCCCTCCAAATTCCATCTCCTTCGTTGTCACATCTGGTGCATTCATCCATCTATTTCTTTAATTTGTTTTTTTTATGTTTATGTTAATTCTTTACATTCGATTGTTATGTTTCTTTAACGGTTTAACCTAATAGATCCAAACAAGCATTTTAATAGACATTCACGACCCTGACAAGCAGTTTAATGACCAAGTCACTGATACTTTGAGACAAGTACTAGTATCAAGGGTCCAAACAAGCAGTTTAATAGACTTGTTAAAAGATGGAATAAACGGCCTAGTTGATTCTCCTCATAGAGTTTTTTAGAAAAAGGTTATTCCCCGAGATAGATTATTTATATAATATTTGTCTTGGTTTGATCTTTGACCAAAGGAGTTTATCTAGTCTATCTAATATAAATAAAATAGTCATTTTCACTCGTTTATAGTGAACTCTCAAAAATACCCCTCTGTGTTTCAGGTTTTGTGTTCGCGTTTTCGTAATAATAAAAAGGTATGAAAAATAAATTTATAAAAATAGTTAAATTAAGGTGGGTGGTTCGAATCTCGCTTGCTTCAGATTCAAATTTTTTTATTCCGAGCATTTTTATTTTTGTCTATGCATCAAAAAACTATATGCAATTTTTAAACTAATCAGAGCAATGCAGTTTTTAGATTAAGAAACTAGACCTTTTAGATTACCATCTAACCCAAGGTACCAAATCAGGGATAAGAAAGATAGTTCAGTCGGAGACAACACCAAACCAGAAGGAGGAAAAGAAAAACCATAGATTTTAATTGAAAGATCATTGATGAGAAAATTTGTATTTTTTTTTTTGTTTGATTTTAATTGAAATACGAAATTTATATTTATAATAAAGTTTTCTTCTTCCAATAATCCGCTACTAATTTGGTTGAATTGGATGTGGGAATGGATAAATGCAAGGCCTTTTTAGAGTTGATTAGTTAAAAAATGATTTTATATATCTCATTTTGATGGAGAAAGAAACTAATTGGATTCTAACTCAGGGTTGTATTAGTGTAAGATAGTGGGGGATACAAGTGGGCTTAGATTTGGGTGTTTAGTAGGAGTTGTAGATGAAGTGATATTGGAGCAGGACTATGAAGAATAAGAAGAACATATTTGTAGATATTGTGCAGATGAAGAAGATGAATAAACAAATAAAGAGGATGAAGAATTTGTGTTATTAGGTAGGGAGGGGTTGAAAGATAATGAACTTTCCTTGAAAATGTTCTTTAGAGATATGTCTATCCTCGAGACAGATGATCCAGGTATGGGTTTTCAGGTAAACTTGATTTATCTTTAGAGGAATCACATTGGTGCAGTTGTAATTGTTGTGATGGTTGAAAATAGGTTATTTTGACGAGTTTTGCACATGTAGACCAACTGATTTACCTTTGTCAATGAGGAAATAGTTTCATGTGAGGCTAATAAATATAATGAACGGTGTTATGTGATGATGGGACTTCCAGTGGTTACATGTAATGAACAGCAGGCGCATCGTGCATGTGTCTAGATTAGTATTGAATAAAGGGAGGATCTTTATACTAAACTTTATCTATTATCATTACCAGATATGAGAGACATACAGTGATGTGGTTATTGGAGCATGTTAGTCATTTACTATTTTAGGTTACAATTCAAAGGAGCTGAAAGCAAAAGTTTTTACAACATGTGAAGCAAATCAAGATAGTGGACTCTGTTTAGGGTTCATGTGAAGAGACCAAATTGGTTGTAAGTGCATGGATACCGAAGGAACTGAGTAACTAAAAGTAGTTTACCTGGTCTCAACTATACGAAATTGGGTAGTCAATTTGTAAAGTGGTTTAACTCTGATAGTATTTAAAACTAGATTAAGTCCCAGAGTGTTTTTGCCAAGCCGTTTTCCTCGTTAACAAAATTTTATGTGTTGTGCCATTACTTTACTTTTCGCATTATTATTAATTTTATAGTTATAGTTAAATAGTAACACTTGTATGTTAATCAAGCTTGGTACGATCCCATAGTTGGGGTGGTTTTGAACTCATACTATGTACCAAGTTACACCTTGTTAAAGTAATCTTTTGACATCTATTATTTCTGTAAGATTACACAAGGTGTGTCTGTAGTATGTTGATATAACAATATTGTGGTGTACTTGGTACCCTCGTTATTTCACGATATATAATTTCTTACAACATTCTAAGCTCTAAATGGTTTAAATCTCTTCATTTTTCTTATCCAACATCGAGAATTTAAATGCTGGAATTTATACTACTCAGCAAATTAGAAAATTTCAAGTGAAAAGGCTGCTAGGTAAGTAAGTTAAGTGAACTAAATGAAACAACGTATTCAAATAAACAGTATTTTTTAAGAAAATAAAATCTTCACATTTCTGTAGTAGGGAAAAAACTGATTCAAGAGAAAAGAGTAAAAGTGGATTAGGTAGATGAGAAACAAGTCTAAACCTTGAACAAATATACAACACATGAGTACTCTAGATTCGAGAGATCACTCTGTACAATCCTTGCCTAAACCAAGAAATGGTCGTTCCAGTCTTGCTTCGATCACAAAATAAAGGAAAAGAGTTGATCTTAGGGAGAAAAACAGAGAAGGGGTTGAGATCAGAGTGATAGGCTCTATAAAGTGTGATTGTTTATGACTATTTATCAGAAGATAGAACTTCCTTGCAAAGTGTAAGATGTATGTTCTATCTTCTGGTACATTAGGCCAAGCACTATGGTGCAGTGCATCCCTTCCCTATCCCTCAAATAAAGGGAAGGGATATCACAAGGATGGCAGCCTCACTATGGTGCCCTTTTTTCCCTTCCCTACACGATACGGAAACGCAGCATCCGTATGAATAATGCTATACGGCTACTGAGTTTCCGTTTAAGTCAACTCGCTGACTTGACCAATACGGCTTCTCAATTTCCTTATTATAGGTATAAGTCATCAGAAGCTCGCTCCGCTCGGCCATTTCTTCTTTTTCCTTCTTCTTCTCTATTTTTTTCCTTTCTACAACTGATAGGTGTCATAAACACCTAGATTATTATCTATTGATTATGCTTTCTTTGCTAATTTTTCTTGTAAATTATGTATCTTGTGTTTGTTTTTGAGTATTTAGGTACTTTGGAGTCATTTGGAACAAAAGAAGAGGAAACGTCGCTTAAAACGTGAAAAGGTGCAAATACTGTTGGAGGCAGATTATTTCTCATTCTTTGCTTTTATTTCTTCATCTCTGTCTGAAAAGTATGTCAGCTTTAGTGATGCATATTCATTTGTCTAAAAAGCATGACAACTTTGGTGATGAAGAGATATTAAAGAGAATAAGTGAATCTGAGAAATAAGAGACGGATGATGTTGGTGGAAGAACTCGAAAGAAGGAAAAATCATGCAATTAGATCTAAAAGGAGCAAAGTCGTCACTTCGCAGGCGATTGATATTTGGAGCCCGCCGAGGATAAGGGGTAACCTGCGACAGAATTGCAGGCTACAGTTCGTTAAGGGGCACCCACTCCTTTATAACTTAGAGCTAGGTCGAGGGTTTTATTTCAAAAGTTCATCTTCCTCTCTTCGAGCAGAAACTTAGCTGCACCAATAACGTTGCCGGCTAGAGATTTGGGTCCATTGGGTATTGCCGATGAGCTCTGTGGCCGGAAAAGGAGGATTAATGGGTTTGTGCTCCATGGGTCCGATAGCTGAGTACCAAGGGTTTGTGAGGAGAGGATATTGACGACAAGAAGGAAATGAGCAGATGATCCAGTTTCATATATTTAAGCCGTTGTTCAAGCCAAGAAATCAGAGAAGAAACAAGTTTGCAGTCGATTGGTTGAAGTATCAATGGAGATTCAGGCCTATTTGTGTGATTCAGATGCATTGAGAATATGGGTTTGTGTGTATGACTGCAGGGAAGGAGTTGTGAAATGAATTTCGGATCAGCAGCAGGTTCATATCTGTAAGAACAACAAACTGCACACAGGTTGTTTGTAGAAAGGCATGAACGAGTAGTTCTTCACATTTCAAGCTAGTTGTGACCAGTCTTACTGCCTATTTGCTTTGCTTCCGCTCTGCCTTGATTCTCGAGGGTCTAGTGGATGTTGTGAATCGAAGAGATGAAATTGAATTAAGGGTTTGAGTTTGTTTGAGAACGA
Source organism: Papaver somniferum (assembly GCF_003573695.1). Lineage (NCBI taxonomy): Eukaryota > Viridiplantae > Streptophyta > Magnoliopsida > Ranunculales > Papaveraceae > Papaver > Papaver somniferum. The sequence continues at coordinate 203,025,016 of NC_039359.1, forward strand.
GAAGACCCTTATTTTGTTGTTTGGAAGGATGAAGAAATGGTGGAGAAATTGGTTGTTCTCAGTGCAGTGATGGGAAATTGCAGGTACAGTTGACGATTCGAGATTTCAGTTTAAGGTTTGTTTTGATCTGAAATTGAAGATGAAAGAATGGGTTTGTGTTGGATTTGAAGAATACACAGAACAAGAGAAGATTGAACTGTTGGTGCTGTAATGAGATTGAGGCAGTGATGATGTGGGCTAAGCTGCAATGAAGGGGAATGTGATGTTGGCAGTGGAAATGGAACTGATGTTGAGGTGGTGCTGATAATGATACAGCTAAGCTAAATTGCAGGGTTGGTTGTGCAGCTGTTATGGGTTTTGACTGAAGTGATGGCTGGAAGAATGTTGAAGGGATGTTGATTGTTGTGAGCTGAGCAGTGAAGATACTGGTGGTGGAATTGAATTACAGTTACTGGGATTTGTGGTGCAAAGGCTATCTGTGACTGAACTGCAGGTAAGAGAGCGTTGCAGGTTCAGGTGAGACAAGAAACAGAAGCTGATGTTTGTGGTTAGAATTGGTTGAGCTGAGAAGGGGAATCAACTGGTTGAACTGGTGAGCATCTGCTGCCATTTGAAGTTGAATCTGCAGTGATGCAGTGGCCTGAGCAAGTGTTGTTGCAGAGAATGATATTGAGAAGATTGCGTCACAGAGTGGTGCAATTGAAGAAAATAAGTTTGTAATGGGATATGATGACAACAGTAAGAGGGGCTAGTCTATGCAGCTGGTGCTAAGATGCTTCCATGGATGTGTGGGTTGCGAGAGGACTTCGAGTCTCATGAAGAGTAAAAGCTACTGTTTCTTGCGAGAGAATGAATGAAGATTTGTAGGCAAAGGGGAAAAGTAAATTGAATGACTTAGATATATGTTTGGATTGTGCAGGGGTGAAGAATGAATTCTGGCTGGGCAACTACACAAAGACAGCCATAACTCGGCTGGGTTCCGATTCAGGCGAGTCAACCCGTCGATTAAGGTGAGCTGACTCAAATGAACTTGTTGGACTGGGCTTCAGTAGTGGGATCAACTTCACGGCTAGGCTAGACTTGGTTAAGTTTTGGCAACAAATTTCCAGGAGATGGAATGCACGGGAATTTTACTACTTGGACACCTATAAAAGAGAAAAGTCTTCTTATTCTCTTGGTTATCTTCTTCTTCACCTTTTTCCTAGGGTTTATGGAAACTCCTCTCTTTATTCTTGTTATGAACTCCATGAATATGAGTTAGATTTTATTATTGGTTATGGATTAAATTGATTTCACAAAGCATGCTTCTTTTATTAATAAATTAGTTTTGCCTCACAATTATCGATCTTGATTTACTATATATATCGCCATGTATGACTTGAATATTTGTTTAGTTGAGTGGCCAATTAATTGAACTTTATTCACATCTAAAGCTAGTTTAGGGTGTTTCATACGTAAAAGTGATGCATCTTGGATACAAGTAGCACAAATATGGTTATTGCTTGTAGTGATATATCCTAGTAACTATATGTGAATCTTGACCTTTGTTAAATCGGATTAGTGCTTTACACGTTCGATTGCATTGATTAGCCTAATTTCATAAACCTTAGTGCATCTAGGGAATTAAACTTGATTAGTGCTTTTACACGTTAGGTTGTTCTTTTAGATAGAATTCATATTCGCATCTTTTAATGTGTTTGTTGATGACAAGAGGGAATTAGCGGGATATTCTTGCGATCAAGGTATTCTAAGGCTTTTGATAATGAGAGATTAAATATCAATTCTAGTTATTAAGACAAGAACATGTTAGTGAATGAAAACGAAGTCCTTAACCAATACTTTCTCATAATTGATTTGTGTGCTTCACTTTGCTTTGTTTGCTTTTATTTTATTTTAGATATATAAAAATCAGAAAACCCTCCTTGTTTTACATAGGAAACCGAAACAACTTGACAACCTCAGTCCTCTCTGTGGGAACGAACTCTTTCCTACCACTTACTATATTATTGTAGTTAAGTATAAGAAAGTGAAATTATATTTGTCGGCTGACAACCGGTCAAATTTTGGCGCCGCTGGCGGGGAGGCAGCGGTTGTCACTTGTTTTTGGTTTCTTATTTTCTTGTATTTAGTTTTGTTTTATTTTCTGGTTTTTAACCTTGTTTTGAGAATCGTGTTTCAGGTACTTATTTCTCATGGATGGAGCATATTGGAACAATGGATACGGTTTCCAACAATCTCAACAACATGAAAACTTCCAACAATTCCAAGGGTATAATCAAAACCAATTCATTAGTTATGACCAATATTCCATGGATCTTTATGGTTTTCCTCAACAACCTTATGGCGGGTATGTGTGTGAACAACCACAAGGATTGGAGGATTCTTATGTTCGTGAACAACAAGTCTCTAACTTGTTAGACAACTTTTCCAACTTTTTACGACGAGAGTTTCAAAAAGATAAAGAGGCTACAAACGAGCAACTCCAAGAACTTCGTGAAGGTATGGCTATCTTACGAAGAAGCATTGATGAATACAAGGAAGAAATGTATGAAGAATAATTTTGTTTTCAAAGCAATAATTATTTTAATGTGCCTGTGGTTTGTGATGAATATTTGATTGATGCTAATGTTGAAAAGGGCCAACCTTTGGGGACTTTCGTTGATAATTGTGTAGCTAACTCAACTCTTGATCTTAATAATGATCATTCGCCTATTCAAAAGGATGAGTTTGAGGTTAGCAACACTAAATTCAGCGACAACCAATCTTATGTTAACTATGAAAGTGATGATGATTATGAAGATACGTCGCTTGAACCAACCCATGGTGACATTTCCCAAAGGTGTACAACGGAATATTTTTGGGATCAAAATGAAGACGAAGAGGAATATGTTGACACTTGTGTAAATTACTCAAGCATTGATCTTAATAATGATCAAGATCCTATTCAAAGGGTGGAGCTTGAGGATAATGCATTTTTGAGTCTTCTAAAAAAGTTCCTTATAGCAAAATTTGCAGCCGCAAAAGAGTTTGAGCCTAATGATGACGAGTATGTTGAGAATGTGACCGTTACGACCAATATTGTGGAAGACCCAATTGATCTTGCAAAGGATTATAATGATGATGTTAATGCCGAGACTTTAGTTAAGGTAGAAACGGATGAAGAATGGTTGCAAGGTTTGATAGAGGACCATGATATAAAAGAGGTGAGTAATTCACTTGAATTTTTTAAGGATGACGAGGATTATGTGATACAAGAGATTGTGCAAGGTTTGTCTAACCCTTTGCATATTGTTTCTTCTTCTTTACCACTTATTGGTTTGAATGTATGTGCTTCGAGAATATTGTTGAATGACTTTGTTTCTCGATTTCCGCCATTAAAGATACTTGATTCTCAAAGTATGCAGGTCTTGGAACAAGAAACCGTGGAAGTACCCGACTTCTAAATTCTTTATACACTTCCAAGTGTGGACAAGAATAAGTGTGGGGGGAAATTTTATCGGTTAATAGCTTCGTTTCAGTTTTATTGTGCTAATATGTGTGTGAAGCTAGTGTTTGTAAAACAGGTGCTATGGGTGGATCCCCAACTTTTCCGATTATTGGTGTATGGGGAATTCGTCGTGCAAGTCGGGCTAAAGACGTTAAACTAAGCGCTAAATGGGAGGCAACCCACTGAGTTTGTATTTATATCTTTCGTTTTTCATATCATATTTTCATCCCCATGTTTAACTTCCTTGAGTCGATAATCTATTTTAGAAGAAAATGATGACGAATACCTTTTCGTCAGAAAATTTCAGACTGCGCGTAGTTCAGTCCAGAGACCATAACTGTCAGACCGTTTATCGAAACACTGTTCCCTTTTGAAACTGTGTAGAAAAGACATAGGCGAACAACTTTCGTGAAATAGTGTTTTGCCAAATTCCTTACCAATTTGTACAGTTTTTGTGTTTTATCTGCTGGTACGTCAGAATTCAGAATTTTCGGTTTTTCACATTGAGGACAATGTGAAGTTTAAGTGTGGGGGAGTCTTTTGCATATAGAGTTTTTAGCCTTGTCAAGAAAAACTGAAAAAAAAAACGAAGAAGAGTAAGTCTAGCAACTTGTGCCTTACACTAATGGAAACATCGTGGTTGTAGGAGTTGAGGAACCCATTAGTGGAGTATATTCATATGAAAACGAACAAAATATAAAGTAACATGTTAGTTGTCACCATATCTCGGAGTCGTCACCACATCACGTTCTATTTTTATTTTTCCATATTTATCTATTGTTTCTCTAAGTGAATTGGTGGGGCACAAACATCGAATTGTTATCACTGCTAGGATAAAATAGAGTGATTGAGTTACTAAAAAAAAAGAAAAAAAAAGACCGACCAATTGACCAAAAGGAATAAATATGACACTTGGATAAAGAAATATGTGTGTGTTCTCCCTGTCTCCGTCGCCTAAGCAAGCATGGAGTGCAGGATCCAAGGGAACTATCATGTAATCTGCTGACAAGAAACATGCGCTTGGATCCACAAGATCCAATCATGATGTCAAAAATAAAAAAAAAAAATTGAAAAAAAATTGAAAAAAAAAAGGAAAAGAAAAAATATTATTATTGTGTTGAATAAAATCGATCACTGGTTCCCGTGTATATGCCAGTTAATTGATCTAGAATTCATACCAGTAGCTCAATCCAATAGGATTTTTAGGTTTGTCGACCGCTGGTTCCCTTGTATATGCCAGCTGTGTTGATATTAGAATTCAGACCAGTAGCTCAATCCAATAGGATTTTTAGGTTTGTTTTGGCAGTGACCTTCAGACAGATATGGGAAACACCGTTCACCTTAGTCAACAGTCCGCCACCATCTACTTTCTATATCCATCTTCTTAATCTTTTCATGTGATTGTGGTTGATTAGATTCCGAGTATTGTGGTTGTGTTCAACTTTCTGATAAAGCTATATTACTAATTTATGAATTTGATTTGAAAGTGGGTACTTCCTCCTGTAATCATTGATAGTATGCCAATTACAAAATGTTTAGTGTCATTTTTTAAACTTTTCACAGGTAGCTGGATTTTGGAAGTAAAGGTTTTGTAGGTACACTTCTTGTAAACCTTCACGAGACTATAACTCGTCCACTAGGGACACTTAGGGGTTCAAAGGCCTGTTATTCATGCTAAGAGTAACCGTATCCTCAGCGACACGGAGTTGTATGTACGTTTTATAATTATTTTGTTTAATTTGCTCGAGGACTAGCAAAGTCTAAGTGCGGGGGAATCTGATAGGTGTCATAAACACCTAGATTATTATTTATTGATTATGCTTTCTTTGCTAAGTTTTCTTGTAAATTATGTATCTTATGTTTGTTTTTGAGTATTTAGGTACTTTGGAGTCATTTGGAACAAAAGAAGAGGAAACGTCGCTTAAAAGATGAAAAGGTGCAAATACTGTTGGAGGCAGATTATTTCTCATTCGTTGCTTTTATTTCTTCATCTATGTCTGAAAAGTATGTCAGCTTTAGTGATGCATATTCATTTGTCTGAAAAGCATGACAACTTTGGTGATGAAGAGATATTGAAGAGAATAAGTGAATCTGAGAAATAAGAGACGGATGATGTTGGTGGAAGAACTCGAAAGAATGAAAAATCATTCAATTAGAGCAAAAAGGAGCAAAGTCGTCACTTCGCAGGCGATTGATATTTGGAGCCCGCCGAGGATAAGGGGTAACCTGCTGACAGAATTGCAGGCTACAGTTCGTTAAGGGGCACCCACTCCTTTATAACTAAGAGCTAGGTCGAGGGTTTTATTTCACAAGTTCATCTTCCTCTCTTCGAGCAGAAACTTAGCTGCACCAATAACGTTGTCGGCTAGAGATTTGGGTCCATTGGGTATTGCCGATGAGCTCTGTGGCCGGAAAAGGAGGATTAATGGGTTTGTGCTCCATGGGTACGATAGCTGAGTACCAAGGGTTCGTGAGGAGAGGATATTGGCGACAAGATGGAAATGAGCAGATGATCGAGTTTCATATATTTAAGTCGTTGTTCAAGCCAAGAAATCAGAGAAGAAACAAGTTTGCAGTCGATTGGTTGAAGTATCAATGGAGATTCAGGCCTATTTGTGTGCTTCAGATGCATTGAGAATATGGGTTTGTGTGTATGACTGCAGGGAAGGAGTTGTGAAATGAATTTAGGATCAGCAGCAGGTTCATATCTGTAAGAACAAAAAACTGCACACAGGTTGTCTGTAGAAAGGCCTGAACGAGTAGTTCTTCATATTTCAAGCTAGTTGTGACCAGTCTTACTGCCTATTTGCTTTGCTGCCGCTCTGCCTTGATTCTCGAGGGTCTAGTGGATGTTGTGAATCGAAGAGCTGAAATTGAATTAAGGGTTTGAGTTTGTTTGAGAACGAGAAGACCCTGATTTTGTTGTTTGGAAGGATGAAGAAATGGTGGAGAAATTGGTTGTTCTCAGTGCAGTGATGGGAAATTGCAGGTACAGTTGACGATTCGAGATTTCAGTTTAAGGTTTGTTTTGATCTGAAATTGAAGATGAAAGAATGGGTTTGTGTTGGATTTGAAGAATACACAGAACAAGAGAAGATTGAACTGTTGGTGCTGTAATGAGATTGAGGCAGTGATGATGTGGGCTAAGCTGCAATGAAGGGGAATGTGATGTTGGCAGTGGAAATGGAACTGATGTTGAGGTGGTGCTGATAATGATACAGCTAAGCTAAATTGCAGGGTTGGTTGTGCAGCTGTTATGGGTTTTGACTGAAGTGATGCCTGGAAGAATGTTGAAGGGATGTTGTTTGTTGTGAGCTGAGCAGTGATGATACTGGTGGTGGCATTGAATTACAGTTACTGGGATTTGTGGTGCAAAGGCTATCTGTGACTGAACTGCAGGTAAGAGAGCGTTGCAGGTTCAGGTGAGACAAGAAACAGAAGCTGATGTTTGTGGTTAGAATTGGTTGAGCTGAGAAGGGGAATCAACTGGTTGAACTGGTGAGCAGCTGCTGCCATTTGAAGTTGAATCTGCAGTGATGCAGTGGTCTGAGCAAGTGTTGTTGCAGAGAATGATATTGAGAAGATTGCGTCACAGAGTGGTGCAATTGAAGAAAATGAGTTTGTGATGGGATCTGATGACAACAGTAAGAGGGGCTAGTCTATGCAGCTGGTGCTGAGATGCTGCCATGGATGTGTGGGTTGCGAGAGGACTTTGAGTCTCATGAAGAGTAAAAGCTACTGTTGCTTGCGAGAGAATGAATGAAGATTTATAGGCAAATGGGAAAATGAAATTGAATGACTTAGATATATGTTTGGACTGTGCAGGGGTGAAGAATGAATTCTGGATGGGAAACTATACAAAGACATCCATAACTCGGCTGGGTTCCGATTCAGGCGAGTTAACCCGTCGATTCAGGTGAGCTGACTCAAATGAACTTGTTGGACTGGGCTTCAGTAGTGGGATCAACTTCACGGCTAGGCTAGACTTGGTTAAGTTTTGGCAACAAATTGCCAGGAGATGGAATGCACGGGAATTTTACTACTTGGACACCTATAAAAGAGAAAAGTCTTCTTATTCTCTTGGTTATCTTCTTCTTCACCTTTTGCCTAGGGTTTATGGAAACTCCTCTCTTTATTCTTGTTATGAACTCCATGAATATGAGCTAGATTTTATTATTGGTTATGGATTAAATTGATTTCATAAAGCATGCTCCTTTTATTAATAAATTAGTTTTGCCTCACAATTATCGATCTTGATTCACTATATATATCGCCATGTATGACTTGAATATTTGTTTAGTTGAGTGGCCAATTAATTGAACTTTATTCACATCTAAAGCTAGTTTAGGGTGTTTCATACGTAAAAGTGATGTATCTTGGATACAAGTAGCACAAATATGGTTATTGCTTGTAGTGATATATCCTAGTAATTATATGTGAATCTTGACCTTTGTTAAATAGGATTAGTGCTTTTACACGTTCGATTGCATTGATTAGCCTAATTTCATAAACCTTAGTGCATCTAGGGAATTAAACTTGATTAGTGCTTTTACACGTTAGGTTGTTCTCTTAGATAGAATTCATATTCGCATCTTTTAATGTGTTTGTTGATGACAAGAGGGAATTAGCGGGATATTCTTGCGATCAAGGTATTCTAGGGCTTTTGATAATGAGAGATTAAATATCAATTCTAGTTATTAAGACAAGAACATGTTAGTGAATGAAAACGAAGTCCTTAACCAATACTTTCTCATGATTGATTTGTGTGCTTCACTTTTCTTTGTTTGCTTTTATTTTATTTTAGATATATAAAAATCAGAAAACCCCCCTTGTTTTACATAGGAAACCGAAACAACTTGACAACCTCAGTCCTCTCTGTGGGAACGAACTCTTTCCTACCACTTACTATATTATTGTAGTTAAGTATAAGAAAGTGAAATTATATTTGTCGGCTGACAACCGGTCAACAACCCACTTTGATTTCAAGAGTTTGAGGTGCGATTCAGGAGATAAAATTCAATGGGTTTGATCCTTACTACCCAGTGAACTATTTCCCTTTTTCAATTTTGATTTTCATCAAAAAATCTTCCAAAGTGAGTATTTCAATTTTAGGGTTTAAATTTAATTTGATTTTGATTTTGATTAAATTGGAGATATTAGGTTGATTATGATGTCTCCTTGTATGTTGTTTGAAAGTTTGAGACATTGTTGATTGAATTTATCATATTTTTTTGATTTAATCAAAGTGCTTGATGTTTATGGTTGATTTTTGATTTAGATATGGTATTGTTATTGATAATTTTGGATTGATGGATGATTAAATGAATATGTATTATGTCTAGGATAGATTGTTTGCAGATAAATTGTATTGGGATGGATAATTTTGGATTGATTGATGATATTGTTGTAATGTGATAGATAATGTGGCTAAGATTTTTCGTTGCTTGAGACAATACATTGTAGAATTTTTTTTAATGGATTGTTTTGTGATGACTTTGTGTATATGTGTGTTGTAGATGTACTCCGATAATTTTCAACAAGTTGAGGAGTAAACCACTGAAACATCGAAGTAGTGTAAGAAGTCTTCATGAAATGTATACCGCAATTTGTAGATTTCCACATGGTAGACAACTTGTAGACGACTGGGGGTTTGGTTTAATTTTCAAAATACATTATCCAAAACTACAAGACAACTACCTAACTAGTGGTATATTTGAAAGGTGGTGGAATACCACCAATACATTTCACTTCCCTAGTTTTGAAATAGGGTTTACCCCATTAGACTTCACACAACTTACCAGAATTCATATTGGCCAAGGAAATCCCATATCATTGGAAGATATGAGTCCTGAGAAATTGCATGAGATTGCTCCCGAAACCATAGATTGTTTGCTCCCATATATTTCCGCGAAAGGTACAAGAAGAAGAAGGAGAGGACAAGAATTTAGAGAAATAACAGAAATACAAGAAGACTTAGTCGACTTGAGAAAAAAAGTTGTGAGTAGATGCAAGGGTATCAAGAAAAGTTTGATTAAAATGTTTCTTGACCATAGAGTCGGCCTACACAACGATGTTGTATTTCAGGAACAAATTGCAAAATGGTTTTTGACGTGGTGTTTTGGGAATGTCCTTTTCCCAAACAAGAACGATGTTGTTGAGATTAAATGGCTACGTATAACGAGGGATTTAAATGTGTTGAGCTCTTATGATTGGGGTTCGGCATTGTATTGTAGTATGTTATGGGGCTTGAGTACTGGAGTAACGAGCAACTCGCCTGAGTTGCAGTTCTTTTCGTATCCATTGATGGTAAAAATTCATACCCACTTGTAAATTTACTTTCTTTACTTGTTTATTATTGGTGACCGTATAATGTAATTAGTCGTTAATAATAACTAATAATGTTGCAGCCTTGGTTTTGGTCATATTTCCGATGTCTATTTCCCTATGTAAAGACGGAGAATGAGTTACTTATAAATCCGTGGCCGGCGGGTAGGTTACATGATGAACACCAAAGATACTTGAACAGAGGCGCACAAAGTGATACAGGTACCCATTCACTGATTCTTCTGCGTAATCAGATAGACAACTTCTCATTCAACTCTGTAGTATAGTCGTTGTGTGAGGACAATGAATGGAAAACTAACCCCGAGGTGTTAGAGGCAAAACGAATCTATGTAACACGGAGGGTATTTTATGATCCATTTGGTCACACCGCCTCGTACTTGGGCGAACGATGTCTCAAAAAGTTCTTGGAATGACAGCAATACCGTTCAATCCTCCTGATTCAACAGTAGACATCAACACCCACTACTTGTACGCCGATACTGAACTTAATCCCTTGCATTATGTGGAAGTACCTGATCATGAGTATAAGCTGTGGTGGAGCAAGAGGTTAGTTGTGAAGTACTCAGGTTTAATTGTACATGAAGAAAACAGAGATGTGTATGGTACGCAAGATCCCGAAGCTTATGTACACCAACCAGCACGTCCACGAAAATGCACATACACAGAAGAGTTGGAGCCCGTCGATCGTCATCTCTTCCCATATCCACCAACAAATCCGACAGCTCGAATATGCGGTACGGAATTTAAGGCGATTGATATACCTATTAGAATGGAGTATTTGAGACAGTATCTTAAACCCAATTATAATGTCAATCAGGGTACAACGGTGAGTATCATATGTCTTTTAATTCTTATATTTTTAATTTGTGAAAAAATTTTAAACTCATGTCGGTGTTTAATGTATACAGGAGATGTGGTGCGACGCATATTAGGATGCACAACAACAAAACAGGGCTCTACAATAATTCTATTTCGACCATACAGAGGAACTGCAACACAAAATCAAATACGGTTCAGATTTCCATCAGAGATTTGCAGATACATTTGATTCATCTACCCCAGGCCAGTCTCATGATTCAGGACCGTCGTCGAGTTCTTGTGTTCCAAACAGTGAAGAAGATTCTTTATACCATCCTTATAATTTTTCTAAACAACTCAATCAAATTACAACAACGTACCAACATCAGGGAAATGAACAAGATCCATGGTTGCAAATTCCAGAGCCGTATAATCAAAATAATAGAACGGAAAAAATTTCAAATCCTTTTAGCGACTTTTTTAATGGCTAGTTTTTTTTTTTTTTTTACTTTTTAACGGCTATCTTTATATTTTATATGTACTGGCCATTTTCACTGTATAACGACTACTTTTTTGGTTTTATATGTACTGGTAATTTTTACTGTATAATGGCTAGTTTTTTTTTTAATTTTATATGCTCTCATCATATCTCTATATATAGCAAATCATTTTCCAAATGAAGCTATCCAAACATTCAATTCTACTTTTTTTTATAAAAATGAGATTCAACAAAGAAGAAGATGTTGCTCTTGCGCAAGCATGGATTGAAGCAAAAAACAATATTCTGAACACAGTTCAAGCCACTAGCAACCAATTCTGGAAGAATGTATTTGCATTTTTTGATAACATATCCGGAAATCCAAATGCGAGAGACAAAGGAGGTCTTAAAACTAGCTGGAGCAAGATCAATAAGGAGGTCATCACTTTTGTCACGATTTAGGCCGAAGTTAACATACGTAATCCTGGAATGTCATATGAACAAAGGGTAAGAATTTTATAACAAATTTCGATTATTTCCTAAAATTATAACTATTTTAAGTTAAGTTTCTTTTTTAAAATTTCAGAAAAGTGCTGCTCGTTTAGACTATCTTAACCAGACAGGCGACAATTTTCCTCATGATAAATGTTATCATCTATTGAAAGAAAGTTATGATACCTACAATCCCGACGAAATATAGCTTTATCGCCGAGATTTTCCTGTATCATATGTTGATCAAGTCTTCAGAATAACAATCCTGAAGAATGATTAAATGTTAATGGTTTATCTTATATTTATGTAATCTTCTGTCTTTATGTGCTTCTGCATCATATGTTAATCAAGTCTTCCGAATAACAATCCTGAAGAATGATTTTATGTGAATGTTCTATCTTATATTTATGTAATCTTCTGTCTTTATGTGTTTCTGCATCAGATATTAATCAAGTCTTCAGATCTATAATCCCGAATAATGATTATATTTGAATGTTTTATCTTATATTAATGTAATCTTTTATGTTTATGTGTTCTTGCAATCTAAATATGATCTGATGTTCTATCTTTTATTTAATAAAGTTTAACATAACTAAAATTGAAATTTAACAAAATAGCAACAAGATTACAACCTGACGACGTCCCAGTTATTGTACTTGGGTTCGTAATAAGGGTATATCCTAATGGAAAAGGGATACCGCTAGGGACATTACAAGCGTTTGGAATTGGATTTGCAAATGGAGTCTCGACAAATTGGCTTATAGATGGATTATGAGAAGATGGGGTTTGAGTATTAAACATATTGGAGAAATTTCCATGATATTCAGATGACATAGGATTAGAATCTTGATCCATATCTTCAGCTACACCTACTTGTACATTTGGTACATCTTTAAGCATCTCATACTCACTATCTCGAGTAATTTTTTTTCTGTATTTCAATATAAAAGCTTCTCTCAATTATCATCTACATCAATGTAAACAAACCATAAATAAGATACGCATAAATAAAACTACTTACAAACAACATATACAACAACTATAATGAACATATTTAGATAACATACAGGGTTATTAGAGTCCAACTCCAGATTACTTGCAACGACTCTTGCAACACATTTAGAAAAGTTATCCACTTATTTCTTGATTACGCTAAACCTATTACGAACGCTTTTTATAGTACGCTCGTGTACATTCCCTTTTTATAGAAGGGATATCCCTACTCAAGTAGAGATATGGAAGACCTTATTAGTGGTTTCCAATTTGGTTTTTCCCTACGTATGAAGGATAGGGTAGGGAATTTGGGTACCATAGTGCTTGGCCTTCGTATTTCTGGTTATATTAATATTACTTCCTATTTTTAGATATCCCAGATGTGAAAAATACTAGAACCCCCTACTATATGGGTTCAATATATAGAAGCCCCACTAAATGGATCATCCACTGTCAACTCCATGCTTTAAGAAAATGATATTACTAGTCCCAGAAAATCAAATTTTCTTCAGATCTGGCTCATAATTAATTATTAGGAATTTTAATAATGACAACACTGCCCTTTAGTATTTATACCTAATAAAACTAGTTATAGATTCCAGTTTCATTTTCATTTTCTTTTTCACTCTCTCTCTCATCTGCTAAAGAAACAGGGTGGAGAAACCTAAATCTGGACGGAGAATACACATTTTGTAATCGAGATTTGCAATGAAAATCCATTTCAAAACCTAAATCTAAGGTTTACAACCAAAGATCTTGATTATCTAAACTTAAATTCAACATCATCAACACTTTTTCTATGTAGATTCGGTGAAAATCAATGGAAAAGAAGTGATAATCTTCATCAACAAATAGATCTGAAGAATCGCCTACAAAATCAAGTTGAATTATTTATCTCTAACATTTAATTCTTTGATTTCGAATTTTTTTTTCCTCAAAAATCATTTGGAAAACTTTAACAGTTTGATTTCATCTCAAATATGTTACTGAAATCATAGTTGGAATAAGATCTGTTATAATCTCACCTCAGTTGTACTTTTGAGTAAAAATCTTCAAAGAAAAATTTCAATTGATTAATTTACCAAATCTACAAAAAACGAATGAATTAATCAATCGCTTTTTATTTGTAGGTTGCAGAAGAAGAATAACAGGGATGAAATAGTGGGATTCACCATCAAATCGAAAGGTAATTTCTTCTTCTTTTATTCTGATTCGTAACTGAGATTTGATCGATCTCTCGATGCACTTTCCTGATTGCAAATTAAAATTTAGATTTGTAATAATAGTATCTCAATCTCTATTACCCGTCAATTATTTTTGAATTTGTTAACTTTTGCTTTTTTGACCTAAATATGAACTTATATTTGTTTGTTGACCAAAATATGAACTTGCTTTTCGTTCTTGAATGATTGTTTCAGCTTGTATTTCTAGTTCTCTTACTTCATCCCCTTCTTACAACAGTGATGGTGGTGGATCTTACTTGATCCATTAAGATATTGTGCTTTGATTCTTTATTAGCTCTTCAATACTTGTTGTACTTCATGATTGCAGACTTTTTTATACTGATAATCATTTTTTAGTTGGTGAAACCTGGGATTTTACTGGTATGGTTATCTTTTTTGGAATATTACAAACTACTGAGAATGTTATTAGCTACTAAGAATGTTGCTAGGCTATTTGAAGTTGCAAACAGTATTTCCTGCTTGTTTTATGTTGTTAGTTTCATATATATTGCAGTGTATCGTTAGCTGTGCACGTTTACTAATAGGTAATGCTTTGTATCTTCAGCTTCATGTGGAAGTTTTTCATGTTTAGGATGTCTTATCCCTCTAATTCTATTACTGCAGATAAGAACTCAACAACATTACATAGGGCTTTTGTTGGTTTACGGTTTAATTCTGTGTGGATGTGTAACTGTTGATTACACATGCCATGTGCATGTGTAACTCAAAATTACACATGCATTTTGTATGTGTACCATCTAATTACACATGCTGTTTTAGTAGTGTTTAGAGTATGGATGTGTAATTACTAGTTACACATGTTAATTATGTTATTCATACATGATACAACTGTGCAGCCGAGGAATCGTGAAAATAGGGGTTCTGGTGGAGCAACAGTCCAAAAAACACAGTGAAGTATCACATTTGCTGACATTGCATGAGCCGATGAGGCTAAAGAGTAGTTGGAAGATATTGTGGTATGCCTAAGAACTTTCTTTTGTGTCTCAGTGTTTTATTTTTACCTATTGCTTGCATTCTGCTTGGTTTTTTGTATGATGGAGTGCGTTCAGTTGAATGATTACAGGTACTGGTACAGTTGTAGTTAAGACAGTGGTAATGGAATAGAGGAAATGAAGTTGGCTGGTGCTGAGATTTGTACTCAGTTGGTGTTGGTTGCAGTTGCAGGACATGGGTTCCGATGGAATTGATATGTGATCAGTTATGACCAGAGTCTGAGAACTCAATATTGCAGGCTAGATGCATGTTAGGATAAACAGGTGCAGAGTTTCCAACGTGTGTTGTTGTTGCAGTGGATTTGACAGGAAGTGATGCTGGTAGAGAATGATGATATGAGCCATGGTGGTAGCTCTAGCTGGTAGGATAAATGTTGTTGAAGGTGTGCACAGTGCTGTTGGACATGATGTGCAGTTACAGGTGCTCATAGTGGTCCTGGTGAAGTGCATATGCAGGTGGAGTTGCTGGTTTAGATGCATGTTTAGGACAGGGAAGTGCAATAGCAGGTACTTGTGGTTGTTAGTTTGCAGCTGGTTGGTTGTACTGGTGCTGAGAAGATACAAGTTGGTGGTTGTGGTAGGCAGTGCAGGTGATGGTGCTTAGAGAGTGATGGTTGGTGCTATACTGAAGAATGGTTGCAGCTGTTGGAGTGCCTACCACAGCCACCACACCTGATATGATATGTGTAATTGTTGATTACACATTTCATATGCATGTGTAACTCCAAATTACACATGCATTTTTATGTGTACTAGTGAATTATTTCTTGGATTTCGCTTCCCATATCTCGTGTTTTAATTCGTTTATTGTGTTCAAACAACTAATTACTATGATGGTAGTAATTGATGAATGGAAAAATTATTGTAAATGAAAATTAAAGTAATACATGTATTTTATGATGAATAACTTGTAGATAACCTTACATATAGCATGTGTAATAAAAAGTTACACATGCATATGGATGTGTAACTTGTAGATACACAGTACATATCTATGTACAAGTGTAATGTTGCATTACACATTTTATTTGAATGTGTAACTTCTGGATACACATGTCATATGCATATGTAAGTTCCGTGTACACATCCATATGTTGGTGGTGGTCGGCGGTGGTGGCGGTTGGTGGTTGGCGGCGGCGGCGGTGGTTGGAAGTGGTGGTGGTCGGAGGTGGTTTAACTGGCGGTGGTGGTCGTAGGTGGTTTGACGATGGTGGTTGGAGGTGGCTGGCTGTGGTTGGTGGCGGTGGCGGTCGGAGGTGGTTGGCGGTGGCGGTCAGAGGTGGTTGGAACATCATCACATAATATTTTAATAATTTTGGGTCTAAATTTAATTTTATTTAATTATGGGCTTGACAATATGTATAAGGGTATCAAGGTCTTTTAATAATTTGGGACCTAGATTTAAACTTATTTTAATTAAGGGCGTCATATTATGGGTTATCCATGGGTTGGGCCTTAGCCTAATTTTCCCATCCCAGATTTGCTATCCCAGTATTTTATCCATATTATTTGCCCTTTTTTTTGAAGCATACTATTTATTAAACTATTAAGTGACTATTACACGAGGGTACATAATACCCCAAGATTCATCGGTTACAAGATTGATAAGCCAAGAATCCACATCAACATGATCTTGGAGCAGAAAAACAGTCTTCGGATTGGAGTTGCACTGGTGAGAGATGTTGGAGTCGAAGGTCGGAAGGCCTTCAGTCAATGCTTTCCACAAGAAAAGTTGTACTTTTGGTGGACACAACAGTGTCCACAGGAACTTAGATGGCGTTAGAACAGTTCGATGCAATTGAATGAAATTGCTAATCATGCCTTTGTATCTTGTTGCTGCGGTGAACTGCCCAGGTGATATCTTTCTACTCCTTCGATTTTCAGATTGATCCATCACTTCAATTTGAGTCTTGTTATTTGCCTTCTAAAGATTTTTACTCTCCCCCTTAATAGCTAGTACATATTTCCTTTCCTATCATGAAAAAAGAAAAAGAAAAGAACTCTTATGGGTTAACATATCAAGAGTCATAAACACAGGTCTCAGTCTTTTGATTTTGGCGCCAAAACCCAATTGCCAGTACTTATTTGAGCGCAAGAGACGAAAAGTTAATCGAATAAAGTAAGTATGAAGTCGAAACCGTTGTTTTCATCAGACGGAGGATTTGGGCAACTTTCACTTTCTAAGTCTTTTCCGATCAAACCCTTATCTGGGTAAAGCACACTTCTTCAAATTCCTTCATTTTGAGATAATCTCCTGTTTGGATATTAAATCTTCGAATCTTGTTGTGTATCTGTTGTTGTTTGCAGCGATTCCAATAATGAAGGAGGAAAAATTAAACTATTAAAGAAGAATCCATCAATTTCCCTCTCTGAATTTCTAAACCGAAAAGTCACCACAAATTCCAATCCATCTAAAACAATTCAGGTATCTCTCTCATCTCTTCTGAAGAATTAATGTGTTTTTTTAATTTGGTTACAATTTAGTGATTAGTGAAGTATCCAATTTTGTTTACAGAATAAGCAGAAACCTTTTCTAGGGATTGAGGGTAAAGTTGGAAAGAAAAGAGGGATATCTGAGGTTGATACTGTTGTTCTTGATGAATCTGTTTTCAAACAGTTTAATCATTCTAGAAAGCAAACTGAGAGAGAAGTGGAGGAATGTAGAGACATAGATGGTGGAAGTGAACCCGAAGGCTCTACTGAACCAGATTTGACGACACCATGCAACCCTTTTCGCGTTTCCTCCAAAGGTTTTTTCGTCTATCTTAAACATTTTATTGTTGGAATTTCAGAATTTTATTTAGTTATGTTGTTATTTTAGGTTGCTTAATAACATCAGTTAGTTTCGTCAATGATTTTGTTCATACTACCGTTCACATTTGAGTATCGGTGAGAATATTATGCACTAATCACTATGAATGAGTATTGAGTTGGGTGATGGTGAATACTTGAATGTGTGAAGAGGAGATTGTATCAAAGGATACTGTGAAGCACTAGCTATACTGAGAATTTTACAGGAACTCTTGTTCCGGCTTTACAATATGCACCATGACCTTTAGGACACTGCTTTGTCTTATGTAGTATTGAGTTGGATGATCAAGTCTTAGTCTCAAGTCCTATTTAGGTGGGAATTATGTGGTTCTTTTGGCTCCAAAATCTCTTGCAAATGTGGGGGGAGATAAACCATGAAACAATGTTCTTTCTCAGAATCATTGGTTTTACATGAAGCAGTGAATGATTCGGTTATATGATTCATAACTACGACATTTGGGACACTGCTTTGTCTATCTTGTTGGGGACATATAATCTCTTAAGTTTTGATGTTTTTGTTTTTTCTCTTATAAGGTGGAGATGAAAGGACTACCGCTCCAACTCCAAAGCACTTGGTAGTTCTTGGAGATGATCCAAAACCTAAGCAAAAGCAGAGAGAGGAGATATTTACTAGAAACAAGAAGCAAAGGCCTCTCTATAATCACTGTAAGCAAACAGTACCCCTTTTCCTACATCAGTCAGTGTACCATGATTTCTCAATACATTTTATTCTTTAGTTTAAATTTGGTCTCTGCGTATGATGAGGTAGTAGTATGTTGTTCATGCAAGCTCGCTTTTGTGTGCCAATCTTTCTGTCAATGATGTTTGATTTTACTCATACCTGTCATCAAGTTCTTGATAGCACCGATTATTCATAAATTGTTTGGTGAAATAAGTGAAAAACTATGACAGATTCTTGTATTTAAACCAGTGAAAGGTGAAAAATAATCTGGACTAAAACAGATGCCTTCTCTTCTCCCGTTTTCTCCAGATGCAAATGGCAGTGGATGGTGGGACTGTGATATGGAGGGTGTTGACAACGAAGAAGTAGGCTGCAATGAAACATGGGAAGGCATGGGTTCAACTACTTTGGGAGGACTTGACTGGCACTGATGATCTAATCCAAGCGTTCCATAAAGAAAGCATCATTGATGTTCACTTCAACTGTGAACTTGTTCTCTTCCGTTTACGCGTGCCTTTTCTCTTCTTCGTTTCAGTATGTTGCAGATCTAGGGTCATACTGGATAGAATGAATCCTACACTGTAAATTTGTCGGGCATTTGGATTTTTTAATCTGACTTTGTTGGCAACTGGGTTTTATAGCAACCTGAATATTCAAGCTTCATCCTTCACACATGAAATTGGCGGTAAAAATTCCTGATTAATCATCCTTTTCCCTAGAGTCAAGGAAGATTAACAGATTAAGTTATCCCGACTATAAGCAGACAGGCTTTAATTAGATTGGGAAAGTTCCCCTCTGGCCTCATTGGTACAGGGAATTTCGAGTCTTGTTATTAGGAGGGATAAAATGGATTTGAGGAGGGAAAGAAATTGGTTAAACTCTAGTCAACGGCAAGTCAAAATCAAATAAAATGATAAGAGTGACTTATATTAGAAATACCACTAATACCCTAGTTCAACCCTAACCATATGTTAGAATTATCCTTTACGTTACCTGTATCTAATCTTAGAATGATAAGATGTTGAACTTCCTGTTCCCAAAATACTAAAGTTCCATAGTAAGAATCGATACTACTGTACTCAGAAGGATTGAATTGTTACTACCGCAATCATTTGCATAGAGCAGTTTCATAATATAATAGTTAAATGAACATCGACACTTGACAGTAACCAGTGAAAGCTTAACTTTTAAATGCATATTGAAAATCCCAGAATCATTAATCAAACCACTACTCCATCGATCTCATAACAATGCCAAAAAATCATTTCGATTTTCGAAGAATATTTGAGTGATGATATTAACACTCTTTTTAACTATCAACTGAAGATGGTTCATCTTCATGAAAAAGGGGTAAAAGGGGTTGATTCTGTTAAGATATCATAATATCTTGACATCCTTATATGTATATATGCAGTTATATATTCTTGTCATCTAGGTGTTGTACAATTAGTTATGGTCATATATTTTTGTATATTTTTTTCTTTTTTTTATCTGTTGTAATCCTTTATAAGTTGGCAGTTTTTGCCCATTACAATATATAGAGAGAGTTTATCTCATTCAGAGTTGTTGTCGTTCTCTATGCTCATGTTTATCATGGCATCAGAGCCAGCAACGATCTGAGATCCATTCCTCCGCTGCATAACCTTTTGAAACAACTTTTGTCTTAGTTATTCAAAGAAAGATATACCTTTCAATTCCTGTGGTTCTCGATCTTTACTTAAAACCCTAAAATCAAAAAATCAAGTTACTTCTTCAAATCTGTTAACATGTCTCGAGAAGATTCTCAACCTATCACTAAGAAATTCGATGGAACAAACTATAATCATTGGTCTTTTCTTATGAGGAGTTTTCTCAAAGGAAAAGGTATGTGGAAATACATTGATGGTACAGAGAAATGTCCTAAAACAAGCAGCTTCACCAGCAAAGACAAGGACTCAACAACTGATCTCAATTAAACATGGGACATCAACAATCACAAGATTTTAACTTGGTTCGGCAACACTGTTATCACCTCAATCAGTATGCATCTTACCAGTTTTGACATTGCAAAAGATGCATGGGATTTTCTTTCAAAAAGGTACACACAAATAAACTTTAATCAAAGATATAAACTTGAACAAGATATACTTTCCATGAAACAATCAAATGATCAGTCCATCTCTGATTTTTATTCTGAAATGTCTGTAATCTGGAATCAATTGGCTCTTATGGAGCCAAAATGGACAACTAATCTTGAGTTGTGGGAAAAATATAGAGAAGAAACAAGAGTGGTGCAACTTTTGATGGCAATACCAGATGAGTATGAGTCTGTTAGAGGTGTTATTCTTCATCGCTCACCTCTTCCATCTGTTGAGTCTTCTTTGTCAGAGCTTATTACTGAGGAAACACGGAAACGTATCAAGCCAGAACCTTCAGGAGTGTTTGCCATGCCTTCTTCCCGACCAACTTTCAACTTCCATAGAAGTAATCCAACAAATAATTCAACACAGCGTGACTTGATTCAGGTTCAATGTAATAACTGTAAGAAGTTTGGTCACATGGCAAGAAATTGCACTCTTCCACCAGTAGCAGTGCCACATGATACACCTACAATTCAATGCAACTACTGCAATGAACTGGGACACTCCACAAGGAATTGTACATCTCCATCATGCAAGAACATGAGAAGGCAGAATTCATATGGTGGACAAACAATATTTGGTGGGCAAACCAGATACATTGTTGCACCATCCTCATATGTTACACCAGCCTCGTCTGTATCAACTCAAACTGCACAACCAACATCTACAAACTGTGACTTATCAACTTCAGTACCAAATCTTAGTGAGATACAAGAAATGATCAAGCAGGCACTCTCAATTGGTAACAACTCTACTGTTGCATCTGTTTTCTCAGCTCCATCAGGTATTTTCTCAACTGGTTGGTATCTAGACTCTGGAGCATCAAATCACATGACTTATGACTCAAAAGTCTTTGATAATTTTCATCTCATTATAGATCCTAAGATACATACTGTTGATGCGTCTGTTGTTACAGCAAGTCATATTGGTGTGATAAAAGTGTCGAATAACATATGTGTACCAGATGTTTTGCTTGTTCCTATGATCACAATAAATCTTATTTCCATTGGACAATTGTGTGATTAAGGTTTTAACATCATTTTTTTCTCCTATTGGTTGTGCTATCCAGGATCTCAAAACAGGGAAGCTAGTTGGGATAGGTCATAGAGTTGGTCGATTATATCTACTCCAGTCTCTAATCATTCCCTCAAAAGTGCAGAATCATGTCATTGCTACAAATACTACTTCATCTCACACTACCACATCTCAGTTCATGTCTTGGCATTCTAGGTTAGGTTATGTTTCCTTTTCTCGTCTTTCATATATGATCAATAAGGGTTTACTAGGAGATACTCAGTTAGATAAAGAACCAAATTGCATCTCTTGTAAACTGGCAAAACAACCATCTCTTTCCTTTAATCTTAACACTTTTACCTCAAATGAACCATTTGCTCTTATACACTCTGATGTCTGGGGTAAATCTCCAATTATGTCAAAGGGAGGTGCTTTACACTATGTCAGTTTTATTGATGATTATTCGCGTTATACATGGGTATATTTATTCAGCTCTAGAGCTGATTTTCTTAAGTTATATGTTGATTTCTCAACTATGATAAAAAAAACTCAGTTTGGTAAAATGATCAAAGTCTTTCGTGTTGATCAGGGTGGGCAATACATTTCTAACCCATTCAAAGAATTTCTTAAAACTCAAGGTACCTTTCTTCAATTGTCTTGTACTGAAACTCCAGAACAAAATGGAGTTGCAGAACGGAAACACCGTCATATTATAGAGACAGCTAGAACTCAGTTAATCTCTGGTTCTTTCCCTTCCAATTTTTGGGGAGAATCAGTTCTTACTGCAGTTTACACTATCAATAGAGTCCCAATAGCCGTTATTGTAGTTATATCTCCTTATGAGCGTCTCTATGGTGAAAAACCAAACTACTCTGAGCTTCGAGTCTTGGTTCAACTTGTTCTGTGCTACTTCCAGAACGTGAACGTCATAAACTTGGTCAAAAGAATGTTTTGTGTGTTTTTCTTGGCTATGGTATTGCAAAAAAAGGGTATCGTTGTTATGATCCAGTTAATAAAAAGCTTCGTGTTTATCGTCATGTTACATTCTGGGAGAAAGTCCCATTATGGTCACTTCCAAGCAGCAAATCATCATCTTTTGAGTCCTTCACTTACTCTGATCCATTTCCTAGTGAATCCAATCCTAGCACTCCCTCTATATCTACTCATGAGATCCCATCTCCTCTAGTTGCTGATCCACCAAATACTGAAGATCAAGACCACTCTATGACTCGGCTCAACAGTGCAGACCTGGCAAGAGATCCTAAAGATGATGTTTTTCCACCTAGAAATTGAAGACCACCAGCTAAGTACTCAGATTATCATTGTTCCTTGTCATCTATTATGTTATTTTATGAACCAAGAACTTATAGAGAAGCAGCAGCTATACCTGATTGGAAAGATTCGATGAAAGAAGAATTGACATCACACAGAGAAGCTGGTACATGGGACATGGTAGATCTCCCACCTGGAAAGTCAGTTGTAGGCAATAGATGGGTTTTCAAAGTTAAAACCAAGTCAGATGGCAGTATAGAAAGGCAAAAATACCGTGTGGTTGCTCAAGGATATACTCAGGAATATGGGATTGACTATGAGGAGACATCTGCTCCTGTTGCTCGCATGGTCACTTTTCGTACACTCATTGTTGTTGTTGCGGTTCAACAGTGGAACCTTCATCAGATGGACGTGAAAAATGCTTTTCTTCATGGAGAATTACAAGAAGAGGTGTATATGCAACCTCCTCCTGGTTTACCTCATGCTCCAAATCAGGTATGTAAACTTCGTAAAGCTATTTATGGACTTGAACAAGCACATCGTGCATGGTTTAAGAAGTTTAGCAGTGCAATTCTTGAATATGGTTTTATACAAAGCTTTTATGACTCTGCAATGTTTACTCGATTGTCTTCCAAAGGGATAGTAATTCTTCTTTTGTATGTGGATGACATGGTTATCACTGGCAGTGATCTTGAAGGAATTAATAATCTCAAAACATATCTCAGTTCTTGTTTTCATTTGAAAGATCTTGGTTTCTTAAGTTACTTTCTGGGGATTGAAGTGGGCAAATCCAACAATGGATACCTTGTATCTCAGGTTAAATATGTGATGCAGTTTTTACTAGTGGTAAGAAGATGGTTCGATTCTCGAACTTTTGAAAAGGTTGGTTTAAGACAAATAAAAGATAATATTAATTTAATGTGATTTTTGTTACCAAAGAGATAGAGAACTAGGGTTGGGATTCCACTATTTTGATGTTGCAAATTCACTAATTATAGCTTCTACACAATACTCCAAATTACTCAAGGCAGTTTTGAACTCAATCTCATGCCTTGGAGAATAAAATGTTACAAGCTCTATTTTTATGACTATGTCATTAATCTTAGGCCTAATTCTCCTTCGCCTATAAAAAATCAATAGTCTAAAACTATTCAAAACAATTTAAATGAGGCATGCAAGAAGAGAGAATTTTTAAGGAATTATTAGCACAAAAGAGAAGTAAATTTGATAAAGAAAATAATTATTTGAATAAACACATCAGAAAATAGCTTCATCCCAACCCTAGAAAAGAAACTTAGCTACTCATGAATCGAAAAATGGAGAAATATTGATTTTTCATTGTATTCAAAAAGTAATTAAAATAGCTTACAATGATTTCCAGTCGCTAAAGATGTTCAGCCACTACACAGTTGCAATTGTTCAGCAACACAAGACTTAATGTAACTAAAATGTAAACGATACAACACTTGTGTGGTTATAAAACGATAAGCTTCTGCGTTGTCTGTAACATGTGTATGTTCTTCGTGATCTTGAGTTTGCAGCAGCAGGTAACTTTCTGGAACTCTCAATTTCTCTCGATTTTAAGCACTACTTTCTTCCCAGTCTCTCCGTATCCCCTCTCTTCATCCCAAGCACCCTATTTATATTCAACAGGCCAAGGAAATTTTCGTAATAACTCCATATCTTCTCCATTTAATTGCCTTCATATTTACGAGATTTTATTTCCTTTCTTCTCTTCTTACACGTCTTTGCAACTTCCAATGTTCCCTTTCTTGTCTCATTACACTCCAATACGTTGAATATACGTCACAGATTGAACCTAACTTGCTGTAATCACACGCCAAAATATCACAGGGAATATCTTCTTTCCCTGTTTCCTTCAATCCACGTCGATTTCCCTATCCATGTTGCATCCAAACAGACTTATTCCAACTCAGCACCACGAAAAAATCCCACCAAATCATTCCAGAATCTTCCACAGAAAATACACAGTTTCAATAACCCGTGAACTCTGTTTTCTTCAAACACATGATTCCATCCAATTTCAGCCCAAACGAAACCCATTACTAGCCCTGTTAGGTTATGCTTAACGACCCCAATTGATCTCAGCTCTTTAGTCCCTTCAGAACACCTTCAATTTGCAAACCTTAATTCTGCATGTTTGAAGAACATTTTTCCCGCCAAAACCAAGAACTCTGTTTTCTTGAAATCTCGATATCTAGCCAATTCTGATCAAAACGAAGAGCATTAGCATCCATGTTTATCCCTTAGGAACAAACCCATTTATTTTCAGCGCTTTAGTCTCGATTGAACTCCTCCAAATCACCAACCCTACTTCTGGTCCAATTTTCCCGCCAAAATTTGAAATTCAAAAGGTTGAAGATGACTATCTCTTATCCAGTTTCGGTGTCCCTTTAGCAATTTGGGTTATATATAGCAATTCTTTGGGGCGCGAATAACAATTTGTGGGGTACAAAGACAAATTTTGGGTTGTGAACAGTGAAAAACTCTTGGGTGCCTTTAGCGACTTCTCCGGGTGCCTTGAAAGCATTTCGGAGGCATTTCTGGAGGTGCCTTTAGTACTTTTGTGAGGTCCAAAAATCACTTTTCGAGCTGATTTCTCCATAAAAACTTATTTCCTGGAAAAGACTTAAACAAATTTATTATCAATAAAATGAGTCCTAGCTAATGTAATTACGGGTGAAAAAGCGTTGCACTTACGTGCTTATCAGTATGCATCTGAAATCATTCAACGTACAGGCATCACTGACACTAAGGTTGTGGATACTCCTCTTGAAGTCAATGTGAGACATAGTCCAACAGATGGAACTCTATTATCCAATCCAATATTGTATCGGCAACTAGTAGGAAGTCTCAACTACTTGACTATTACTAGGCCTGATATTAGTCATGATGTACATATAGTAAGTCAATTCATGTCTGCTCCTCGCTCTACATATTATGCTGTTGTTTTACGAATTCTACGCTACTTAAAAGGAACTTTATATCAAGGTCTTCAGTTTTCATCTAAGTCTGATCTCACCCTAAGAGCTTATTCAGATTCTGACTGGGAAGGAGATGTCACTGATCGACGCTCAATTACAGGATATTGTGTGTTTTTGGGAGATTCTCTTATATCTTGGAGAAGTAAGAAACAAACTATAGTTTCTCGTTCTAGTGCTGAAGCAGAATATCGAGCTCTTGCTCATACCAAATTTGAAATTATATAGTTACGGTGGATTCTTACTGACATGGGAATTTATCTTCATAAACCTACACCTCTGTTTTGTGATAACAAGGCTGCTATACAGATTACTCACAATGATGTTTTTCATGAAAGAACTAAGCATATAGAGATTGACTGTCACTTCACAAGGCATCACTTCAAGCATGGCACAATTACTCTTCCTCGTGTGAGGTCTGAGTTTCAAATTGCTGACCTTTTCACCAAGTCTCATCCTGCACCTCGTCTACAATTCTTGGTTTCCAGGCTCAAGATGAGTTGTGTACCACCTTGAGTCTGAAGGGGGGTGTTAAGATATCATAATATCTTGACAGCCTTGTATGTATATATGCAGTTATAGAGTATATATTCTTGTTATCTAGGTGTTGTACGATTAGTTATGGTCATATATCTTTGTATATTTTCTTCTTCTTTTTATTTGTTGTAATCCTTTATAAGTTGGCAGCTTTTGCCCATTGCAATATATAGAGAGAGTTTATCTCATTCAGAGTTGTTGTCGTTCTCTATGCTCATGTTTATCAGATTCTAGGTTTCACAGTGAGGATAATACCAATCTCCATTAAAGACCACTACCCCTCTTCACAGTCTCTTAGAGAGAGTTAACGATAAAAAGTGGAAGGACATGTTAGACATTTTATCCCTATTTGAAGAAGTAAATCCCTCCCTTAGAATTTTAGTTCCCTCCTCGTAATCTTTCCCACCTATTAACAAGATTCATTTAATTTTCCACGGTAATAAGAGTAGGTTTGTGTAGTTCCCCTCTGTCGTCGTTAGAACCCAGAATTTGGTATAAGAATATATTTGTTGTTCTAAGGCCGGTTCGTATTGGAGGTGCGGCATGGCAAACTAGTTTCCCCACTATGATAAAACTTCTGCACGTGGACCGTTTGTCACTAGTGTAAACAGATGCGGATGGCGAGAATCTCGCCGCGAGATCAACAGCTAACAAAGAGAGTTTGGCCGAGTGGTTAAGATGCCAAACTGTGGTTCAAGGCGAGTGGATGATTACCTATAAAAACGATTCTCGCTGAGTCCAACAAAGACAGTTTGGCCGAGTGGTCTAAGGCGCCAGAATCAGGCTCTGGTCCGCAAGGGCGTGGGTTCAAATCCCACAGCTGTCAAAAATCTTTTTTTGTTGTTGTTGAATTGTGTCACATTGCACCTTTTCCTCACCACTTGATGCGTTTATTTTGATAAGTTTACCAGCTAACACCATTTTTTCCTTGTGTTGAATTTGTGAATCATGATGTTATTCGTCCACAAGTGTATCTATATCGCAGTATCATATCAGTGAATATTGAATCTCAAAAAATGAGATAATGAAGTCCCCAAGTATCTTTTTTTGTTGTTGTTGAATTGTGTCACATTGCACCTTTTCCTCACCACTTGATGCGTTTATTTTGATAAGTTTACCAGCTAACACCATTTTTTCCTTGTGTTGAATTTGTGAATCATGATGTTATTCGTCCACAAGTGTATCTATATCGCAGTATCATATCAGTGAATATTGAATCTCAAAAAATGAGATAATGAAGTCCCCAAGTATCTTTTTTTGTTGTTGTTGAATTGTGTCACATTGCACCTTTTCCTCACCACTTGATGCGTTTATTTTGATAAGTTTACCAGCTAACACCATTTTTTCCTTGTGTTGAATTTGTGAATCATGATGTTATTCGTCCACAAGTGTATCTATATCGCAGTATCATATCAGTGAATATTGAATCTCAAAAAATGAGATAATGAAGTCCCCAAGTGTCTGAGTTAAGAATCCAAAGTACTGCAGTAACAACTTGTGCAAGTGAAATAACCGACCAAAACGTTTTAGGATACACAACAGGGATTTCAATTTCACCTTTAGACCCTTCACATATCAATACTACACTAGTACAATGATGTCTAGGATCTAAACATGGTGGCTGACTGAATAATCATGTACAACTAGTGTGTCTATGGTAATTGGCAAGAGAAAAGGAAAATTGCCAACACAAAAATAAAATTGCTGTCCAGCCCCAACCCCAATTCTTGGAATCAGCCAAAAGCCAGATTCTTCAACCAATATCATCACGTGGATGTATACTTCAGAACTTCTTATCAACATGTGCAATGTTAACTTCTGCATATCTTTTTTTCTTTTCTTTTTTGGAAATAACTTCTGCATATCTTGATTCTGATGTAGATCAGTCATTTAGTCTTCACTACCACACTTGGCCACGTGGTAGGATGCCAATTTGATGGCTCGTATTCACTCGACTGTTAAGCTCAGTATCTCCACTGCAGTTCTTTCTCGGAAATAGGGCATATCTTTCTACAATGAGAATATATCCAAGCAGTTATTCTCATCTCCACATAGGATAACGAACTTATACTGGCAACCTATTTCATAAATTATGGATCGCGACATAGTAATTTTTGTACTTGTGAAGTTATGCTGTCTGTTACCAAGAACAACTAATAACAAAACGAGCTGGAGATGAAACTTGAATTTACCTGACTAAAACACAGACTCAGACCCCTGCTAAAGAAATCAGCATACTTGATCATGAACATGCCACAGTCCGACCTATTAATGGAAACATGCACTCAGTCTAAGACTCTGTTGTGCAATATAAAATTGCAAACAACTGGACAAGCTCAAGTTTTCATTTTATGAATCTAAAGATAGGGAACATACCCATTCTCCTGAGTAGGTATGTCATGGGGACACTCAAAAGTCCAAGAAGCTGTGTTTATGTCTTCGCCACTTTTATCTTTTACTTCATCCATGTAATATCTAGCCTAAAACCACAAACAACAAAAACAGAATCGGTATTTTACCAGTTAAGTTCGCTAAAAGTTTTTTGCATCAAATCCACATTTATATATCCTGAACACGCACCAGGGCTTCAAGAACTTGGTAATCAATGCCTTTGAGTGAATCAAAATACTGAAACTTCTGATCCTTCTTATTGATAACAGCCAAGCACCAATGTAGGTTTTTGATGATAGGTACAAATATCTGCAACAGTAAAACTGATCCTTGGTTGGAAGACTAACCAATAAGCAATTAGAAAAGTTCAAAATGAAAAGAATGAAGCAATACGGTGCGTAGCAGTTTTACCTTGTCGCATTCAAGAAGGTGGTATCCTATCTTCTTTAGAGTAGTCCATCTTCTGACAGCTTTGAAGTCATAACCATCCCTCGCACTAATTAGCTGAAGAGAACACGAATTTACCAACACCATTGATGAATAAGAACAATAGATAGCCAACCAAAAATGCAGGAGAGAATAACAGGAAGCCGACCTTCTTATAGAAAAACGTGTTGAAGAAATGACACTTCAAAAACTTTTTTGGTTCTCTTTGTTCCCTCTCCTTCAACAATCCGAAGTAGACATTAATGACCTACATTCAAGGAAATAAACGCATATTAAGGAAGTATGTTAAATTCATGAATCTGGACACTTGAGAGTTCTTCCACTTATGTTTCCATTAAAAGCATATTCCAGGAGAGAATCATAAGTATAAGGAACTCAGACACTCGGGTATTTCGTTGCAAATAAGGTATAACCAAAACCAAAAGGAACAAAAGTCACCTCATCATTCAACCAACCACGTGGTTTCAAGCACTGCAAAATTTGGCCTGTAATTTCAATATTAGAATGCTGATGCGCAACCAAGATCTTCTGCCTACAAAAGGAAAGTCAAACACAACTAAATCATTAGATGAGAATATCAGCCCCCAACTTGCTAAGATTTTAGATGAGAATAGAAACCCAAGCTAAGATTTTAAATTCTCGCAACCTAACATACCAATCAGCAAGAATTCCACTTAAAACAAATTTAACATCCAATTCCACTTAAAACAAATTTAACATCCAGCATTTCATCTTAGTCATTTTTGTTTAAGTCTTTTGTAAACACAATTTTGTATTTGTTTGAGCTTTTCTTATTAATAAAATTTGTGATTCAGCCAAAAAAAAATCTTACCTATTGACTCTAGCAAAGGCAATAGACACTTGATTCTGTTCAGCCTCCGTGAGTGGAGCAAAAAGCTCACTGAATCCCTCCTGAAATGAGAACACAAAACGAGTTAGCAAAAGCACTATTTCAAGCCAACTTCTCACAAAAATCTCAGTCACAATGCAAGTGAGCAATAGTTTACCTCTTGTTTATTTAGAGGTTCCTTTGCAATTATTAACCTTTCCCGAACTTCGGAGGTTAAGTTATTCACATCCAGCTTTTGCTTCTCTGCAGACTCGTGCCCCTTTCTGCATGAACGCAGACTCCACTCCACACTCAGACCAGTAAAGAGTAAACCCCGGCTTCGATTATCAGTACAATTTGCATATTTTCTATGCAACGAAGAATCAGTACTTCCAGCAGACACTGGTGTTCTCTGCAGTGAATCTTCGTCTAAACTTGAAGCTTCAGAAATTACATCCTTCTTAGAAGAACTCCGAGTTTCAAAATCACTCTTTCTCAAATACCGAAAAGTATCAAGAGCTGAACTCTTAGCCTGCTCATACCGATGAATCAGCATCATCTTATACTGATTTTCCTGTGAGAAAGTGTTTGTAACGACATCCGGTGATCGGCGAAATTTGTGGTTCCGACAAGGGCCATGAATTTCTCTCTTAATACTTTGAGTAGGTTTTGGGTACTGATCGATTCTTGAAATGCTGTTCCTACTTCTACTACTACTAGTAGTAGTACTCCTTAAAGAATCAGGAGTCATATATTGTTCCTGATTGATGTACATTATGAGTGATGATAGTCACCACGCTACCAATCTCTATCTAGGGCATCCAGTTACACTCTTAGAAGTCTGTGTAATGATACCGAAATCCCTAAATTTGAGACGTTTCTAATCTGATTGTCACAAAACCACCAAAGATTTCTAGAATTTCTTTTTGGTGTTTGAGCGATTAGATCTTTACCCTAATTTCTCAAAAATCTCTAATTTTTCCCGCCTATGAGAAAATGAAAAGAACTGGGAAATTTAGAAATATCTTGATTATTTTTTTATTTTTTTTTGTAAGTTAATGCATTCCAAAAGACTAACTTAGGAGTTAGTATCCTTGCAGCACGAAGAGTAGAGCCATCGGATGTTAGGTTATTGGAAGCTTTCCTAACATTTGATTTATCTACTTCCATAGCATAGTTAATACAAGACGGAGGATTAGTTCTCCAATTTAAGAACAGGATTTAGCTTCTTTTGCTAATACGTCTGCTACATTGTTTGCAGTTCTAGGTACTAAATAAAAACCCAAAAAAATTTGACACTTGAAATTTTTTTTTCCTTAACTTCATCCATAATGGCTCTATTCCGCCAACTTATCTGAGAAGCTTTCCCATTTAAGTAACCGAACATATTCATACAATCGCCTTCCACTGTGAAATTTGACAAGCCTTTTTCAACTGCCCAGTTAACACTTTGTAGTAGTCCTATGGCTTCCGCTTTTTCAGGGGAAGATGCTGTGAACGGTCCTGCCCTGCCAAGCTCGAAGTCTCCTACATCATTCCTAAGAATTAAAGAAAAACCTGCAGGAAAATCTAAGGAAATCCAAGCAGCATCAATATTAAGCTTGAACTGTGAAGTGTTAGGCAGAGACCAGTTTTGTATCTTCAATTTACCCTTAATGAACTGTGTTGGTGGCATGTTACTCTTGTACCAGAAGTCTAAAAATCTTTGTATTTCTAAGCCTAATGGAGTTTTAGTTTGTTGTTTTTGTTCAAAGACTCTGTTGCATCTCTCTTTCCAAATGAACCAAGCTTTTGTCAAGATTATTTCAATAGGTATCCCAGAATCTAGTCTCCTTATCCATGTTTTGCAAATTTCTAAGAAAGAGGATGTGTTGTCTGGATTAACATAAATAAGATTTGGCTCTATAGCCCAAACAGATTTGGCATAAGGACAAGTAATCAGAAGATGTTCTATTGTTTCAGATGTATTACAGCCAAAGGAGCAGTTAGGATGTACATCCTCCATAAATTTAGAAAGTTAGCGCCTTGTAAACATTTCCAAGCAAAATTTTTGATTTTTTGTGACACATTGAGTTTCCACAAATTATTCCAAAAAGTAGCAGGTTGTCCTAAGTTATAGAGGTTTGTTGTTCTTTCAGTGAGTTTATTGTACATGGATTTTACTGTATAAACACCAGAGGTAGTGAGAAGCCATCTCAGAGTATCTGGTTTGTTACTAGCTATTCTGATATTAATGATTTTCTGAGCTATGTGTGCAGGGAAGATTTCAAAAATTAAAGTTAAATTCCACTTCTTTGAAAATGAATATTTTCCTTTTCTCTGAATGCAAATAATTTCTTTGAAACAAAAAAAATCGTCTTTTTGTAGTTATTTCCTTGGAATATACAAACATTTTCCTCCCGATGAACATAGCTGCTAATAGGAGTATAAGTGTGCTTGGGGGTGTAGCTTTCCAAAGGTACAAGATATTTTATCTTATACATATTCCCTCTATTTTTAAAAAATAGGCTGGTTTGTGTGCAAATTTACACACAAACAAGCCTATTATTTAGAAACGGAGAGAGTAATTTGGTACATCTCCAAATAAACCGACCCCTACCAGCAATCTTGCAGATAAAAGCTTTTTGCTATTTCTTTCCTTGTCAAACCAATATTTTATTTTTGATGAAGTGTACTGCAAAGAGAAGACAGAGTATGTAGAAACAAAATTTAAAGGAGAGGGAGGGAATTAGATACTCCTTTTCATTTTTTTCTTCTCTTTAAGTACACTAACAACATGTTTGTTTTCTCCTCTATATAGATAGAGGGCTCTACATAGAGGTTTACCTCTATATTTATATATGAATACCACTATCTAGAGCCTTCAAAATTTATGTTTGTTTAACCATTATCTAATAACTCTTTATTTAGATTTAAATTTATATGTTTCACTCTTTGCCCTTATACAATTCAAAAATTCCAAGAATCATTCTAAATTAACATTTTCAAAAATTCAATTTTTTTTTCAACAAACAAACAGTTACACGGATAAAGTGAAATACAAACTAATAAAAGACCAAACCAAACCCCCCTTCATCGTGACCTGCACTTCCTCAACAACCACAGTAGCATTGTATACCCTAACAAGTAGATCCAATGCAGTCGTAACCTGATCACGTAATTCATGCATAAAAGTACGATCTTGTGGTTCAAATACATGTTGTGTAGCTGATGCTGCACTTTCTCTATTCATTTCAATATTGTTGTTCACTTCCACCCCAACATCTTCAAACCGCCGAAATAATTCATCATTCAACCTAATGCGTCTAAGGAAATTATGTATACCCATGGTTGCAACAACTAATACTTTTAGGAGGTAAAACTAAACCTGCGCATTTTTCCCAAAATGGGAAATCTTGCCTTCAAAACACCGAAAGCTCTTTCAATCACATTCCTAAATTGAGAGTGTGCCTGATTGAATTTTTCCTTCTTCGTTCGAGGGCGACCACCACGTCAAAAATATCTTAACCAGTATCTTGTGTTCCTGTAAGGAGTCATAAAACCCTTTGTATGCGTATATGATGCATCGCACAAGTAATACGTATCTGCAAAATAACAACATATAACAAGATATACAACATCACGGGTTTGGGTAAAAACAACAACAAAAAATACAGAGATAGAAAGATATACGACAATGATAATTTAGCTAGTTTAGCTACTGCCTAGACGAGGGTTTGGGTTTTTAGGGTTACACTCCAACTTTCAAAGTCTTCTAACTCTGGTTGTAACTTCACACAAAAGGGAACTAGTTTAGCTACTGCTTTCGCATGTGGTCAACAATTGGTCAACAAAAAAAAATCATAGGATCTGTCAAGAACAATTGCCATAGTGTTTCATTTCATGTGCAACACCTTCCCATCCGCTAACTACATAAATAAATTTCATGTCGAAATCACATATTGCCAACACATTTTGATAATACTCACCCCCGCCTCTTCCTCGGAAAGGAGTTTTCCTTTCTAGTGGAACAACTGCATGAATTAAAGTACCATCTAATGCGCCAACAACACCTTTAAACGAACCTTTCCTAAGTTTACTGTAGTTTCGAATCTGTTCTACAGGTACAGGTGCTTCCCATGATGGCGCCGCCACAATTTCCTTGGAAAATTCAAGAACCCCTAACAATACTTCATGGAAGTACTTACTAATTGTTTATGCTGAGTGCTGGGATCGATGACGGACAAGTCTGTTTCCCATCGGATGACTTATGATCTGTAAGAAAATCATCATTTTTTCTTCAACATCGAGATGCTTGCTGTAGTAAAGATACCCCATCTCTCGAAAATGGTCACACAAGTGCACAAAGGCATTAATCAGTATACATCCTTATAAGAGTGTAGACTACTTCTAGGGATCCCTCTAATAGTTCTCGCATGTATAATATCCTGTAATAGATGAGGTATATAACTTTTTCCGAACTCTTCTCTGTAGTCTTTGTTGCCTGCGCTTTAAGAGTATCACTAGCAACAACATGTTCAATAACATCAGCTAGAATGCTTTCATTTTCCCCTGTAACATGACAAGGGAAGAGAATTATTGGAGTCACTAAAATATTCAGATAACAAAATTATTGGAGTCACTAAAATAATGTGAAAGTCAAGTTAGAGATGTACGTACCTTTGACGACGATCTTGTTATTGTACTTTACTAATCTCTCTATCTGTCTGACCAAAGACACCAGCAAAATTTGCCGCACAATCACATAACATTTCATAAATGAAATAACCTCTCATAAATGAAAAGAGAGTGCATATAGAAATACACAAACATAACAAAAATTTCCAATAAGCATACCAACCACATAACAACTGAAAGAACATTTAGCCGAAATCAATTCATTAATTAGATGAGTAAATGCAATTCATTAAGTAGATGAGTTTTCAATTCAAGGCACTGTGTTAAAGTAAGACCTCACACATTAAGGTGTAAGCACCTATCCAGACATTCAAAAAGTGACATTAAATTCAAGTGACGGAGTATCTAATATTTTTCTAAAAGAAAAGAAAGGAACAAAATGTGAAACAATATCATCCTAAGGGCGCCAACCCAAAAATGAATTGTGCTTTCTCATCGAGTAATTCCAACATCATAAAGGTCTTTGTCATTTCAAGACTTTGAGCAAGTTTGACCATTGCTACACTATAATCTTCCATTTTCAACTGACTTGCTCCTGATCTTCTCATGTTATTGATGTATACCAGGCACGCTCATAGAGAATAAGCATCATGTTCAGCTATTTCTAATTGTTTTCCTTCCTCTCGCTCAGCTTTCTTTTCTTCTTTCTGTTTTTTGGTTAAGATTTTTTCCTTAACTAGCTCCACAACATCATCAAGTTTCGCATCACCACCTTTGGTTGGTTCAGCTTTTTTCCTCTTTCCTGAGTTGTTTGACGTGTCAGCGGTGCTTTGTGTACCAGAATTGGCATTACTTGAGTCTTCATTCTGATTTACAGCTCTAGAGCTCTGTTGATTACTATAGATTCCCCCACCATAACCATCATATGTCTCACTTTCTCCTCCTACATCGGCATTATCTTTCTATGTTTCTAAATGTGGATGTAGATTTACAGTGTCCACGTGAACATATGACTCTCTCCAGAGGCCAACACTCCTTCGAACAAGTGAAATAATTCCTTTGCGTGCTTTAGTGCAGTATTCTTGAATTGTGGAGCATTTGGTGTGTTATGTCCATAGAGATGAGACCAGTACAACAACCATATTAATATATTCTATGTACTAATGAAAAGATCATTGATAAACCTTTAATAGAAAATAAGTTCAGCAAGACCAGTATACTACTAAAGCTCAACGATAAACCTTAGTTAAGTAATTTTTACATGTAATAGAAAAACTACACCATGTGTCAAGAAGGAAGATACAAGTACATGCACAACGCCACCTCAAATGGTTAGACAGTTGTATCACTACCACACTCCACCTTGGATGACCACCATTAGAAACTTATTGCTTTGTCAAAACCTTGCCTGAAAATTTTATCGAGGCAAAAAATGGTCGAATGAGAAAGACAATATTTGATCTTCTGGAATGGTGTCGATTGCCAATACTTTTCTCCTTGGTAGAACTGAGACAGGAAAAACATTAGGAAGAAAAACCTGAATGCATAAAAGAAGAGGAATGACCTTAACCGAGAAGTTATATTTCTGGTGTTACCGTTGTCTCATTAAAAACCTTACCAAGTACAAAATCCTTGTAGGAAAGTAACCTCAGTGAAGGAAAAGAGTTCAACAAACCTCGATATCAATCTTCTCATCATTAGATGCTCCCCTGATGTCGAAATATCCCCATGATTTGCATTTATGATATTACTGTTGTCTCATAAAAATCCTTGCTGAGTAACAAAACCCCGTGGAAAAATGTAACCTCGATGAAGGGAAAGGAGTTAAACATACCATTAGATGCTCCTCTAATGTATGGAAATTTCTTTAGTCCAAAGCATTCATTGGGAGTTTAGGAAATCCCTTCAGTCATACACATGCAATCACAAGCTTCAGACAATTCATTTAGTCATATACATTTTCACATAGAAGTTTGGAAAATCTCTTTAGTCAAATACATCCCACGTTTTTTTCAAATGTGGACTTACGTGATGACTTAATAAATAAATTTGCCACATTTTCATCAGACTTTACTTTACTGACTTGAAAATTTAAAAGACATTGTTGTTGTAGATTGTAAAAGAACATCGATGATATATGTTTCGTATTATCACCTTTGATATACTTTTGCCTCATCTGTTCGATACAAGATGCATTGTCTTCATAAATGAAGGTTTGATCTTCAATGGTAGAAATCAAGCCATATGTCTCTAATGTGTGTAATGATAGATCTTAACCATACAAACTCACGAACCGCCTTATATAAGGCAATGATCTAAGAGTGGTCAGTGGAAGTAACCACAAGGGTTTGCTTGATCGACTTCCAAGATATCATTGTATTCCCAATAGTGAATACATAACCGGTATAGGATCGATCTTTATGTGGGTCTGAGAGGTACCAAGCATCGGGAAAACCAACCAAAATATTTTATTTGAGGCTTTAGTGTAAGGGGTTGTATATTGTACTTATATATGGATATTCAGCTTCCAATACATCTTCGTCATCTTCCTTTGTACGAAATGGATATTTATGTACATCTAAAGTTTGACTAGTCATGGGAGTGCTAGCATGGTGCACTTTCTCCATATTAAATTTCTAGAGTATTTATTGGGCATATGTAGACTGGTGGTTTAATATTCCACAAGCTCGATGTTATAGTTCAAGACTTAAACACATTCGAGTTTTCCCAAGATCTTTCATCTCGAATTCGGATTTCAAATAGTTTGTGATTTCTCTTATTTCATCAAGAGTATCTACTATGTTCATATCATCCATATAGACGCTTATAGTTGGAAATATGGAGCTTGTATTTTTATAAACATGCAGGGGAAATATTTATTATTTATATATTCCTTTCCAATCAAATAATGATTGAGGAGGTTATACCACATTCGTCCGGATTGCTTTAATCCGTAAAGTGAGCGTTTAAACTGAATTTTTAACACACTTTGCGGTTTAGAGTTACTTGATTTGGGCAATGGAAGGCCATCATACACTTTCATGAATCAAGGTCCCATAGAGATATGCCGCAACCATATCCATAAGCTACATATTAAGTCCTTATGAAACTACCAAGCTAACTAAGTAGCGGAACGTTATGACATAAATTACAGGAGAGCATGTTTCTTCATCATCAATCTTAGGGTGTTGTGAGAAACCTTGTGGCACAAGGCGATCCCTATACTTTAATACTTCATTTTTATTATTATGTTTTCTAACAAATACCCATGTATGTCCTACAGGTTTTACACTTGGTGGGGTTAGCACTATCACACCAAATACCTGTCTTTTTGACAATGAATCTAGTTCAACTCGGATTGCATCTCTCCATTGAGGCCAGTCTGCTCTCTTTTGGTATTCTGCAATAGAGCATGGTTCGATATCATGGTGCTTTATAATCTCTCTAGGAACAGTGTATGCAAATAAATCATCAATATGCGTGGCGGATTTTTCCATCAACACATATACACTTTCACAGTCCATAAAGATTTCTTTTTTCTCTGGAATTAATTCAAACTTCAGATAATTGCCCATTAATGATTCATGAATAGAATTATAATCATATGCAATCTTATGAGATGGATTATCTGCATCGACGATATATGGATCGGTTTCTTCCTTACTCGCGCTTTTCATCCTTGGATAAGTATCAATCTAACTAAGTGGTTTTCCCCTCTTCCTTTTCACGGTCACAACCTCAGCTACACTTCAACCAAGTGCATCCTTGAAACCTCTGTTTAAGGTGTTTTGTCCATGATCAAGGATTTACAACCTTTGAGGCATGTTTGCACCTGGTATGTGTGATCTTGTCACTTTAGCGATATCAGTAAACGCATCAGGCATTGAATCTCCCACATTATAAAGATCAATAATGAAAAAGAGAGGGTATTAAGTACACCATCAACTTTTTCGTTCGGAAATCTATACGACAAAACCTAATACGATCGACAAGTAGATCTACAAAAAAGATCCATGTACTTGATTATAAATACGGTTTCTCTCTTTCTCTTCCACAATCAATATGTAAAGACCAAAGGTCCTCATACTTGATTGTGTAGAAGAGTTCTTGGAAGATCTCAAAAATCAATGCCCAAGATCAATCTAGTATGTAGTTGAATTGTACAAAATCCGAATTCAACAAGAACAAGTCTTGAAGGATCTCAATCAATTAGTGCTCGAAGACTATCTAGATTGATTACGTACTTCTTGTAATATTACTATTATAAAGATAAAAAATATAATGCGGAAAATAGATAACACATGACACCATAGATTTTGTTAACCAGGAAACTACAATTTGATAGAAAAACTCTAGAACTTAGTCCAGATTGAACACAAACTGATTTAAGTCGTCACACTTCTTTCCAACTGTTGATACATGAAAAATGATACCCCTTAATGAGACCATGATACCCTCAAGAGGGGAGGTAAAGCCTAGCATGAGATGTGGAGACTTGGGCACAAAGCCCAAGCTCAATGAGAAAATACCCATGAGGTATAAAGGACAAGGAAGGGATTAACAAATAAGGAGGAGGTTATATTAAGGAATGGCATTATAAGTAATTAAGGAGTTTTAAGACATGTGTCGTGATGTCATAAAAGGAGGGACCTTTGGGAAAGTCTATGTTAGAGCATTGCTCGGTCGAACTCGCATGCGTTGCTATCTCAAGCATTTTTGTCGATGTTAGTGATCAAAACTATAAGTCTTGATTTCTAATCTATTATAGCTAAGTATCGGACTAGGATAGAAAGTGTAGTTAACCTTAAAGACTTCATGGTGATTCATCATACAAGTAGAAGAACTGCTCAAGGAACCGGTGGTTCTCGACAAAAAGGTATGTGAAGACTTGAACTTATCTATCACTCAAAAGTCTATCTACTCTATCTCCTACTCTTTGAGAAAAGAAGTCGTCTGTTATATATATATACACTTTGATTATACACATTTGGTATTTCGAGCCGAGTATACCTCGCCTATCTATATCTCGAAATATGGGTTGGTAAGCTTTTCGCTTTAACCAAGTTTATCTTTACCATGTGACGAAAGTCATGATATGTTTCAATCATCTTGAAAATTGCTTTGACGATAAATGGTGTAACAACTATATAACGTCCTCTAAGAATGTTTCAATGATTAAAATGATAGTTTAGATTACATAACCAATGGTAGACATAAGCATTGTTGTGGAAACACATTTATGTATAAGTCTTATTCCTTGAACCAAAGTTTACGAACTTTGTTGATCAAGAGAACCGAAAGAATGGCATGAGCCAAGTCCGCGAACTGCGGAATTTCTCAAACCCAATAATTTCTGTTGGAGTTGACTAACTATTTGCGTGAAACTAAGTCCGCAAACCGGCGAAGTTCTCATACCCGAGAATTTTTGCTGGAGTTTGTAAACTCTGCCCCGTAACTTAAGTCCGCGAACCTAGTCTGCGAACTTGAGAAGGTTATATATCTGAAGATGATTTCTGAACTTAAACTTAAAAATACTAAGGAATGCAGTTTGCAAACCGTGGCTATAAAAGTTCATGAACCGATTCAAGTTAATCAAATCATCTTTGCTTCAACTGTGTCTTGTGTAGTACATGAGATTTCCTTGCAATTGAACAACTCTCTAACTAGTTCATTTGAAATCATTTGAACTAGTTATGGTGAAGAAGAACGTGGTTGATATGGAATACTCATATGGCTAACCTTTTGGTTAACTATTGTTGAACCAACAAGTGCATACGTTTGGGTACGGTTAACAAACCTAGAAGCGTGCATTGTCAAGTGTGTGTAACAAGATAAGTTTTCGATCTAACGGTTAAGAAATATTAGCTTGAATCTAATTAGGTTTTCATCTAACGGTGAATATTGAATGCTTTGTTACTAAGCTAACATTAATTGCAAACCCTGATTTGAAAGACTATATAAGGGGAACTCTAGTATCTGTGCAAAACTAATCCCCACACCTCACGTGTGATACTAGTTTTCATACTAGAGTTGGTTCCACTTTAACCTTTGGTTTTCTTCTTCTAAAACCAGGTTAACGACTTAAAGACTTCATTGGGATTGTGAAGCCAGACCGATACTACTTTTATCATAGTTGTGTGATCTGATCTTGCATCTTCTATCGTACGAGTAAAATCATATTGATTGGCTTGAGATTGATATCTCCGATAGGCAAGATATAAAAAGTAATCACAAACATCTTCGTCTCATTGTTTGTGATTCCGCAACATCTTGTTTCGCTACCATACGATTAAGATTGTTGTGAGGTGATTGATAACTCTAAGTTGTTCTTCGGGAATATAAGACCGGATTATCAATTGGTTCCTGTTCACCTTGATTATTATCAAAATACGGAAAAAAAAACCTTTAGGGTTTATCTGTGGGAGACAGATTGATCCTTTGATAGACTTATCCGTATGAAACATATTTGTTTATTGTCAAATCTTCGACTTTGGGTCGTAACAACTCTTAGTTGTGGGTGAGATCAGCTAAGGGAATCTAGCGCGCAGTATCCTGCTGGGATCAGAGGCGTAGGGAGTACAACTGTACCTTGGATCAGTGGGAGACTGATTGGGGTTTAACTACAGTCCATTCCGAAGTTAGCTTGGAGTAGGCTTGTGTATGTAGATGCTTAATACAGTGTGTGTTCAATCTGGACTAGGTCCCGGGGTTTTTCTGCATTTGTGGTTTCCTCGTTAACAAAATTCTGGTGTCTGTGTTATTTCTGCTTCCGCATTATATTGTGTATCTTTATAATTGAAATAATACAGGTTGTGCGTTGTAGATCATCAATTAGAATATCCAACCTTTGGTTGTTGATTTAAATTGATTGATCCTTGGATATTGGTCTTTGGTACCATCCAAGTTATTCCTTGAATTTTATTAAAGACTCGCTGATTTTTATTAGCTTGAGTAAATCAAATCAAGAGAGAGATATTAACTCCTCGAGATACTTTTACCTAGATTGAGTATGACTGTCTAGTTGATTCTCTA
Organism: Papaver somniferum; assembly: GCF_003573695.1. Lineage (NCBI taxonomy): Eukaryota > Viridiplantae > Streptophyta > Magnoliopsida > Ranunculales > Papaveraceae > Papaver > Papaver somniferum. The sequence continues at coordinate 203,066,599 of NC_039359.1, forward strand.
GAAAGTATTTCGGAGTTAGCCCATACAGATTGCTAAGCGAAATATTGGGTGGTGTTCCCCGCTTTTTCAATTGGTATATATCAGAGCAGGCAAACACGTTCAAGACCTTACAAGTCTGTGTTTGTATCGATCTGACTCTATGGACAAGAGTACTATCTCTGATAAACGCGTCGCCAGAAATAAAAGTTTTATCTCGTCTAATTTTATTAAAAAGGAAGGTTCCTGAATCTCGAATATAGATGAATCTTCTGTACTAGACGAGACAGACAAACACTGACATGTGTGATCCCGATTACCCTTCAAAACAGTGCTTCTCCATTAATGAACGGGATTCAGCCGAATAGAGTGAATTTATTCAAAATCTTGTTAGAATCCAAGCTGATAGATTTAATCGGTTGAAGCACCATGTCAATGTTCTACTTGGTGTAATAAGATATTGCAAATCCAAAGGTAATGTTGAAGATCATTTTTCGTGTACGATTCTTGAAGCTAGCCTCAAAAGAGATGCCTTGGAAATTGAACATCGCTTGAGTAAGATCTCTATTCAAGAATGCTCAAAGCAATCTAATATTCCAAGTACTTCTGACACAACTAAAGATGTTACATGCTCAGAAGTAAAAACGGAAGCCCCTTCTTGTAAAACAGGTGTGCTTGAAATCTCCATCAATCAAGAATGTTGCACATCAGATGGAGGGAAGAAATCTTCAAACAATGATATTAAGACGGTACTATCTAATCATTTTTGTGATCAGAAAGTATGTCTCTTATGTGAGACAAAGAGTTCTGTGAAACAAAAGGGAAACTCTAAGTTGAATAAAAACTCCTTGGTTCAACTTCAAAACACCTTAGACTTAATTCTCGAAGGTGTAACTGACATTCGTATGACTAAACCGATTGGTTTTCGTACCTACCCTGTGTATGCTACCAGGAAAGTCAGTTCAATGAGTTCCTCAAACGCTCAACTGCAGAACAGACATCTTAATAAACATCGTTTAAAGGAAGATCATGTCTTGGTATCTGGATATAACGTTGTCCCTGATGTGAACGAAATTCCAGGAGAAAGAAGAAAAATTGATGAAATGAGAGATAATAGAAAGGTATAAGGAAATTGTCAACAGGTTGTCTTCCTCCTCAAATCAACATTCTTCTGGTAAGAACTCAAACTATGTCTCGTATTTTGATGACAATAAGTTTTATGATAATTTCTCACATCAAAAGGGATACCTCTCTAGATTCAGGAGGAAAAAGAGACTTGACCATAAACACAAATCTCTTGATGAGCTCGTGGATCATACTTGTGCTAATTAATCACAAGGTTTGAAGAGCTTACTCATAAAAACCCTGTTGAGTAAGATGTGTTAATAATCAGGTATACTTTTGGCATCTGCGTCTGTTGAGTTGAGCTATCTTCTTATCGTCCATAGCTAAACTATTTATTGCAGATTTGATGTGCTTAAATTATTGTTATGTCTTAATTTTATTCTCTTTTTCTTTATGAAGTCCTCATTTGATTCTTGTTTCTTGCTACAACTATGCTCAAAATTGCTTTCCTGAGTTATGCAATTTTTCGAGTCTTTTGTTGCAAAAGTCCCTTTTGGGCGTTATTATTTTTGGGGGTCATGTTGCACTCGAACAGATACCCTTGTTCTGGTACGAGTGAACTTTTTAAGAAAACCCTAGAATCCCTTCCCTAAGAGACCCTTAAATACCAACCTATTGAGTTACGAAAGTCTCGTACGCATACTCTAGGTTGGCTTCTGGGTTGTCAAGAATATCTTCTTCTTCATCTTGCTATGGTGGTTTTGCAAGAGGATTTCTTGACAAAGGTCTTGAAGTTGAGTCCAAGGAAAGGAAGAAAAGAACTCTTGTAGATGAAGATCATCATAACGCTTTTTGTTACTACGCCTATGCTTATAAGGATGCTGAGAAGGGTGATATGATTTCTGCTGAAGTGGTTCATGACTTTCTAAAACATTTTGGGGAAGCAAAACAAGAGCTCATTGTTACGCTGAAAAATCTTGATGCATTGAAAACTGAGTTGGAAAAGGTTACTGCTGACCTTGGTCTCATAAAGTCTTACATCAATGATCTTCACAAAGAGAATCACCTCTCTAATGTTGCAATGAATGTTGTTGTTCACAAGCTCAAAGACCCGTTGTCTCATGAGGATTCTGAACCGTCCATATGATCTTAGTTCGTGTTCGGAATATCACTGGAGTCTGTTTTCCTTTATCTTGTGTTATTTATGTTGCCTAGTATGTCTTCTTTTGATTTAGTTGGAAGAATAACTAGTGCTCTCAATAGAAATGATTGTGACTACACATACCTATTATTTTTCATCTTCTTGTTCTTTTTTTAGGTTTATTGGTTTAAATTCTAAAAACTATTTGGAAGATGCTGTTTTTGCAGTACTAATCTTTATGATTTGTTCTATTGCAATTTGTTATGGGAAATTTGTGTTTACGACCGTGAACTATGTTTGTCCCATACTTAGTCAAAAGTAAAGTCGTTCGTGATCGGTATTCACATATTGATAAAATAATGAATGAACTTTTGACAAATACAAAAGTTAAGCCTATATTGTCAAATATTTGATGGAAGATGGTTAAAATCTTTTGTTTTCAAGGATTATGTCTATTAAATATCGTTATGCAAATAGTGATGGAAAATAGAATGACTCCTTGTGTATTCCGCAGTATTGATCATCCCTGATCCATATTTTATGTATTACTATGAGGCTCCGTAATATATATTATGTTGAGCACTATACAACCAAGTTGATTTTTTAGCTTAGTTGTTGTTCCATGAGATATGTTATGTCGAGCATATTGAACTAAACTAATCATCTTGTTTGGTTATTTAGTTAATGCTCGGTAAGTTTTCTTATGTCGATCAAAACAAATGACAATTAAATTGATTACTTTTGTGATTAGTTTGGTTGTGTATTCCAATTAGATTAATTATGGGTTCTCTTGTAATTAGTCTAGTTGAGTATTTTCGTGTCTCCATAAGTTCTTTTATGTTGAGCATAATCAATTGAATTGGTCACTTTTTGTGTTTAATTTGATTGTGTATTCCGATTAAATTAATCATGGGTTTACTTGTGATTAATTTGATTGAGTTTTTGGATATAGGAAATCAGTCTCATGGTTTTTTGTGTCCAATAAAAATCATTCTTTTCTTTTGAAATTAAGGTCGCTCTTGTTGTTCCTTCGGAAATGACATCAAATGGAGGAGAGTTCTTTTGAACTTGTGCTTAATGGTCATATCTTGAGGGGCGTGCGGCTGTGGAATTTTAGAGGGGTTATCTTGTATCTTTAAACTCCTTGATGAATGCATTTAGCTTCGGCTTTATGATTGCATCTAAATTAGTTGGTATGTGTTTTTCTTTTTGTCATGAAATGTCTCTCTCGGAAATTTCATTATGATCCCGTTCTTGTACCTTTGCCAATCTTTATTGACAAAAAGGGAGAGAATTAATATGTAGTTCACACTACAAATACATATGGTTTTCGGATCATTGTGTAAGGGGGAGTGGTTTCCATGTGAGATGGAGTATTGACTAACGGGGAGTGATACATATCACCATAGTATTATTGTTGAAGTTATGATATAATTGAACTTTGACGATGTGTAATAATATTATGACATTGTATAACAATGATCGAGAACTATGTTTTCTCATTTTTATAGCTACGAATATTCAGCAGCGGTGATGCTAAACTTACAACCTTTGGGATCATTGGAGTACTTGGAAGTGACGAAGATTTCGAGGAATGTTGAAGATTAGACATGTGGAATAGGAGCTACTAAAGTTTCTGTATCTTTTTTGTATTCCATATGTATTGATAGTTTTGTCACTAAAATTGACAAAGGGGGGAGGATTCTTAGAGCATTTCTCGTTCGAACTCGCATGCGTTGCTATCTCAAGCATGTTTGTCAATGTTAGTGATCAAAAGTATAAGTATTTATTTCTCGTGTACTATAGCTAAGTCTGGGACTAGGATAAAAAGTGGAGTTGAGCTCAAGGACTTCATGGAGATTCATCATAGAAGAAGAAGAACTACTCAAGGAACCAGTGGAACTTCTCGACAAAAAGGTATGTGAGGACTTGAATTTATCTGTCACTCAAAAGTATATCTACTCTATCTCCTAATTCTTGAGACAAAAAGTCGTATGCTATATATATACTTAGATTATACACATTTGGTATTTCGAGCCGAGTATACCTCACCTATCTATATCTCGAAATATTTGTTGGTAAGCGTTTCGCTTCGACCATGTTTATCTTTACCATGTGACGAAAGTCATCATATGTTTCAATCATCTTGAAAATTTCTTTGACGAGAGATGGTGCAACAACCATATAACATCCTCTAAGAATGTTTCAATAATTGAAATGAGAGTTTAGATTACATAACCAATGGTGTACATAAGCATTGTTGTGGAAACACATTTATGTATAAGACTTATTCCTTGAACCAAAGTTTGCGAACTTTTTTGATCAAGAGAACCAGAGGAATGGCGCGAGCCAAGTCCGCGAACTCAGTCCGCGAACTGCCGAAGTTCTCAAACCCGAGAATTTCTGCTGGAGTTGACAAACTATTTGCATGAAACTAATTCCGCGAACCTAGTCTGGGAACTTGAGAAGGTTATATATCTGAAGATGATTTCTGAACTTCAACTTAAAAAGACTAAGGAATGCAGTTTGCAAATTGTGGCTATAAAAGTTCATAAACCGATTCTAGTTAATCAAATCATCTTTGCTTCAATTGTGTCTTGTGTAGTACATGAGATTTCCTTGCAATTGAACAACTTCTAACTAGTTCATTTGAAATCATTTAAACTACTTGTGGTGAAGAAGAACGTGGTTGATATGGAATGCTCATATGGCTAACTATTTGGTTAACTATTGTTGAACCAACAAGTGCATATGTTTGGGTACGGTTAACAAACCTAGAAGCGTGCATTGTCAAGTGTGTGTAACAAGATAAGTTTTCGATCTAACGTTTGAGAAATATTAGCTTGAATCTAATCAGGTTTTCATCTAACGGTGAATATTGAATGGTTTGTTACTAAGCTAACATTAATTGCAAACCCTGATTTGAAAGACTATATAAGGGGAACTCTAGTATCTGGGCAAAACTAATCCCCACACCTCACGTGTGATACTAGTTTGCATACTAGAGTCGGTTCTCCTTTAACCTTTGGTTTTCTTCTTCTAAAACCAGGTTAACGACTTAAAGACTTCATTGGGATTGTGAAGCCAGACCGATACTACTTTTATCGTAGTTGTGCGATCTAATCTTGCATCTTCTATCGTACGAGTATAATCAGATTGATTGGCTTGATATTGATATCTCTTATAGGCAAGATATAAAAAATAATCACAAACATCTTCGTCTCATTGTTTGTGATTCCGAAACATCTTGTTTCGCTACCATACGATTAAGATTTTTGTGAGGTGATTGGTAACTCTAGGCTGTTCTTCGGGAATATAAGACCGGATTATCAATTGGTTCCTGTTCACCTTGATTATTATCAAAAGACGGAACAAAACCTTTTAGGGTTTATCTGTGGGAGAAAGATTGATCCTTTGATAGACTTGTCTGTATGAGAAAGATTTGTTTATTGGCAAATCTTCGACTTTAGGTCGTAGCAACTCTTAGTTGTGGGTGAGATCAGCTGAAGGAATCAAATGCGCAGTATCCTGCTGGGATCAGAGGCGTAGGGAGCACAACTGTACCTTGGATCAGTGGGAGACTGATTAGGGTTCAACTACAGTACAGTCCTAAGTTAGCTTGGAGTAGGCTAGTGTCTGTAGCGGCTTAATACAGTGTGTGTTCAATCTGGACTAGGTCCCGAGTTTTTTCTGCATTTGCGGTTTCCTCGTTAACAAAATTCTGGTGTCTGTGTTGTTTCTATTTCCACATTATATTTTTTATCTTTATAATTGAAATAATACAGGTTGTGCGTTGTAGATCATCAATTAGAATATCCAACCTTTGGTTGATGATTTAAATTGATTGATCCTTGGATATTGGTCTTTGGTACCATCCAAGTTATTCCTTGAATTTGATTAAAGACTCGTTGATTTTTATTAGCTTGAGTAAATCAAATCAAGAGAGAGATATTAACTCCTCGAGATACTTTACCTAGATTGAGTTTTACTATCTAGTTGATTCTCTAGAAAGTATTTCGGAGTTAGTCCATACAGATTGTTAAGCGAAATATTGGGTGGTGTTGTTAGACCCCCACTTTTTCAGTCTATATCAGGAAGGATAAGGTACAATGGAAAGGCAACTTTGTCTCCTACTATTTCTAGAAAAGTGAGGTCATTTGGTGTGACTAGGACGGGTAGAACTAAAAACTAAAATCACCCTTCGACACCAACTATCAATCTTCAGACTAGATGTATAGACAAAGTATACTCACGAAATTTCTCGGATACAATGGTATTCAATCACCTGTAAAAATTCTAGCAGAATCTCAAAACTCTTTAGAAGTTTCTCTTGTAAGTCTTCCAGCAACACACCAGTTCTCTTTAGAAGTGTTAGATCACTGCTCGGTCGAACTCGCAAGCGTTGCTATTTCAAGCTTGTTTGTCAAGTTTAGTTGCCAAAACTATAAGTCTTGATTTCTAGTCTACTTATAGCTAAGTCTCGGATTAGGATAGTAAGTGTAGTTGAGCTTTAGACTTCACGGCGTTCATCCAATAAAGACGAAGAACTACTCAAGGGAACTTGTGGAACTTCAAACAAAAGGTATGTGGAGACTTGAACTCATTTATCACTCAAAAGTTTATCTATTCTATCTCCTATTTGAGACAAAAGTCGTATTGCTATATAGATGATGGTTGTCGTAGGCTCAACAAATTAATAATCTTATTTCCAAATTAACTGGTAATAAATGGAAGTAAGGATCGTTCCCACGAAGAGCGGTGAGTTTTAGTTGTCAAAGTGTCACAAAGGGGCGTTTTGTTTTAGATTTTAAACAAAATAAATAATCAAAGCAAATAAAGTTGAATTGTAATCAACAGAGAGAGATATGATTGAGGAATCCTTCTTCGTTAATAAACAGTCAATGAGTTATTATAGTTGCCTACTTGTCGTTAATCATAGATTATCACCAAACGTGGAATAAAAGCTAGCTCAGTGTTGTTCCCTAAATTCCTTTTATCACCGAGTACGGAAGATCTCTAATACCAGATTCTATGCGTCTAAACCACCTAGTAGTAGCTCACTCAAGGTGTAATTTGGTCGAATTTTTTATCTTTTGTGAATTTGTAGGTTTATCTTAATAGTTAGACTCTTAGCTCAAGGTCCACTTTTTAGTATTGTTCATACCCACAATCGCTCCACAGAATCCCTCTGTAAGGTCTCGTGTTCTCTACTTGTGTAAAGGTTATTCGACTATTACTTATCTCCTAACTCAATACTAGCAGTAGATTGAATCAACAAATCAATTTAGTTGGCCACCTAAACAATCTATCAATCAATCATAAATTTTTATTATAGTATAAACAAACGATAATCATATGAAGAACTTCAAAGTAGATTAATATAATGACTCAAATCTTGTTTACAACTTAGAATTCATCCTCAATCAATGGGTGTTTAGCTACTCATGGATGTAGAAGCATCCATGGTATGCATATGAGAAAAGTAAAGAGATAACGTTACGAATGAGGAATCTCTCTGAAACCCTAGCTTTCGCTCCGTGTGATGTTTCTTCTCTCCAAGACTTACAATTTCGTGATCCGTTGATGTGATATCATTTTACATAACCTAATACCTTTTTATAGGTTTACATTATTTGGTCTTCACGTATTTAGTTCGGTTCAAGAACCCGGCCCGAAATAACGAAATAACGACCCCAAACGTGACCTTAGGCCTTCACAAGTATTTATACCCGTTTCATACTTGTTAAGTATGCGTACCTCAAATTCCAGCACAAATTTTCGGAACTAAGGTATGCGTACCCGTTTGCATACTTTACTGTCTTCGGTATTTGATAAAAATCTTGTTTTGGCCACAACTTCTTCGTCTGAACTCGGAATGACCTCATTCTTTTTATCTTTCAATTATCTTCAAGATGGTGATGATAAATCCTTAATTTGAATGGTTTAAGATTGGTCTTTGGCCCTTATATTGATTTTGAGCGTTTTGCTCCTTTTCGTCGCACTTCTTCCACTTCTCTTGGACTTGGGCACTTGGATACTTGGAATACTTCTCTTCTTAGCTATTTATAACACTTTGTAGCTCATTTTTGGATGATTCACCTAATAAAGGCAAATAAGAAAAAACAAGAGTAATAATATGAAAATATGAAAGAATAATAGCTAAAATAAGTATGGAATGAATACTAAAATCATATGAATTATGCACTTATCAAATTCCCCCACACTTAGCTTTTGCTAGTCTTCGAGCAAACAAAATAAAACTATTCCTAAATACAACAACTCCATCTTGTTGAGAAAACGGTTACACTTAGCATGTATAACAAGCCTTTAAACCCCTAGGTGTCCCTAGTGGACGAGTTTTAGTCTCTTGAGGGTTTACAAGATGTATACCCACAAAACCTACTCCAATTTCTCGCCTTGGAAGAACCACTAAGGATAGACACAAAATAGTAGCTAATAAGATAATCAGCTTACATATGTTTTTTAGCTGCAAATATCCCATAACCATTCCAATCATCACACATAAGAAATTACTTAGTGTGACATTCAACCTGATTGCAAAACTATACTAATATAGTCATCGTACTTGTTGCCACGTTTGTCACAACACTCGCATACTGAAATCACATGGATAGATAAGAAAATGGAAATATACAAGTGAAGTATGCAAATGTAGACTAAAGTGAAAGATATAATACCTACAATACTTGTATGAATGTCGTCAAAGGATTCTATTTATAGCGCAATAGTTGAGAGAAGCACCCATTTAACTCGACCACATGATTAGATACTCTAAGCGCATATTCCTTTTCAGCAAGTATGTGATAGTTGCCTTGGATCCTGCGTTCCATGCTTGTATAGGCGACGGAGACAGGGACAACGTTTCACACATACTGCCAGTCAAGTGTCAAGAACCTCATCAATAGTCTTTTTGACTTGCTATAATGATGATAGGTTTTTATTTTTATCGACTACATGATTAGATACTCTAAGAGCATTTCCTTTTCAGCAAGTACATGATAGTTGCCTTGGATCCTTCATTCCACGCTTGTGTAGGCGACGAAGACAGGGACAATGTTTCACACATACTGCCACCCAAGTGTCAAGAACCTCATAAATTGTCTTTTTGACTTGCTATAATGAGGTTTTTATTTTTATCGACTACATGATTAGATACTCTAAGAGCATGTTCTTTTTCAGCAAGTACATGATAGTTGCCTTTGATCCTACGTTCCACGCTTGTTTAGGCGATGGAGACAGGGACAACGTCTCACACATACTGCTATCCAAGTATCGATAAATGAGGAGGAGCCTTATATAAAATTTTTTCTTTCCGGATCACTCTTTCTAAGTGTAAGAAAATTTTCTATGGAGATTTTATATACTCAACCAATGATTACCTTGCTACAACATTCACGGCAGTATCAGGATCCCACCAAATCACTTTAGAGAAACATATAACTGCAAAAATAAAAAGAAAGTGGTTCAGTAATGATTATTTACGAGGATGAATCTTTCAAACGACTACCATAGCTGAATTTCGCATTCAACTATGAATATATATATTTAAGGATTTTAGAACGATAAAGTGGAACTCAATCTATAGTCGTAAGAACTGTTTCAACCTTAAAAAGGTTTAGAGTGTCATCCTAAATAGCTCATAATTAACTACAAAAGCTGAAGTCTCAAGAATGCAAGAAATCAAAGAGTATTCTTTATTTATTTTTTTATGAAAGCCAAACATACATAAAAACTCCCCCACACTTAAACTCAACATTGTCCTCAATGTTCAAAACCGAAAATTCTGATTTCTGACATAACAGCCCTGAAAAACTAGAACACTGTACAAATGGGTAGGGAACTAGGAAAGACATCATAAACAAAAGTTGTTTGACTACGTCTTTTATATAACTTGTCAAAAGGGCACAATGATTCGATAAACTTTCTGACTTTCATGGCCTCCGGACTGACAGACATGCAATCTGAAAAAGTTCTAGAAAAATATCGAAACTCAAATATTCAGGCCTATCGCTCCAACTTAACAAAATCTGAATTCATATTTTCTTTTTGGAAAAGAAAGTTGAGTCTGTCCTCTTTAAAATTTGGGGTCAAACACTCAAATCGGACTCCGTATGAAGTCTCAAAAGCTATTTTCATGACAAGTGCGCAGTCAGAATTTTCTAATGAGAATTCGTCAAAACTTTCATTATAGATATAGGACTTTGTAAAATCTAAGATGAGAATGCAAGATATGATATGAAAAACTAAGAAAATTAAAAACAAAATGGATAGAGATACAAAAGCGATGGGTTTCCTCCCATTTAGCGCTTTGTTTAACGTCCTCAGCCCGACTTGGCATTCCAATCATGCTACTCCTCCAGAGGGAGTAGATCACGAATCTCAATTTCATCCATGTTCACATAAGCAACGTTTTCATAATATGGTTTCAATCTATGGCCGTTCACTTTTGAAGTTGTCCCATCTCTAAGACTAGAAATTTCAACTGCACCATAAGAGAAAACATTAGTAACAACAAAAGGTCCAATCCATGTGGACCTTAGCTTCCCAGGAAATAGTTTAAGACGAGAATTAAATAAAAGAACTTTTTGTCCCACAACAAAATTCTTTCGAAAAATCATCTTTTCATGGAAAAGCTTCGTCTTTTCCTTGTATACACGAGAACTCTCGTAAGCATCATTACATATCTCCTCTAGCTCATTGAGTTGTATCTTCCTTTGTTTCCCCACATTGTCATAATCCATGTTGCACATCTTTATCGCTCAATATGCCTTGTGTTCAAGTTCAACCGGAAGATGACAAGCTTTGCCATAAACCAACCGATATGGAGACATACCAATCGGTGTTTTGTACGCCGTTCTATACGCCCAAAGCGCATCGTTAAGCCTATAACTCAAATCTTTTCGTGTAGTGTTTACGGTTTTCTCAAGAATGGACTTAATCTCACGGTTTGAGATTTCGGCTTGCCCACTAGTTTGTGGGTGATACAGCGTACCAACCTTGCGTGTTATGTTGTACTTCTTGAGTAGAGCATGGAAGGATTTCTGAAAATGTGAGCCTCCGTCACTGATAACCACTCTTGGTGTACCATGTCTAGAAAAATATATTCCTTCACAAACTCACAAACAACTTGAGAATCATTAGTAGGGGTGGCTTTAGCTTCCACCCATTTTGAAACATAATCCACAACAAGAAGTATATAAAATTTTCCATTAGAACTGACAAAAGGACCCATAAAATTTATACCCCATACATCAAAAATCTCTACAGTGAGAATAGGATTGAGTGGCATTTGATTTTGAGCACGTAAATTGCCCATTCTTTGACATCTATCACAAGATTTGCGAAAAAAATATATGCATATTTAAATAAGGTAGGCCAATAAAAATCACTTTCAAGTACTTTGAAAGCGGTACGTTTAGAACCAAAGTGAGCACCACATGCATAAGTATGACAAAAGGTAAGAATAGATTGAAATTCAGAATTAGGTACGCATTTGTGGATGATTTGATCAGAACAGTATTTCTATAAGTAGGGATCATCCCACACATACTGCTTGGCTATTTTCTTAAGCTTAAGCTTTTGAAAATTAGACATTGTACTAGGTACTTGTCTTGTAACCAAGTAGTTCACTATATCCGCGTACCAAGGTATTGAATCTTCAATTGAGAAAAGTTGTTCGTCTGGAAAACGATTTTATAAAGTAAGTTCTTCTTCGGAAACAACAATTCTACTAAGGTGATCTGCCACAGTATTTTCAACAACTATTTTATCCTTAATTTTGTAATCAAATTCTTGCAATAGTAGTATCCACCGTATAAGTCTTGGCTTAGCTTATTTCTTCTTTAATAGGTACCTAAGTGCTGCGTGATCAGAATACACAACCACTTTTGAACCCACCAAGTATGATCTAAATTTTTCTAGTGAAAATATTATAGCCAAAAATTCTTTCTTGGTGGTAGAATAGTTGATTTGTGCATCGTTTAGGGTCCTAGATGCATAATAAATCACATGAGATAGCTTCTCTACTCTTTGACCCAAAACGGCTCCAACTGCATAGTCACTCGCATCACACATCAATTCAAATGGCAAACTCCAATCCGGTGACTTGATAATTGGTGCAGTTGTCAATAATTCTTTCATTTTATCAAAGGCATCCTTGCATTCCTTGTTGAAGTCAAAAATAACCTCTTTTTGCAATAATTTGCACATCAGCATTGAGATTTTAGAGAAATCCTTGATAAATCGCATGTAAAAACCTGCATGACCAAGAAACGAGCGAGTTTCCCTCACCGAAGTGGGATATTGTAAGTTTCTTATTAATTCTATCTTTGCTTTGTCAACTTCGAGCCCTTGACAGGACACAATGTGACCAAGCACTATGCCATGGTTTACCATAAAGTGGCATTTCTCTCAATTAAGAACAAGATTAGTGTCTATGCATCTTTTAAGCACAAGTTCAAGATTTTGTAAGCAACTATCAAATGAATCACCATAAACACTAAAATCATCCATAATACCTCAATGATGTGTTTCACGTACTCAGAAAATATACTAACCATACATCTCTGAAAAGTGGCAGGCGCATTGCAAAAACCTAACGACATCCTTCTATATGCAAACGTACCAAAAGGACAAGTAAAGGTAGTCTTCTCCTGATCCTATGGTGCAATAACAATCTGATTGTACCCCAAATAACCGTTCAAAAAGAAATAATGTGAATGTCTTGCTAACCTCTCTAACATCTGATCAATTAAAGGCAAAAGAAAGTGATCCTTTCGGGTTGCGGCATTAAGCTTTCTGTAGTCTATGCACACTCTCTATCCTGTTTGACCTCTTGTAGGAACAAGTTCATCATATTGATTTCTAACAATAGTGACACTTGCTTTCTTAGGTACCACCTGTACCGGGATGACCCATTTGCTGTCAGAAATTGGGTAAATCACCCCCACACTTAGTAGTTTGAGGATCTCTTTCTTCACGACCTCCATCATTGAGGTTAAGCCTACGCTGAGCATCACGTACAGTCTTAAAATCATCTTCCATTAATAAAATATGCATTCACATGGATGGACTAATGCCTTTGATATCAACAATTGTCCAACCAATAGCAGTTTTGTGCTCTTTCAAAATCCTAAGTAGACTTTCTTCTTGTATTGGGGTGAGGTTCTTTGCAACAATCACCGGAAGTTCTTCGTTATCACCCAAGTACGCGTACTTTAGTTGGTCTGGAAGCGGCTTCAGTTCCAGTTTCGGTGCCTGCACAATAGAAGGTAAATGAACCTCATTAGTTATGGGTAACGAAATATAAAAAATATTACCTGTTTTTGCTTCTTGTAGTGCTGTTAAGGCATCACACATCTCCACCAGTTCTTTGGCTAAGTCAACGTCCAGTTTCGGCTGTCCTTGAACATCTAAATCAATATTGTTCCGTAGAACAACTCCAACTTCATCTTCAGCATTCAAATCAAACATTTGTTGCGCTAACGAACCAATAATATTAATAGAGAAGTGGAGTGAACATCACTAGGATAACGCATGGTTTCAAAGATATTGAACCGTGTGATCTCCTTATCAAATTCCATAGTGAGTGCACCACTATCAACATCAATCTTGTCTTTGCAGTCTTCATAAACGGTCTCCCAAGAAGTAACCAAGTAGATGAAAAATTATCTCCATTGTGCATATCCACAATGTAGAAATCATCCGGAAAGATTAACTGATTCACTTGAACTAACACGTCCTCCATGACTCCCTTAGGGTATATATTGGACTTGTTAGCTAGTTGAATAGTGATTTTTGCCTCTTTTAAAGGTCCGAGATTCAAAGAATCATAAACATCGGCTGACATAACACTTATGGATGCTCCCAAATCAATAAAAGCACGCTCAAATCGTCGGTTACCAATGGTAACGGGAACTGTGAAGCCACAAATATCTTTACACTTTGTAGGCATCTTCTTAAGCAATATAGTTGTGGCACTTTCGCCCACTTGAGTGATCTCATTAGCAATCAACCTATCCTTCCTTGCACACAATTCCTTCAAAACCTTAGCATACCTGGGTATGGTTCCGATGGCCTCAATAAATGGAATGTTGATGTGTATCTTGCTGAAAATATCCATGATCTCCTTGTCTTGAGCTTCTTTCTTGGATTTGGCAAAGCGACTAGGAAAAGGAGGTGGTATGGTAAAAGTGGGAACCGTGTCCTTAGGTTGTCCGTTTAAGGTTGGTCGTTTGAGGTTGGTTTTTCCTTTGGTATGGATTCCGCCTTTATTTCCTTCTCAATATATCGTTACTAGGTAGGCGTATTGTTCCTGTACCCAGATTAGAATCTTGTTGTTGCGGCTCCTCAACTTGTCTTCGACTTCTTAATATTACTGCATTGGCGTGCTCTCTTGGGTTCACAAACGGTTGTGATGGGAATGTTGTCAACGTTTTTGACTTTATTAGATTCAAATTTGTAGCCAACTTCCCAATCTGAGTATGCAAATCTTTAATGGCAGCATCGTTCTTTTGTTGATTTTTTAGTATTGTTTCCTTAAGACCCTCTGTAGAAGAACCAAAACTCTGCATAGTTTGCAAGATGCTATTGAGCTTATCGTCTACAGATGAATCTTTATTCTGTGCTTGATGCTCTTGTGGTTACTGAAACTGTTGTTGGAAACCATCATGTCTTGCATATGGATTAGAAGCTGCAGCTTGCTTGTTAGCATAACTAAAATTTGGGTGATCTTTTCAACCAGGATTATATGTATTGGAGTATAGATCATACCTTGGCCTCTGATTAGGAAACATAGCATTTACCTCGGCTTCATCTTCGTATGATGGAATGATCACTGCTGCCATCCTTTGTACTACCTTTTCTATGTTGTTCATTCATTGCTCTGATTTCTTCCATATTGCTAACTCTTCTGACATTTGAGTTATTTATGGTGTAAAATTGTTGAGCATTCGAAGCCATACTCTCTATCAAACTAGTTGCCTGCGAGATTGTCTTTTTAGTAAGTGAACCACCAGCATCCGCATCAATCAAATCATGTTGCTCTGGAAGTAATCCTTCGTAGAAATATTGAATGATGAGTGTTGGAGATATGTTGTGGTGAGGACAACTCGCCACCAATATTTTGTACCTATCCCAATATTCATAAAGAGACTCCCCAGTAATTTGGAGAATACCATTAATCTCTTTACGAACGGATCCTGCCTTAGAAGCAGGAAAATACTTCTCTAAAAATAGCTTTTTCATTTCAGTCCATGTTGTAATACTCCCTGGAGGAAGGTAATACAACCATTCTTCCGTTGAATCTATTAAAGAGAATGGGAAAGCTTGCAGCATTGTCGTATCACTGTCTTCGGTACTTTGCCTAAGACTTGTCATCTTTTGTTGGAATTTCCGAAGATGACGATTCAGATCTTCACCTGGAAGTTCCTTGAACTTTGGTAGATGATGAAGTAGATTCAACTTCAGCTCCACTGGGTTAGTGATTATACAATGGTTGCAAATCTAAGCATGGAGATGTCAACTCTCGCAGCTTCCTCTCCACATGTGAAGATGGTGGAGGATTTGTGTTGTCTACCATATCTTCTGTAAAGGGTTCCGGTTGTGGTTGTTGATGTGCTTGTGGTACCGTTTCCCTACGAGTTTGAATACCACACCTCTGATAATCCCAATCTTTCGGTGCCAGAGATTAAGTACCTGAAACCACAAATCTAGAAAACGAAATTAAAAACTAACAAGAAATTCTAAAAACAATAATAAAACTAAAAGAATTAACAACTAAAGCTACCGACTGCTCCCCGGCAGCGGGGCCAAAATTTGATGGATGTCGTAGGCTCAAAAAATTAATAATCTTATTTCCACACAATTAACTTGTAATATAATGAAAGTAAGGATCGTTCCCACGAAGAGCAGTGAGTTTTAGTTGTCAAAGTGTCACAAAGGGAGGGTTTAGTTTTATATTTTAATCAAAATAAATAATCAAAGAAAATAAAGTTGAATCGTAATCAATAGAGAGAGATACGATTGAGGAATCGTTCTTCGTTAATAAACCGTCAATGAGTTATTATAGTTGCCTACTTGTCGTTTATTATAGATTATCACCAACCGTGGAATAACAGCTAGCTCAGTGTTGTTCCCTAAAAAAATTTTATCACTGAGTACGAAATCTCTCCAATAGTAGATTTTATTCGTCTAAACCACCTAGTAGTAGCTCATCCAAGGTGTAATTTGGTCGAATGCTTTATCTTTTGCGAATTTGTAGGTTGATCCTAATAGTTAGACTCTTAGCTCAATGTACACTTTTTAGTGTTGTTCATACCCACAATCGCTCCACAGAATCCCTCTGTAAGATCTCGTGTTCTCTACTTTTGTAAAGGTTATTCGACGATTACTTATCTCGTGACTCAATACTATCAGTAGATAGAATCGACAAATCAATTTAGTTGGCCACCAAAATAATCTATCAATCAATCATAAATATTCACTACAGGAACAAAATATGATCATATGAAGAACTTCAAAGTAGATTAATATAATAACTCAAATCTTGTTTACAACTTAGAATTCATCCTTAATCAATAGGTGTTTATCTACTCATGGATGTAGAAGCATCCATGGTATACATATGAGAAAAGTAAAGAGATAACATTACGAAAGATGAATCGCTCCGAAACCCTAGCTTTCGCTTTGTGTGATGTTGATTCTCTCCAAGACTTACAATTTCGTGATACCTTGATGTGATATCATTTTACGTAACCTAATACATTTTTATAGGTTACATTGCTTGGTCTTCACGTATTTAGTTCGGTTCAAGAACCCGACCTGAAATAACGAAATAACGACCCCAAACGTGACCTTAGGCCTTCACACGTATTTATACCCGTTTTCATACTTGTTAAGTATGCGTACCGGTATGTGTACCTCAAATCCAACAGAAATTTTCGGAACTAAGGTATGCGTACCCGTTTGCATAATTTATTGTCTTAGGTATTCGATAAAAAGCTTGTTTTGGCCACAACTTCTTCGTCCGAACTCGGAATGACCTCATTCTTTTTATATTTCAATTATCTTCAATATGGTGATGAGAACTCCTTAATTTGAATGAGTTAAGATTGGTCTTTGGCCCTTCTCTTGATTTTGAGCGCTTTTTGCTCCTTTTCGTCGCACTTCTTCCACTTCTCTTGGATACTTGGAATACTTCTCTTCTTAGATCTTTCTAACACTTTGTAGCTCATTTTGGATGATTCACCTAATAAATGCAAATAAGAGAAAACAAGAGTAATAATACGAAAATATGCAAGAATAATAGCTAAAATAAGTATGGAATGAATACTAAAATCATATGAATTATGCACTTATCAATAGACTTCAATCATACACATTTGGTATTTCGAGCCGAGTTTATCTCACTTATCTATTTCTCGAAATATGTATTGTAAAGCTTTCGCTTTAACCAAGTTCATCTTTTATTCTTGACGAAAGTCAAAAGATGATCATCTGAATCGCCTTGTAACACCTTACATGATTTGTGTGAGACAATCATTTGATGTAGACTCGGAATGTTTCGTATTGATCATTCGATCACTTGAAAATTACTTTGAAGCTAATGGTTTGTGTGAGACAGCTATTGTCGTCTTCCAAGAATGTTTTAATGATTGAAATAAGGGTTTAGAACATGTAACCATTATTGGATATAAACATAGTGTGTATTCACATTTGTGTAAAGTCCAAAATCGGGAACCATGGTATGTGTAACCGTACGCATACTGGTTGGTTGTTGGAAGTCCAGGAACTAAGTACGCGTACCCATACGAGTACTGGCGGAAGTTTAAGTTCCGTGAATTTCTGCTGGAGTTTGGAAGAGTGAAATGGTGTCCGTACCCGTATGCGTACTGGCGTAACCAAACTCAATCCTTCTACTTAGGTATGCTTACCCGTTTGCATACTTGAGTAGGTTATGTTCTAAAATCGGTTTGTTCATGAACTAATACATTTATATAATAAGGAATGCAATATTTGCAAACCGTGGCTATAATGTTTTTGAAATGATTCGAGTGAATCAAAATCGATTTTGCTTCAATTGTGTCTTGTATGCTTCTATGAGAATATAAACAATTGAACAACTCTCTAACTAGTTTCATTTGAGTCATTTGAACTAGTTATGATAAAGATGAATAAGGTTGATATGAAAGTGCTCATACGGCTAACCAATGGTTAACTATTGTTGAACCAACTAAGTGTACACGTTTAGGTACGGTTACCTTTATCTAAATGATGGTACATTTCGTTTGTGTATAACAAGATAAGTTCGATCTAACGGTTGAAATATATTAACTTGAATCTAATCAGGTTTTCGTCTAATGGTGAATATTGAATATTTTGTTACCAAGGTAACGTCGATTGCAAACCCTGATTTGAAGACTATATTAAGGAGAACTCCAGCAACTGGGAAACCTGACCCCACACCTCCTATGTGATACTAGTTGCGACTAGAGTCGATTCTCCTTTAACCTTAGGTTTTTCACGAAACTTTGTAGGTTAACGACTTGAATACTTCATTGGGATTGTGAAGCCATACCCAACTATTTTCTCTGTAGTTGTGTGTTCTGATCTTGCTGTTTTTTATCGTGTTGAGTACTATCTTATTTAAGATTTGCTTGAGATTTATTCTCCGGTACGCAAGATTGAAAAGTAGTCACAAACATCTTCGTCTCATCGTTTGTGATTCCACAATATCTTGTTTCGTTAATCGATTAAGATTATTGTGAGGTGATTGATAATACTATGCTGTTCTTTGGGAATATAAGTCCGGTTTATCAATTGGTTCCTGTTTACCTTGATTTATCAAAATATGGAACAAAACTTATAGGTATATCTGTTGGAGACATATTTATATATTCAATAGACTTTTTTGTGTGAGATAAATTTGTTTATCAAGTCTTCGACTTTGGGTCGTAGCAACTCTTAGTTGTGGGTGAGATCAGCTAAGGGAATCAAGTGTGCAGAATCCGGCGTGGTTCAAGAGGAGTAAGGAACGCAACCGTACCTTGATAAGTGTGGGATTGATTAGGGCTCAACTACATTCCAGACCGAATTTAGCTTGGTAGTAGGATAGTGTCTGTAGCGGATTAATACAGTGTGGTGTTCAAATCTGGACTAGGTCCCGAGATTTTTTTGTATTTACGGTTTCCTCGTTAACAAAATTTCTGGTGTCTTTGTTATTTCTTTTCCGCATTATATTTGTTTATATAATTGAAATATCAGTGTTTGTGCGTAAGTTCAATCAATTGTGAATCCAACCTTTGTTTGTTGATTAAATTGATTGACACTTGGATATTGGTTTTTGATACCGTCCAAGTTGTTTCTTATATTAATCAGGCTCACGGATTTCTATCTGTTTAATTTGATTATTACATTAAGAAACAGAGATTTCTTGATTGAGCTCGCTTTATTAGTTGGTGCTCTCATAATTATATTGGAGTTAGTCCATACAGATTGCTGAGCGAAATATTGGGTGTGGTTGTTAGACCCCCGCTTTTTCAAGAAGACTACTAACTAATCTGCCTCTAACGGATAGCCTATTGATTTCCCTTTCGATATGTTTCAATCAAGGTTTGGTAATATGTTTATAATAGAAAACTCTAGCAAACCTCACGGATCTGAAATACTTAAACCCTTATCAAAGAGAATCCTAGATCACTAAGCACCTCACAATAACAATCCAGACAAATCAAAGAAAAATTTAGTGAAATAACGAGGGTACCAAGTATCCCAAAAGCTTTTCGATATCAACCTATAAGTCGTATACCTTGCGTTATCTACTGTATACAAAAACTATCAAGATGGTAACAACCACAAGGTATGCACTTGGTATATAGTTTTCAGTTCGAAACAGAACCTTAAACTATAGGGATCAACCCAAGTGTTTGGGTTTATACCTATAGTAAAGTAAAGTAAAGTAAAGTAAAAGCACACAACAGGATTTTGTTAGCGATGAAACCGCAAACGGATAAAAATCCCAGGACCTAGTCCAGTTATGGATACTCTCAGAATTAATCCTCTATACAAAGACACTATCAACTTCGAATAGTTGAGACCAAGTAAACTACCCCTAGTTACCTAGTTTCTTCAGTATCCCAAGTAAACTACCCGCAGATAGAGTCCACTATCTTAAGTTGCTTCAATATCTATGAAGACTTTAAACACTTAACCCTTTTGATCGTCTTCCAAACAGTAAAAGACTAATATGTTTGGTAACCACTCTCTTATCTCAGAAAATTGATCAGATATATTTGTGTTGAGTGTGAAAAAGTCTTTTCTGTTTAAAATCAATTAAAATCCTTTGTTGGGTTTAGATATTCCAAGATCTGGATTAGACAAGTTAACCATATTGAGTCAAACAGAATTACCAGATTCGGATACTGAAGAGTACCATCAGATAATAGCTTGTCGATCTATATACGACTAGCAATAACAAGTCTATCAAAAGATAAAATATATCTAATTGGATCCCGACCGATCAAGTTTGTGCACGAAGAAAATAACAAAGATATGAAACCAATAAGAAAACTTCTTGTCTTCAATCTTATATAGTCTTCTGTACCTACACAATAACAACCTTGATTCGTCACTTATGATCGATCATGTACAGAATGGAGTTTGTCAACAATGGATGACCACAAGTCAACGTTAATCTCTTGATCTAGTTTGAGTGAATTATGTTAGAAGAGAAAGCTCTCAAGAATAATCAAACTAGGTGCAATCAAGAACTAACAACCGTTAGTCAATCAAAGCAATAATTGAAAACTAAAATAACAATGCAGTTCTAGTTTCCACCAACGGTATTAGTAAATGCTTATTGATCCCAAGGAAGTCTTTAAACTAGTGGACGTAAGAGATTTTTCCTAATTAATTAGGTTACTCTCATTTCCAAGATAGTCTTACAAGAATACTATTAGTCGGCTACACCAGAAACAACAAAGATGAAGTTTGCCTGACCCAGGATAAGTTTGTAATAGCGCTTTTGACTTCAGCTTTTACAAAAGTAGAATTCAGAAGCAAATCTATTTTTCTTGACAAAAAGTTAACTTTTCGACTTTTAGAAGTCGTTTTGAAATTTGACAGTCAAACTGACTTCTGATTTTTCGACTTCTAAAAGTCGAAAAGCTACTTCTGATGTTTTATCCAAATAGGCTATAAGAAGAACAAACTTCACCATTTATAGACCAAGGTAGTTTGGACACCAAGGAATTTCCATAACTTAAGATATTCTTAATATATGCAATAAAGCATCTAAATTTAGTTTTGTCTAGGTTACTTAAAGTTTAACATGATTTTATTGCAACCCAAGATAGCTTCTAAATTACTACAACAAAGTTATGTCCTAAAATATGTTAGGACTTGTTTGTAATTGAAGTTCTTTCCCTGAGTTAGAAGCTTGTAGAATAGTGCATCAAGTAATTATAATAAGTAAGAATTTTTACAAATAAATTTTAGCTTGCCATAATAAATACAATATTAGCTTGGTAAATTAAATAAATATTTACTAGCATAAAGTGTATTTACGTAAGTTATAATTGTCTCTAACAAAATAAAAGTAATTAGAACTTATCTTAGGAAATAATACAAATACTGTTAGAGCATTGCTCAGTTGAACCCACCAAGCGTTGGTATGTCAAGTTTGGTTATCATATTTTAGTGAACCAAAACTCATTTAAAGAGCCGCTTGATTATATGCTAGATTCAACTTCGTATAGGTTAGCTAGAAAGTTATTAGGATATGAGACATACAAGTATTACTCGAAGACTTAAAGAATGTGAAGAACTAAAGAGCTACATCGGCGACATCGTCCTTCCCTTGACGTTAGTAATATTTTGACTTCAACTGTTTCATTCCTAACGCATCTTTCAAGTCGTGTTATATTAAAAATATAACTGCGAAGCTGTGAATGATTATACTCTAGTTAGACGTAGTATTAAGGAATTACAATACGAAGTATAACGCTTATCTTTTGAACTTCGTATATAAGATATCGACATAATCGTATGAATGTTATTGTGATTATGTAAGGGTAAAGGTGAAGATTTCGTCCTAGGAAACAATGTTTACATTCGTTTAAAGGAAGTACATTCATAAACTTGTTTTGTGAATCGAAAGGGAAATTGCTAGGCTTATTGGTATTGTTATTCATTGAAAATATTTGGATTACCAATATGTGTGTTTAGTATAACCGCTCATAACTTGTTTATGTATCTTGGTAAAACTAATCACAATGCCTGACTTATGTATCGGTATGACTTTTATTAGTGAAACCAATCTTAAGTAATCACCTGAGATGGTATGATCGATATTTGTAATTGGTGTGACCAATCCTAGTCATTGGGTAACCAATCATAGTTCTTGGTGTGACCGATCACAAGAGAATGTGTAATCGATCCTTGTAGTAGGTTAACAAGTCTTAGTAATTGGTGTAACCGATCCTATGTATTGTGCAACCGATCACAAGTAATACCATGAGATTATGGTAATCGATCCTGGTACTTAGTTAACAAAGTTTTGGTAACTATTGTAACCGGTCCTAGTAGCCACATGGAGGTAGAACCGAAACTTGTGTTTGGTAGAACCGTTAAACCCATGATTGGTGATTTGATATTTGATCAATCACATAGTTCTTGAAAATCAGATGAACCAATTCTAAACTTTTTTTGAAGTGTGGCAAATCGGTTCCAAGATTGTAAATATGAAAAAGGATTTACAAAGTAAAGATGTCGACATACTTTGAACATGTGCAGTAAATCTTATCTATTATTGTTCAAAGACATTCCTTAATAACTAAAGGAGAATCTCGGATCGAAATAAATTGAGAATCTTTTAATTAAGGTTTTTAGTTTTATATGCTTTTAATTTCCAGCAATTAAATGCATATCTTTAGAAAATGAAAATTGGTAATGTGCATTTACTAATTGGAGATTTTCTACTGAGATTTCAGTCAATATTTTGACAGAGCATTTCCAGGAATTATGAAAACCGATATGGGAATTTGCATATCTTGAGAATATTCGGTTTTGGAAATTCCTTGGTGTCCAAACTTCCTTGGTCTATAAATATAGAAGTTTGCATTTCGAGTAAACTAATCCTTAGAGCCAGCAAAACTACTTAGTTATGTTGTTACTAGTGGAGTCGTCTATTCGGAGACGAAAGTACTCTAATTAGGCGAAATCTATTACGACTGCTCGTTTTAAAGACTTCTTTGGGATTGAGAAGCTCCACGAGTACCGTTGGTGGGAAATTAGATAATTGCAGTTTATTATTAGTTTTCAATTGATTTGATTGACTAAAAGTTGTTGAAATTTGATTGGACCTAGTTTGTTCATGCTTGAGAATCCTCTCTTATGATATAAGATTCACTCAAATTAGATCAAAGTATCGACGGGGATCTTTAGACTGTTTGTAGATCTAAAGACGTCTTGTGATAATCCATCGTTAACAGACTCCGTTCTGTGTGTGATTGATCACAAGAGATTCAAGTTGTTTGTGTGCAGGTGTTTACTGAAGATCTAAAAAGATTTGAAGACAAAGAAGATTTCTTATTTGAGTTCATAATCTTTGGTATGCACAAAACTTGATCGTCTGGGGATCCAACTATAACCGGTTATTCTTTTGATAGATTGGATTGATTAGTTGCGTAGATCGACATCAGTATTTAGTATCTTGATCAGATCCTATTATTGATTGCATAGTCTAAATAATTACTTTGGTAGTTGTTGAATAAATTGATCTAGAACCCGACAAAGGAGTTTATTAGGATAAACAGAAGAGCCTTTGTTAAGCTCATATCACTTGTTTGAAAAGAGTTGTTACCGAACAGATTTGTTGTTCCTTTACTATTTGGAATACGAACCAAAGGAATTGTTCCAAGTGCGTGACTTATTGCAAGTTGGAGGCGTAGGGATACTGAAGAAACTAGGTAAACTATAGGTTTAGTTGCTTGGTCTCAACTATACGAAGTTGGTTTAATTTTGTATAGCGGCTTAATTATGAGAGTATTCAATTCTGGACTAGGTCACGGGGTTTTTCTGCATTTGCGGTTTCCTCGTTAACAAAATCTTGCTGTGTATTTTACTTTTCTATTTCCGCAATTATAATTATTTTATTATAATTAGAAATAAAATACACAAACGTCAATTCCTAATTACTTGATAGCAATCCCATAGTGTTTGCTTAAGTCCGAACCTATTATCAAGTAATCATACTTCGTTGTTGTATTCTCTCGATCTTGTATTTATAGTCAATCAGACAAGTTATCTTGTTGTCGTATTGTCTCGATCTCGTATCCATAGACGATCACACGAAGTGTGAACCGATTCGTTGTATTGTCTCGACTCAGTCCATAGACAATCACTTTCGGTAAGAGGACTTATATGTGGAAAAGTTTTAGATTGAGGTATATTTGGGTACCGTCGTCTTTTCAATTGGTATCAGAGCAGGAAAATACGAAAATATCTAACAATCTGTGTTTGGTGCGATCCAACCTATGATATCGGAATCTAAAAATGGTTTTTATATAACCTGATAATGATTCAGTTAACGTAAAGCAAGATACCAAGAGTTCTGAATTAACTTTTGATGACGAGAAAAACATTGATTCTTCGAATGTAAAAACTTCTTAGTCAAAAAAATTAGATGAAAGATTTCTTTCATGTTCAGCCGAACTAATTCAGGCATTAGAAAGAGAAGGAAATCTTCTAGACAATATAAGATGTCTGGAACTCAAGAATGATCAACTTGTTATTGATATTGCCTCCTCAAAGGTTGAAAAAAATTCTCAACATATAAAGAATCTTGAGGATAAAGTAAGTGTTAGTCTCTCTCAAACAGAATTGCTAAAAAGGGAGCGTGATGCTGCTTTTGAAAAAATTCACTTGTTGGAAGAGAAACTTTCTGAATATGATGCAAGGATTAACTCTCAACAAAAGAGTTTTAAAGAGAAGGAAGGTGAATATCTCTCATGAGAAAAAAACCTTGATGCTGATCTAGCTGGTGCTCTTGATAAAATCAAGACATTGGAAGTAGAAAATTTGGAACTGAAAAAATCCAATGAAAGCTCAAACAAGTTAACCTCAATATTAGAAGCAAGTAGAAATCATCGTGATAAACGAGGATTGGGATATAAGAAATAAATGCTTCAAATATTAGCAAAGCGGTAAAATTTGTTAAAGCTACAAATTCTTCTCAACCAGAGGCTTCCACTGATGTCAAAGATGCTCCTATCTCTTGTAAATAAGAAAACCCTGTCATGTCTAAGAATTGTGTTCAACCAGACTTGTCAAGTACAACCATCAAAGAGAGCACTTTTACTAATGTCAAGAAAGCAACAACGTTGAACAAATATAAGAAGGAGAAGAATAATAAAACTCGTCGAGCTCCAATACAAGAGGATCCACAAAAAGGTAACATCAAAACTCATACTTCGTATGTTACTAAGCATTGTTGTTATTGTGGTAATAAAGGGCATGTGGAATGGGGATGCAAGATTTATAAGATAGAAGATACACTTTCTTTTGTATCAAACAAATTGTCTAAGATTGCTCCCCCAAAGGAACTCAGATCGATATTGTCCAAAGTTTAGGCAAAAGAATTATTAGAATGATAGTTCAAATTTCAAGGAAATACCATATAGTCCTAGGAATAATATATTAGAGAGAGTCTAGTCCAATTGAACTAGTCAATTGTCTGTTTGGTCCACTTTGACAATATAGATTATAGTTTGGTCCTGAAAATTATAGTTTGGTCCTAGGGTTTTGTCCACCCACACAAAATATTCTTTCTGTTACCAAAATACCCCTGCACGTGCAAAAATTATCTTTTGGTCCTAAATTTTATTGTTTGGTCCTTTTACCGACATATATAAACAAGAAACATCAACAATAAATTTCAGGTTCAAGAAAATTTTCTCTCTCCTACTCCGATTTCGTTTTTCTTCTTTTGCTGCAGATTTTCTTTTCTAGGGTTTACGAAATCTTCCTTGATTTTGTTTTTGATACCAAGATCGATTCGATTTACAGCAGATTGACTTGGTTATGAAGATTGATTTGATTACGGTATTTTGATTTGGAGTGAATTTGATTCGATATTTTGATTACAGAAGATTTGATTCGAGGCTTTTTCGAAGATTTGATTCGAGACTTTTTTGAAGTGAAGATTGATTCGGTTGGAGTTTATTTTTTGGAATTACAGATTCGTAGATCGGTGTTTTTTTGGAGTTTGATTTTGAATTCTTCTTGTTGCTAGTGAGTTTTCACGCTAATCCTTTCCTTGAATTATAGATCAGCTAAGTTTTTCTTTGATTAGAATGAACGAAGTCGTTTTGTTAAGGCTTCATTTGTTAGAATGAACTCTTTATTTTGTTAAGGAAGAAGCTATTAATAGCGTTACGGCTTCATTCCAAGAATGAACCCTTATTTTACCATGGAATAAGTACTGTTGGTGCTTTGTTTTTTTTATCTTTTTTAGGATGTTAACGAAATGAAGTCATTCTGTTAAGGCTTTATTTCTTGGAATGAACTCTTTATTTTGTTTAAGAAAGAATATTAGTGTTGTTCTGTTAAGGCTTCATTTATTGGAATGAACTCTTTATTTTGTTTAAGGAAGAATCTATTAGTGTTGTTCTGTTAAGAATATTTATTTTGTTAAGGCTTCATTTCGAGAATGAACTCTTCTTTTGTCATGGAAAAAGTATTGTTGGTGCTTTTGTTTATCTGTTAGGATGTTAACGAATGAAGTCATTCTATTAAGGCTTCATTCCGAGAATGAACTTTTCTTTTTTGTCATGGAAGAAGTATTGTTGCTTCTATGTTTATCTGTTAGGATGTTAATGAATGAGATCATTCTGTTTAAGGCTTCATTCAAGGAATGAACTATTTATTTTGTTAGAATGTTATTGAATGAAGCTATTTTTTTTCAGCTTCATTCCAATAATGAACTATTTTGTGTGTGTGCCTTCATTTTTCAGGTTCAGTATGGCCCTATCCAGTTGTTATGTTGTTGTGTACTACAAAGGGGATGGTATTCCGTTGAAAGTTTCTTTAGATACTACGATTCGTGACTTTAAAATATCTGTTTATGATTATTGGAGAAACTTGACTCCTCTGAGCATAAGATTTATTAGTCGTTGTGATAAAGCTCTCGTTAATTGTGATTATTCTCTTCAAGGTCTAATTGTTGTTACTTGTTCAAGGGAATTTTCAAGTTTTGATCTGTTTGTCGAGGAGTCTTGTCATGGTGTTGCTTCTAGCTCTTTATCTGGTATTTCCACGGAGTCGCTCAGTGACGATGAATAATGCACTGGGTTCACTGAGACTTCAAAGATTAAATACCTGAAGGAAGGTCATGAGTAATTGAAACCTCTTTTATCCGAAGGTTGGGAGAATATTTTTAAAGGTGTTGGTCAAGTTTTTCATGGTGGTTTTGATGAGGTTCGCTTAGCTGACTGCAGCAAGTCTGGCTATACAGTTGCAAAGGTTAAGAATGACAGACTCAGGTTCACAGGCAAGTGTGGTAGGAATGCAGAATGTCCTTGGTATCTGCACTGTATTCCAATCGATACCGCTAAAAGTGTCTTTTCTATCAAGGAGTCCAATGGGGAGCATAAATGTGGTGGTGCTTATAAGCTGAAGGACCCACCTGTGAAGAAGAAATTGATTAAGCATCTATTCATTGATCAAATACAGTCAAATCTGTCGATAAATCCTAATGATATGGTTTCTCAGGTGAAGAATTGTTATGGTATTGACATAAAATACCATCATGCTTATAAAGGGAAGGAAGCATCTAAGGCAGAGATATATGGCGTTGATGTAAAAATTTATATAGATCTTATTTGGCATGTTGAAGCAATAAAGGCTACCAATCCTGGAAGTTATATTAAGTTTGAGTATGATAAAGAGACTAAACGTTTTCAGAGGCTTTTCATATGTTTTGCTGCCTGTATGGAAGGATACCGGTTCATTCGCCCTATGCTTTACTGT
The DNA here is from genome assembly GCF_003573695.1 of Papaver somniferum. Taxonomy (NCBI): domain Eukaryota; kingdom Viridiplantae; phylum Streptophyta; class Magnoliopsida; order Ranunculales; family Papaveraceae; genus Papaver; species Papaver somniferum. Next base: position 203,094,827 of record NC_039359.1, read on the forward strand.
GATGCAACATTTCTCAATGAGAGATTAAAGGGAACATTGATGGCTGCTACTGGTGTGAATGGAAACCAAGGTAAATTTTCTTTCTTTTCTGAATAACTCATATTAGTTTGTTGTTTGATTTTTAAGAGCAATGTGAATGAATGAAGTTTCTCTGTTAAGGCTTTTCATTTTTTAGGATGAACTCATTTTATGTTCAAGAAGAAAGTAATTTCTATCAGTTTTACTTTTGTTATTTTGTTAAGAAGGTCTTCATTTTAAGAATGAACTCTTATTTTTTGTTAAGTTTAGCTGTTCATAAGTGTGAGTGAACTCCTGCTGCTTTGATTCTACAGTTCATGTTATAGAATGGACTTCATTTTTGGAATGAAGTGTAGAAAAGTTATAGATTTTTTGATTATACAGTTCATGCTACAGAATGGAATTCATTATATAGAATGAAACCTTTATTTTTTTGATTTTTAACAGCAATGTGAATGAATGAAGCTTCTCTGTTAAGTTTTTTAGTTGTTCATAAGCGGGGAATGAACTCCTGCTGCTTTTCTTTATATTTTACTTTGTTATTTTTTGAAGAAGAAGATCTTAGTTCATGTTATAGAATGGACTTCATTGTTGGAATGAAATGTAGAAAAGTTATAGATATTGATTATTCTACAGTTCATGTTACAGAATGGACTTCATTTTTGGAATGAAGTGTAGAAAAGTTATAGATTTTTTGATTATACAGTTCATGCTACAGAATGGACTTCATATTAAGAATGAAACTTTCATTTCTGTTATAGATATTTTTTAATGAACTGACACTTTTAGTTCCTTTTTGTGTTCTTTTCATTCTGTATGATTTTTTCCTTTTGCGTATGCTTTAGTTCCTGGAGAAGACATTGAAGGGTGGGAGTGGTTTATGGAGAACTTGCAACATTGTGTCGACTCTCGTCCTATCACCTTTATCACTGATCGTCATGAAGGGCTGAAGCAAAGTATTCCTAAGTATTTTCCCAACTCTTATCATAGTTACTGTTTCCATCATTTGAAGAATAACCTCCCCATAAAGAAATCACATGAGAAGTATAAACAAGTTCAAGATTTGTTCCATAAAGCTGCATACTGCTATAGTGTTGCTAAATATGAGTCTGTTTTAAATGAGATGTGTATCATAGGATGTGGTTGGGTTGCCAAGTACATCAGAAATATCGATCCCAAGCATTGGAGAAATGCTTTCTTCGTAGGATGTAGGTATGGGACACACTCGTCAACTATTGCAGAGTCTTTCAATATGTGACTTTAGTCTTTCTTAGTAGGATGTAGGTATGGATTCTCCTGAAAGGGATCTGCCTCCAACTGCTCTTGTTGATGAGATTAGGATAAAGATTATGAGGATGAGTGCAGAAAGGCGTGAGCTCGGTAGAAATTATAGTGATAGTTTGACTCCCATCTATAAAGCTCTACTAAAGTCACATGTCGATATAGGGCGTACATGGAGTGTTACGGAGTCAGGTAATGGTATATATGAGGTTCACTCTCCTATCTCTCATGTTGTTGATCTGATGCATATGACGTGCACTTGCCAGAGATGAAAAGTGTTTGGTTTCCCCTGTGCTCACGCCACTGCTGCTATTACTATGAGTGGTATTGAGATGTTGAGGTTTGTTCACCCTTACTTTGGTTCAAATCATTTTCTCTATACGTATGCTCCTGCAATTCGACCCATTCCCAATTACGACAGGCCAGAAGCGTATGAACCTGAAGAGAGAGTCCTACGTGGTATTCCAAGGCCACTTCCAGGAAGACCACCAAAGAAGCGCATTGGTGGTGCTTATGAGAAGGAGAGGATGCCTATGAAGTGCTCAAATTGCAAGAATATTGGGAACCACAACAAAGCTACCTGTCGTGTATTAATGCTGGAGTAGTATGCATGAACCTTTTTTTTCTAGTTTATGTTTTTTTTTTTATGTTTTTATCAACTTCTCTTACTTGTTTGATTATGCACTGGTTATAGTTTTTCTTTTTGTTTTTTTTTTTTAACTTTTTGATATGCACTTCATTTTCTGCAATGAACTCCTTTTTTTTCTTCTTAGAAATGTTTTTTTTAGATATTATTTCTTTTTGGATATGTATGTACTGATATTTTGTAGCAGGTTATGGTATTTTTTCCTACCAAATCAACTCTATGGGATATGTATTTTTCATTATCAGGGATATGTATCAGTTCATATACTGAAATGAACTTCATTTTCAGGAATGAACACAAGTTTTCCTATAACCAATAGAGTTCATTTTGGTAAATGAACTGGTATACATAAGACAGAAGACAAAATGCTGAAGTACTGGAGTTAATAGGTATCCATTAGATAGTAAGACAATGCATAATTTCTCATTATATGGAATGAACCGCCCCTCTATCAGTTCATTTACTTAAATGAACTTCATTTTCAGGAATGAACACTAGTTTTCCTAGAACTGACTTGAATTCCATAAAGTTCATTTTCAGGAATGAAGCCCACCAAAACATCAAAGAAGGAAGTCATGCTACAAAATAAATTCATAAGAAAATAAGACAGAAAGACAAGGCATAACATAGAACATTGATGTTGTATACTATCCAAAATATTATAGATGAAAATATAAAACATACTAGAGTATCAATTACATTAGAAGGTAATTCAGGTGATATGAGACATAATAGTTTTCTGTTGCAATAAGAATTAATCTATTGTGCAATATGCTATAGTTAAAAAGAGTTTTGTCTGTTTAATCTGTTCCAAGTAAGCAATTGCTAAGGTATCCTGAGTTGGAAAATTCACCCCAACTCTCTTCATCTCCTGATGAAGTAAGAAGTTTGTAGGCCATCCCAACTCTTCTTGCTTGCATATTCTCTATCATGTTAGCTTTCTTAAACACACTATGCGACTTGTTTATGGTTGGCTTGACACTTCTCTTGATCCAATAGCAGGTGTACAGCAGGTAATCTGGATATGCTCCTTGATCTGGCACTCCTGGCAGATTTTCAAAGTTGACGTTGCTGCATCTCACCCTACCATGAGCTTGTAGCCACAAGTTGATGTGTTTCATGCAGTACATAGCCATTCTATTTGCGTCATCTTTGCATTGCTTACCAAGCTCTCCCTTTTTGATGGAGTTGTAATGCTCCCATGTGTAGTTTCCAACGTCAAAAACCATCAGATGCCAGTGTTCACCTAGAGACCCTTTTGATTTTGCATTACCACTGTATGGGTCAGTATTCATAGGAATGATCAGCTTTTCGGTTTTTTCAGGCATGACTTTTATAAACTGATCAACTTCTTCTGTTTTCTCAAGTTCATTGTGCCATGCAAAAAATGTCTGAAAAACAAAAAGAGAAATGAATTAGATAAGCAGTTCTCATTCTATGCATGCTGGATTATACAGTTCATTATACAGTTCAAATAGATAAAAACCAAATAACCTTCATAGGCATGCATTTTTCTCTAAATCAGACAAACTGCAAGCAAACAGTTCACTTTTTATCAGTGGATAGGAAGAAACACACTTACGAATGCTGTTGAATTCATAACCTCGAAGTTGATATACTTTCTTCGAGTCTCACTGTCCTCGCTATCATTGAGCATTCTATCGTTGTTTGCATCTTTATAATTTCTGTATATATAGTAGTCCAACAAGGTGGTATCCAAGTTATCATTGAACAACAGAGAAACGATTTCACTCCCTTGAACTGAAATTGGAATTTTCTTGTGATTCTCTGCTTTCCAAGCTGCTTGACTGCAAAAATACAAAGAAAAAATGGACTATCAAAAGTTTATACCAAAAAAGAATTATTGAAGAGAACCATATAAATAGTTAGTAAGAGAAACATACGTAGTCATAGCTTTGCCGAAGAAATCACCAAATACCGCCAGCGCAGCATTATCAAATAACTCATAAAATCCTATGACCATGCTACCTGTTCAATTCCAAACCCAAACGACTTTAGTAGACTAATATCAATAAATAGTTTTGGTATCTAAAACATGATAACCTTAACATACCAAGGTATGCAGGTTCAACCAAGCATTCACTCGAACACATTTTATTCGGGCCTTGGACCAAATGATAAATCCTCCTTAAAAAATCTAACTTAGATCGAGGGTTTCAGTTCTGTCGGCTCTGGAGTGGCCACCATTTAGACGCGTAGATTCATTGCTAAAACTGTCTCAGCCGTTGGATAATTGGTTCTGTGACGGTACGGTTCTTTATGTCGGTTTCGGATCGGGTTGGCGGCGGTTCTGTTCAGCCCTGAGATTTTAAGCCAGAGCAATCAAGTGCCCATCAGTTTATATTTCTATGAAGAAGAACTGAAATAGGGATGAAGAAAGTGCGTGTAGAACCCTAGCTCCCTAGAGTACTAGTTACGATGAAGAAGAATTCTAAAATTACAATTCGATGGACGACATCCATGATGAAGAAATGGATTTTTATACACAGTGGGAGAAGAAAAAGAAGAAGAGGAACACGAAATGGAGGTATTAGAAGTAAAGGGGAAAGAAAAAAACTAGTAACAGAGTCGAGTCTTCTTCCAAAGGAGATCATCATGGACACCCTATCATTGTTACCAGTTAAATCCATTTTAAGATTCAGGTTTGTTTAAAAGAACTGATGCAGTCTTTTCAAAATCCCTAATTTTCATTACAATGCATGTTATATTGAAATCCTTGGTTCTTTTAAATGCTAGATCTGCATTCAATCTGAACCAAAGTTGATATGCAATTGATCAGATTGAAGTGTCTCCTTTGAGAACTTTAATGCAGGTAAGAAGACTGGAGGCTGGATGTTTAAAATTCTGTAGTGGAATTATCTATCCAAGTGTGCTTGTCTTCGCGATGCTGTAGTTGTGATTGTCTGTTAATGTGATACAGATGTTGCTTTGTTAGTAGATAATTATTTGTTTTTGTGACCGCATGATTTTACACAGAAAGATATATGCACCTGCCAAGAAGCAGAAGCTGGAGGTGGATCACTCAACCTCTGAAGTTCAGGAAAGCTTTAATACGCACAAAGAAGCACCTAAAGGAACCAGAGGTGATAAGTTTCACTTGCATTGTAAATTAGACATGATTTGGTGCTTTTATTAACTCGTTTTGTAATCTCATCTCAGGAAGGAGTAGTGAGCCTTTTGTTCCTCTCACAGAAGTTGAAGAGAGTCAAGTATCTTTTGCCTTCGCAAAGTTCAATAGGTAAGAAGAGAAGCTTCATGTTTTAATTCGCTGTAAGTGGAATTGTCGCTGATATAGATATCATATAGACGAGCGCTTATCTTTGCAAGTTGGGTGTCAATATTCTTAACTAATGGTATAGTTGTTGGAATTTGGATGATAATTATATATTCTTGGAACTTCGTTTTGCAGGCAGAAAATCTTGGTTACGCATCAGAATTCTAACATTGAGATTACAGGCCAAATTTTGCAGTGCCTGAAACCAGGTGGCTGGTTGAATGATGAGGTGTTTTTTGCTCGTTTGGACTTTGGTTACCTTATTTACCAAATCCATGTTTAATGCGTGTGACTTTGTTTTACTTGAAATTCACTCCTGGGTTACCAATTGAAAATATAAGGAGAAGAGTTTGTGTAAGATTCATGAATTTACTTTCCTCGTATGTAGGTCATAAATGTCTACTTTGGATTGTTGAAGGAGAGGGAACAAAGAGAACCAAAAAAGTTTTTGAAGTGTCATTTCTTCAACACCTTCTTCTATACCAAGGTTGATTTCCTTCAAGTCTCGCCTACTTTCTGCCATTTCCTCTCCATTCTTCTTATTCATCAATCGTGTTCGTCATTGTGTTTCTTTAGTTGATTAGTGCGAGGGATGGTTATGACTTCAAATCTGTCAGAAGATGGACTACTGAAAGGAAAATAGGGTACAGACTTCTTGAGTGCGACAAGGTTAAATTGCTACTCCACCTTTTTATTTTAATACTTTCGTTTTGAATTACTGTTCTCATTGCAAACTTGGTTAGTCTTGGTTAGTCTTTGAATTAAGGATCAGTCTTGTTGTTTCTGCAGATTTTTGTCCCTATCCACAAACACATGCATTGGTGCTTGGCTGTTATCAATAAGAAGGACCGGAAGTTTCAATATCTTGATTCACTCCAAGGCATGGATCACCAAGTTCTTAAAGACCTGGTGCGTGTTTAGGGTATATAAATGTGGTTCTGATGTAGAAATCTAGTATGTTACGAACTTAAGTGGATTCTGTATTGGTTCTTCTTTTGATATTTTTGTTCACTTTGTTGCTTGTGGTTTCAGGCTAGATATTACATGGAAGAAGTAAAAGATAAAAGTGGTGAAGACATAAACACAAATTCTTGGACATTGGAATATGCTTATGACATACCTCATCAGGAGAACAAGTACGTTTCTAATATTTGGATTCATGAAAACGAAAACAAAAACTAAATATTTGAGCTTTCTCCAGATGTTTTGTTTGGTGCCATTTTTCTATTAGCACACCAGAGTCTTAGAATGATTACTGGTTTCCACTGATAGGTCAGACTGTGGCATGTTCATGATCAAGTATGCTGATTTCTACAGCAGAGGTGTTGGGCTCTGTTTTAGTCAGGTAAGTCAGATTTCCTCTCCTGCTTGCATTTTTGTTGCTATTACCTATTAAGTGCGTCACAAATATCAAGTACTCAGTATATTGATTTGGATCACACAATATCACAGCCTGTCCATACATCTATGAGATATGGATTAGCAGATCAATATAGTTTAGATATTTTATGTTGAGCTGAATATTAACTGTTTGGATATGTTATCGTTGTAGAAACATATGCCCTATTTCCGTAAAAGAACTGCAAAAGAGATACTTAACTTAATAGCTGAATGAACACGAGCTATCAAATTAACAGCCTACCACCATGTCGAAGTGAGTTAATTGGAGACCAACTGATCTGTAAGAACAAGATATGCAAGGGACGATTGCAATATTGATTTTAAGTTTTGAAATGTGATGATGATATTGGTTGGCGAACCTCAAATTTTCGGCTGATTCCAAAAATTAGCATTTGGGTGGTAGTAATTTTGTATTTAGCATTGTTTCTTTTTCTCCAGTGACTTCTTACAGAACACACTAAAGCAGTTGAAAATATAATCAATTTTGTATATCGGATAACGTAAGTTGGTATGTCTTAGACTTTGGGTTGTAAGTTTGTCCGCTGTTCAGTTAGGGTCGATATATGTGGATGAAGTAAAAGACAAATACGTAAATCTTGGCACGCTTGAATGTTCTAATGGCATACCTTGTCAGGATTATGGGTATGTTTTCTATTTTTCTATATTAAAAACTTGGAACTTCCAGATGTTTTGTCAGATCGGAGTGTTAAGAGTGACTACTTTGTTCTGTTGACAGGTCGGACTGTGGCATGTTCCAGGTGAAGCATGCTTATGTAACAGATCAGTCTGTGACTCTGTGGTTTACTCAAATAAATCAGGTTTATTCTCCAGCTCGCATTTTTGCTGTTACTTGTTACGGCCAGGGGTATCTGAGTACTCAGTATATAGAATTGGATCAGACAACTTACCAACACTTGTATGAAATAGAGACTGACAGGTTTAAATTAGGTTTCTTATGTCGAGCTGAGTGTGAACTCTTCGGATATGTTTTTATTGTAGAAGGATGCGCTCTGGTTCTGAAAGAGAACTGCAAAAGAGATTCTGATGTATGTATGTCAGAGTCAAGATAAAGTGAGGTTGAACATGGTGATGCGAAGTTTTAAAATATGGATGCACATAATGAAACCCCATTTTGTCCGCAGATTCCAAGGATTGGGTATTAGTCTTCATTTTGTGCTTGCAGTTGTAAAATGAATTTCTTGTTCTATTTGGAATTCTGTTACATCCTGGACATAGATATACTGCTATGGAAATGACTGATCAAATCTCTTGCACTATTGCTGGTACACGAAGAACAGGTTCAGAAAGGCATAACTGAATTATCGGTTGCGCATTATCAAACACAATGGCGTATCTTATTTTTAGATATGCCAAAGAGTAAAACCAACATAAATAATCACATTATCCTTATTAGCTCCTTGACTGTCAGTGTTAACATCAAACCAACTACCAGTTACCCGGTCAGTTAAATTCGTGGGAGCTATTATTTCTGTCAAACTAGAGAATCATCACAATCTCAAAGAAAGGTGTTGAACAAATTGCTAGGACATGATAGGATTATGTCGTGCACAAATCTGACGATCCTATCTTTACAGATAGGCAGTTGTGGACACTTTTATAAGTGTAGAATTTTGGCCTTTTAGGTGGTAGTTTTGCCTTCCAGAACTGAGACTAATGGAAATCGACAGGACCCGTAATGAGCTCCGAGTGTTACCTGCAGCAGAAACAATTTTATAAGCACTTTTTATAGGAAAAAATATCTTTTGATGTAGGAGTCCATCTCAGAGTGTCATTACTTCTAATAAGGAGCCTAATCTTGCTCATATTTGTAACAATATCACTATCAAACAGGGGCTTAAAAGTACCCATATCCCAATTCCTACTACATGGAGTCATGAGTTGGTCAACAGTTGCATATTAACAGAACTGAACAGAGAAGGTGGATGAAAGGAATCCAGCTAAATATATAGTATGTTCTTTCCTGCCCCACCTCCCAAAAGCAGTTTCCCTCGGCAATTTTAAATTCAGTGCAAATTCCTTTCCCCGCAGCCTTGAGCCATGACTACTAATATGACGGGGAGGGTTATGATTAGGAAAATATTTATGTTTTCAGACTTTAACCCACCATCATAATCGGTTAACATTCTCCAAGCTAAGAGATTAGTTCAACTCAACAGTTCTTTTAATGCTTTGTCCTCCTAACACATTAGGCTAAGTTACAACCTACCAACTTTTCAAATAGATATCTCTATCAGTTCTCTTTTTATTCCAAAGGAATTTACTTTTTATAGAGTTAAACCTATCATTTAGCTTATAGGCATGGGAAAAACAACTAGATGTTAGGAAAAAAATGTCCTACATAAATTGGATGCAGTTCTACAAGGTTGATTAAATGCTCTTTTTCTTTTCTTTTTGTGAATAAGGTATTTCATTAAATAACTAAGACTCAAAAGGAGACTGCATTATAATAAAAGTAGAGCCATCTAATATTAATTTTTGAGGAGATCTCATGATATTAGATTTATCTATTCATAGATGATGTTGAATACATGGTGGAGGATAGTCTCCCAATTTAAAGTTGAATTTAAGTTCCTTACAGATTTTGCTAAAGTATCCACTACCATATTTCCTATTCTAGGAACAAAATGAAAACCCAAAAAGTTGTTGCATAAGTTTGCTATCATATCTGCCCCATCAAGATAAGCTTTAGCACGACAAGAAATGTCTGAATTCTTTGCATGAAGGTAATTGAAAAGGCTTTCACAGTCTCCTTCGATGTTGAAGTTCTTGATTCCTTTCTCATTTGCCGAAATGGCTGCCTGCATCATCCAATAGCTTCTGCTTGTTGAGGGTCTATACTTGCTGACTGTCCTGCTCTTCCTCCTTCTGAAATTCCTGCATCATTCCTCATGATTAAGGCATAACTAGATGGCAAAATGTCAGCGCTCCAAGTTGCATCTACATTAATTTTTGAGGTGTCCTTTTATGGTGCTTGCCAAACAGGATTTTTTATCTTCTTATGAACCAAGCATTAGTTCTAAGGAGCTTTCCTTCATAGGGTTTTGAATCCAATCCTTACAAAGGTCTAGGATCTTACTTGAATTATCTATATTTAAAGAGATAGGGTTAGCAGTTGAGTTTCATACTACCTTAGCATAGCGACACTAAAATAAAAGGTGTTCGGTAGTTTCAATTTCCATTCCACACATATTACAATGAGGATCAACATCTTTTACTTTTCCAAATAGCTTGGAGTTTGTAGATAAAGCATTACGTAAGCATTTCCAAAAAAATAACTTAATTCTTTGAGAGATATCTAACTTCCACATAGATTTCCAAAAAGAATCAGGTAAAAATGAACTAACAATTTCTATACAAGTTTCATTCAATTTATCATACAAGGATTTAACTGTATATTCCCCTGTTTTAGTTAGGGTCCACCTGGGTTTATCTTTCTTAAGAGTGTGTTTTTTTAATCTTTGAAGAGATAGATATTACTAGTTTTTTTATCTTTAGACATGTCAACTTTTATCCCTAATCCTCTAGTTCTTGTTTTTTTCTTTTTGAAAGAATGAATAATTTCATGTGCCACTATTATATTATCAAAAATCTGTCTAGAAGAAAAAAATGCAGATTGAAAAGGTGGGATTATTTTTTCTAAGAAAGGTTTAATTCTATTAGCTAGAATTTTTGCCATCACTTTATAAACAGTATTGCAAAGAGATATTGGCCTGAATCGATTGGGATTTTTAGGTTGTTTTATTTTGGGTATTAGAAAAAGATGAGTCCTATTTATTTCAGGGTGCATTTTCTTGTTTAAAAAGAAATTCTGAATAGTAGACGTAACGTGGAACCAACTATTTCCCAGTTATGTAAAAAGAAGCTAACTGGGAATCCATCAGGACCAGGAGACTTGTTAGGTTTCATGATTTTTAAGACTAAGAAAATTTCTTCTCTAGAAGGAGGAGTCAAGATACTAGAATTATCTTGAGAAGATAAAGCTGGTAGAATATTATTGAAAATCGGGTCAATTATAGGCTATTCTGTCAAGCTTTCAGTTAAGAGGGATTACAAGTAGTTGATTAGAATTTTACTAATCTCAATTTTGTTTTTAGTAACTTCATTATGTTCATTTAACATACTTTATATGTTGTTCCATTTACGTCTTCTCAAGGTGATTGTTTAAAAATATTTTTTGTCTCTCTCCCCTAACTCTATTATGTTATCCCTAGATTGCTACTTTTCTATTGCTTCTTGCGTATTATAGAGACCTTCTAGTTCCAATAATTTTTCCCGTAATCTTTTTTGTTTGTACTCTTTATATCTACCTGCTTTTAAATTTTCAATTTTTTTTAGGAGCCTATTAATTTTCTTAGAGGGTAAACCAAATAGATTTCTTTTCCAATCTTACTCTTCCATATATCTAGCCTATCATAAAATAGTCTTGCAAGTGGCGAATGAAGAACGACAGTTCAATAGGGGCACTCATTATTTTAGATAAAATCTTACACATAAATACGACACTAAGTTAAGTTTAGGAAAATATATGTTACCAAATAAAACGTTCAAGTATTGGGTATCTTTTCCAATCTTACGGGTACAAATGAGATTTACGGAGTTAGTTTTTAAACTTACACAAAACAAATATATAAAAAAGAGCATATATGGATATATTTATATTTCCGAACTTTTATGGGGCTAAGAATCGGCTTAGGACTATAAATATTAGAAAATATATGGATGTTCGTATAATTTCAAAAAAATTATGGGGGCTTGTGACCCCATAGGCACCCCCTTGGATTCGTCACTGTGTAAATGTCACGTCTTATTTCTTTGCAAGAACAAAGGTACACATAAATATTTGTCCTTAAGAGCTAAGGAAATGATATTTAGGATACTAGGAATATGGTTTTTAACACTATTTGTCCAATTTGGGGTAAAAACAATTCATGAACTGTCAAAGTTTATTAAAAGCAGAGGGTACCAAGTACACCATCAAATTTTTCGTTCGACATCTTGTATGCACAAAACCTAATACAATCACAAGTAGGTCAATAGTAAAGACCCTTGAATAAGATTGTTTATAGAGTTTCTCTCTTTCCCTTCCATAATCAATATGTGTATACCAAAGGTGTGTGTACCCGATTGTGTATAAGAGCTCTTGGACGATCTCAAAAGTCAATATCCAAGATCAATCTAGTATGTAAAGATCTGAATTCTAACAAGCATGAGACTTGTTATCTTTCTTTAAAGATACAAATTCAACGAGCAATCAATACGGGTTTAGACTATCCAGATTGATTACGTACTACTTGTGATATTCCTATTATAAAGATAAAAAAAAATATAATACAAAAAAATAAATAACACAAGACACCAACGTGGTTCCACGTAGTTGGTTCCCTTAGCTGACATCCTTTACATCATAAAAGTTGTTTTATCCCTAGTGAAGACTTTTGGTACCTATATGCCTCTAACAAACAGGTCTATTGATTTCCCTTTCGATATGTTTCAATCAAGGTTTGGAAATATCTAAGCAGTCGACAAGTCTAGCAAACCGCACGGATCCGGATCACTTAAAATTTTACCAAAGAGAAATCTAGATCAACCACCTCATAAGAACAATCCAAACAAATCAAAGAAGAGTTTAGATATCTATCTTGTGGAATCACAAAGTATGGGATGAAGAGAACTTTGTGATTTCTATATTCCTGTCTATCTATCTATCTATTTTGTTCCTGATCTAAAGTTTGTGAACTTCAATAATCAGTAGAACAAGGTCCGAATACAAGAAATATCAGATAAAAAGATAGTCCGATCAGGCTTCATGAGTCCTAAAGTGAAGTATACAAAGTCGTAACCCAATATAATTCCATAGAGAAACCTAGATTATAGAGGAAGAATTTAGTTATGCAACTAGGATACAAGAATGTCAAGGATTGAGAAATCCAACAGTAAGAATTTCTCTATTTATAGATTTTCAAGGCTACAGGTAGCTCCGAATTCAAGATAGGGTTGCTTAGAACCCAAGATAACACTTTTTCATTTTTGATAAAATTCCAAAATAGGAATTTATGTAAACATGCAAAAAGGTTGCCTTGAAATTACACATAAGAATATGCACTATGGTCTGGAAAGTATGAAACCGTGCACAATGATAGTATATAGGCCAAAGTAAGGTTGTGAACTTACAAGCAATAATGGTGTTCAAGAACAGTCAAGACTAAACAATAATCCACAAGCTCAAAGAGATTTTGTGAATAAAGTTGTCTTAGAAGTGCATATGAGAGATATAGGAAAATCGATATATAGCCATGATCAAGGTATGCACAACGAGTATAACTAAACCTTAAGAAATTCATATACTTTTGCCTTTGCACTTAATCTCGGGAACTAGGTTAGTGTATGGGATGTCGTAGGCACAACAAATTAAAAAATATATTTCCCACTAATTAACTGGTAATATAGCGGCAGTAAGAGATCGTTCCCACAGGGAGCTGTGTAATTGATAGGTTATTTGAAATAGCAAAATAGAGTAAATAACAAAAGGGGGTTTGGTTGTAAGATGAATATAAAGACAATAATAAAGAAAAGAGATGATCAAGGAATCCTTCGTCGTTACCAAGCGTTAACATGATTAAAATACTTATCTATCTTCCGTTAGAACCATACATCACCAACCGTCAAATAGCAGGTACGCTTTTCTATCCCCAAAACTCCTTGTATCACCGGATAACATGTACGCTTATTCACCGGATTCTATCCAACTGAGCCGCCTTGAGGTACGATTACAAGGTGTAACTCAATCGAACGCTTTAGGGTTTGTGATTTTAGGTTTAATTCTAGTTGTTAAACTCAGTACGCTCGATTCACTTACTGGTGTTGTTTCCACACATGATTTCTTTACAAAATCCCTTTGCAAGGTCTCATGTTTTCTACTTGTGTAGGAGATGCACGACAATTACGGATCGCTCAACTCACTACTAGCAATAGAATGATTAATAGACTAATCTAGCGTGAACTCCAAACCAATCTAAGAATCAATCATAAACCCTAGATATAATAAAAACAAACGATGATGATTAAAACCTCAAATAGACTTGTATTATTAATAAATATTCACTCTTGGAACATTGGATTCATCCTTAATCAACAAAGGATTTAGCTAATCATATTACAAAGAAGATGAATAATGGTGGTTTCCCCCTAAAGGGGTAAACCCTAGGTTTTGATGTAGAACTTCTGATATGAGATTCGATGACCTTATTTTACATAACCTAATACCTTTTTTAGGTGTACATTACTTGGTCTCCAAGTATTTATTTCGGTTCAAGAACCCGACCCGAAAATACGAAATAACGACCCCAAACGTGCCCTTAGGCCTTCCAAGGTATTAATACACGTTTTCCACTTGCTAAGTACGCGTACCCAGTCCGTAAACTTCAAATTTCAGAAGAAATTTTCGGAATTAAAGTATGTGTACCTGTCCGCATACTTTACTATCTTCGGTATTCAATAAAAGCTTGTTTTGGCCACAACTTCTTCATCCGAACTCGGAATGACCTCATTATTTTTGAATTCCTTTAATATTTCAATTATCTTAAAGATGATGATGAGAAATCCTTAATTTGAATGAGTTAAGATCCGTCTTTGGCCCATCTCTTGATTTTGAGCGTTTTGCTCCTTTTCGTCGCACTTTTCCACTTCTCTTGGACTTGGGCACTTGGATACTTGGAATACTTCTCTTCTTAGATATTTTCAGCACTTTGTAGATCCTTTTGGATGATTCACCTATTAGAGGCAAATAATAGAAAACAATATCAATAATACGAATACATGCAAGAATAATAGCTAAAACAAGTATAGAATGGACAATAAAATCATATGAGTTATGAACTTATCAAATTCACCCACACTTATCTTTTGCTAGTCCTCGGGAAAACTAAATAAAAGTAATCCTAAATACAACAACTCCATGCCGTGAGGATACGGTTACTCTTAGCATGAATAACATGCCTTTAAACCCCTAGGTGTCCCTAGTGGACGAGTTATAGTCTCGTGAGGGCTTACAAGAGGTATACCCACAAAACCTACTCCAATTTCTCGCCTTGGAACAACCACTAAGGATAGACACAAAGCAAAATGCCAAATAATTAGCTTGCACACGTTCTCTAGCTACAAACATCCCACATACATTCCAATCATCACACATAAGTAATTACTTACGTGTGTCATTCAATATGATTGCAAAACTCTACTAAGATAATCATCATACTTGTTGCAACGTTTTCCACAACACTCGCGTACTGAAATCACATGGATAGATAAGAGAATGGAAATAGAAAAGTGAAGTGTGAAAATGTTGACTTAAGTGAAAGATGTTACCCACAATACTTGTATGAATGTCGTCAAAGGATCTTTATTTATAGAACAATAGTTGAGAGAAGCACCCATTTAACTCGACAACATGATTAAATACTCTAAGCGCATGTTCCTTTTCAGCAAGTATGTGATAGTTGCCTTGGATCCTGCGTTCCATGCTTGCTTAGGCGACGGAGACAGGCACAACGTTTCACACATACTGCAATCCAAGTGTCAAGAACCTCATCAATAGTCATTTTGACTTGCTATATAATGATGATATGGTTTTTATTTCATCGACTATGATTAGTCCGCAATTCCGGACCTATCATTTATTAATGTCGATAAAAGAAGAGGAACCTTATATATATATATTTATTTATTTTATTTTTTTGGCTCACTCTTTATGAGTGTAAGACAATTGTCTTATGGGGATTTTAAATAACTCAACCAATGATTACCTTGTTAGTCCATATAGACTTTTGGAGAGTCTCATACTGTCTCTTGTTATTGGTTAGAGACTTTTTTCAAGTCATTTAAATTCTCTGAAACTCTATGTTATTGGATTAGGATTTCATAAGAGTCACTCCAACAATCTTGTTATTCGAAGGAGAATTTAAAGTCATTGATTTGTTGCTTTCAGAGATTTGGAGAGACTTTTTCTTGAAAATAGGCATGGTAGAAATCCCTCCTCAAGAGGTGATATTTCGGGAGACTTGAAAAATTTAGAGATCTTTTGGTTTTGGGAGTTAACCATTTTTTTCTCTCCTTGTGCAATAATACATTTAAGGGCCATTTGGAAAGGGGTAATCAAGACAAAAAGTGGAATAAAATGATTTTTAAATTGGAGAATATATATTTCAAAATCGGCTGTGTGGGTCTTTGTGATATACATCGATTTTAAAATATATACTTTAGAAGTTATGATTTTTTTTCTTTTCGATTTTAAGTTGTTAGGAAACTCCGCGTAGAAAACCAGTGGTGAGATAGGATAAAAAATAAAATTTGGGACGAGTGGAATAAAGTGAATGAAAATTTAGGCATAGGACAGCAGTGAGATTCATTTTGGCAATGGACACATATTTCATATTGTGGTCTTGGTACTTTTATTGTTCCTGTAATGTGAATAATTAAAAAATCGGTAATGTTTGGAATTACTCAGGGGAAATTATACAATTTTGTCTTTACAAATCACATAAACTTTCTACAAGACATCTTTTTGTCCCCACAAATCTCATTTTTTATCTTTACAAGTCACAATGACTCTCTAAAATTCTCTCAGAGAATCACTAGAAATCTCTAGATTATCAGAGAATCTCTGGGAGTCACTCAAATTAAAAATCTATGGAAGTCCATAGAAATCTTATTTGACTACCCCCTTGTAGGTGTGTCCTAAACAACTCATGAACTGCTTACTTGAGCAATTTTTCAAATATCAATTTAAACAAGAATAGTTTGTGATGTTCTCGACTAAGATTTCTAAAGATCTATGAACATTAATTGCTCGAATCATATTTAGATAGTTTAAACAAGACAAGCTTGAATTCAAAAGAAATTCTTTGCAATATTAAATATACCAAAATCATACTACATGGTCTTATAAGATAGAACGGTAGATGCAATGAGTAAACATAATAGGTCATCACATTACTATTTGATGATGAAGTTATCGCAAATAAATGTCTTCGTTTGTTTTTCTATCTTCAATCTTCGACGGTATTTGGTGATATATAATATTCAACTATCATGCTCTAATCGTAGTCCGAGACTTGACTTTGGTAGACTAAAATAAAGATATGTTAAGTAATCAACTGAAATGGTATGATCGAGTTTGTGATTGGTGTATGACCAACTTTGGGTAGAGGGAAACCGATCCTATTAAGAGGTGCAACACATCACAAAGGGGAATCGATCCTTGTATAAGGTGCAGCAAGTTTTTAGCAGAAAAGGGAACCGATCCTATAGACATGTGCAACACGTTTTTAGGCAAAGGGGAACCGATCCTATGGACATGTGCAGCAAGTACAAGTTAGATACCATATATATGCGGGGAAACGATCATAGTACCTAGTCAACCGAATTTTGGAAAACTAGTATGACTATGCACAATACTCACATGGAGGTAGAACCGGAACTTGTTTTGGTAGAACCGTGAAATCCATGATTTGTAATTGGGTGCTCTTGTTTGGAATCAACCACATAGTTCTTGAAAGTCATATGAACCAATTCTAAACTTGTTTGGAAGTATGGAAAATCGGTTTCAAGGTTGTAAGTATGAAAGAGGACTTACAAAGTAAGGATGTCGACATACTTTGAACACGTGCAGTAACGCTTATCTTTAATTGTTCAAAGTTATTCCTTAATAACTAAAGGAACAAAATCCCAGGATCGAAACATAAATAAGTTAAGAATCTTTTATTTAAGGTCTTTAATTTTATTTTAGGAAAATGAAAATTAGTAATGTACATTTACTAGTTAGAGATTTTCAAAACAGATTTTCGGTCATTATTTTGAACAGAGCATTTCCAGTAATTATGGAAACCGAATCTGGGCTTTAATGAAAATATTGAGAATATTTTCGGTTTTGGAAATTCCTTGGTGTCCAAACTTCCTTGGTATATAAATACCTAAGTTTGCATCTCTAGGAAACTAATCCTTCATGACATTAAACTTCCTCGGTTGTGTTGTTACTGATGAAGCCGCCTATTCGGAGAGGAGAGTAACCTAATTAGGGGAAATCTCTTACGACCGCTCAATTTAAAGTCTTCTTTGGGATTGAGAAGCTCTATCAGTACCGTTGGTGGCAAACTAGATAATTGCGGTATATCTTTTGTTTTCGATTGATTTGATTGACTAACGGTGGTTGAACTTTGATTGAAACTAATTTGTTTATGCTTGAGAATCTTCTCTTATGATATAAGATTCACTCAAACTAGATCGAAGTTTAGACAGGGATCTTTAGACTGTTTGTAGATCTAAAGACGTCTTGTGATAATCCATTGTTAACAGGCTTCGTTCTGTGGGTCATTGATCACAAGAAATTCAAGTTGTTGTGCGCAGGTGTTTATTGAAGATCTAAGAAGATTTGAAGAAAAAGAAGATATTGAAGATTTCTGATTTGGTGTTCATAATCTTTGGTGTGCACAATACTTGTTTCGTTATAGAGCATCCAACTATAATCGGTTTATCCTTGTGGTAGATTAGATTGACTAGTTGTGTAGATCGACATCAATACAATTCTTTGTGACTAAAAGTATTGATTGCAAAGTCTTAACAATTGCTTCGGTAATTGATAATAAGATAGATCTAAGAACCTGGCGAAGGAGTTTATTGAGATAAACAGAAGAGCCTTTGTCGAACTCATATCACTTGGTTGAAGAGATTTGCTACCAAACAGATTTGTTGTTCCTTTACTGTTTGGAATACGAACCAAAGGAATTGTTCCAAGTACGTGACTTATTCATAAGTTGGAGGCGTGGGAATACAGACGGAACTAGGTGAACTATAGGTTTAGTTGCTTGGTCTCAACTATACAAAGTTGGTTTATTTTGTAGCGGTTTAATCCGGAGAGTATTCAATTCTGGACAAGGTCCCGGGGTTTTTCCTGCATTTGCGGTTTCCTCATTAACAAAATTTTGTTGTGTCTTTTACTTTTTTGTATTTCCAAATTATAATTGTTTTTATTATAATTAGAAATAAAATACACAAACGTTAATTCCTATTTACTTGATAAGTAATCCTATTGTGTTTGGTTAAGTCCGAACCTTTTATCAAGTAAACATACTTCGTTGTTGTATTGTCTCGATATCGTATCCATAGACGATCACACGAAGTGTGAACCGATTAGTTGTATTGTCTCGACTCAGTCCATAGACAATCACTTTGGGAGAAAGGACTTATAGTTGGGAAAAGTTGTAGATTGATGTATATTTGGATACCCTCGTCTTTTCAATCCCAAACCTGCATAATATTTTAATTTAGTATTGACTTTTGTTTTGGTGAATCTCTCACGTTTGTGGATTTAGGTTAATTTCCCTAGATTTATTTTCTTTGGCTAAGTTATATAAAAAACGAAACCTATGAGATTTTATACAGAAGAAATCAGTTGTTTCCACTTTTCGCCTTTAACCCTTGTTTAACTATTAACTTAACCTACCAATATCTATTCCCGGCACTTTCTTCGCAACAACGATTTCTAGAAAGGAAAAACGAGCATGGTAATTTAATTACTCATTGGAGTGCATGGTATTTTTAGCTGCAATGGTGTAGACTTAACCATATCATTGGCCATTATAGCGATCGAGGTAGAGGTTTCTACCTAATACTAAAAACTAAACTATTTTTGCATGGTTTTTGTTTGCGTCATCATCTCTATCTTTTGATGTGTAGGGGTTTCTACGTAATAATATAAAAACTAAACTATTTTGACATCGATTTTATCTTTTGATGTGTAGGGGTTTCTACCTAACAATATAAAACCAAACTATTTTGTCGTGGATTTTGTTTGCATAATGTCTCTATCTTTTTGGATGTATAGGGGTTTCCGCGTAATACAAACTAAACCTAGTTTTGCATATTATATGATTTTGTGTGATTTTTTCCTCAATGATTTTGTTCAATCTATTTTTAAAAACTCTTCATCCCGGGTTGATCAGTTTTGAATCATATTACGTAATTGTATATGTATAGATAGTTTGTTTTTTCCTTCCACGAATGACATTTTTGTGTTTACGTCTTGTTACCTGGCTTAGGCAAAGAGAAGTTTTAAAACAGAGCTAGCTTTGGATCCTTGAAGCAAAGCTACTGCACGTTGAATACAAAATTTAGCGGATTTTGTTTTAAATAAAAATGGAGTACAATATTTGGATTTTAGTGATTATTATGGTTTCATAAAATTCTTGTTTATAATTCTTGTTGTGTTTTGGTGTTAAATATCCTCCGATTGAAATTGTCAACTCCTTTCATAATTGAATTTCTACTCTCGCTGCGTATGATTGTTGGTGTACTGTGTTCACTTTGACATTTCGATTTGACGATAAATCTTATTTGTGGAAAACGAATGACTAAACTAAAAAAGCTGATTGATTGATATTACACATGGAGATTAAGTAAAAGATTTGCACTTGGTAACTTATATGTCTTAATAACCATATTAACTCAAACAAATAATGGTAGAGTTTCGGGTTATAACAATAAAGATATTAACGGTGGATATATAAAATACTATTTATGAGGAAAGATTTAAAGATGATAAATTAATAATAATATTTGGTCCGAAGAATATTAGTCGGTCTACGGTATTGTGAATTTAGGTAATCTACTTGCTATGAGAGCAGGGCCTCGACTATTCAAATAGTTCGTGTGCACCGTTGGGCAGTAGATGGTGTTAGATCCAAGAGATCATGACCACAATAAAAATAAATACCTTGTGAGCACCGGTGGGCAATAAATGTGAATGTTAATCAAAGAGGTTGATTATGATTTGGGCTGCGGTCCATAGATAAAGATTGGGGTTGTCGAGTTTGTTGAGTTCAGGGCCACGACTACTCAAACAGTATGTGTCGCGGTAGGTATGGAATTGTAAGTCTAAAGCATTTAAGAATTTGTTGAAAAATCTATATAAGATGAAATCTCTACAATGAAAAGTTACAAGTTTGGAACACACCCAAAGAAGTTGCTAGTAATATTTGGTTGAAAAAAAATTAACAGTAAAGGTTATAAAATGATTTAAGATATTTACTACTTAATTTGGAGCGTTCTCGAATAAAAGTCAGTAAATAATTGAAAGAATGTAATTACTTATTTGTCCTTTTAATGCTTTGTTCAGTTTGTTTTTTAATTGCACTATATTGTTTTTAAAAAATTTCCTACTGGGCTGTTGTGCTCACCCTATTTTTACCTCTCTTCTTACAGAGTACACAAAGACACTAGTTGATGAAAATAAATTGTAATTTATCACGGGGATTTGGGAATCGGTATTTCAATGTTATCGATATGTATTGTTTAATTATTTTCATTTGTGGATCATAACCATGCATTTAAGGTGTTTTGCAAATAATTTATTTATTTATTGGAATTTTTTTCGTTGTTGTAAAGCATTCTTATTTTAAAAGGAAAATTCCGGACCTACGTATAGCGGCACCATAGGATTCTGGACTAGGTTCTAGTGCCAGAATTAGCGGAGTGTGACAAAAACGAAAACACTCATCTGTAAAGAAAAAATGACTTATAGAAGGACCAGTTCTGATAACCATCATACCGATAATAAGATTCTTATTTCTAGCATTCATCAACAATCTTGAAAAAGATTCCATACAAATTACAAACAAGTAGGGAGGTAAGGGATTTTTCCTGTCTGAAAAGGAGAGGATATCTAGTACACCACCAACTTTTTTGTTCATGAACCTGTATGATAGTTTTTTGAACAATCAACATGTATACATCTCTAGAATAAGATTTTTGTTATTGATTGTAAACAAAGGTTAACCTAATATATATACCTGAACAATATGACAACCAAATTCCAAGAACAAATCTTATAACTTATTTTTTAAGTTACGAGTTTACAAGAACAAGTCGTGTGGGTTCTTAACAATTGAGCTAAGACTATCTAGGTTATTTAATGTAGTACTTGTGGTATTTTGTATACAATATAATGCGGGAAAGAAATAACATAAGAAATTAGAAAAAAAATCACGAGGAAAACTACAATCTAGCATAAGAACCACCGGACCTAGTTCAGTTTGAACACTACACTGTATTAAGCCGCTACGAACACTAGCTTACAATCAGACTTCAGACTGGAGTGTAGTTGATGCCGAATCAACCCTCCGAGCAACCCAGTTTCAGTCATTCTCCTTATTTCTCTTGGATTTAGCAATATCCTACGCACTTGATTGCACTAGCTAACGTCCTTTACATGCCTATGAGTTGCTTCAGCCGAAGTGAAGAATTAACTAATTTTACTCTAACAAATAGTGTATTGATTTTATTCAGATATATTTCAGTCAAGTAATAGAAACCTGTTTGCTTATGAGAGATTTTCAATAGAAAATAAAATATCAAGCAAACCTCAACAATTAGAATATCGTACTCTATTCAAAAGGTTATGGAGATGTCTAAAGATAGTTTAGATATAAATCTTATGAAATTACAAAGTCTAAGACGAAAAGTACTTTGTAATTTCTATTCATCTTATTTATCAATCAGTAGTTCTTAAATGGTTGTACAACATAAAAGACAAAACTCATAATGTACAAGAATTATGATGATCAAGATATATATCTTATATCAATAACTTTTAGGTAAAACTTAGTCTGACTGGGATTCACGAATGCTTTAGTGAAAACTTCAAAAAGTCGTAATTTAATACAATTTTACAAGAAAACTTAGGTTTTTAAAGTACGACTTTAGTCCCCACTAGGATACATCGTGCCATGATTAAGATTCTTTATAATGATGAACAAGGCTAGGTTACTTATAATTAAAGCAAAATCGTGAACTAGTTTCCATGTTTACGAATTACATTGATCCCAATCAAAATAAAACTTCTAAATATAAATAGATTTCAAAGAATAAAAATCATGTAAGCATGTGAGAATTTATCATTGAGGCAAAGACGGATGTGCACAAAAAAGTTGTCGTTTTAGAACCATGCATAATTATAGGAAACAATAATTAGCCCAATAGGCTTGTGAACCATCTTGGAGTTCAGGAACACCTAAACACATGCTAGTTCGTGAGCCCATAAATCAGTTTATGTACATCAAATGTTTAAATATATCAAGGAACACATTCAAAAGTTCCTAGTTCGCGAACTCATAAATCATTACGTGTACAAAAAATTTTTTTACATAGTTCCAGGTAAATGTTCAGCAACCTATATGGACAAAACCTAATACAATTGCAAATATGTCAAAAAAAAAAACCCTTGAACAAATTGTATATAGAGTTTTTGTAATTCTCTTCCATAATCGATATGTATGGACTAAAGGTCCGTGTAACTTATTGTGTATAAGAGTTCTTGGACGCTCTAAAAAGTCAATATCCAAGATCAATCTAGTCGTATCTGAATTATAACAAGTATGAGATTTGCAATATGTTTTTCAAGATATAAATTTAACAAGAACAAGTCTTTTTTTTTTTTTTTAATCTCAATTAGTAAGTACCTAAACTATCTATATTGATTATGTACTACTTATGCTTATTCCTATTATAAAGGTAAAATAATATAATGCGAAAAAAAAAACACAAGACACCCAAGTTTTATTAACGACGAAAACTGCACTTGTAGATTAACCCCGAGACCTCGTCCATCTTCGAATATCATACTGTATTAAACCGTTGCAAACACTAGCATACTTCAAACTTCGGACTGGAATATAGTTGAGACCGAACTTACCCTCCAAGCAATTCAGTTGCAGTCGTGTTCATTACATCTCTTGAACCTCGCAAGATTCCACATACTTTATTTTCTTAGATGACGTACTTTACATCCTAAGAATTGCTCCAACCTCAGTGATGAGTATTGATACTTATCCGCCTCTAACAGATAAGACTATTTGATTTTATTTTTGATATGTTTCAATCAAGGTTGGGAAATATGTTTGCACCAGCCAACTTTACGAATATGGAACACCTAAACTCAGTTAGGTGAGAAGCCTGGATTACTAACCACCTCTCAAGAATATTCCAAACAAATTAAATAAGAGTTTAGATATCTATCTTGATGAATCACAAAGTCTGAGACAAAAAGAACTTTGTGATTACTATTTATCTGGTTCCTGATCCAAGATTACAAAAACCACAAAGATCAATAAGAACAAGATCTGGATTCAAGAACTATTAGGTAAAAGATAGTTTGATCAGGCTTCACGAATCGCTAAGTGAAGTCTTCAAAATCGTAACATAGAATACAGTTCTGTGAACAACCTAAGTCATAGAGGATAAATCGAGCTTAGAAAATAGGACACAAGAGTGTGAGGGATTGATAAATCTAGTTACAAGAGTCTCTATATTTATAGATTTTCAAGGCTCCGGGTAGCTTTGAGTTCAATCTAGGGTTGCTCGGATTTCAAGCAAATCCTTTCTCCGTTTAGATGAAATTCTTATTAGGAATTGATGTAAAAATATGAGATTGAAAAAGCGGGGGTCTAACAACCTCGCCCAATATTTCGTTTAGGAAATCTGTAAGGACTAACTCCAATATAATTCTGAGAGCACCTGCTAATAAAGTGAGCTCAATCAAGAAATATATCCAAGAGTTATAACTCTGTTTCACAATGTAATCAGCAAAGCAAACAGATATAAATCCGCGAGCCTGATCATTATGTGAAACAACTTGAACGGTATCAAAGACCAATGTTCAAGTGTCAATCAATTTATATCAACAACCAAAGTTTGGATTATCTAATTGATTGAAATACTCACACCCTGAAATTTTTCATTAGATAAACAAATATAATGCGGAAAAGAAATAACACAAACACCAGAAATTTTGTTAGCGAGGAAACCGCAAATGCAGAAACCCCCCGGGACCTAGTCCAGATTTTAACACCACACTGTATTAAGCCGCTACAGACACTAGCCTACTCCAAGTTAACTTCAGAATGGAATGTAGTTGAGCCATAACAAATCTCACACTGATCAATGTACAGTCGTGTTCCTTACGCATCTGAATCCCAGCAGGACTCTGCGCACTTGATTCCATTAGATGATCTCACCCACAACTAAGAGTTGCTACGACCCAAAGTCGAAGACTTGATAAACCAATCTGTCTCACACAAAAATGTCTATTAAATAGATAAATCTGTCTCCCACATAAATACCTATGAGTTTTTTTCCGTCTTTTGATAAGTCAAGGTGAGCAGGAACCAATTGATACACCGGTCTTATATTTACAAAGAACAGCCTAGTAATATCAATCACCTCACAATAATCTAATCGTATGGTAGCGAAACAAGATATTGTAGAATCACAAACGATGAGACGAAGATGTTTGTGACTACTTTTTATCTTGCCTATCGGAGATTAAATATCGAGCAAATCTTAGAGAAGATAGTACTCAAGCACGATAGAAAACAACAAGATCAGAACACGCAACTACGTAGAAAATAGTTGGGTCTGGATTCACAATCCCAATGAAGTCTTCAAGTCGCAACTAGTATCACACAGGAGGTGTGTGGATTAGGTTTCCCAGTTGCTAGAGTTCTCCCTTATATAGTCTTCAAATCAGTGTTTCCAATCAATGCTACCTTGGTAACAAAGCATTCAATATTCACCGTTAGATGAAAACCTGATTAGACTCAAGCTAATATCTTTCAACCGTTAGATTTAATTTAGCTTGTTACAAACAAATGAAAAGTGACTTCATTTAGGTATGAGTAACCGTATCTAAACGTGTGCACCTTGTTGGCTCAATAATAGTTAACAGAAGTTATCCATATAAACACTTTCATATCAACCTTATTCATATTAACCATAACTAGTTCAAATGACTCAAATAAAACTAGTTCTAGAGTTGTTCAATTGTTTATATTCTCATAGAAGCATACAAGACACAATTGAAGCAAAATCGATTTGATTCACTTGAATCAATTCATGAACATTATATCCACGGTTTGCAAAAGATTGCATTCCTTAATATATAAATGTATTAGTTCATGAACAAAATGATTTTAGAACATAACCTACTCAAGCATGCAAACATGTACCTATACCTAAGTGGCCGGACTAAGAATGGGCTCGCCAGTATGCGAACGAGTACGCATACCTCCAAACTCAGTTGAATTTCCCGGAACTGAACTTACGCCAGTACGCATACGGGTATGCATACTAAGTTTTCGGGCTTTCATTAACCAACCAGTACGCATACGGGTATGCATACTATGGTTCCCGGACTTGGAATATCATGCAACAGCTTAGCATACAAGTACGCATACTGTGCCATATCCAACCATGGTTAATTGTTCTAAACTCCCATTTCAATCATTGAAATATTATTAGAAGACGACAATAGCTGTCTCACACAAATTATTAGCTTCAAAGCAATTTTCAAGTGATCGAATGATCAATACGAAAAATTCCGAGTCTACATCAAATGACTGTCTCACACAAATCATGTAAGATATTACCAGGCTATTTTCACATGATCATCTTTTGACTTTCGTCAAGAATATAAGATGAAATCGGTTAAAGCGAAAGCTTACCAACACATATTTCGAGAAATATGTAAGCGAGTTAAACTCAAATCGAAATATCAAATGTGTATAATCAAAGTCTATATAGCTATACAACTTTTGTCTCAAATAGGAGATAGAGTAGATAGACTTTTGAGTGATAGATGATTTCAAGTCTCCACATACATTTTGTTGATGAAGTTCCACAAGCTTCCCTTAGTAGTTCTTCATTTTCAATCGATGAACGTTGTGAAGTCTAATGCTCAACTATACTTACTATCCTAATTCGAAACCTAGCTGTTAGTAGACTATAAATCAAGACTTATCGTTTTAGAAACTAAACTTGACAAACAAGCTTGAGATAGCAAGGCTTGCGAGTTCGACCGAGAAGTGCTTTAACAATCTCCCATTTTGTCAATTTTAGTGACAAAACTATCAATACATATGGATTACAAAATAAATAAACTTTGTAGCTTCTCATCCAAATGCTTGATTTCCTTGGTTCTTCAATATTACTCGAGATCTTCGTCACTTCCAAGTACTCCGGTGATTCTGAACGTGTTCAACTCAGCATCATAGTTGTTGAAGATTCGTAGCTATAACAATATACAAAAACAAGATGTTTTCATATCATTATACAGTGTCATAGTATTGTATCAAAACTTTGACAACAATACTATGGTGATATGTATCACTCCCCCTTAGTCAATACTTCATCTCATATGAAAACCACTCTCCCTTACATAATGATCCGTAAACCATATGTATTTGTAGTATGAACTACACATTAATTCTCCCCCTTTTTGTCAATATAAATTGGCAAAGGTACGAAAACTAGTGGGATCATAATGAAGTTCTCATAGAGATTCTTCATCACTAAAATAAAATATATCAACTTTGTTTAGATGCAATCGTATAGTCGAAACTAAATGCATTCATCAAGGAGTTCATAAAGATACAAGAAAACTCCTACACTATTCCACATCCGCACTCCCCACAAAGATTTGGCAATTAAGCACAAGTTGAAATAAGAACTCTCCCCCATAAAATGTCATTCCCGAAAGAACAACAAGAGCGACCTTACTTTTGCAAGAAAAGAAGGATTTCTTTGGGCATTAACAAATTACATGAAACATGAATTTGTTTCCAGAAAACTCAATTAAATTAACCACAAGAGAACCCATGATTAATTTAATCGGAAATACTCAACATAAGAGAACTTATGGAGCCACACAGTACATTCATATAGAAGTGGATCAGGGAAAGATCAATACTGCGTAATATTCAAAGATTCATTCTATTTTCATCAATATTTGAATAATGATATCATAGACTTAATTTGTAATCAAAAGTTCATCCCATCTTTTCATCAGTATTTGCATAATGACACAATAGGCCTAACTTTTGAAAAATATGGGACAATCATAGTTCATGCACGCAAACACACATATCGCATAATAATTTTTGCAATATATAAAACCAATAAAGATTAATACTGCAAAATCATCTTCCAAATAAACTTTAGAATTTAAATAAATAAATCTAAAAACATTGCAAGATGAAAAT
The DNA here is from genome assembly GCF_003573695.1 of Papaver somniferum. Lineage (NCBI taxonomy): Eukaryota > Viridiplantae > Streptophyta > Magnoliopsida > Ranunculales > Papaveraceae > Papaver > Papaver somniferum. The sequence continues at coordinate 203,122,572 of NC_039359.1, forward strand.
TGTTGGCAATAGATATGTGTACTCACAATAATTGCTATTCCAAACCCTAGTTATCCTTCTTAAAACACAAGAATAAATTCTCATAAGAAGTTTCCTAGACAAAAACAAGAAATCAAGTTTCTTTTATAACATCATACCTTTGAAAGGGTCCATCATAAAAGGTATCACCGATATCCTTGATTCTTTTGACCGTAGAGACTCCATGTTCATGAGTTGGAACATTAACTTCAGATCAACAATGCGGGCAAGACGCATAGCTTTGACATAGTCCACGATGAGTTTCTTCTGATTCCGAATCAAGATATTTTGATTTCACGGATTTTGGTCTGACCATCAATGAGATGATTTATTTGCAGTTGAAGATTTGCAAATTCTACCTTTGAGTCATTATGAAAAAGAATTAAATCCTTGACAAATTCACCAGTCCAGGAGTTGTACTTTTTCCTTGCAATCATCTTTTTCAAGATAAGTTATTGAACTGAATCGCACCATTTAGCGTCTTCTTCCGTATTAAGATTCACCACTTCCTGAGGTATTGAAGAGTTCTCCTTTTTTTTTATATCAGGGATGGAAAAACAATATATAAAATATATATGTTTATAAACAAGAGGAGAATACCCTTGTTAAGGAAACCCTAAAAACTCCCAAGCAAGGACACAGAGGTTCGTGGACCGGATAAGGAAGGTTAATGGATCTAATGGATCTAATAAAAATGAAATACACTTTTTGATATCTCTTACTTTCATAGCTCAATAATCAAAAGAATCAATTAGAGCATAAAGAAAAGATACATTAGTTATTGGGAGTCAAGAATTGGCTCAACCTTCACAAAAAATTAAATCAAATACTAGACTAATGGTATCCAATAGTAGACTTGAGCAACTCTCAAGAATCATCCTTCCAACTCTCAAGTTAGACACAAGGATGAACCTACTTGTAGTTAGGTGGCAGAGTGAGATGTAATCCCATTATGAAGATTGAGAGATGAATTGTGAATACCATCTGAAGGTTTGATCCTTGTATTCTTTGCTTTCCTTCGGTTATTTCTCCTTCCATAGGAAATAGTCATTACACTTTTAACGAATCCATCAGAGAGATTTTTCTGAGGATTGAGTCTAGGACCTCTGGAGATTGGTTTCAGATGATCAGAATTGTGAGATATCCACCTCCTAGACTTAGAATTACCAGTTTATTCTCATAACTACTGGGAATATGTGTATTTGTGGTGTAAGAATTTGCACCATGAGAAGGAAAACAATTCCAAAAAAGATTTCGAGATGAGTGACCATTGAAATCCTTTTTATGGGAGTTCTGGTTTTCCGAAGGATTGAACTCCATTGTAGATGTTGTCAGATAATTTACTCTGTTGACAGTAAAAAGAAGTAGATTTCGAAGCTCAGAAATCTGTTTCTTTCTAGCAAAACAATGTAGAACATGGTGATTATTTTTACCACATAAGGAAAAGGTTCGTGGAAGAGAAGCATCGGAAGGAACCTGTTTTAAGTTCATAGCCCTATTAGAAGACTGCAAGTAATGTAAACATTTCTTAGCAGGAACTTCTATTTGAGTACTTTTATTCACGAACGGTAATTCCACTTGAGAATTAGTGATTGGCACAGAAGATTTCCTCATTAATACAAAGTTTTCCTTTTTCAAGGATTTGCATTGTTCCTGGGCAATAAGAAGAGATGCATCCAGATTCTCTTTCTCCACACGAAGGTTATTTAGATCTGATGAGTGAGTATCGATCAAACGTTTTTCTCTAATCTTTAACAATATCCTCAAGAGTTACAATTGTTAGAGTATTGCTCGGTCGAACTCGCATCCGTTGCTATCTCAAGCATGTTTGTCAATGTTAGTGATCAAAACTATAAGTCTTGATTTCTAGTCTACTATAGCTAAGTCTCAGAATAGGATAGAAAGTGTAGTTGAGTTCAAGGACTTCATGGCGATTCATCATACAAGAAGAAGAAATACTCAAGGAACCGGTGGAACTTCTCGACAAAAAGATATGTGAAGACCTGAACTTATCTGTCACTCAAAAGTCCATATACTCTATCTCCTACTTCTTGAGACAAAAAGTCGTATGCTACATATAGACATAGATTATACACATTTGGTATTTCGAGCCGAGTATACCTCGCCTATCTATATCTCTAAATATGTGTTGGTAAGCGTTTCGTTTCGACCATGTTTATCTTTACCTAGTGACGAAAGTCATGATATGTTTCAATCACTTTGAAAATTTCTTTGACGAGAAATGGTGTAACAACTATATAACGTCCTCTAAGAACGTTTCAATGGTTGGAATGAGAGTTTATATTACATAACCAATGATGGACATAAGTATTTTTGTGGAAACACATATGTGCATAAGTCCTATCCCTTAAATCAAAGTTTGCGAACTTTGTTGATCAAGAGAAACCGGAAGAATGACTTGTTGCCAAGTCCGCAAACTCAGTCCGGGAACTGCCGAACTTCTCATCCCGAGAAATTCTGCTGGAGTTGACAAACTTGTTGCGTGAGTAACAGTCCCCGAACCCAGTCCGCGAACCGACGGAAAGTCTTTGCCGATATTTTCTGCTGGAGTTTGTGAACTCTGCCCGGTTGCTTAAGTCCGCGAACCTAGTGTGCGAACTTAAGAAGGTTATATATCTGAAGATGATTTCTGAATTTAAATCATCTTTGCTTCAATTGTGTCTTGTGTAGTACATAAGATTTCCTTGCAATTGAACAACTCTCTAACTAGTTCATTTAAAGTCATTTGAACTAGTTATGGTGAAGAAGAATATGGTTGGTATGAAATGCTCATATGGCTAACCTTTTGGTTAACTATTGTTGAACCAATAAATGTACATGTTTGGGTACCGTTAACAAACCTAGAAGTGTGCATTTCATTTGTGTATAACAAGCTAAGTTTCGATCTAACGGTTGAGAAATATTAGCTTGAATCTAAATCAGGTTTTCATCTAATGGTGGATATTGTTTGCTTTGTGACCAAGGCGAAACCCTGATTTGAAAGACTATATAAAGGAGACATCTAGTATTGTGCAAAACTAATCCCCACATTTCATGTGTGATACTAGTTTGCGTGCTAGAGTCGTTTCTCCTTTAACCTTTGGTTTTCTTCTTCTAAAACCAGGTTAACGACTTAAAGACTTTATTGGGATTGTGAAGCCAGACCAATACTACTTTTATCGTAGTTGTGTGATCTGATCTTGCATCTTCTATCGTACGAGTACAATCAGATTGATTGGCTTGAGATTAATATTTCCGATACTCAAGATATAAAAAGTAGTCACAAACATCTTCGTCTCATTGTTTGTGATTCCGCAACATCTTGTTTCGCTACCACACGATTAAGATTGTTGTGAGGTGATTGATTTATATAGGTTGTTCTTCGGGAATATAAGACCAGATTATCAATTGGTTCCTGTTCACCTTGATTATTATCAAAAGACGGAACAAAAAATCTAAGGTTTTTCTGTGGGAGACAGATTGATCCTCTGATAGACTTGTCTCTGTGAGACAGATTTGTTTATTGTCAAATCCTGCGATTTTGGGTCGTAGCAACTCTTAGTTGTGTGTGAGATCAGCTAAGGGAATCAAGTGTGCAGTGTCCTGCAGGGATCAGAGGCGTAGGGAGTACAACTGTACCTTGGATCAGTGGTAGACTGATTGGGATTCAACTACAGTCCAGTCCGAAGTTAGCTTGGAGTGGGCTAGTGTCTGTAGCGGCTTAATATAGTGTGTGTTCAATCTGGACTAGGTCCCGGGGTTTTTCTGCATTTGCGGTTTCCTCGTTAACAAAATTTCTGGTGTCTGTGTTATTTCAGTTTCCGCATTATATTTTTTTATCTTTATAATTGAAATAATACAGGTTCTGCATTAGATCATCAATTAGAGTAATCCAACCTTTGGTTGTTGATTGTCATTGATTGATCCTTGGATATTGGTCTTTGGTACCATCCAAGTTATTCCTTGTATTTGATTAAAGACTCGCCGATTTCTATTAGCTCGAGTAAATCAAAACAAAAGAGAGATATTAACTCCTTGAGATACTTTTACCTAGATTGAGTCTGACTATCTATTTGATTCTCTAGAAAGTATTTAAGTGTTAGTCCATACATATTTCTAAGCGAAATATTGGGTGGTGTTGTTAGACCCCCGCTTTTTCAATTGGTATCAGAGCAGGCAAACACGTTCAAGACCTCAAAAGTCTGTGTTTGTACCGATCTTACTCTATGGACGACAAGTACATCTATGATAACGTAACACCAGTTCAGAGCCACTCACGTGAGTCTCAAAGGGTTGAAACTTCTGAGAAAAACTCAAGAACTTGTCCATTGACTGAAATTACGTTCGACTGGAAAAAATATCTTGAGGAAAAATTGGATGATCTTTCAGATGATAGTGATTCAGAAGAAGGACAAAGTATTTATGAGGAAGTCTCTCAATATATCAAGCTGTTTGATCGTGCCTTGAAAGAAAAGAAGTCAACAACCTGCTTGAGTAAATACATGGGTCCTCTTTGACAAGAAAACAGAAAGTTTAGAAAACTCTTTAAAGGATACGATGGTGGATATAAACTCTTACAATCTATCGTTAAAGATCGTGAAGAAGATGTACGTACAAAAAAAATCTGAATGTGATAATCTTTTTCGAAATCTCTTCGTGTTGAAAGAAAGACTTGCAGAAACTGAAGCAAGATATGACTCTCAACAAAAACGTTTTTGCGACAAAGAGCGTAGTCTTCACTCCAAAGAAAAATCCTTGGAGACCGAGCTTGCAGCTGCTCTTAATAAAGTAAAATCACTGGAAGAGAGTCTGAGTAGATTCAATTCTATCTCTACAAAATTATCTTCTATGCTTGGAGCATGTAAAGAACACCGTAATACACGTGGTTTGGGCTATAAAGGAATATACGCTCCAAAAACTAATAAGATCAACTTTGTTAAAGCTAGTGATAATTCTCCGTGTGAAAAACCTTTATCAGCTTGCAATGGTCCCAAAAACAAGGATTCTGCTCACAAGAGAACATTTAAAAATAATTCCTTTAACTGCTATTACTGCGGGAATAAAGGACATTATGAGCAAAGATGTCGTTATCGGTTGAGGAATGAAAAGCTTCATAACATTCTTACTAGGATGTCTAAAGAAGTCATTAAACCTGTTTCATTCATTGTTGGAAAATGCACTTTAAACACTCAAGGAATATACTGTGATAAGTCCTTTCTTAGTTGTGTGTTCAAAACAAAAAATGCCTACAATGGAAGAAGGAAGAATGGCGAAAGGATGACTGACCCTGTAAAGATAAAAAGGCATAGGATAAATAAAGAAAAGTTGAGTTCCTCATCTCTCCCTGAAGAAAGATGCAAATCCAAAACTTCCCCTCCAGATTTCTTACATATCAACAATCGAGTCTCAGATCTAAAAATCAGTGTAAACAGACTCAAACGGAGCATCAAGAAAACATGGAAAACATTTGACTCAGGTACTCCTAACCCTTTTCTTGATAAAACTTCAGCTATGAAGAGTAATGTCTCTCTAAATACCCTTGATAAAGGAAAATAAGAAGTGAATATTGATGAGCAAGATGCTCATCTTAATACACCATGACTGTTTGAAGTCGCATCCTACTTTTATATAAAAGGTGGATGCTCCTTGTTCTCAAGATGACTCATCTTGGGAATGTTTTCGGGGTTGTATTAAATTCATTGTTAAGTTTTTTTTTGTAAATAAAAATAAATTTTTTTTTGGTCCTCGTGTTCCTTCATCCCTTCTCCGAGTGTCTGTCTCTCGGAAATTCTTTGAATAATTGTGCTTCTCCTTTCCCCGGGTCTCACATGTGTGATTGACCAAGTACACATACCGAACCCACACGAACGTCATTGTTTCTAGGGTTTCTTGGAACACCTTATAAATACTGTGTTCCATAAGGTCAAAAGATTCTACTTGAATCTTTTTGTACACAATGGATGGAAGCAACAAAGTTGATGAAGTTGAGAAGGAAAATATTCTTGAGTTGAATCCTGTTTCTATAACATGCTTTCATGCTGTTGATCATGAAAACAAAGTACCAGTTCATATGTCATCACAACTGGTAGGAAACCTTCTTCGAGACTTTGAAGTAGTACGTGAACAACTCGGAATTGCAACAAGGAATCTTGATTTTCTGGAAAAAAACCTGAAGAAGGCAACTGATGAGCTCGTCCATGTTCAATCTCTAGTTGCTGATAGAGTTTAGAGTATTTTAATCATGTTTCTTGTTTTAGATGCCTAGTAAGTCTTCTTTTTGATTTAGTTGGAAGAATAACTGGTGCTTGAATAACAATGATTGTGACTACACATAGCTATTATTTTTCATCTTCTTGTTCTTTTTTAGGTTTATTGGTTTAAATTCTAAAAATATTTGGAGGATGATGGTTTGCAGTATTTAATCTTTATGATTTGTTATGGGATATTGGTGTTTACGTCCGTGAACTATGTTGTCCCATATTTTGTCAAAAGTAAATTCGTTCATGATCGGTATTCATATATTGATTTAAGGATGAATAGACTTTTGACATATACAAAATTTAAGTCTATATTGTCAATTCTTTGATGGAAGATAGGTTAAAATCTTTTGTGTTCAAGGATTATGTCTATTAAATATCGTTATGCAAATAGTGATGGAAGATAGAATGAATCCTTGTGTATTCCGCAATATTGATCTTCAGTGATCCATATTTTATGTAATATTGTGAGGCTCCATAATGTGTCTTATGTTGAGCACGATACAACCAAGTTGATTAATTTTTGATGAGCTTTGTTGGCTGTTCCGTAAGATACTTGACGTTGAGCATTCTTGAACTAAATTAATCATCTTGTTTGGTTATTTAGTTATTGCTCCATAAGTCTTTTTATGTCGAGCAAAACAAATGGAAATTAAATTGATTACTTTTGTAATTAGTTTGGTTGTGTATTTCAATTAGATTAATTATGGGTTCTCTTGTAATTAATCTAGTTGAGTATTTTCATGCTCCGTAATATTCCTCTTATGTTGAGTATATGAACTACTATCCTATTCATTTTCTAATGGTTACGTTAGTCGTATGCTCTGTAAGTTATCTTATGTCGAGCATAATCAATTAAGTTGATCCCTTTTGTGTTAAATTTGATTGCGTGTTCCGATTAAATTAATCATGGGTTTACTTGTGATTAATTTGATTGAGTTTTTGGATATAGAAAATCATTCTCATGGTTTTTGGTGTCCAATCAAAATCCTTCTTTTCTTTTGAAATTAAGGTCGCTCTTGTTGTTCCCTTGGGAATGACATCTAATGGGGGAGAGTTCTTTTGAACTTGTGCTTAATGGTCATATCTTGAGGGGTGTGCGGATGTGGAATTTTAAAGGGGTTGTCTTGTATCTTTACACTCCTTGATGAATGTTATTAGCTTCGGCTATATGATTGCATCTAAATCAGATGGCATGTATTTTCTTTTAGTCATGAAATGTCTCTTACGGAAATTTCATTATGATCCCGTTCTTGTACCTTTGCCAATTTTATTGACAAAAAGGGGGAGAATTAATATGTAGTACTCACTACAAATACATATGGTTTTCGGATCATTGTGTAAGGGGGAGTGGTTTCCATGTGAGATGGAGTATTGACTAAGCGGGAGTGATACATATCACCATAGTATTATTGTTGAAGTTGTGATACAATTGGAGTTTGACACTGTGTAATAATACTGACACTGTATAACAATGACGAGACCAGTGCTTTCTCATTGTTATAGCTACGGATCTTCAACAACGGTGATGCTAAACTTACAACCTTTGGGATCATTGGAGTACTTGGAAGTGACGAAGATTTCGAGGAATGTTGAATATTAGACATGTGTAATAGGAGCAACTAAAGTTTCTTTATCTTTTTGTATTCCATATGTATTGATAGTTTTGTCACTAAAATTGACGAAGAGGGAGATTGTTAGAGCATTGCTCGGTCGAACTCGCATGCGTTGTTATCTCAAGCATGTTTGTCAATGTTAATGATCAAAACTATAAGTCTTGAATTGTAGTCTACTATAGCTAAGTCTCGGACTAGGATAGAAAGTGTAGTTGAGCTCAAGGACTTCATGGTGATTCATCATACAAGAAGAAGAACTACTCAACGAACTGGTGGGACTTCTCAACAAAAAGGTATATAAAGACTTGAACTTATCTGCCACTCAAAAGTCTATCTATTCTATCTCCTACTTCTTGAGACAAAAAGTCGTATGCTATATATAGACTTAGATTATACACATTTGGTATTTCGAGCCGAGTATACCTCGCCTATCTATATCTCTAAATATGTGTTGGTAAGCGTTTCGCTTCGACCATGTTTATCTTTACCTAGTGATGAAAGTCATGATATGTTTCAATCACTTTGAAAATTACTTTGACGATAAATGGTGTAACAACTGTATAACGTCCTCTAAGAATGTTTCAATGGTTGGAATGAGGGTTTAGATTATATAACCAATGATGGACATAAGTATTTTGTGGAAACACATATGTGCATAAGTCCTATCCCTTAAACCAAAGTTTGTGAACTTTGTTGATCAAGAGAAACCGGAAGAATGGCTTGTTGCCAAGTCCGCGAACTACCGAACTTCTCATCTCGATAAATTCTGCGGGAGTTGACAAACTTGTTGCGTGAGTACCAGTTCGCGAACCGGCGGAAAGTCTTTGCCGAGATTTTCTGCTGGAGTTTGTAAACTCTGCCCGGTTGCTTAAGTCCACGAATCTAGTGTGCGAACTTAAGAAGGTTATATATCTGAAGATGATTTCTGAACTTAAACTTATAAAGACTAAGGAATGCAGTTTGCAAACCGTGGCTATAAAAGTTCATGGACTGATTCAAGTGAATCAAATCATCTTTGTTCAATTGTGTCTTGTGTAGTACATAAGATTTCCTTGCAATTGAACAACTCTCTAACTAGTTCATTTGAAGTCATTTGAACTAGTTATGGTGAAGAAGAATACGGTTGGTATGAAATGCTCATATGGATAACCTTTTTGTAAACTATTGTTGAGCCAACAAGTTTACATGTTTGGGTACGGTTAACAAACCTAGAAGTGTGCATTTCATTTGTGTATAACAAGCTAAGTTTTCGATCTAACGGTTGAGAAATATTAGCTTGAATCTAAATCAGGTTTTTATCTAACAGTGGATATTGTTTGCTTTGTGACCAAGGCGAAAACCTGATTTGAAAGACTATATAAAGGAGACATCTAGTATTGTGCAAAACTAATCCCCACACTTCATGTGTGATACTAGTTTGCGTGCTAGACTCGTTTCTCCTTTAAACTTTTGTTTTCTTCTTCCAAAACCAGGTTAACGACTTAAAGACTTCATTGGGATTGTGAAGCCAGACCGATACTACTTTTATCGTAGTTGTGTGATCTGATCTTGCATCTTCTATTGTACGAGTACAATCAGATTGATTGGCTTGAGATTAATATTTCCGATAGGCAAGATATAAAAAGTAGTCACAAACATCTTCGTCTCATTGTTTGTGATTCCGCAACATCTTGTGTCGCTACCGTACGATTAAGATTGTTGTGAGGTGATTTATTTATCTAGACTGTTCTTCGGGAATATAAGACCGGATTATCAATTGGTTCCTGTTCACCTTGATTATTATCAAAATAGGGAACAAAAACTTTAGGGTTTTTCAGTGGGAGACAGATTGATCCTTTGATAGACTTGTCTGTGTGAGACATATTTGTTTATTGTCAAAGCCTGTGATTTTGGGTCGTAGCAACTCTTAGTTGTGGGTGAGATCAGCTAAGGGAATCAAGTGCGCAGTATCCTGCTGGGATCAGAGGCGTAGGGAGTACAACTGTACCTTGGATCAGTGGGAGATTGATTGGGGTTCAACTGCATTCCAGTCCGAAGTTAGCTTGGAGTAGGCTAGTGTGTGTAGCGGCTTAATACAGTGTGTGTTCAATCTGGACTAGGTCCCTGGGTTTCTCTGCATTTGTGGTTTCCTCGTTAAAAAAATTCTGGTGTCTGTGTTATTTCAGTTTCTGCATTATATTGTTTTATCTTTATAATTAAAATAATACAGGTTGTGCGTTAGATCATCAATTAGAGTAATCCAACCTTTGGTTGTTGATTGTCATTGATCGATCCTTGGATATTGGTCTTTGGTACTATCCAAGTTATTCCTTGTGTTTTATTAAAGACTCGCTGATTTCTATTAACTCGAGTAAATCAAAACAAGAGAGAGATATTCACTCCTTGAGATACTTTTACCTGTATTGAGTCTGACTGTCTAGTTGATTCTATAGAAAGTATTTCGGAGTTAGTCCATACAGATTGCTAAGCGAAATATTAGGTGGTGTTGTTAGACCCCCGCTTTTTCAATAATCTTTTCACGCTGTAGAGTAGTTTCTTGAACAAGTTTTTCGATATTGTTAGAGAAGGAATCAATGATGCTATAGAGTTCCCGTTCTCGACCAAGAGACTTCTCAAGCTCATCAATGAGCTCATCCTAGCTCCTTGAGAATCAATAATCTCAGCATATTTTTTTAGAGTTCTGGTGAGTTCCATTTCAGCTTCTGACATAGTATTAAATGTCACATCAGAGGGAATGTTATCATAATCTGATAGCAAAGAATTCTTACCTCGGGATTCGGAAGAATCAGCAAAGAAGTTATCCTTGGAGGTAATCCCAAGACATTTATCAGAACCAAAACTTTTGTAACTCATTACTATGTGCGCGAGTTTGAGATAAACAACTATCCACACAAATCATATTTCCACAAACACAGACTTATGAGGTCTTAAATGTGTTTGCCTCCCTGATACCAATTGAAAAAGCGGGGATCTAACAACCTCACCCAATATTTAGTTTAGGAAATATGTATGGACTAACTCCAATATAATTCTGAGAGCACCAACTAATAAAGCAAGCTCAATCAAGAAATATATCCAAGAGTTATATCTCTGTTTCAAAATGTAATCAGCAAATCAAACAGATAGAAATCCGCGAGCCTGATTATTATGTGAAACAACTTGAACGGTACCAAAGACCAATGTTCAAATGTCAATCAATTTATATCAATAACCAAAGGTTGGATTATCTAGTTGATTGAACTATGCACACCGTGTGATATTTCAATTATATAAACAAATATAATGCGGAAAAGAAATAACACAGACACCAGAAATCTTGTTAACGAGGAAACCGTAAATGCAGAAAAACCCCGGAACCTAGTCCAGATTTGAACAACACATTGTATTAAGCCGCGACAGACACTAGCCTACTCCAAGTTAACTTTGGACTGGAATGTAGTTGAGCCCTAACCAATATCACATTGATCAAGGTACAGTCGCTTCCTTACACCTCTGAATCCCAGCAAGACTCTGCGCACTTGATTCCTTTAGTTGATCTCACCTGTTAGAGCATAGATCGGTTGAACTCACCAAGCATTGGTATGTCAAGTTTGGTTGTCATATTTTAGTGAACCAAAACTCATTTAAAGAGTCGCTTGTGTAGATGGTGGATTTTCAACAAAGGGAAAAAACCGTAAAATCATGAGGCATGTTTTTGACACGGCTTTCAGGTATGCACCAATTCATATTTTACGAAGCCATGATGAATATGTTTTCGAAAAGCCTCTACCAGCTGAGCGTTTGATCCCTGGCATTTCGCCGTGAGATCTATGCAGAATAAAGTATTTGGGCGGTTCTCTGTAGATTGAGAGATTAACGCCTTCAGGACGTCGGTGATACTCACTATTCCCTGACTGCAGGAGCGAGACCCACCTCCACATAGAAGAATATCTGGGCGACGGACTTCTTCAGGACGTCGGTGACACTCACCGTTCCCTGATTATGTGGAGAGACTGTGCATACATTCAGGCGGTTCTCCGTAGATTGAGAACACTAACGCCATCAGGTCGTAAACAACATCGTGACTCCCTGACTATGCACCATTCAGAATAGATGTGACGCTTTAACTGGCTAATATCTTTTCTGCAATAGATTAATCCTTCTGTGACATTCACTACTGAATTCCTAGAATAATATATTATTGCTCCTATTCCATGGTCGAATCCACGGCCTGATCCCATGGAATGGCAATAACAATTGATCTTATTCCATGGTCGAATCTACGACTTGATCTCATAGAATGGCAATAAAACAACTGTGCTATCTCATTACTCCGATTTCATGATCGAATCCACTGATCTCATGAAATGGTAATAGATAATCTTAATTACTCCGATTCTATGGTCGAATCCACGATCCCGTAGGATGGTAATGCTTATTTTATTATTCAGAATTCGTAGTCGAATCCACAACTGATCCTGCGAATTAATAATGAACAACTATTCATTTTTATTACTCAGTTTCATGTATTATTCTCCACTGAATTCATAGATTAGTAATAGATACTCAACAACCGGGCATCTGAACCATCACTGAGTAAGCCCCACAAAAATGGTGCGAGTGTACTCGACAATGATGCACGACTGAGCACCCGAATGCACGAACGAGTGTCCAAAAATATGAAATAATGAGGAATCCTTCGCAAAACAGGAGAAAACAATAAATATTAATAAAATAATAAGAGACGCCCAGGGCCAGGCCCACTAGCCGGTCGGACGGCCGTTCCCTAGCCATGGTCGATCCATGCGTATCCCATTGTTTTCCTTATTTTTTGTTATTTCGTGAACTCACGAAAACTCCTTGGTTTTAGCAACTTTCCTTATTTTTGCAAAACTCGTGAATTCTCCATAACTTGGTGGATTCACGAAATAATATTATAAAATAAGAAGAGGTGTGCCGGACCGGGCAACCTAACCGACCAGCCATGCCTAAGCCGTGGCCGGTACCACACCTCACAATCCTTAGCTTTTTATAATTATGATTCCCTAATCTCACGAAACTCCCCCGTTTCAACAAAAACTCGTGGATTCTCCATAACTTCAAGGATTCTCCATAACTTCAAGGATTCATGAAAAATAATAAAATAGGGAAAGGTGTGCGGGACCGGGAAACCTAGTCGGCTGGCCATGCCTAGCCATGGCCGGTCCCACACCTTGTAATCCATAATCTTTCATAATTATTATTTTCCTTAATTCATGAAACTCCTGGGGTTTGAGCAAAATTCATGATTTCTCCATATTTTCTCGAATATTGCTCAAATCACGAAAAACCAAAAGCCAACATAGTCATACGACTGGCTAACCTCTCACGGAAATTTTAAATATTAAAAACACTTTTATTTTAATATTCTCAAAATATTGATGAATTGAGCATACATGCTCATTCCAACAAAAATCGAGAATTCTCAGTCAAGATGAAACTCTTCTGAAAATTCACTATGTTGCTCGAACGCGCATCAGAAAATACTGAAACTCTCAGTATGGAAACACGGACACCACGGAAACATGTGCATGCATTCATGACCGACCAGAGTCATTCCTAGGTCTTGCACAAAGCCGGTCTCACAGGTTTTCATAATTCTGACCTAATTTGCTCAATTGCTCATACTGGGCCCGAACTCTCTCCAACCAACTGGGGGATTCTCCAAATGACCAACAACTGGTCCCGTGACCACCAAGAGCCGGTTCCATGCTCTCTTGGTCGGTCCTCATCTCTCATACCTAGGTTTTATCACCTAATGATGAATCCAACAATATTTTAATAAATGATGAAACCTGCATTTAATCATCGTTATTTCACCAACTCTCAAACTGAGAACCCTGGTGCGTGCTCACTCGAGCACTGGGTACCCATGGACTCTCATCATCCCATGTGGTCGGTCCCTCCTCACTCATGACCAATTTTCAGCAATTCACCAATTGATGAAGGATTGATAAAAATTAGGGTTTCGAACAAACGCTCCAAGAATCACCATTCTGAGCAAGTTCAAACACAAAATAATGTTGATTCAGCAATCAACATCCAAATTAATAATATTCGGTAATTCACCAATATTTTTGATTAATATTTTATTGGGTAACGACACCAGTAAATAATTCGTCGAATTGAGCAATAGTTACTCAGTTGCTCGAATATTGATCCAACCATCAATGTTCAGTAATTCATCAGTAGTTTGTTGAATTGAGCAACACTTGCTCAGTTGCACGCCAAAATTATCAAATCCGTCGAATTGAGCAATACTTGCTCAATTGCTCGACAAACTCTCAATATTCAGCAATTCGTCGAGTTGAGCAATACTTGCTCAGTCGCTCTAGTAAGTAATTCATTGACATCTCAGAGAACTACATGTTCAATCCATGAATCACTGAGCATTCACCACTTATGCTCGATTCAACAAAACTAGACTCACAGTCTAAATCATTCGACAACTGAATAACTAATACACGTCTGCCTTGCAGACTCCAGGACTCATGAAATATCAATCACGTCATAAATGAGGGGATATCACTTAGGGTTTTGGTCTGGCGGTCTACGGCACGTGGATTCATCCACAACGAGAAATGTGCGTAATTCGTATAAACGGTTGAAGAAGTTAGCAAAGTAGTGGGTGCACGATCAGTCAAGTCTCCGCATGACATGGAACTGACTTTACCACGATCTCCCACTTTCCCACTCTTTCACTCAAGAAACCTTCACACTTACAGGGATCAGTGGTACATCATTCTGGAAATATAAATAAGTCTAAATCGAGGACATCAGGATATCATCAATCATCGATTATCATCATTATCCGTCAACAACTCGATATAAACTTATTCACATAACTCAACTTCGGCAGTTCAGCAATATTGCAAAAACCTTCAACACACCCACAATCCTTGATCATCATTGATCCCACACAACTCTCAGCTTCCCTCCTACATATCAACCCATCTCCCTCTTTACGACCGAATTGACTCTGGAACGGCTATTGTCTTGGTTTAGGCCGGAGTCATACAGATTGTTTTCCCAAATCTAAGCACCCCCTTTGCAGCGGTGCATCTGTGTGAGGTTCAGCAGTTCGCTCGTTTGAGGAGTCTCGACATCACGCTCGACTCTCCACTTTCCTAGAAAACCAGCAAACCACCACAATGGGAGATTAATCTCTCGGTTGCAATCTCACATTTTCGCAAAATGGTTGATCTTAGGTCAGGTTCAGTTACATATCCTAACGTGAACATCGCTAGCACTAGCAACAACGGTGGTATTCCAGAGTCCATTCCTGCTTACAACAATAGTGGTGATAATACTCCTCCTCACACCAACAACGAAAATAAACCTCTCTCCGGCCGACGTCCTGAGGAAGTCAGGGATAATCCACCTACCGTAGCTTATCTCATGAAGGTGCAAGTGACTCTCGCCAAAAATCAGATTGACATGGCCACCACTCAGAAAGAGATGTTCAATTATCTCAAAACTCCCACTGACAAGTTGTCAGGGAAAGCTCAGGAGAAAAGAAAATCCAAAGAAACATCTCCGGCCGGTGGTCCTGAAGTCATTATGATCCATGTAGTAGATGATGATGAAGTCCACAAGGCTGCATATAACCCGCCAACAAAGAAACCCGCAGGCTTCATCACTCGTGAGGACATGAAACGCTTCATGGAGGATCGAGGAAAATACAAGACACCATATGTCCACCGTCATCAACCTCCATATCCTGCTGCTACTCAAATAATTCCTCTCCCAAATAGATACACTTCTCCAACGTCCACACTATACAACGGAACATGGAACGCTCGAGAACACGTGATTCATGGAGGCACCAGGAGAGCATGAACACAGCGGAATGATCCCAATCTACAGAGCCTTGCTGGAGAATCTGCGATTCCAGACTTTCTCATAAATCCATGGAGCAGCCAAGTGATCAGCAATGCTTTACTAGAAAGAGCAAAGTCTGCAAAATCGAGGAATCTCGAATCATCTGACGCCTAGTCAACAATCAATACAATCTCCAGCCTTCCACAAATGTTGTTGCAAAAGGGAGCAAACAGAAATTCGAATCACAGCGCAAGCACGCTTCTCTAGCTCCTTCGAAATCACCAAAAAAAGGGGTAGTCAAATCCGGGATGCACAAGCTCCAACTCAAAATGCAGATCCAACAGAACCTGATTTCATTTTCTTCATCGAAGAGGTGATCGAACTACTGGATGTATGGATCCAAGATGGTGCAATCAAGCTGCCATATGTCAGAAAAGAACCAACTGAAGAAGAAATGGAGAACCCTCGCTACTTCCGTTTCCATAGGTTCGTCAATCATCCCACCAGCGACTGCAGGATCTTGAAGCGCATATTCAAGGAAAAAGTCGGATCTGGGCAACTTAACTTGGGGACTGAAAGTACATAGAGACCCTCTTCCAGTCAGAACTTTCACAATCTCCGAACAACCAGTCAAAGAAGCAGTTCAGTCATGCATGTATGTGAATTGCTTTATCTGTCAAAGGCTCAAAAGGGAGACATGTTCACGGCTTTGAACCATATTCTAGAAGTGCCTCCAGAACCTCCTGCCACAGACAAGGAGATGCATGACTGGGGACTTCTTACCACAGTCTATCTTAGAGGAAATGAATTCAGAAGAATGTTGATCGATGCTGATACCTCCATCAACATCATTCCACTGAAATCCCTTAGAGTCACAGGCATCAGTCAACAAGAAGCTACTCATGCACCCATCTCAATTAGAGACCATGAAGGAACGCTCGGAGATGCTTATGTCTACATCACTCTCAAGGTGAAAATACGTTCAACCTGAACATATAACAAGTTTCACATAATCAGGAAAATCCAAGATATGACGCGATAGCATGGACCCATGTTGAAAACATGACTACAAACAAAGCGTCTTTTGTTTCACATCTCTACAACAAAGAAAGTTCTGATCCATAATATTTGGTGGACGTTCCATCATTAGAGCACTTGGAGGAAATTCGAACTCTGACGAGGTTGAAACAATAACCTGCAAAAGATACATAGAAATTTATCAAGAGGTTTCGCATTCAGGCAAGTCTCATTCCTTCCATGTCTATGTCTTTCATTCCCTCACATGTTATTCTAGCATGGGGACTCAATTCAGCTAGCATATCTACTATTACAAGACGCTATGAGTGGGTAATCTCACTCCAGCAATATTTTACCAAGTGGTTGAACCTGACACCGCTTCGAATCGAGCATCTCACCGTGACATTCACCATTGAGATATGATGGAAGCATGGAAAAGAACACCTTGGGAATTTCTCCATAGACTTGCAGGATTGTCCACGAGTACCACAAAATCAGAAATCTCTGATGTCTGCACAAGTGTTGAATCCCTCGCAGCGGAATGCTGAATCGACAGAAGATACACGGAGCCGAGACGATCAAGCATAAGAAATTCGACGCTTCAACGCTCAAGCACATAAGAAGCCTTCGAATTTTACTCCCAATCAAAGAGTACACCTTCAATAATAACGCCTCTAGCTTCAGCACAATATCTCGACGTGACACACCGGTTCAACACCGACACGATCAAAGTATAGCTGAATTACAATCGATAAGCCTTCACTATCCCATGATAAGACTTCTGAAGTAGATGCAACACCGTTCATCAATGGATGCTACAAACTCCTTCAACTCTGCTAAGTGAATGAGAGATGCACTGGGGACTTTATTTTATTGGAAATATCAATTCAATATATTTCAAAAAATGTTATCCACATAACAAATCATTGCAACCTAATGTGATTCCATGAAACGTCGTCAAACAGAACCTCTCTACATCAAAAGACCCTGCACGACTGGGGATCTTCCTCTCTTCACCAATCATATCCAAAATGAAGACCGTTGCTGCTATCTACCGCGCAACAACATTAATTCCATGACGAATCCACTTCACAGTAAAGTCATAACAGGAGGATTTGGGTTGAAATCCTAATACACCTTCATCTTAGGAACACCCAACTCACCAATTAGTTCGTGCATGCTCACTGGACGGAAGAGCAAAGACTATCATCTTCGGTCTCTGTATCAACTCCAACCATAGTATCGGCATCAGCATGTGGAGGAACTCTATTCATGGTCTCAGCATCAACAAGATTTTATGGAGAACTTCCAGTTGTAATCTCAACATCACTCTCGGGCGCAACATCCGGCTTCATAAACTATCCATTCTCTATGGATCATACTTCTTCAAGCCCTAATGATTCATATCAAGATGTGTAAACATGAAAACATGCTAACATGAACATCTTCCCAAAGCTTGCCCGGCAGACGGGCACAAAACCAAAATCTTCTACAAGATGTTCTCATCGCCTCTACAAGTGAGATACGACATGCTCCAGGCCATGGGTTTACAAAAACGTACCAATGGGTGAGGAATGGGATAATACTTCCTCAACAAAAGATGTTCGTCTATGTTTCTTCTACAATATACCAAAAGTGCGCATCAATCGGGCATACAAGCTGAAAGATATGGCCTTTACCGTCAGGTCTACGACATCTGAAAAATTTGTACGGGATTAAAAATTACAAATGTGCACGCTTAGTTGGATGACCTCTGCAACTCCAAATTAAGTGATTCTTTGCTCATGTGATAACTCAGTCTCTTAGCTTCAAAGGTTGGGGTCAAGCATCGAATTCCGACGTCGTATAAGGTTCCTACAGCTTCCAGAGCATACAACATGCAAGCGCCAATTCTTAGACGGGATTCATAACCTCCAAAGTCGATCGATGTCCACCAGGTCCTTCCGCTAAATCCTTCATCAAGTTACCTCCAACTTCGACCATCTAGGTCTTTACATCAATTTTTCTGCCTGGGTCATCTATCTAGGTCTCAACAGAAGAAGGGAAAACGAAATGGAAAGACTTAACAAAATACTGGGGACTGACGGTCCACTGGTCAAGACGATCGATTTCACAATGCAAAACCAATTAAGAAATCAAAACTAAAATAAAACCTCGCATCTCTCAGAAGTCCAAGGTTCAAGATATCATGGAAAGAAAACTAAAGAAAGTCAGCAAAATAAGATTTCTGCTTTTCTGCATCCTCCAAGACTTGTAAAACAGCTTTCTCCGCCTCCAGCTTCTTGATCAGCTCAGCAGCTTCATCCATTTTCTTCAACACGGCATCACTGGTGGTGAAAGGAGTGTCACCTTCCACTTCTATCCTGATAGCATCAATCTTTTGACGAAGCCACTTCAGATTGAAGCCAAGTTCTTCAGCTTTCTTCAAGTTGTACTCCCAATCAAAGAGTACATCTCGAGTGACAGTATTTCTAGCTGTGATACAGATATCATTTATAACACGCAGATGACTTCTACTTGCCTCGGCAAGAAATAGCTATGCTCCAGATCCTTGGTAACGACGATGTGCCCATACATCTTCCACGGTTTCTTGTACATAGCAGCATATCCAATGGGAACGCTAAATCCACCAAGAAACCCGTGATATGGGAGTATCTCACCAAATGGAGGAGTAAAAGCAGTCCCTGCGTTGGGATACTCATGCACTATTATCCGGTTCTCAATCGCTGGAACAGCTCAGCAATCATAGGAACAACTTCGGTTGGAGCAGCTTCTTCCATTATCGATTCGGGTTCCACCATCTCACGCACAATTGGAGTTTCATTAACCTCCACGACATCAACAACAAGTGTTACATGACCTTTAGGTACAGGTATGGAGGTCTCATTATCAACGGCTCCATGGTTGCTCAAGTCATCATTGTTGAATCCATTATTCCTAACTTCAGCATTTGACACCTAATGTGAAGATTACATGGGATTAGAATGATTCAAGCGTGGAAACCCAACACAACCATAAATACAGCATGTAAGTGAACTAACATCATCTAATTTCTTTACTATGCATCTAAAACATGAGAAAATAGTGTAGAAGCCATGAAACACGTTTTTCAGACAAGCTCATCTGAAGAGATTCTACACTGTCCTATATTAAACAAAAAACTGGGAGCAATTGGTAAGGAATTTAAGGTTGGGTCATATACCGTTATCTTCATATATATGTTATCTACAACATATCAAAATTTTATAGCAATCGGATGAACGAGCTAACAGATGTGGCCAAAACATCGGACAACATGAAACCTGGAAAAGTTCTGAAGGTCTCCTGGAAGTTCACTATTTCGCCTTTTTCAGGCCCTAAAAATGCTCGAAATTCAAAAAGTTTCTTCACTAAAGCTTGGAAATTTCCTGGTCTTGAATATACATACGCAGATCACGAAAATACGACTACGGACGAGGATTCTACAGTGTTTCTAGTAAAATCTGAAGTATGAAATTTTCTGGTGACGTATTTCGGCAAAGTTATCCATAAATTTACATGGATTCTCATTCATTCATTCACAAATCAACAATTTCATACTTCTATGAAGAAATTACAGGAGATATACTTATTAAGGGAGTCTCTAAATCATTTGAAGGCTCGGCAATACCCGGATCTCCATTGGCAACGCCGTTATCTCCATTCGATTCGGGATTTCGGGAATTCTCCATATTCCCATGTCCCAAAGAAGAGAACACTTCATCAACATGCTGCTTATCTACAATGATTTCTTCCTGGATTCATAAACAACAATTATTATTATTTCATTCAAGGAGATGCGCAAAAAAAAAGATACGTACATCGACTTCTTCATCAGTGCTGGATTCCTGAATTTTGCCCGGGAACAAGTTGAAGACCGTCAATTGATGGAGCAAAAGTCTGAAAAAAAATAACAAACCTTGGTCTCGTGATCCTAATTACAAGGTCAAATTCATGACACAAGGAGCGCTAACAACTCACCAAATAAACGGCTGGGGACTGGACGTCATTTGTTAACCTCTTGTAGTCCTTACTTATGGGTTCTCCGCTCACGTAGACTTTCTTCCATTTCCGTGGAGTATACATTGATCCGAGATTTCACTATACGATCATCCTGCGGGAAGGCTAATAAAATAACCAGAAGTACAACTCGGTATGAAGGATCTCTCACCATCACTTAGAGGTCCCAAGAGTACCATTTATTAAAGTTTCATCCGTAGAGATGTCATCCCTGGAAACGTCGTCTTTGAAAGTGTCATCATGGGAGTCAGTCATTCTTGCAAAGTGGCTGTGACAGATGCATAACATTCAGCGCATCATTCATACAAAGCGCATGATTCAACAAAACAATGAATCATGGAATAGAGATGCTCACATCAGCGTCTGCAAAAATGGTAATCCCCAACTCTTGCCTATTTTACGATTTCACTAGACTTTAGTGATGACACGAAACTTCGAAAACTTGCTCACTCCTTTAAACCTGCGAAGACGAGCAAAATATATCATTCTAGAGTCAACACTGACTTTTCACAAAACTATGAATAGTTCACATAACCTTTCATGTGAACATTCGCTGATTTTCTACATGTGTGCATACACTATAAAATCACCAAACTCATACATACATTATTTCATCACATATATAATTGTTTGCTTTCAGCAATTTCTCAAAAATCATAAATTGATTTTCATAAAACCGTGAACAACCCACGTAAATTTTACTGTGTGAACAGCCACTGATTTTCAAAAATTGGACAAACGTCCATTCTATAATTGTGAAAACTCAGACATTATTTCACCATGTATGATTCTCTACTTTCAACAGTTGTTCAAAATAAAAACATTGATTTTACGGAAAATATTTTTAACGTGAAACTCACGTAAATTTGAAAATATATATTTTGCTCGCTTGTGCGAGCATCCGTCTTTGAAACAAGAGCATATTTTCAAAAATAAAAATTTTCATGAAAGCTTATAGACAAAATTTTATGTCATTAGACTCAGGTCTATTTTGTTTGTTTCTTAAACTAACGAACGAACGTCTGTTCCTAAAACAAGGATTTCCTTTTTTTGGCTGAGCCCATAAACGCTAAACTGACCAAAACTGGACTTTCAGCAGACCAAATCAGCGATGCTTCATCTTCGTGCTCACGGAATCACACTCTATCATTCCATCAGGGTCCTCACCCAAACATTTGCTCGTACATGACACCATTGGAGCAAATCGAGGATTATGACGATACCTTTGTAGGCCGAGATCAACCACTGATCTCGTTGACTGAAAATCACCATTTAATGCTTACTGCGGAACATGGATGTTCCTCACTAAGCAGGGGACTTAATGTAGATGGTGATTTTCAACAAAGGGCAAAAACCGTAAAATCATGAGGCATGTTTTTGACACGGCTTTCAGGCATGCAACGATTCATATTTTACGAAGCCATGATGAATGTTTTCGAAAAGCCCCCACCAGCTGAGCGTTCGATCCCTGGAATTTCGTCGTGACCTCTATGCAGAATAAAGTATTTGGGCGGTTCTCCTTAGATTGAGAGCTTAACGCCTTCAGGACGTCGGTGATACTCATTGTTCCCTGACTGCAGGAGAGAGACCCACCTCCACATAGAAGAATAGTTGGGCAGCGGACGCCTTCAGGACGTCGGTGACACTCACTGTTCCCTGATTATGTGGAGAGACTGTGCATAGATTCAGGAGGTTCTCCGTAGATTGAGAACACTAACGCCTTCAGGTCGTAAACAACATTGTGACTCCCTGATTATGCACCATTCAGAATAGATGTGACGCTTTAAATGGCTAATATATTTTCTGCAATAGATTAATCCTGTCGTGACATTCACTACTGAATTCCTAGAATAATCTATTATTGGTCTTATTCCTGTAAGTGTGACTCCCTACCGTCACACTTACAGGGATCAGTGGTACATCATTCTGGCAACATAAATAAGTCTAAATCGAGAACATCAGAATATCATCAATTATCGACTATCATCATTATCCGTCAACAACTCGATATAAACTTATTCATAGAACTCGACTTTGGCAGTTCAGCAATATTGCAGAAACCTTCAACACACCCACAATCTTTGATCATCACTGATCCCGCACAACTCTCAGCTTCTCTCCTACAAATCAAACCATCTCCCTCTTTGCGACCGAATTGACTCTGGAACGGCCATTGTCTTGGTTTAGGCCGGAGTCATACAGATTGATTTCCCGAATCTAAGCACCCCCTTTGCAGCGGTGCATCTGTGTGAGGTTCAGCAGTTCACTCGGTTGAGGAGTCTCGACAGTACGCTCGACTCTCCACTTTCCTAGAAAACCAGCAAACCGTTTTTCCCCATCTACAACTTGATTATGTACTAGAGTCAACTTCGTATAAGTTAGCTTGAAAGTATTAGGATATGAGACATTACAAGTATTACATGAAGACTTGAGGAAGCGAAGAAGCAAGGAGCTACAAAGAAGACATCATCCTTCCTCCTGAGGTTAGTAATATATAACTTGAACTGTTTCATTCCCTAACGTATCTTTCAAGTCGTGCATATTGAAAACATAACTGCGAAGCATGAATGGTTATATTCTAGTTATACATAGTATTAAGGAATACAATACGAGGTATAACGCTTATCTTTTGAACTTCGTATATAAGACATCCACATAATAGTATGAATGCTATTGCGATTATGTGTATGGGTAAATATAAAGATTTCATCCTAGGATACAATGTTTTACATTCGTTTAAAGGAATTAGTTCATAAACTTGGTTTGTGAATCGAAAGGGAAATCGCTAGGCTTATTGGTATTTGTTATTCATTGCAAATATTTGAATTACCAATATGTGTGATTAGTATAACCGCTCATGACTTGTTTATGTTCTTGGTAAAACTATTCACAAGGCTTGACTTTTGTATTGGTATGACTTTTATTAGTGAAACCGATCTTAAGTAATCACCTGAGATGGTATGATCGATTTGTTGTTATTGGTATGACCAACTTTAGACATTGGGGAACCGATCCTATGAAGAGGTGCAAACGATCACAAAAGGGGAATCGATCCTTGTAAGAGGTGCGACAAGTTTCTAGTTATTGGGAACCGATCCTATGAACATGTGCAACATGTTTTTAGATTTTGGAAACCGATCCTATGGACATGTGCACCAAATACAAGTTAGATACCATATATATGTGGAAACCGATCCTAGTACCTAGTCAACCGAATTTTGGAAAGCTAGTGTGACCAAGTCCAGTACTCACATGGACGTAGAACAGAAACTTGTTTTGGTAGAACCGTGAAACCCATGATTGGTGATTGAAATCACACAGTTATTGGAAGTCAGATGAACCAATTCTAAACTTGTTTGGAAGTGTGGAAAATCGGTTCCAAGATTGTAAATATGAAAAAGGATTTACAAAGTTAAGATGTCGACATACTTTGAACATGTGCAGTAACTCTTATATTTTATTGTTCAAAGATATTCCTTAATAGCTAAAGGAGAATCCCAGATCGAAATAAATTGAGAATCTTTTAATTAAGGTTTTTAGTATTATATGCTTTTATTTTCCATCAAATAAATGCATATCTTTAGAAAGTTAAAATTGTTAATGTGCATTTACTAATTGAATATTTTCTACTGAGATTTCGGTCATTATTTGGACAAATCATTTTTAGGAATTATGGAAACCGAATTTGGGCGTTAATGCATATCTTGAAAATATTTTCGGTTTTGGAAATTTCCTTGGTGTCCAAACTTCCTTGGTCTATAAATATTGAAATTTGCATTCCAAGCAAATTAATTTTCAGAGCCAGCAAAACTATCTAGTTGTGTTATTATTGGTGGAGCCGCCTATTCGAAGAGAAAAGTAACCTAATTAGGAGAAATCTCTTACGGCCGCTCGGTTTAAAGACTTCTTTGGTATTGAGAATCTCTATTAGTACCGTTGGTTGGAAACTGGATAATTGCAGTTTATTATTAGTTTTCGATTGATTTTATTGACTAACGGTGGTTGAAATTTGATTGCACCTAGTTTGTTTATGTTCGAGAATCTTCTCTTCTGATATAAGATTCACTCAAACTAGATCGAAGTTTCGACGGGGATCTTTAGACTGTTTGTAGATCTAAAGACATCTTGTGATAATTCAACTTCAACAGACTCCGTTCTGTGTGTGATTGATCACAAGAGATTCAAGTTGATTGTGTGCGTGTGTTTATTGAAGATCTAGGAAGATTTGAAGATAAAGAAGACTTTAAAGATTTCTGATTTGGTTTCATAATCTTTGGTGTGCACAATACTTGTTTCGGCTGGAAAATGATCTAACTATAATCGGTTTATCCTTGTGGTAGATTGGATTGATTAGTTGTGTAGATCGGCATCAATATCATTCTTTGGATTAAGAATATTGATTGCATAGCCTTAACAATTACTTTGGTGATTGTTGATAAGATTGATCTAAGAACCTGTCAAAGGAATTTATTGGGATAAACGAAAGAGCCTTTTTTTCGAACTCATATCACTTGATTGAAAAGAGTTGTTATCGAACAGATTTGTTGTTCCTTTACTGTTTGGAATACAAACCAAAATAATTGTTCCAAGTACGTGACTTATTACAAGTTGGAAGCGTGGGAATATAGACAAAACTAAGTGAACTATAAGTTTAGTTGCGTGGTCTCAACTATAAGAAGTTGGTTTAGATTTTGTATAGCAGCTTAATCCTTAGAGTACTGAATTCTGGACAAGGTCCTGGGGTTTTTCTGCATTTGCGGTTTCCTCGTTAACAAAATATTATTGTGTTTTTTAATTTTCTATTTCCGCAATTATAATTGTTTTATTATAATTAGAAGCAAAATACACAAACGTTAATTCCTATTTACTTGATAGAAATCCTATTGTGTTTGGCTGAGTCCGAACCTTTTATCAAGTAAACATACTTCTTTGTTGTATTGTCTCGATCTTGAATCTATAGTCAATCACACAAGTTATCTTGTTGTCATACTGTCTCAATCTTGTTGGTTGTTGTCACGGCCGAAAAAATTCGGGCTTCTATTGAGCCGGATTTGACCCGATGGATCAAGTCCAACCCTACTAGCAAGTCCGGATTCTCGAGTCATGACTATGAAACAGGCTTTTTTTTTTTGAAAATAATAATAAAACAAAATAAGAGTACAAGATGAATAAAGACGACATAACCTAATGTCTTTCCAAATTAAATTCCAATAAAAGAGGTTCCAAATAATATATCACCAAAAATATTTCAAAAGTCATAAAGTAAGAACAATTTTTTAGAACTATTAAACTGAAATGATGTATCTTAATAAAATAATTGAAGCAAAAACCAAGAAAATGATAAAAATTATAATCAATAAAAATACCCAACATCCCTGTGATATCATATAGTAGTGTCTTGCGAGAATACTAACATCTGAGTACTATGTTGTAAGCTTTCAAGTCCGCTAACTGTGCTAACTGTTCTTCGAACTTTGTGGAGAGAGGAAAAGAAATTTGGGGTGAGGAACCACAACTCAGTAGGAATTCCAAAAAATAATATAGTGCATCGAAAAATTAAACCATGTAGCAAAATAATAATAATAATAATAATAATAATAATAATAATAATAATAATAATACCCATGCAAGAAAAAATCTCTAGAAATTACTCACACATCTTACTCACATAACCAACCTAAAATTTTAGGTTCCTAATCTAGTGTCAAAGTTATTTCGGTAAAAAACCATATAGTTCCCCGAACAGTCTTCCCAGGATAGCCACCAATGGTGGGATGCCATAAAAGCCTGACATTTCAGCAGCAGCGGAGATTGTATATCCAAATTTTATTTTCTTACTAGTACACTCAATTCCGTACAAAACTCAAACACGCCCATAATCCGATAAAATCATCAATGCATTTATATAATATATATTATATATGGTAACGGACAAAATGCAATTATACTCCAAAAATAAAAAGAACCATCCATATGCCCAGATCATTTGCGGCGTCTCCATACCTATCAGACAGATCATCAACGAAAATCCCAAACACAGTGCCATAAAATCAATTCACTGAACACAATTAGGAATGAACCAAAATCATTTAATTTTTGTAATCCCGTAGAACGAGGAGAAATGTTGATTCCATGTAAAACATTAGCAGTATCTAACTTTTCTTTCTTTTTTATTTTTAAAATAAAAATAAGAGAAAGATGACTTAATTGATTATATTTTTGGTATAAGGCAGACCACAACAAGATTATAAAATCATATAAAATAATAAAAAAATGAGATTAATAATGACTGAGATGTTTAGTAAGAGATCAGGCATCTCATGGGAATAAGGCTCTTAATTTATAAAATGGAAGCATGATTACTCTTGGTTTCAAATGAGTAAACAGAAGGAGGAGTGAATTTGGCTTTAATTTAAAATTAAAAAGGGATCACCAGTACTCAATCAAAAGGAAGTAGTATAAATTAAAGGAGTGTGGGTGTACTTAAAATTCCAGAAGTTGTTGAGCCTTTTATGGGTCAGTACGTCACATGGGTTTGGTTCCTTTGTTTCTTTTCTTTTCTTTTGATTAATTAAACAAAACAAATGATTACTTTTGGTTCACAATGAAAGCGTAAAACATGGGTGTAGGCTGAGACAGATGTAGGGTATAAGGAATCTTTTTTCTTCTTTTTCAAATGTTTTCTTCCATAAAGCAGTGGACAAATAAGTTATCATTTTTTTAAGGGTTTAAACATTAAAACACTGACTGGATTCAGAAAACAGTGAACTTTGTTTATAAACTAGCCCTTAAACCGTGCTGTAACGGCACGGGCTAGGATGTTCGTTCATTTTTAATATATCGTATAATTTGTGTTTCGAATATTTATCAACTCCTTATGATTTAATATGGGTTTGTCATAAAAATAATTGGGATTTTCCTCTCTTTTTTTCTTGTTTTTTTCCTTTAATATTTTACCGCCGGAGATTTGCTCAAACGAAAGAAATATAATCTTAACTTGCAGACACTTTTTTATTTAGGTTCATTGCTTATAATGAGATAATGCTCTACATGAACATGGAAGTTTAAATATTTTTTGGAAATATGTGGCCAGCAATGTTCGTCTCAGTGAAATCAACTAATCAATATCGTCCATAAAAGTCTCCCCATGCTCCTATTTCGCTCCAGCTGACTCATCTATCATGGTCATGTTTTCGATCCTCCAAATAGGCAGAGAATAGTATTTTTTTATATCGAACGGATGATACAAACTCTCCAACGTGACATGATTTTCCTGTAATATTTCAACACCCATTAGATGACAATGTTTAAAATGTGTACACATTACCTTTTCGAATGGATTGTATATATGCGAACCTCTACCATTAAATCTTCAACAAAGTATTGTGCTCAGCAGTTCGTCTTAACGAAGGCTTTGGTAACTTCAAAAGTCTTGGACATTTTGTCACTTCTATATGTTCCTACCTTCACTTGGAATACAATCTGGCGACACATTACCTCATAAAGAACCTTGAACACATATTGTACTCCATGATCTTATTTCAAATTAATAGGTTGTCAACAGATCCTTTACCAAAAGTTGACATCTTCTACGTTGAATATTTATAAAAAATAATTATGGTATTGTGGATCGTTGCTTTCTAAGATTGCATTTTTCAAAATTGGCCTCTTCAAGTCCCACGGCTTTCTAAGTTTATATATCATGTTTGTTTTTAACATTTTAGTTAGCCATATTATGTTTGTTACTAACTTTAAACTTGATGTCATCTTCTACTGTGAACTTTATGTGATTTTAGAATCAAAATAGTTATACCTCTTTCATTCATATCAAGTAATCCATTGTATATACCAACAATTCTTCTACAACAATTCCTTTCTTTTGCCGTTCCGGACCATCAGTAGCCATTATTGTCAAACACAATCTATCTAATTTTTGTTGATGTTATGTATTTGCAATGTTCATTTTTCTTAAATAAATAGATTGTGGAAAAACTAAAAAAAAAAAGAACATAAGTATTACATCGGGTCTAAGTTACTATATCCAAAATACTCCGGACATTGCTTCTGGTGCCTTGTTTCCTCAAATTCTTCGTTGCATTATAGACAGTACATGCAACACCAATCATTTGCGAAGTGAGCTATTTTCCCAAGTGTGGTCAATGTATCCCTTACCTGTAATAATAATAACAACACGTCAATTTTTTCAAGGCGTATAGTTGTAAATGGTACGAATCTAATAGATTTGAATTGTACCTCAATCTTAGATATCACCTTCTTCTCACATAACATAGCAATTGAGGAAGGACAAATCTTGACCATTATTTACATAGGCAGAGTTAGCCAAACTATGTTTTGCAATTGTCTTACGTGGAAATTATTATTAATCCATATTTTAGTCGGCTCCTATGGAAGCCGATCTAATTAGTCCTATAGAAAGTTAATCTTAAATTTTTGACTTTATTTCTTGAACAAATTATTGAAGTATTTTCATTCATGTTCTGCTTTGTGTGATCTACCCATCTGTATCTACTATACCTTATAATCCATTGAATGAAAGCTATGCATATTGATCCGTAATTTGATATTGTTGATTTGTAATCAAGAGGTCGCATGATTTGAGAATGTAAAAAATAAAAAATATTCTATAAACATCGGAGGCGAAATTTAGATTTATGATTTAGAGTTTTTTATGATGATTATGATGAACAAACATAATTTTCAAAATAATATCTTAGAATGCAAATACATTTTCCCGGTCAATAAGGTTTTATATCGGGAATTGAGTGAAAGTTGTTGTCTTTGTAGGTAGTTGTCGCGAAACAACCCGACATTGATGGTCTTTTAGGAAAAAGAATGTAATAGTACTTGATAGAGCGATAATATTCTCTTACGCGGGTACATTAATTGCCTTTATATAATACGGATACCCTTTCGGTGATCCAACAGTCATGATCATATTGTCTTATACGTTCCGGGTATCATCCTCGAAATATCTTGTTTTTGTCCTTATAAAGCGTGCTAAAAACAATCAATTACATCTTTCACAATACAATGTTGCATGTTTTGTGAAGTTTATTTTTTTACTCGGTCAATAAAACTCACTAAAAAGCAAAAACTATTATTATCCACTACTATTACCAACACCCACCACCATAAAAACCATCCACCGCCACTATTTCTTCCATCAATAATAATGTTACCACCCCCACCATTTACAAACACCCGCCACCGTTTATACTAACCCTACTTCCACTACCACCATAAGAATTAATATAGTTTTTAGTAAAATTATTTATTAATAAAATTATGTATTTATTGTTAGATTATTAAAGGGACATTTATAATAGAAATTTAATTAATCATTATGAACAATCGATGAGACACTAATTAATAAAACATTTAAAAATGGTTAAGTTGAACAATTCCCAACGGTAAATTTATCTTTGCCAAGGACAAATCCTGACCATTCTTTACATAGACAAATCGATAATAAATAATTTCATATGTTATGATCTTGATTCGTGTCATTCGTTTAGTTATTACATAACATGGCAATTGATTGCACCAATTTTTTAAAATGGACATGTGTTTTATCGAGTTTATTTTAACATTAGAATGATCAACCATGTTTTATACTTATAATATATAATGTTACATATTTTGTGGCGTTACGAAATTAGCATTATATGTTTTTGTTCACCAATACCCGCCACCACCATAAAACCATATGAATCCATTTTTTTTATCCACCACGACCTAGTGGCAGAGCCAAAGGTTGACTAACCTGGCTCTAACCCCTTAAATTTTTAATAACTACATAAATTTTTTAGTTTATTTTATAAATAATACTTTGTCCATATATATTTATGGTTTAGTCCACCAAAGTTTACATGTTTCTTTAAAAAAAGAGAGTAGGCCTCCTCAATTTCAATTTTTGACTCCACCACTGCCACCATCACTGCCGCCCACCCCATGTAGGTTGTTGGATGTAATTCTAATTTTCAATCACAAATGCCATGTATGAGGTTTAGATTGAACAAAATGTCGTCAATTGATTAGTTTCATAAAACAAAATTCCGTGTATATATTCTTTTTTGTATTGCAGTCAATTTTATTTTAACATTAAAAAATCATGATTTATACGATATAGTACCAAAGATAACATGAGTGCCATTTGGGTGATCCAACTACGATCATGAAAATATTGTCTTGTACATCTTCCACACTACGATGTTATCGATGTTGTAACGACAACATAAAATTAATGTTGTCCATCACTACTCACCAGCACTCACCGTCACTACTTCTTCCACCACAAACCAGGGGCGGAGCCAGGATTTTGAGGAAAGAGGGAGAAAAATTCTTGGCAAGTTGGATACATGTGAAAAATGGACTTTGTATCCCATTTTACGATAAAAGAACAAAAATAAATATAATTGTGCTTGGCTCTGCCCTTAACCACCACTAATCTTTCGACCTCCACCTCTTCTACTACTTTTTCCACCACAAACCAAAGGCGGAGCCAGGATTTTGAGGAAAGAGGGAGAAAAAATTATTGGCAAGTTGGATACATGTGAAAAATGGACTTTGTATCCCATTTTACGATAAAAGAACAAAAATAAATATAATTGTGTTTGGCTCCGCCCTTAACCACCACTAATCTTTCGGCCTCCACCTCTTCTACTACTCATTGTCGCCAAAAATGTCTATTTATATTATTTATCAAAATTACTTATTAATAGAAATAAATATTATAATTAATTAAGAAAACATTTATAATTAAAAAATAATTAGTCATTTATTATGAGCAATTAGTGAACACTAATTGAAGAACGCTCGAATAGATTATTTATTATGTGAAATTAGTGAAACACTAATTAATAAAGCAATTATGATATTTAAGTTGAACAAACCACCACCGTTAATTAATCTTTTCTATTAATTCAAACCAAGGTGGAACACTTGTTAGAGGCCACTCTCATGACACAATAGGTCATGAGTTCGACCTCCCCATTATAATTTTTGAAAATCCATATCTTGACTTGAGTATTCATTTTTCATTCATAATATTGGAATTAATGCCACGTGTGCGAGTTGTAGGAGGTGATCAGGAGAATCACAACCCTTGATTTATCTTTGTCTGGACAAATCCTGACCACCACTAATAAAGGCAAACTTAGCCTAGCTTTGTTTTGTATTAATGATGAGAAACCAATGGTTCTGACGTCTATGTAGAGATACTAATAGATATAATTTAAAAAAAAATATTATACACAGCAAATCAGCAAACTAAATCATGAGAAAAAGTTTAGTTTTTAGTATTACGAGAAACCCCTACATGTTTCGCAAATCCAAGAGAAAAATCTCAAATCCTAGCAATAGCAATCCAAGCAGCACGTAATCCAAACAGGTGAAGCAGTCATTTTTTTTTTTGGTAAAGCGGCAGAGATGAAAAAGGAAGGAATAGATATAATGACATCTAGGTTTTTTTCTAGGGTTCTAGAAAATGACAACACAATATATATAATAATATCCTAAAAGTAAATCCAAAGAGAGAGAGGAAGACTTATTCTTCTTCTCACCCGTATTACCAAGAGGAAATCACATGCACTAATAGATAGTGACCCTACCATTCCATATACTAACCAATTGGTTATCTGCACCCAAAACACACAACTACTTGTATCAAAAGAGCAAAGATATGTACACCCCACAATGCACATTTTCAATATCCCATATTCATGGGTTGGGTACGGGTTAAACCCCGAATCCAAAATTTACGGGTATCACATTATCAACCACTAAGAAAAAGAATTTCTCCCGAAATTCAAAAATCTGAGTAAGATTATTTTATTTTAATTAAAAAAAATCAAAATTTACCTTGCACAGCCGCATCCTCTGTATGCACTTCATAAGTTTCCAAATGGTTTAGTTTTCCTTGCGACTGTTGTTGTCTAGGCGCAAATGAT
Organism: Papaver somniferum; assembly: GCF_003573695.1. Lineage (NCBI taxonomy): Eukaryota > Viridiplantae > Streptophyta > Magnoliopsida > Ranunculales > Papaveraceae > Papaver > Papaver somniferum. The sequence continues at coordinate 203,155,326 of NC_039359.1, forward strand.
CGTAAATTGATATGGTTGTTTCTCACGATCATTCTGCCTTGGCCCAGTCTGGTATTGATGCTGGTTTGCATTCATATGCTGATAAACTCATGGCGTAGGACAGTCCTTGATAAAGTGATCGCTACTGCCACAACGGTGGCACACATAGTTTGCGTATGGTTTTGCAGGCAACCTTAAGGACAATCCCTAACAAAGTGACCCTCTACTCTGCAGTGATAGCATACCTTTGGTTCAACTATTTTCCCAATATCATCAATATGCCGACGCTTTTCGTTCCTCTCAATATCATCAATACGTTGACGTTTCTGGCTCCTCTTTTGATCTCTCGGCTCCCTTTTAATCTGGTTTTTATTCCAGTCTGCTTCTACATCTAATGCAGTGTCAAGAACATCATTGTAAGTGGTGAGGCGGCGTGGAACTAACCTAGCATGAATGGCAAGTTTCAGTGCATCCTGAAGTTTTCTTGATTTTCATAACGGCGTATTGATCAAGTTATCCCCAAAACATTCCAATTCACTGAACTTCTTGTCCAGTTGAGAAACCGTCATGTCTCCCTGAGTTAAGGTTGCAAATTCAGCACACATCTGAGCTTTGGCTATCTCCGTAAAATACTTTTCAAGGAACAATGTTTCAAACTCTGCCTAAACAGTAACATTTCGGACTCGTATTATCGAGTCCCACCCAAAGTCAGCAGCTCCACTAAATAGATATGTAGCAAAACGAACCTTGTCATTCTCTTCCACATGTAAGGCTATGAACTCCTTATGTATCCCCATTAACCACCTTTCAGCCTCAAGAGGTTCTTCAGTCCCCTTAAATTCTTTTCTTCCAACCACCTTTAAGAACTTTTCTAAGTCCACTCTACCCTCAAGTTGGGTCCCGACAACCTGGACCAGTGTCCCCAATGTCCCAGCAACTCGGTTTAGGGTAGCTTCCATGCGTTCCTTTCTGTCCTTTCCTTCTTCTCCATTTGATTGAGGACCGTTGGTGTTATCACGTCGAGGAGGCATCTTCAAAAGAAAGAGACACGTGCACTAAGGTTAATATCTAATTCGAATCCTAATTTAACTAATACACACAACATTTTATAGTATAAGTTTTTTTTTAGTTATTTACCCCAACCCCAATGTAAATTAAATATGTAAAAACTTGATAAAAACCAGATAAATTCAATTTTCCAAAAAGAATAAACAAAACATAACATAACACAATTTTCAAAATCATTTCGAATCATAAGTCGCAAAAATAAATTAGAGTGCAAACTTTTTTTTTAAAGACCAAACTTTCCACAACTAGTAAGTCCACACGATAGTCATAGTAAATCGGAACCATGCTCTGATACCAATTCTCACGACCGCAAAAATTCGGGCTTCTATTGAGCCGGATTTGACCTGATGGATCAAGTCCAACCAACTAGCAAGTCCGGATTCTTGAGTCATGACTATGGAACAGGCTAATTTTTTTTTTAGAATAATAATAAAACAAAATAAGAGTACAAGATGAATAAAGACGACATAACCAAATTAAATCCCAATAAAAGAGATTCCAAATAATATATCACCAAAAATATTTCAAAAGTCATAAAGTAAGAACAATTGTTTAAAACTGTTAAACTGAAATGATGTCTCTTAATAAAATAATTGAAGCAAAAACCAAGAAAATGATAAAATGATAATCAATAAAATACCCAACATCCCTGTGATATCATATAGTAGTGTCTTGCGAGAATACTAACATCTGAGTACTATGTTGTAAGCTTTCAAGTCTGCTTACTGCGTAACTGTTCCTCGAACTCTGTGGGGAGAGGAAAAGGAATTTGGGGTGAGCAACCACAACTCAGTAGGAATTTCAAAAAATAATATAGTGCATCAAAAAATTAAAGCATGCAGCAAAATAAAAAAAATAAATAATAATAAAACCCATGCAAGCCAAAATCTTCTGAAATTACTCGCACATCTTACTCACATAACCAACCTAAAATCTCAGGTTCCTAATCTAGTGTCAGAGTTATTCCGGTAACAAATCATATTGTTCCCCGAACAGTCTTTCCAAGGTACCCACCAGTGGTGGGATGCCATAAAGGCCTGACATTTCAGCAGCGGCAGAGATTGCATATCTAAATTTTATTTTCTTACTAGTACACCCAATTCCGTACAAAACTCAAATACGCCCATAATCCGATAAAATCATCAATGCATTTATATAATATATTATATATGATAACGGACAAAATGCAATTATACTCCAAAAACGAAAAGAACCATCCATATTCCCAGATCATTTGCGGCGTCTCCATACCTAACAGACAGATCATCAACGTAATCCCAAACACAGTGCCATAAAATTAATTCACTGAACACAATTAGGAATGAACAAAAATCATTTAATTTTTTTAATCATGTAGAACGAGGAGAAATGTTGATTCAATGTAAAACATTAGTAGTATCCAACCTTTCTTTTTTTTCTTTTTAAAATAAAAATAAGAGAAAGATGACTTAATTGATTAAATTTTTGGTATAAGGCAGACCATAACAAGATTATAAAATCATATAAAAGAATAAGAAAAGGAGCTTAATAATGACTGAGATGTGCAGTAAGAGATCAGGCATCTCATGGGAATAAGACTCTTAATTTCTAAAATGGAAGTATGATTACTCTTGGTTTCAAATGAGAAAACAGATAGAGGAGTGAATTTGGCTTTAATTTAAAAAGGAATCACCAGTACTCAATCAAAAGGAAGTAGTATAAATTAAGGGAGTGTGGATGTACTTAAAATTCCAAAAAGTAGTTGAATCTTTTAGGGGTCGGTAATCATTTTTCTTCTTTTCCAAATGTTTTCTTCCATGAAGCAGTGGACAAAGCAGTTATCATTTTTTTAAGGGTTTAAACATTAAAACACTGACTGGGTTCAGAAAACAGTGAACTTTGTTTATAAATGAGAAACCAATGGATCTGACATCTATGTACGAGATACTAATAGATATAATTTAAAAAAATAATATTATACAAAGCAAATCAGCAAACTAAATCATGAGAAAAAGTTTAGCTTTTAGTATTACGAGAAATCCCTGCCTGTTTCGCAAATCCAAGAGAAAAATCTCAAATCCTAGCAATAGCAATCCTAGCAGCACGCAATCCAAACAGGTGAAGCAGTAATATATATTATTTTTTTTGGTAAAGCGGCAGGGATGAAAGAGGAAGGAATAGATATAATGACGTCTAGGTTTTCTTCTAGGGTTCTAAAAAATGACAACACAATACATATAATAATATCCCTAAAAGTAAATCCAAAGAGAGAGGGGAAGACTTATTCTTCTTCTCACACGTATTACCAAGAGGAAATCACATGCACTAATAGATAGTGACCCTACAATTCCATATACTAACCAATTGGTTATTTGCACCCCAAAACACACAACTACTTGTATCAAAAGAGCAAAGATATGTACACCCATATGCCCATATTGTTATACCCCATATTTATTGGTCGGGAACGGGTTAGAGGCCGAATCCAAAATTTCCGGGTATCACACTATCAACCACTAAGAAAAAGAATTTCTCCCGAAATTCAAAAATCTAAGTATGATTATTTTATTTTATTTAAAAAAAATCAAAATTTACCTTGCACAACCGCATCCTCCTTACGCACTTCAGAAGTTTCCAAATGGTTTAGTTTCCCTTGCATCTGTTGTTGTCTATGCGCAAATAGTCGTAAATCGTTTCTCGGTTGATATGGTTCTTTCTCACGATAATTCTGCCTTGGTCCAGTCTGGTATTGAGGCTGGTTTGCATTCATATACTGATAAACTCGTGGCATAGGACAGTCCTTGATAAAGTGATCGCTACTGCCACAACGGTGGCACACATAATTTGCGTATGGTTTTGCAGGCAACCCTAAATTAGGACAATCCCTAACAAAGTGACACTCTACTCTGCAGTGATAGCATACCTTTGGTTCAACTATTTTCCCAATATCATCAATATGCTGACGCTTTTCGTTCCTCTCAATATCATCAATATGTTGACGTTTCTGGCTCCTCTTTTGATCTCTCGGCTCCCTTTTATTCTGGTTTTTATTCCAGTCTGCTTCTACAGCTAATGCAGTGTCAAGAACATCATTGTAAGTGGTGAGGCGACATGGAACTAACCTAGCACGAATGGCAGGTTTCAGTGCATTCTGAAGTTTTCTTGCTTTTCGTAATGGTGTATTTATCAAGTTATCCCCAAAACGTTCCAATTCACCGAAATTCTTGTCCAGTTGAGAAACCGTCATGTCTCCCTGAGTTAAGGTTGCAAATTCAGCACACATCTGATCTTTGGATGTCTTAAGAAAATACTTTTCAATGAACAATGTTTCATACTCTACCCAAACAGTAACATTTCGGAATCGTCTTATCGAGTCCCACCAAAAGTCAGCAGCTCCACTAAAAAGATATGTAGCAAAACGAACCTTGTCATTCTCTTCCGCACGTAAGGCTATGAACTCCTTATGTATCCCCATTAACCACCTTTCAGCCTCAAGAGGTTCTTGAGTCCTCTTAAATTATTTTCTTCCAACCACCTTTAAGAAATTTTCTAAGTCCACTCTACCCTCATGTTGGGTCCCTACAACCTGGACCAGTGTTCCCAATGTCCCAAAAACTCGGTCTAGGATAGCTTCCATGCGTTCCCTTTCTATCCTCTCCTTCTTCTCCATTTGGTTGAGGACCGTTGGTGTTACCACATCGAGGAGGCATCTTTAAAATAAAGAGACACGCGCACTAAGGATAATATCTAATTCGAATCCTAATTTAACTAATACACACAACATTTTATAGTATAAGTTTTTTTTTTAGTTATTTACCCCAACCCCAATGTAAATTAAATATGCAAAAACTTGATAAAAATTAGATAAATTCAATTTCCAAAAAGAATAAACAAAACATAACACAATTTTCAAAATCATTTCGAATCATAAGTCACAAAAATAAATTAGAGTGCAAACTTTTTTTTTTCGAATCATAAGTGACTTCATTTTGATATGAGTAACTGTACCTAAACGTGTGCACCTTGTTGGATCAACAATAGTGAACCGAAGTTAGCCATATGAACACTTTCATATCAAACTTATTCATCGTAACCATAACTAGTTCAAATAACTCAAATGAAACTAGTTCTAAAGTTGTTCAATTGTTTATATTCTCGTAGAAGTATACAAGACACACTTGAAGCAAAATCGATTTTGATTCACTATGGTTCCCGGACTTGGAATATCATGCAACAGTTTAGCATACAAGTACGCATACTGTATTATATCCAACCATGGTTAATTGTTCTAAACTCCTATTTCAATCATTGAAACATTCTTAGAAGACGGCAATAGTTGTCTCACACAAACTATTAGCTTCAAAGTATGCGTACTTGGAGGGTATGCGTACCCGTCCGCATACTGGTGAACCCAAACTTAGTCCAGGTACCTAGGTATGCGTATCGTATGCATACCAGAGTGGGTTAAGTTCTAAAATCGATTTGTTTATGAACTAATACATTTATATAATAAGGAATGCAATATTTTCCAAACAGTGACTATAATGTTCATGACTTGATTCGAATAAATCAAAATTGATTTTGCTTCAATTGTGTCTTGTATACTTTTATGAGAATATAAACAATTGAATAATTGTAGAACTAGTTTCATTTGAACTAGTTATGGTTAAGATGAATGAGGTTGATATGAAAGTGTTCATATGGCTAACTTCGTTTAACTATTGTTAAGCCAACAAGGTGTACACGTTTAGGTACGATTACTCATATCTAAATGAAGTCACTTTTCATTTGTGTATGTTGATGGTGGATTTTCAACAAAGGTCAAAACCGTAAAATCATGATATTTCATGTTTCTGACACGGCTTCAGGAATCCATGTGACGATTCATCTTTTACGAAGTATGATGCATATGTCGCTCAAAAGGCCTCTCTGGAGCGTTCGACACCGGGAATTTCATCATAGCCTCTATGTAGAATAACGTAATTGGGCGGTTCTCCATAAGATTGAGGTCTTAACGCCTTCAGGATGTCAGTGACACTCACTGTTCCCTGACTACATAGAGGAATTCACTCTACATAGAAGAACGATTGGGCGGTTCTCCGTACGATTGAGAGCAATAATGCCTTCAAGAGGCCGGCTACATTCACTGTTCTCTGACTATGTAGAGTGTCCGTGTATAGACTCAGGCAGTCCTCCATACATGAAATGTTTAGAGGGAAAAACATTTTCGGGCCATTGGCAACACTCGCTGATTCACTGACTATACGCAAGATATTAAATTCTACGTCATATTCACCATTGAATTCCTAGAAGATAATCTATCTTATCTTATTGCTCCTATTCCATGGTCAAACTCACGACTGTTTCTATGGAATGGTAATAGATAAATGTATTACTCTGATTTCATGATCGAATCCACGGCTGATCTCATGAAATGGTAATAGATATTACTCCGGTTTCATGGTCGAATTCACGGCTGATCTCATGAAATGGTAATATCACCACCTATCTTATTACTCAGATTTCATGGTTAAATCTACGATTCCATGAGATGGTAATAAAATTATCATTTTATTATTCCGAATCCATGGTTAAATCCACAGCTGATTCTATGGATTGATAATAAATGACCACTCACTTTATTGCTCAGTTTTATGAATCATTCTCCATTGAATTTCATAAATCAGTAATAAGTACTCAACAACCAGGCATCTGGACCATCATTGAGTAAGCCCCAATAAAATGGTGCAAGTGTACTCGACGATGATGCACGACCGAGCACCCGAATGCGCGAACGAGCATCCAAAATATGGACGAATGGGGAATCCTACACGGAATGGGAGAGATAAAATAATAACATTAAAATAATGAAGAGGCGCCCATGGGCCGGACCCACCGGCCGGCCGGCCGTGCCTTAGTCGTGGTCGGTCCCATGCCTCTTCCATTATTTTCCTTATTTTTGTTATTTTCATGAACTCATGAAAACTCCTCTATTCTAGCAACTTTCCTTGTTTGCACAAAACTCATGGTTTCTCCATATTTTCATGGTTTCATGAAAAACAATAATATAAAATAGGGAAAGGTGTCGCGGGACCGGGAAACTTAGCAGGACAACCATGCCCTAGCCATGGCCGGTCCCATACCTTGCAATCCATAATCTTTTATAAATTTTCATTTCTCTCATCTCATGAAACTTCCCTGTTTCAGCAAAAATCATGGTATCTCAAATATTGCGCAAACCATGAAAAGGCCAAAAGTCAATGTGGTCACATGACCGACTAGGCTACTCACGAAAATATATTAAAATATTATTATTTTAATATCCACGAAATTTTAATCAAGCGGGCAAGGTTCTACTTGCTCATTCGAGCAAAATCGAGAATTTCAGTCAAAGATCGAACTCTTCTGAAAATCCAAGATATTGCTCAAACGCACATCAAAAAATGCCGAAAACTCTCAGGACCGAGACACAGGCATTATGGCGACACGAGCATGCTCCCTTGACCGACCAAGGGCGGCTCTAAGGCTTGCAACGAGCCGGTCCCACACGTTTCCACATTTTTGACCTAATTTGTGCAATTGCTCATATTTAGTCCAAACTATTTCCAACCAACTTGGGATTTTCTCAACCGACCATCAGCTGGTCCCACACTCTCAAGGGCCGTTTCCATGCCTTCTTGGCCGGTCCCTCACTCCTCCATATATTAAGTTTTATTACCTAATGCTCAGACGAGCACTATTTCAGTAAATGATGAAACCAGCATTTAATCATCATTCTTTCACCAACTCTGGTGCACGCTCACTCAAGCGCTCGAGCACCACATGGACGTCCATAATTCCATGTGGTCAGTCCTCTCTCACTTGACCTATTTTCAGCGATCCACCAATTAACGAACAATTGATCAAAAATTAGGATTTTGAACAAACGCTCAACAAATCATCATTCTGAGCATGTTCACACACTGAATAAATTTATGCTGATCCAGCAAACAACACGCGGATTAATTATATAATATTTGGTAATCTACCAATATTTTACTGGGTCACGTCACCAATAAATAATTCGCCGAATTGAGCAATACTTGCTCAATTGCTCGAATATTGATCCAATTATCAATATTCAGTAATTTATCAGTAATCCGTCGAATTGAGCAATACTTGCTCAACTGCTCGAATTTTGATCCAACTATGAATATTCAGTAATTCGTCGAATTGAGCAATACTTTCTCAATTTCCCAACTATCAAGATTCAGTAATTCACAATACTTGCTCAATTGCTCCAATATTGATCCAACCATCGATATCCAGTAATTCGTCGAGCAATACTTGCTCAGTTACTCGAATGTTCCACTGAGCAATTCGTCATTCATGCTCAATTCAACAAAACCTAGACTCATTGTCTAAATCAGTAAACGTGACTAATTTAATACACGTCTATCATGCAGACTCCATGATTCGTGAGACATCAATCACGTCACAAATGGGGGATATCAATTAGGGTTTTGGTCTGGCGGCCTACAGCACGTGGATTCATCCACGATGATAATGTGAGTAAGTCGTGCAATGGTTGAAGGAGTTAGCAAAGTAGTGGGTGTACGGTTAACCAAGTCTCCGCACGACATGGAACTGGTTTCACCATGATCTTCCCCTTTCCCACTCTTTCGCTCGATAAACCGTCACACTTATAGGGATAAGAATGTTCCTCATTCTTGCAATATAAATAAGTCCAAATCGAGGACAACCGATCATTATCATCATTCGTCAATAACTCGATTAAAACTTATTCACATAACTCAACTTAAACAGTTCATCAATTTGCAGAAACCTTCAACACATCCAAAATCCTTGATCATCATTGATCCCACACAATTCTCAGCTTCCCTCCTACAGATCAACCCATATCCCTCTTTGTGACCGAATTGACTCTAGAACGGCCATTGACTTTGTTTAAGCCGGAGTCCTACAGATTGATCTCTCGAATCTAAGCACTCCCTTTGCAGTGCATCTATGTGAGGTTCAACAGTTTGATCGGTTGAGGAGTCTCGTCCACACGCTCGACTCCTCACTTTCCTAAAAAACCAGCAAACCGTTTTTCCCATCCACAGATTGGCGACCACAGTGGGAGATTAACCTCTCGGTTGCAATCTCATATTTTCGCAAAATGGTTGATCTTAGGTCAGGTTCAGTTACAAATCCTAACAAGAATATTGCTAGCGCCAGCAACAATGGTGGTATTCCAGAAACCATTCCTGCTTCCAACAATGGTGGTGACACTACTCCTCCTCGAACCAATGTCGAAAATCATCCTCTTTTCGGCCGACATCCCGAGGAAGTCATAGAAAATCCACCCACCATCGCTGATCTCATGAAAGTGCAAGAAACTCTTGCCAAAAATCAGACCGACATGGCCGCGACCCAGAAAGATCTATGCAACTATCTCAAAACCCTCACTGACAAAGAGATGTGCGTCTGGGGACTGCTCACCACTGTGCATCTCAAGGGAAATGAATTCAAGCGAGTATTGGTCGATGTTGGCACCGCTGTCAACATCATTCCTTTGAAAACTCTCAGAGCTGCAGACATCACCCGGCAAGAAGCCACTCATGCTCCGGTTTCAGTCAGAGACCATGAAGGGATCTCCAGGGATGCACACGATTACATTGTTCTCAAGACAAAAGCTGATTTAACTTGGACGGAAACCAAATTTCACATAATAAGAGAATATCCATGGTATGACATGATTCTTGGATGATCATGGATTCATGATGGAAAGGTAACTCCAACACATTCAATTACACATTTCTCTATTGAGGAAAGCTCTGATTCAGAAGAAAAGGAGTACGATCCATCGTTTGAACATCTGGAGAAAGACGAAGCCTTGATGGAGCTCACACAAAAACCTGAGAAGAGCGTACATAATTTCTTCAAGAGGTTCCGCACTCAGGAAAGTCTTATTCCTCCTCATGTGCTTGTATTATCAACTTTCAAACATGTTACCCTGGTCCGAGGACTCAATTATGCTCTTAACTTGGCTGTCACCAAACGCTATGAATGGATGGCTTCGCCTCAACAATATTACACCAAGTGATTAGATGTAGAGCCTCTACGGATCCAACATCTCACAAACACGATCATTGATAAAATAATGACCTAGTTTGACAACCAATATTCTGGGTACTCTCCCTTGCATGAGTGTCCACACATGTCGCAGAGAGATTCTCAGACCTGGGATCCTAACGTACGAGGAATCCTTAACCAGCAGAAGATATTCAAGGCACGAGCAACCTAACCCAACAAATTTCATGGAGGATATTTAGTTCTCAAAGCAGTTAAACTCAAAGAGCGTTCAAGGAGGAAGCCTAACTGGGAAGGGCCTTTCAGGATCACCAAATCCGTGATCGGTGGGTACTACAAGTTGATCGACATGGATGATAAAGCCATTGTACCAGTGATTCGTGAGAAATGGATCCAAGATTTTTGAAGCCTAAGACATGTACATTTGAGGTATTGGAGTTCAAGACATGAACGTCCAAAACATCTGGATTTGGCATTTAGGATTTTCTTTCATTGTCTTTTCAATCCCTCTAAAACATTTGCAATACTTGCATTCAGTATTTGAATTCAGCAACTTATCAAAGTTCTTTTACTTGAAGAAAAAATCCCTATCAAGTCCAAAAGAAAATCCTCAATCAATCACCTATCCAAAACCGATCAAAAAACCAAAACCAAAATAAAACTTCACATCTCTCAGAAGTTCAAAGTTCAAGAGATCATGGAAAATGAACTAAAGGAAGCCATCAAAGTAAGATTTCTTCTCCTCTGCAACTTTCAAGACTTGCAAAGCTGCCTTGGCCGACTTCAGCTCTTTCGTCAATATAGCAACCTCCATCTCCTGCTTTGTCACATAATCAATTGTCAGAGGTACATTCTCCTTGACTGCTGATTTGATAGCTTTCATTCTTTCACGAAGTCATCTCACGTTGAAGCCCATATTCTCAGCATGATCCAGATTGTGCTCCCAATCAAAGAGTACACCTGGAGTTACGGTATTTCTGGCCCTGGTTCGCATGTCATCTATAACTCGCAAAAGAGCTCATACCTGATTAGTGGAGAAATAAATCTTTTCTGGATCTATGGCGACGACAATGTGACCATACCTCTCCCATATTTATGTATACATGACCGCATATGCACTGGGAATGCTGAATCCACCGACAAATTCATGGTGTGGGAATGACTCACCAAATAGAGTAACAAGAACGACCCTTGAAGTAGGATACTTGTATAACACCATACGATTCTCAACAACTGCTACCGTTGCTGGAACGGTTTTTCCCATCTCTAGAATGATCTCTTTTACGCTGGAGAAACCTCTTCTATTTCCATTGAAGCAGTGGAGTCAATTTGGTCGTTTCTTCCGCGACTGGCATGGTTTCTTCTACCTCTGAAGTGGTGGAAATTGGAATCATCTCCTCCTCGACAACTTCAGTAGCAACATCCTCATGACTTTGAGGTGCAGAGATGGTAGCATCGTCATTTGGATTCACCATATTGCTCGAATCTTCGTCATTGGCTCTATCATTCCCAACTTCAATAATTGGCACCTATAATGAAGATTACATGAGATTAGACCAATCCAAGCAAAGGAAATAAAATCAATTGTAAACCTAAGGTGTAAGTAATCTAACATCATCAAGGTTCATTATTATGCATTCACAACATGATCAAATAAAATGGAAGTCATGAAAACACGTTTTACGGCGGAGCTCATCTGAAAAGTTTTCCACTGCCTTGTATAAGACGATGAACTGGGAACAATTGGTGACGAATCTAAGGTTGAGTTATAATTCTTTTAGTACGGATGTCCTCTACAGTATATCAAAATTTCATGGCATTTGGATAAACGAGCAAAACGATGTGGCCGAAACATCCAACCACATGCCAGCTGAGAAATTTCTGAAGGTCTCCTGAAAGTTCACTGTTTCGTCGATCTCGGCCTCTAAAAGTGCTCAAAACCCTAAAAGCTTTTGCGCTAAAGCTTGGAAATTTCCTGGAGATGAGGATTCATCGGTGGATTGCGAAAATCCGACATCAGATGAAGATTTTATGACGTTTTTGCTAAAATATGAGTTCTGAATTTTCTGATGACGTATTTCGGCAAAAAATTTCATTTATGCATTGGGATTCTCATTATTCATCAACAAATCAGCAATATTATACTTCTATGAAGAGAAAGAAGAGTGTATGCTTACTCTAGGATTTTCTAAAGTGCTCGGAAGATTAGTTTGGTCGACATCAACGTCAGAAGCATTATTACTTTTTTCCGATCCTGATACTTGGAAACTCTCTTGCACACTACCACTTGATGGAGAATGGATGGTATGACCGTGTTGATTCTCCAAAACAATGTCCTCCTGGATACATCCATGATTATTATTATTCTTACTCAAGAAATATCATGATCGATTATGTGAAGAAATACTTACATCGATTTCTTCATCACTAGATTCATGAGCCGCTTGCCCAGCAGCAGTAAATCAAAGACCGTCAATACTTGACGGAGCAAAATTCTGTAACGAAGTAACAAACATTTGTTTCATGATCCTGGTTTCACGGATAAGAAGAAATCACTGGGAAGGAAGTTTCGACATCTCACCAATGAAACGACTGGAGACTTGACAGCGTTGAACAACATTTTACAGTTTTCTCTCATGCCTTCTCCACCATCGAAAATTGCTTCTGTTTCCAAGAAATTTGCATCGATTCGAGGTCTCACAACACGACCATCATGTGAAAAATTCATGAAACAGTGTGAATGCAATTATTATAATTTTATGAAGGTTATGAAAAAGATACGTTCTCGTGAACACCCTGGAGGTGTTTTTCTCTTATCACTGTCAGGGAGAGGCTTCAATCTCGGTCGAGTGGCAATCATCTCAGCAGAAGGAGGATCTTCCAACGAAGTTTGGGTAGCCATAGCAAAATCATATAAACGTTCAAGCTGCTGAGACCAAAAGTCTATGTAACATAGAGTTACATATGTCATCGAGTAGAGCAAGGGAACCAGTAACTACTTCATTCTTCATGGGTACGATCTAAGCAAGTCCTAAGTTTCTCAACTGATGGTATATTACTTCGGAAAGTTGGAACACACTGATCCATACCCATTTTCCGAGTTGCTCTATCAATGTTATACTCTTCTATCGAAAGGTCTCCATGAATTGTTGATATCAAGTAACCAGGAGTGCAACTCAGTATAAAAGACCTTTCGTCGTTACTCAGTAAGAACATGGCGAGAATCAGCATTTGGCCCTTGTAAGATAGTACGAGGAACCGATGCATAATCTTGGAAGCGTTCCCACAATAAAGCTTGAATGAACATCATGTTAGCATAACACTCAATTTTCATGAAGCTGTTCGAGACACATGAATCCATAACCAAAGAATCCAGGTTCGAATATAAAGTTCCCATGAAAAGACTACCGATCGGGAGCTTCTCACCTTGGGCCATCTTAATAGCAAAAGGGATCACGAACGGCTTCAACAAATTTCCACTATCTTCAAAGACATCTCTGGACAACCACAAACACAAAAATGCGGCAATAGACAACGTACCGTCAGTAGGCCTGTCAGGATCAGCATCTCTCGGCCACTAGTGTGTCAACCAATGAGCATAACAACATTTACTGAACACCTTGTTAATTTCTTCCATCTTGGCTGCCAAGATGTTAGAAATTTCCATCTCTTCCGCTGAAATACCTTCGGGAAGATTGTCGGTAACTGGAAGGTGCAACAAAGCAACAACATCCTATAAGGTGATGGTGAACTCTCCTCATCTACATATGAAAGTGTGAGTTGGAATGTACCATCGATCCATCACAGCCACTATACCTCGCGCGTAATGATAAATAAACAGGTCTCCAGATGGCTGAATAGCTCTTGTCACTTGTGCACGGTCCAGCATACCTCGAACGTGGGGAAAACTCAGTATATGTCTTGCCCATCCAGAGAACTTTTCTAAGGGTCGACAAGAAATCTTAAATTCTATGATCGAGTGATGAGTGCTAAAAAGTGCATATTTCTATATATTTTTCTTGGCATTTAACTCATCTTTTGTGCATTAATTCTACATTTTATCCCATATTCTGTATTTTCATTGTTTTCAAGAATAAATACTTTTCTTAATTAATTTTGCATTTTTAGGTACTAAATAAAGCCTGGTTATCTCACGGAGCGAAAAGAGCAAAGGAACGGCAAAGACTCCCGCTAGGAGGAAGCGAAGAATGATGTTTGCAAGAGCCGGATCAACTAGAAGTGGGCTTGAAGAGGAAGAATTGTTCTTAAAGAAGATATGGGCTTGGCATACCCAAGGCCCAAAACCCTTACCCAAATCCATTTCCATTATCCATACCCATTTCCATGAGAGCCGTCAGATTGGATCCATCTTGTCATCCAACGGTCGCCTCATCATTGTGCATCAAAATCCAAAGCTCCTGTCAAACACCATAGTACCTAACTCCATCTGGAGCCGTCAGCTTCGTTGTATCACTTAATCCAACGGTCGCTCAAATCCTTCTTCTATCTTGCCGTTAGATTCAATCTGAAGTTGATGATCCAACGCCTTCCACTCGTTGTTCATCAAACTCCGCTGCACCTGACCAACACCTAAACATCAAACCCATCGACCCAAAACAAACACCCACCTTCTTCTTCCCCAAAATTCCATTCCCCCAAAAACCTCTTCCTCCCCCCACAGTTGCAGACCTCACCTCACCCATCGCCACCATCACCTCCCCAGCCGACCATCATCAGAACAACCATACCCTAGTTACTCTCCTTCTTGTTCTTAGCACCCACCACTCTTAGGTGCTACATCCAAGACAGAGATGGAACTAGGGTTTCACAGTGGAGAGAAGAAGGAAATTGGAGCATCGTTCGAGTAGCAGAAGAAAGTTGAAGCATGGGTCAGCGCTCAATTACAGAGGGGACAGCAAATTCAGAGGGTATGGTGAGTTTTTCCCAAATTCCTATAAACCCTAATTTTGTTAAATTTGGGGGTTTGGTGTAAAAACCCTAATTGGATGTTCTGATTATAAATAGGAAGTGAGGGTGTAATGTTTTGGGTATGCCTGGGCTAGCCAGAGCTTCACTCAAGAGGACTGGACTAGCCAGTTCCTCAACTGTGTTATCTTCAGTTCATGTTTTGTTTGAATGCAATGTTGTTTCAAGTGTAATTTCCATGTTCTAAGCTCATAGATAGGGTGATGAGGAAACCCTTTGAGCCATTGCTAAGTTTCATTCAGTTATAAACATAATTCTTGTTGTGCTTGAAATGTTTAGGATAGTCTTAATCAAAGCACTTTACATTTTGCTCTCACAGTGCATATCATGTATGCATTGTAGTTAGAACACCACTATGTGATTGTGCTACAGCTCATGCTTAATTGTCTATTATGAATCCTCTGACTAGTTGTACTCTAAATCAGACAATTAGTACTTAGGATGAATACTTTAGTTGTGATTAGAACATCCTTTAGGTTGTTAAAACATCTAAGTGGCTTCTCTGTGGGTAGTTGCATTGTGAGAAGGCAGCTACTACTAGGATTAGAATTATCTTAGTGACATTAACCTTCCTCCTGAAACCACCCTTTGATGAGCAGCAGGCATAGAACCTCCACTGCCATCTAGTTAGTCAGTTGAGCCAAGAAGCTCACTGATAACTATACAAGGGACAAGATTTATGTGGAACTAGGATAACTTAGTCTAGGTGAAATGGTGGAATCTAATCCCTAGTCTTCACCCAAAATCCCTCTTTCCTTTATTGTTTCTTGTTTTTATTTGATTCCCTTTACTTCCATTCCCACTGTTTTCATTTTCTTCACTACTTTTTCCACTGTCATTCTTAGTCACTTGCTTTGCTTCCTGCCAACATCTCACAGTTATCTTTTGTCACTGCCTTGCATATAGAATTAGCTAGGAAAACTTCATAACACCCCAAGTCCCTGTGGATTCGACCCGTACTTGTGCACTCACTGCAACAACACCGTGCACTTGCGGTATCACTGTAGGCATCCATTTATTCATCTTATTTACACATCTATATTCGCCTACCATCGAGGCAGAAAATTATCTCCGCTGAAGACAGAAACGAATAATTGCTAGAAGAGTCACCAATTTCTTCTGAGTAACACCCCTGGTATTTATCAAGACGAAATGTTGGGGACTGAAGACGTTTTTCACGATGAATATGCTGAATCACGAAGAAAGAAGCCTCTGTATTTGGAATGTTTTTGGTTCCAGGTGCTCCCTCCTCCCGTTCTTCATCAACGGAGACCTCATCCATACTTGCGTCGTCTCTGAAGGCATCATTATTCGGAGAACCAGGCATTCTTGCAAAATTGCTGCGACATCCACATTCAGATTTTGTTAACACAACAAAATCAAAGCATAGTTCAGATGCTCGCAATCACAAAAATGGTAATCCTCAACTCTTACCTATTTTACGATTTCACTAGACTTTATTGATCACTCTTTCAAACCTGCGAAGACGAGCAAAACTTATCATTCTAGAGTCAACACTGACTTTTCACAAAACTATGAACAGTTTACATAACTTCTTCGTGTGAACGTCCCATGATTTTATGTCACAAATTCATAAAATCATAGCATATAATTGTTTATCTCTAACAATTGCTCAAAATTGCTTTTTGATTTTTTATCAAAAAAAAAAAAAAACTCACGTGCGGTTCAAAAAAAAATAAAAAAAAATTTACGCGAGTTTTTCTATAAAAAAAAAACCTTTATTTTTGCTCAAACGAGCATTTTTCTATGAGACGAGCATCTTTTCTATTTTTGAGAAATTCCACATATTCCAAATAAGATTTCAAAGGTTCACAAATAAAAATTTTATTATAAGGTGGTATGTTCCAATAATCTCTTTTATACTATGGGTTATTGTTTATTGCTTTAAACTAGCGAACGCACGAGCATTCCTAAAATATTTGGAACCTTGTGCTTTGAAAAATAAATTTTGTTTTCATGAAAACTTCATAAACAAAATTTTATCTACTGCAATTAAACCTCATCTATTCACAATATATATATCTTTCATACTAGGGATTTTTGCTCGTTTCTTAAACTATCGAACGAACGTGCATACATATTTCCAAAACAAAAAATTCATAAAACCTACGCATGCATGCAAGTATGGGTCCCTGGAAACAACTCATCAAACATATAGCAAAAAAATATAATAAATTTTTTAGGGTTTTCTTCCCTTTTATATGAATTTATTTCCAAGAACCTAATAAGATAAGAATTTCCTTTTTTGGTCCCGGACCCGTAAATCCTAAACCGACCAAAACTAGACCTTCGGTCACTCAAATCAGCAGTACCTAATCTCTCCGTGCTCACGAAATGACGCTCTATCACATTACCAGGGTTTCCACCCGAACATTTGCTCGCATATGGCGTCATTGGACTAAATTGGAGATTATGAGAATGCCTTTGTAGACTGAGTTCAACCACTGATCTCTCGTCGATTGAAAATCACCATCTAGTGCTTACTGCGGAACATGATTGTCCCTCACGAAGCAGGGGACTTAATGTTGATGGTGGATTTTCAACAAAGGTCAAAATCGTAAAATCATGATACTGCGTGTTTCTGACACGGCTTCAGGAATCCATGTGACGTTTCGTGTTTTACGAAGTATGATGCGTACGTCGCTCGAAAGTCCTCTCCGGAGAGTTCGACACCGGGCATTTCATCAAAGCCTCTATATAGAATAACGTAATTGGGCGGTTCTCCGTAAGATTGACAGCTTAACTGTAGCTCCCCCAAAGCTAGCAGCTGACTAATCCAAAAGATTAACTATAAAAAGAATCACTAAGGATCTAAAACATCTGTTTAAACAACAAGAAAGAAGTTCTAACCAAAGATTAACCCGAATCTAAACCCGCTCTGAAATAAAAACAAGAACTCCTCTTAAATGATACATATTCAATAGTGAGTTGATTTACAAATAAAATATAAACACAAAATAAACATAGCGGAAGCAATCTAAATAACGTAATCAACTCCCCGAAGCTTTCGCTGCGCAACTCTACACATCTTGATCTGTCTCTGAAACTGAAAATGGGAATGGGTGAGCACATCATACCTAAAAGGAGTTCCCCGTAGGAATAACATTTAAATTTTAAGTAATCATTGAAAATGATTTGAAAACAATTCATATTTTCCCTAAACACTAAAACGCAACCAATTTCACATAGGTAAACAATCACGTATATGGAACTAACTCCTTTCAAACAATATATAATATGGTGACTCGTCCCGCACCTATTAAGCATAGCTCGAAAGTGAGTAGTATAAATGAAGGAGCAGTATCCTATATACCACAGATGGAAATTCTCATTTCCAAACCAATCAAATGGAAATTCTTATTTCCCAAACAATTCATAAAGACAAACAAAGCATTACAATTCCTTTCCAAGCAATGGAAAGATTAAAAGAAATAAAAGAACTTTCGGAAGTTAAAATAATCAATGCATGGAATACGCAATCAGATAATGCATGAGCTTGTTAAACATAAACTTTGGTAAAAGAAAACAACAATAATCACAAAAGAATCAAAAATATTCCCACCTTTTTTGCTGACAAGCCACGCCTACCTCGAGAACCATGATCCACCGGTTCATCCCTTGAATCGATCGTTGTTAATATAGTCTAACTGGTAATCATACAAGAAGTCTAAGAATCTAGTCAAAATGCTCACACAAGAATCATACAAGTCTAACTAATAGTTCTAAGCCCATTTATGATTCTACACCTTTTCATTCTCTATCCTTAGCATATTAAAGGTTAACTAATTGAATTAGGTTGGTTCTATAATACATCAGTTAAGTCTTATGAATATTTACAACTTTGTAAAAAGAAACAAAAGCTAAATCGGACCTTAAGGGTCCAATACATCAAAATAGGAACACTAAACCTAAGCCCAAGTTCAACAAACCCATTACAAAGGCCTGGTCCACTAGGGTCAATTAACGGTCTCTAACAGTCAAACTAACAACCAAAGTCAACTAATAGTCAATGTCAGTCAAAGGTCAACGCCCAGGGTCAATGGTCAAAGAAACCAACTCAGTCAAGGTTCACTGAGTCAAGTATGGTCAGGTCTAGTTACTGAGTTAACTCAGTCATTAACACTAAGTCAGCTAAACAATTGAGTTAGCTAAACTGACTGTGATGACTAATAGGTCTAACTATTGATTCAACAATGGACTCCCATTACCAGATTTGGTGTAACACTTTCACTAAACAAAACAACACTCAAACATTTATCTTAAATAAACTTCAGAACCCAATTACAATATTAAACTAAGCTTACCTGCAACATCAGATACAAGCCTTCATTGAAGCTTCCATCTACAACCATACAGTTACCACTATCTATATCTTTACTATCCCATTCTTCTTACACTAGTTCACTCACTACCCATCTCAGTTCAAGTCTAACTCCAACACCCATGCTCTGTACTTGCACCTCCCCTGCAACAACAAGATTCCACTAATATATGCAACAACTCATTTATATAAACTTACTCCATACACAACTTTCTTACAAGAAGTTCACCAGCACAATCAGACTTCAACAACTGCAACCCAGAATACAGTACATAATAATCTGCAACTCCATTTCACTGCATCACTGAATCCTCATTCACCACAGACCCAATAAACTTCAACACCAACAATCATAACATCCAACCATAACAACTCCAATTCTAACATACTGAACTTCAATTCAACATACATACATCCCGATTCTCAATTCAATTATCAAACACAAATATTCATACAATAAAACTTAACTGAGCTAAATCATCTAAGGAAATAATTACCTCAAATGTGTTACTCAGGCAATTGGAATTCATTTCCTTCTTTACTTGACTATGTTCATCCACTCATCTCAAGACTAACAACAGCCCAACAATCTTCATCACCCTAACTGGTTCTCTAGAACAAAACAATCTCCCTGGTTCTTAATCAATTCAACCTACCTCTTCCTCTGAGTTAACCTCAAAGCTCAAATCAACACCCATAACAACCTCATCACCTTCTCATAAACACAATCAAATAACTCCATTAACAACTTCAAACTATCAATCTCAAAACCATAACTATCGATTCGAGTTATATTTAAACCTTATCTCCAAACTCATAACAAACCCACCTTTAATCATACTTCCAAAGTATCAATTTCATCTTCTGGTTCTTCTTTGAACTCTTATGAACCCTAGTTTCCCATTTTCCAATTCATCATCAAAACGACTTCGCAACAACAATTTAACACCAACCCATATCCAATCTTTCCCTTAACACCTTAATTTCATCTTCTAATTCTTCTATGAGTCTCTTATTATGAAACCCTAACTCCTGATTCAATCCTCAAACAACTCTACAGGTTCAATCAAACCTCAAACCTTCCAATTTTCAACTAACAACATCCCAAATAACCCACAAATTCACCTGAGAACTCAATCGAATTCCAATTCCATTTACAGAAATCCTAATTTGATCTTCTTAAATCCCTGACAGTTTCCTTCCCCGATTGATAACAACACCACATATATCCTCGTTTAAACATCTTCACTGATTAATCTTACTCGATAAATCTTCATGCACGACTCACAAATTATCGGCAGAAAAGAAAACAGAGAAAAGGGAGAGAAGAAGAAAGAAAATAAGAAGAGTTTTATCTCCTCGAGTGGGAGATAAGGATGGCCAGATTTATAAAAGCACCCAGCAAATTGATAAGGGCAGCCAAGCGGTTGATAGCAAAAAGGTTACTTTGCCTTACATACCAATATGGAGATATCTTTTTCATCCGGTATCCGAACGACACGTTCGAGTAATCCATCTCGCATAACTTTTCAATATCTATCTAACGGTACTAGTTTCATTTCTAGATTATTGTTACATTAATTTCTAATAATTAACGTTCGTGTTAAACTAATCGAGTTATTATCGACTAATTCGTCACTTGACTGGTCTGATAGCATTGACAAGCTTGTGGTTCCTCACATTAAAGCTTTCAGGATATCAGTGACACTCACTGTTCCCTGACTACATAGAGGAATTCTCCTCTACATAGAAAAACGATTGGGCGGTTCTCCGTAAGATTGAGAGCAATAACGCCTTCAGGAAGCCGATGACATTCACTGTTCCCTGATTATGTAGAGTGTCCGTGTATAGACTCAGGCGGTCCTACATACATGAAATGTTGAGAGGGAAAAATGTCTTCGGGACATTGTCAACACTCGCTAATTCACTGACTATACGCAAGAGATTAAATTCTACGTCATGTTCACCACTGAATTCCTAGAAGATAATATATCTTATCTTATTGCTCTTATTCCATGGTCAAACTCACGACTGGTTCTATGCAATGGTAATAGATAAATGTATTACCCCGATTTCATGATCGAATCCACTGATGATCTCATGAAATGGTAATAGATATTACTCCGATTTCATGGTCGAATCCACGGCTGATCTCATGAAATGGTAATATCACCACCTATCTTATTACTCTGATTTCATGGTTAAATCTACGATTCCATGAGATGGTAATAAAATTATCGTTTTATTATTCCGAATCCATGGTCAAATCCACAGCTGATTCTATGGATTGATAATAAATGACTACTCACTTTATTGCTCAGTTTTATGAATCATTCTCCATTGAATTTCATAAATCAGTAATAAATACTCAACAACCGGGCATCTGGACCATCATTGAGTAATCCCCAATAAAATGGTGCAAGTGTACTCGACGATGATGCACGACTGAGCACCCGAATGCGCGTACGAGCATCCAAATATGGACGAATGGGGAATCCTACACGGAATGGGAGAGATAAAATAATGAAGAGGCGCCCATGGGTCGGGCCCACCGGCCGGCCGACCGTTCCTTAGCCGTGAACGGTCCCATGCCTCTTCCATTAGTTTCCTTATTTTTGTTATTTTCATGAACTCATGAAAACTCCTCTATTCTAGCAACTTTCCTTGTTTGCACAAAACTCATGGTTTCTCCATATTTTCATGGTTTCATGAAAAATAATAATATAAAATAGGGAAAGGTGTCGCGGGACCGGGAAACTTAGCCGGCCGGCCATCCCTAGCCATGGCCGGTCCCACACTTTGCAATCCATGATCTTTCATAAATTTTTATTTCTCTCATCTCATGAAACTTCCCTGTTTCAGCAAAAACCATATTTTCTCAAATATTGCGCAAACCATGAAAATGCCAAAAGTTAACGTGGTCACATGACCGACAAAGCTAATCACAAAAATATATTAAAATATTATTATTTTAATATCCACGAAATTTTAATCAAGCGGGCAAGGTTCTACTTGCTCATTCGAGCAAAATCGAGAATTTCAGTCAAAGATCGAACTCTTCTGAAAATCCAAGATATTGCTCGAAAACACATCAAAAAATGTCGAAAACTCTCAGGACTGAGACAAGGGTACTATGGTGACACGAGCATGCTCCCTTGACAGACCAAGGTCGGCTCTAAGGCTTGTAACGAGCCGGTCCCACACGTTTTCACAATTTTTACTTAATTTGTGCAATTGCTCATATTGGGTCCAAAATATTTCCAAACAACTTGGGATTTGCTCAATCGACCATCATCTGGTACCACACCCTCAAGGGACGGTTCCATGCCTTCTTGGCCGGTCCCTCACTCCTCCATAAATTAGGTTTTATTACCTAATGCTCATACGAGCACTATTTCACTAAATGATGAAACCATCATTTAATCATCATTATTTCACCAACTCTGTTGCATGCTCACTCAAGCGCTCGAGGACCACATGGACGTCCATAATTCCATGTGGTCGGTCCTCTCTCACTTGACCTATTTTCAGCGATCCACCAATTAACGAACAATTGATCAAAAACTAGGGTTTTGAACAAACGCTCAACAAATCATCATTCTGAGCATGTTCAAACACTGAATAAATTTATGCTGATCCAGCAAACAACACGCGGATTAATTATATAATATTTGGTGATATACCAATATTTTAATTAATATTTTATTGGGTCACGTCACCAATAAATAATTCGTCGAATTGAGCAATACTTGCTCAATTGCTCGAATATTGATCCAATTATCAATATTCAGTAATTTATCAGTAATCCGTCGAATTGAGCAATACTTGCTCAACAGCTCGAATATTGATCCAATTATGAATATTCAGTAATTCGTCGAATTGAGCAATACTTTCTCAATTTCCCAACTATCAATATTCAGTAATTCACAATACTTGCTCAATTGCTCCAATATTGATCCAACCATCGATATCCAGTAATTCGTCGAGCAATACTTGCTCAGTTACTCGAATGTTCCACTGAGCAATTCGTCATTCATGCTCAATTCAACAAAACCTAGACTCATTGTCTAAATCAGTCAACGTGGCTAATTTAATACACGTCTATCATGCAGACTCCACGATTCGTGGGACATCAATCACGTCACAAATGGGGGATATCAATTAGGATTTTGGTCTGGCGGCCTACAACACGTGGATTCATCCACGATGAGAATGTGAGTAAGTCGTGCAATGGTTGAAGGAGTTAGCAAAGTAGTGGGTGTACGGTTAACCAAGTCTTCACACGACATGTAACTGGTTTCACCACGATCTTCCACTTTCCCACTCTTTCACTCAAGAAACCGTCACACTTACAGGGATCAGGATGTTCATCATTCTTGCAATATAAATAAGTCCAAATCGAGGACAACCGATCATTATCATCATTCGTCAATAACTCGATTAAAACTTAATCACGGAACTCAACTTCAGCAGTTCATCAATTTGCAGAAACCTTCAACGCATCCACAATTCTTGATCATCATTGATCCATACAATTCTCAGCTTCCCTCCTACAGATCAACCAATCTCCCTCTTTGTGACCGAATTGACTCTGGAACATCCATTGACTTGGTTTAGGCCGGAGTCCTACAGATTGATCTCTCGAATCTAAGCACTCCCTTTGAAGTGCATCTGTGTGAGGTTCAACAGTTTGCTCGGCCGAGGAGTCACGTCCGCACGCTCGACTCTTCATTTTCCTAAAAAACCAGCAAACCGTTTTTCCTCATCCACAGTGTATAACAACCTAAGTTCGATCTAACAGTTGAAAGATATTAGCTTGAGTCTAATCATGTTTTCATATAACTGTGAGTATTGAATGCTTTATTACCAAGGTAGCATTTATTGCAAACCCTGATTTGAAGACTATATAAAGGAGAACTCTAGCAACTGAGAAACCTAATCTCCACACCTAGCTCCTATGTGATACTAGTTGCAACTATAGTCGATTTTCCTTTAACCTTAGGTTTTTCACGAAACCCTGTAGGTTAACGACTTAAAGACTTCATTGGGATTGTGAAGCCAGACCCAACTATTTTCTCTGTAGTTGCGTGATATGATCTTGTTGTTTTCTATCATGATTGAGTATAATCGTAAGATTGGCTTGAGATTTATATCTCTGATAGGCAAGATATAAAAGTAGTCACAAACACTTTTGTCTCATCGTTTGTGATTCCACAATATCTTGTTTCGTTAATCGATTAATATTATTGTGAGGTGATTGAAAATACTAGGATGTTCTTCGGGAATATAAGTCCGATATACCAATTGGTTCCTGTTCACATTTATTTATCAAAAGACGGAACAAAACTTATAGGTTTATCCGTGGGAGGCAAATTTATCTAATCAATAGACTTTTCTGTGTGAGACAGATTGGTTTATCAAGTCTTCGACTTTGGGTCGTAAAAACTCTTAGTTGTAGGTGAGATCAGCTAAGGGAATCAAGTGCGCATAATCCAGCATGGTTCTAGAGGCGTAAGGAACGCGATTGTACCTTGATCAGTGTGATATTAATTAGGGCTCAACTACATTCCAGTCTGAAGTTAACTTGGAGTAGGCTAGTGTCTGTAGCTGCTTAATACAGTGTGGTGTTCAAATCTGGACTAGATCCTAAGGTTTTTCTGCATTTGCGGTTCCTCGTTAACAAAACTTCTGGTGTCTGTGTTTTTTCTTTTTCGCATTATATTTGTTTATATAATTGAAATATCACAGGTTGTGTGTAAGTTCAATCAATTGTGAATCCAACCTTTGGTCAATCGGGCTCGCAAATTCCTATTTGTTTGATTGCAGATTGAATTGAGAAATGGAGATATAACTCTTTGATATACTTTTCTTAAGATGAGTCTGACTGACTAGTTGATTCTCTTGAAAGTATATTTGAGTTAGTCCATACAGATTGCTAAGAGAAATATTGAGTGTGGTTGATAGACCCTCACTTTTTCTAACTTGACATACAAAAAATTGTGAGTTTGACCGAGTGATGCTTTAATACTGTCTAAGATCCCTTATATGCTAAAATACCTCATCCGGAGAGCCATTCAAGAGAACAGAAGTTGAAATAGTAGAAACTCATTCATATATGATGTTGCACCAATCATCATGAAATCCAAACCTCCTAAGAATAATACCAGAAAATCCCATTAATTCTACCAAATATCTCTGACAGATCAACTCTGATACCCATAAGACATTTCTTAGCTTTAACCTTCCTCATATCCATAACTTCATGAGAAAGAATAATGTTATTTTTTATTTTCCTACAAGATAATAAGGAAACTTGACATAGGCTAATGATCATCCATTACTTTATAGTTTATTTGTTAAACGCTTAGTTATGATCTTGTAGGGTTCATTACTAAGGATAATAAAAAACACAAATGCAGTTCGTGGAATAATGAAAATTGCAACAATTTGTGAATAACAATTATTACAAAGGGAAAATTAAAATAATTTGTATTACTAGAGACCTGAATTGCAGCGCTCCTTTACTTACCAGGGTTAGGATCATGAGGTGCAAAAGCTCTATCTCCAGTCACGTCCGTCTCTACCCCTTATATATCCTTAGATGCGCGTATATTCAATGACCTTATTAATCATATTGGGAATATATTCAGTTTCCTTAAAAGAGCTCGCATCAAAATTATTGTGATACTTAGTAGAAATAAGATTCTGGGATTGGAAATTATTTTAGGAGTGGTATTTGGAATAAGATTCTGGGATTGGAAATTATTTTGGTAGTGGTATTTGTAATTGGAGAAAATTTGGTTTGATTCTGCATTACCATTAACATCTTGTTCTAGATTGCATAGTTTCCAATTAACTCCATAATCCCTAATTGAAAAAAATTATACTACTAGAGTACATATGAACTGCAACCTTCCTCTGATTACTAGGGTTAGGATCATGAGCTGCAATAGCTCTATCTTGAATCACATCAATCTCTACCCCTTTCATATCCTCAGACGCACATATATTTAGTGACCTTATTAATCAGATTGGGAAGATATCTAGTTTCCTGAGAAGAGTTCGCATCACAATTATTGTGATCCTTAACATGATTAAGATTTTGGGATTGGAAATTATTTTGGAAGTGATTTTGGGAGTTATGACAAAAATGATTTGACTCCCTGTTACCATTTATTAACATTCTTTCTTAATTTGTTCCCACTTGACTCATTAAGTCCAAATCATGAAGATTATTATTATTGGTATTTTTTAGAATCCTTTTACCATCAATATTACCATCCTCTCCTATATTGTCATGTGCTCTATTCAAAGCACTTTCCACTTTTTGATCACGGTCTAATTCGAAATTATCAGATTCCTACTTAGTCATTTCATCCAATCCAAGATGGTATGCGTCTTTTATAAGTATTATTATTATGGTTAATATAAAACCTTGAGTGTAATTTTGAAATGACATATTTTCAAAATAATATTCGAACGCATACCTCTTAGATCACATATGTTCATAATCATGCACCTCTTTTCAAAGTTGCAATTGATTTCAATTTATGGCTTTACCATTTTATTTATTTTTTATTTTATAGAGAATTTGTCTTTTTTTTTCTTCATAAAAGATGAAAAACCTAAAAGTGGTACACAATATAACTGATTTTGAAAATCGAAAAAACTTACAAGATCATTATACGATCATCAAATCCGTTGTATCTCAACCAATTATTGACTATCTATCCTAATTTTACAGAGTTACGAGTCATTCCATAATTTCGAGAGGACCATATCGTATCACATGGCCTAAATATTTTGAAACGAAACTAATTTGTCTGACTGCACAAAGCAGTGGTTGGAACAGATCCAACCTCAAGATTTCAGAAACATATTAGCCTAGCTTACATGAACTAAGGTTTTCATAGTAACAAATCCTTATAACTAAATCTGAAAAGCAGTATTTTGAGTAGTAGCTAGAGTAAAGTGGCTTTCTGAATCAGTCTCTTGTGGTCTGGATAGGGATGAAACTGTCTGAATTGACGTTGAAGTCTTTGTCACATTTGTTGTAGTTGATGTACTTGTTGATGATCTTGATGTTGATGTTGTTTCCTCCGTTTCCTTAGCTATGATTGATACTAGAATCAACCTCTTAATTATAGAACAAAACAAGTAAGTATTAATCCTAAAGCTAAAACAATTTTTTGAAATCTATCTGAAGAGATGCTAAATAACCAAATTTGCTCCAGAGTATACGTCATAACTTAATTACCCACCGGAAAAAGATATGGTCGAATTTGTTGTTACTAAGAGCATTACCAATGAGCAAAGATACACCACACCATAACAATACTAAAATATCATCGCTAGAGAAAGGATCACATGATATAGTTAACAGAGATTCATATCTAGACTCAACCTCCTATATTTGGTACTGAAAAGAGACGTTGCTAAAATTAGAACAAGTAGATAAACCTAATACATAAATATAGTTGAAATCAGAACAAATAGTTGCCGGAGAAGATGTTGTTGTTGTGACTTGGTAGGAAATCAGAACTGAAAAATATTTAATGCCTTAATTCCCTCTCTTCATCAGATCACAATGCATAAACTAATCATGCAAAGATGCAACCAACCAAACCTAGAAAATATAAGAACAATACCGACGATTAATAAAAACTAAGAAAAATTGCAAAAACAAGTGAAACAAGGTTATAAGGTATGAAATGGTGGTTGGTCTGCTCAGATCTGAGTTTAAGTTTTTTTGGGAGAAAGAAATTTCATTTTCTAAGGCGGGCATTAGGAGAATCACAAGAATTTTCTTACCAATATTAGGGTGAGCAGAGAATGGGTGGATGAGGATTCGGTATCAATGTCTAGTCCATCTAAATGACGAATTTGAGATTTTCACCCACGTCAAATACATTATTTATTGGGTTTGACACCCACGGATAAGCGAATGAGCGGATTGGATACAAGTGGATTTGTAGATTTAAGATAATAAAATAAGTAAATATTTAACAAGAGTAATGTAACTTAATTTTGAAACATAGATTACATAAGTTTAAGCAATTACAACTTAACAAGATTGTAAAGTAACCTCATTCTGACGATCGATAAAATATTCAAATTATAACGACGTTCGTCAATCCAAATTTGATACTTATAGTATATCTTCGAGGACTTCCAACGAAATAAATGAAGATCTAATATAGGATTAACAAAAAAAATCATAAAAAAAAGCATGGGAAGGAAATGGTGAATAAGGAAAGTAGAGAACAGAATAAAAGACTACGCCCTTATCAATAGGAAAGTATATGAATCAATAAATATAATACCAACAATATTTTTAGGGTTGAGTGTTCAACATATGGGTGATATTCCACTCTCCTCTAACCCGTTAAGACGACGGGTTTTAAAAATTCTCCCGCATCCACTCTTCTGTGAGTCGGATCGAGTGTCCTCCCGTCAAAATACAGGTTGGTCCAGGTAGAATTCACAGCTTTGGATGTTTTTCTCACCCCTGGTCAAATGTCCCGGATGTGACAGACATTTTGTTTGTCACATAGATTAGGGGTGAGAAAAAAGTCTGGAATCGCAGATTTCATCCGTAAAATTGCGGGTGAAACCCAATCCACAAGATCTATGGGCCGGACACGGGTGAAATTCTCAAATCCGCATTTTTAGGGGTTTGGTTGTGGTTGGACTTTGAAATACGCGGATTCACCCGTACCGTAGGGCAGTAAAAAAAATAGTAGAATTATTAAGGATAAATAGAACCTTGATGAAATGGTACTGGGTTCAAATGAGATACAAGAACATGGTACTACCTTATTGCCTCTATGAAAATTACGATTAGAAAATCTTACTATCACAACTACATGGAAGCATGTAATCTTCAGCCTTGGAAATTTGGTTTCAGTAGATCCGTTGTCATAAACAAAAATATTAATTTGTTTACTCCATCTAATGTGACTGCTCTTCAACAGTTAGAGACAATTCATGAATAATCATTTCCAAAGAGTATCGATATTCCCAACTATCGGGATTCAGGACCTTGAAAATCCAAAGTAGTTACATTCTGAAAAAGAAAATGTTAGTGCCAGAAGCAGAAGAAGAAGTTTATCGTGATGAGTTTTTTTCTTTTTTCTTTTTTGTGAACAAAGAAAATTTTATTAACAAAAGATCAGGAAACTGTTACATGATGAGCATCCCCGTACAGAGGAGGTAAAATTTCATATGGAAGATAGTCATCCCAAATCTGGTTAAGCTTATTTACTCTACCTAGCTTGGAAATTGCATCAGCTACGTTATTTCTTTCCTTTGGCACATAATAACATTGCCAGGAAGAATTTTCTTTAAAAAACAACCTAATATCTTTAACAAAATTTAGGAGTCTCCATTCTATGGAGTAGTCTTCCTTATTAACATCATCAGCTACAACTTTGCAATCCAATTCAAATAGCACTTTCTCCAGCTTTTGGTTTTCTGCCCACTTGACTGCCTCCCAAAGTCCATAGCATTCTTCTTGTTCCGCAATTTCCATCGCTCCTAGGTGGATTCACTTTGCTGAGAGATTGGTACCTGCACAATTTCGAAGAATTAAACCAATGCCACCAGTTTAATCAAAGTTTTGGAAATAGCCATCGCAGTTATCGTGATGAATTTCATTATGGTGGTTTTCCGAATGAATTTCATTATGGTGCCAGAAGTATAGGAAGAAGTTTATCCGCGATTAATCTCCCATCCGGTCCGTATCACCCGTTGATCAGCGAATGTCAAATCCGCGGGTGATTGGGCCGGACACGGTTGGATTTTTCAAATCCGCAACCTTAACGGATTGGACGCGGGTAACCCTAATTCGCATCCGTCCGTCCATTGCTCACCCCTACTTGATAGATATGAACAAGGGAAAATTAGGCGCAGGCCCAAAAAAAAAAAATTCTCATTGTCAGGCCCACAATTAATTTTTAGTTCCGTCACACCCACAATTATATGAAATTATTAAAAATGTCTGCATCACGGATTATGCATCCGCATGACGGGTTATGCATCAGGGGTATACTTGGCAACGCAACTTGGATATAATATATCTAAAAAACCGCGCCTTGGAATTCTACAAATTTTATATCGTTGGAAATCTTTTAAATAGGGCTACGCAACGAGTACAAACAACAATATCAAATTTTTGATTTTTCACGAAAAAATCGGAGGTGATCATCATTTTAGGCAAAATTTTCGAAAACTTGATACATAACCATTATGCTGCCACCAAAAAAGATGCATAACACATCCTGCAGACGCATAACGAATTATGCAACCATTTTCTAGGCTGCATAACAAAATTATGCATCTATAACAAGTTATGTAGCCATTGTTTTGGTCGATTTTAGTGCGTACATAAAAAATTGATGCATAATGCATTATGCATCCATATTTACGAATGCATATCAGATTATGCATCTGTTTTCTCGATGCATAAAAGATTGTGCAACAATTTTCTCGATGCATACTACATTATGCAGCCATCTTTTCGGATGCATAACAGGTTATGCATCCATTTTCACGACTGCATAACATGTTATGCTGATATTATTATAGGTGCATGACAAGTTATACAACCTTTTTTTTTGTTGGTTTCAATACTAACAAAAAAGTAGATGCATAACATGTTACGCAACCGTTCTTTGGACTACATAGCAAGTTATGCAAAAAAACAAATGCTGCATAACTTGTCGTACACCTACAATAATAACCGCATAACGTGTTATGCAACCATTTTCGGGACCCATCAACCCATTGAACAACACCACTGCCAATTATCGAGTATCTCTGTCATCCGACTCAAAACTCGCAGGCGTAAAATCTTGGCAACAAGAGCTTGCTTTACTGATTCCTTGGCTTGTTCTCTCCCATAGTGTCGTGTTCTTCTAAACTTGTAAATCGAGTCGTACCCTCCTAAAATACCTCACAGACTCTCCTAAATTCGATCACAAGAGCCCTGTCAAGCTTGGAGCAGTAGACCAGTCACGGCTGAACTTGCAGTGAAAAGTTGCTCGTTCAGGCATTCTGTCAAACAGTGGGTGTGCCATTTGCAATTTGATAATGGCTGTGTACTGGCTGTATATTGAAAATTGCACAATCTCCTTCCCTGCACAATTCAATTCCATATACAAACCACATTCATTCAAGACACTATATACTCCGTTCTTCCACAATCAATCAATGGCAGTGAACTCGTCTTCTTCACTGGCTTCTCTTGGCAGCATAAACGAATTCAAACCCGAACCAAACTCTCCAAAATCGACTACCAAATCTTCATTTCCTTCTCAGCTTCAATTTCTCTGTCTTAACCCTTCAGTCATCTCCTCCATTAAACTGATGAAAATGTCACCTGCGTGACTCAAAAAATTGTTGAACTTTAATAAAAAATGGATTCTGTATTTGATATGTGACAAAACACGAATACCAACGGACTCAGAGATGTTCTTAGACTTATAGGGTGGATCATTAGATGGATTCACCATCTTTAATCCTCCGGAGAAGATCAAAAAACGGTGAAACCAAAAAAGCTTTCTCAAGCCCTAGAAAAACCGTGAAAACTGGAGCTCTATGAGATACGAGAAGAAGGAGAAGAAGAAGAAGAAAAGAAATTCACAGTAGAGAAGAAGAAGAAAAAGAAAAGAAACCGAAGAAGAAATCGTGAAGAAATGTAATTTTATAAACTATCATGGTGTTAGTCTTCAAGGGAGTTTGGGGAGTTGGGTGTAGTTGAGTCTCCCAGACTCCCTAGAAAACCCTGTTAGTCGTGGGGGAGTTTGAAAGAAGTTCTTAAACTCCCTGTTAGTGGTAAAAAATAGAATGCTAGGGAGTTGGGTTTTTTTGGGGAGTTCTAAGAAGTTTACAGTGTATTTTTGCCTGACTTCAAATCTCTCGAAAGAGTAGAGATTTTGGGAGTCTCTCAAAACACCAAACTCTCTCAAACTCCCTAAACTCTCTTACACTCCCTCAAAATCCCCAAGATCTAAAATACATTAAACTCCCCCAAACTCACTCGTGGACTAACCCCTGTATGGGTTTGGGAGAAATTTTCTCACGAAAATTGAGTGCGTGTCTGAACTTTTCTGTGCGTGGGTTTCACGGTGAAGAAAAACTGAAAAATGGGTCTATATAGGTTTCACTATGAACAACCGAACCCCCTAAAAGATAATGCAGCCCAAGAAAGACGTTCTCGTTGAACTAACTGGGCTTTGATTTTAGTTTTATACTGTAATAAATCCACCCGGCCCGAATAATACTGTTCTTCTAACTAGGGTTTATAAAGATTTAGCAATTGAAGAGTGTGAAAAACCATAGAGAAAAACAGAAACGAAACATGGGAGGCTCAAGAAGAAAATTCAAAGCATCAAGAAAATCAAAAGTACGTGTTGGATTACCAAAGAAAAACCCAAATGTATTCAAACCAGCATTTAATTTACCACCAAAGTTACGGTCTATAATTGATTCAACCAATTCAAAGTGGGATGATAAAGCTAGTGTTATTAAGAATTACAAAGCTTTTGGGTTTGTATCAAACCCTAATATTTTAGGTAAACGTAGTCGTACACCTCATCAGATTCAAAGTTCTCAACTTCAACTGCCGATATCATTGAGAGATGAACCGTTGGATGAATTTGAGGTTCCTGTTGATACTGGTAGTGACCTTGAAGAAGATGGTCAGTTTTTTCTCTACTCTAATTTGATTATGATTTTTTATAATTAAATTAAATTAGGGTTTATGTTGATCAGTGAATGAGTAACTTATATATTGATTAGATAATGAAGTTTTGGTTATACGGACTTTTTTTTTTTAATTTAGTTGTCGGAAATTTGATGTCTTGGTTTAGGAGAGGTGAAATTTTGCTACTGTTGAATAATGGGTTTGATTGTTGAAGCTGATTTTATTTTACTTTGGACAGAACTTCGATTTGTATGCTGTTTTAGTAGTGCTAACAATAGGTAGCATTGTGTAGAGGTAGATAGGGTGTTGTATAGCATTGGTAAGTGATATAACTGTGTGCTAAGTACCAACGACGTAAACAATATGAAACTCTAAGCTTATTTGATTCATTGACATGAAAGCAACAACTGTAATGTAGGATATTTAACAATTAGTATTATAGAAGAAGGAAAAGTATTGTTGGATCCTATAGCAAGACTTCACCAGGTTCATTTATAAATGCAAGTTAGGTCTCGTGATGATGTAGTTGTTAGGCCAGTCATTTATTGTGGAATGTATCACACAGATGTGATTACTGGAAAATGAACACAATGGTTATGATACCTTGGTTTCAGAACTTGCATTTTTGTAACAAGTGTAATGGTTTGGATTAGACTTTAATGCACTTTTATTTTTCACAACAACATACATGCTCTGCCCATGTTGTAATGGTTACTGCAGTCATTTTGTGTGTTTTGGTAGGAAAAGATAGACTGATGTATGAGATGTTTCAATTTATGGGTCGATAGTTATTTTTACTTCTACTTCTGCAATCAGATTAGTTTGTTTTTCTCGTTAGTAGTTAATAACATTTGCTATATGGTTTATTCCTCACAGACTTGAAATCTGCACTAGGGAAGAAGCGTAGAGATGGAACATCTGGTCAGTTGCAGCCATTGACTAACATACAGAGGATTCATATTGGTCGGCTGATTGAGAAACATGGGGAGGACTACCAGGTATTATACAATTGTTCCTTATTATATACCCTTAGATTGTAATGATTATCACTCAAGTAATCTGCCCCTGATGAAACTTTGCATCTTACAGAGCATGTTCATGGATACGAAGTTGAACTCAATGCAGCACTCTGTTGCAACATTGGAGAAGTTATGCAAACGATATCACGTCTCTAAAGATAAGAATCCTAGGATCTTGACCCGCTGATAAAAATTTAAAATGGAGCAGAAAGTGTTTGGAAAAAATACTCTTGTAGCTGTGCCAGTTCCTCATATCATTGATGAGAAACAACTTCTGAGTAGGGAAAGAATGTATTGAAATTTTGTCCGAGTTACTTATGCTTCTAAATGTCATATGAATATGTATTATGATTATGATCATCAAGGCAATATATGCTAGTTTCTTTAATTGGATGCTTCATGTAAACTATTGAATTTATGAGCTGCCTCTAGCCGAACCGGATTTTTTTTTTGCACCATAAGAGCTAACCAGTCTGGAATTTTCACACTTAAAGATGCTTAGAGCATCCACAATCACCAAGTGCAAAAGCTATCTTGGTATATACCATTTTTGTGTTCACTGACTACAGTGGTTCTTCAACTAATGTCAGGAGGTATGTATACCATTTTAACATCATGATAGTGGATGCTCTTACTTACAATCTCATTGCTTATAATGCTCCTGTTGACTGGCCAAGTCTCATAAGCATCTAAAGGCTAGGAAAAAAAATGAGACGATGTGGTACTACCGGAAGGTCCATGTAATCCGAAACTCAGGATGCTTAACTGTTGGATTCCCCAAATGCTATGGCTATATGTCAAAAACAGGAATGTGTTTATCTTCAAAAATCAAGTGCAGGGAAACGCAATTGAAAGAAACCAGATGATGAACTCATGGTTGATTCTGTAGGGTCAAAATGAAATGACTCAGGGGGTTATGCAACCGTTATTTCGTAATGAGGTGGGTGATTGTTTAGCCGCTGCAGCTGTGTCCAGTTCTTCTGCCACTGTTCTTAAAATCAGCAGCCTAAAAACCACCGTGGAGTGTTGCTCACATGGAAGAGGATTATTACCCTTCAGAGGAAATTTTGATCGAATCAGGCCATCTCACATATATAAAGACACTAACAGGGATGCGGATCACTTATTAGCGGGCCTGCACCTAGATTGCCAACACAGAAAGTATGATCCTAGAGATTTTAGTCAGGATCTTAACCAAATTTCTATTGAAATTGAGGAGTATTTAAATATTGCGGAAAATTGTTTTTGTGGTTTGGATGTTCTTAACCTGGCTGATTGTTTTAAATTGAAATATATGAAATAACTGAAAAGTGCTTTCTGTAATATATTTTAGTAATTCCAATAGAAGAAGCAAGAGTTCTTGCTGGAATTTAGATGCTTAATTGATTAATGAATGGAGCTGTTGTTCTTTTCCATATTGAAGTGGTACATTACTTCTCCAAAGACATCATAGAAGTCTATCTTAGCCACAGTTGGTGTGAGTTCCACGGATATAAAACCCTGGCCATCATGGTAGAACTCCAAACCTTCTTTGTTTTTCTGAATATGGTTATTCCACGCTTTTGACCCTCCTCCACTTGTAACAAAATCTAGTCTCCCATCCCTGCATCAATATATTAGGCAAAGTTGGTATTAGAAGAAGAAATTAACTACATATTGTCTCATTGTCATGAGTTGGGTTTAAGCTGAATGTAAGTATGCTACTTGCCTTTTAGTAGTACTAGTGATGTGTTGTAAGCAATGATCATGTCCATTGATGTAAAGATCCACACTGTTTTCCTGAAGTATGTTTTCATGCCAAGATTAGATAATAATTCACAAAATAGTCCAAGCAAATGAATTCAGATTCTTTAGACAAATATGCTTGATTTTATTACCTCAAGAATTGGAAGAAGTTGTTCAACAAGCTCCCTGGTGTCACGATGTTGTCCAGCACTTCTCAATGTATGATGACCAACTACTATCTTCCATTTTCCATCCGATTCTTTCAGAACAGTTCTTAATTCCTAATCACAACAAGAAAACGAGATTCTTCAAAATGATACTTTCCAAAAAAAAAAAATTTAAAAAGAGAGCAATTGTTTGACAATAATTTTGTACTTCTAGATACTTTGGAATGTAATCGTTTCGTGATGTAAGGCCTCTCCAATCATATGTATGTGCTTCAGGTTCGCTGTGGTAGTTCTCCACAAATGGAGTTGTATCGATGAAGAAAAAATCCACGATTTCTAATATATCATCAAAAGAGAGAGTCATATGACTTGAAATATTGAAGAATGCTAGCAGACAGTTAATACAAGATATAGAATGAAAATTTTGGTTTTCACCTGCATCAACTATGTACGATTTCAAACAAAGCCATCTGCTATCCAATTTTTGAAGCATAGGTGATAATTGCGCTTCTACATCACCTTTATAATCATGGTTCCCCAACACTGCAATAACATTCAAAATTTAGAAATGAAAACAAAATGCAACATATGGTTTGGTCCTCATTTTTGGTTCTCATGAGAAGATGATTACCAAGATACCACTGCTTTTGCAAGCTTGGAGCTGTGTAGATGTTCATAAACGATTCTTTAAATGCAGGATCATCCACACTCTTTAGTCCATTGTCGTAAAAATTATGATTCTTCTTTCCTAGTTTTCTTCGTTTTTTTTTTCAGTTCCATATCTCGTTTAAATTCAAAGATTCGTCATCATCTTCTCCCAATTTCAATTCAAAGATTTAGAGATCAATTTTAGGTTAGATTGAAGAACCGGAAGAGAAGCTACAAGTTTTGAGATCTGTTTATTCGAGATACGTAGAAGAATCAAATTCAGTTGTTTATTCGAAAAGAGAAGATAAACATAGTTGTTTTATTCGAGATCTGGTTGCAATTCAGTTTAGCTGAAATCATATTTCCGCTTTTCAAGTTGAAATTGAATCTCGAATTTAAGAATCCAGCCGAACAATCAATCAACTTCGTGTTGATCATCTTCGTCTTCATATTAATTTGTGTGTAGTATTCGGATTATTCATCAAGGAATCAATCAACTTTTCGGGTATTCAATTCTCTTTTTTTTGTGTTGATTTTTGATTTGTTTTTGTGAATTTGCTAGTCACTCTTGTCGAGTAAACTGAATTGATGTTAGCATATGATTTTTTATGTTTGTGTTGATGTTCTTATGAAGGATTCCATCTCTTTGGAACTGTTTTTCAATTTTTTGTTGTTATTGTTGTTGATATTCACATCTAGTGAAACTGTTTTTGGTTGCATCATTTTTTTTTTCTGTAGATTATGGATTCTGTTCTTGTAGTTGTATGTCACAAAGAAGATTGTTTAAATTTTCGTATTGGCCTCCAAGAGTCTTTTCCTAATTTGAAGACTAGTATATGCTCAAGTTGGTGTGAATTCTCTCCTCCTTCAATGAAAATTTTTCACATGGTTGATGATCAGCAAAAGGTCATTCATTCTGATTTTGATCTTCAATCTTTGGCTCTATTTAGTCTGTATAATAAAGAAGGAATTATGGAATTACATGTAAGTCACAAAGCTGAGTGTTCTGGTTTAATAAGTTCAGGAATTATAGCTTTTGATGACCAGCCACGAAGTTCTGGAATTATACCTTTTGATAAGCCACGAATTGATTATGATGTTCCATATAAAATTAAGGAACCATTGAAATCTGCTCACTGGTTACATCTTTTTCAAGGAGTTGAACAGTTGTTTCTGGGAGGTGTTCAACAAGTTCGTTATGATTTACAGAAGTATCACGCAGCTGCCTTATGAATTCAAGATATACGGGAATGAGAAGTTGAGGATTGGTGCATGTTGTGCTAATAAGAAAGAGGAGAAACGTAACTGGCATTTATATGCTGTGTCTGTTGATGGTGTTGTAGGAAGTCCTTTATTATCAAGGAACTAAATAATCACCATACTTGTGTTGGTGGATTTGTTAACACACCACAGATATCGAAGAAACTATTTAGTAGCTTGATTATTAATGAAATTAAACAGGATCCTAATAAGAAAACTAAGCTTATTATGGAACAGTTTACGAGAGAATACGACTTTGACGTTAGTCGTTATTATGCATACTCAGGGAAGAAGCATGCACTGAATACTACATGGGGAGAGAACGATAAATCTTTTATGTTCTTGAACTGGTATAAAAACAAGTTGATTGAAACCAATCCTGGATCTCACGTGGTTTTGGAAGTTGAAGAAGGGACTCAAAAATTTCAAAGGATGTTTATCTGTTTTGAAGCTTGTAGTCGTGGATTCAACTTCTGTCGTCCTGTATTATTCGTTGATGCGGCCCACTTGAAAAGCAAGTACCTTGGTCATATGATGGCAGGAACAAGTCTAACCGGAAATGATGGTAAGCTTTTCATCATTTTTTTATGTTGGTTTCATCATTTTTTATTTTTGGTTTCATCATTTTTATGTTTGGTTTCATCATTTTTATTTTTGGTTTTCATCGCATCTTATGCTTGTGTTATGCTTTTTGTTCATGTTACAGAAATCTACCCTCTTGCTTATGGTGTGGTATCATCGGAGAATGAAGCCAACTGGAAATGGTTTTTGGAAAATTTGAAGAAAGTCCTTTCTCCTTTGCGACCAAAGCTTACTTTTGTGAGTGATCGAGGTATTGGATTGGTAACTCAAATTCCTGTTGTATTTTCTGAGGCTTTTCATGGTTGGTGCTACTGGCATATGGAATGCAATATCAACACATGCTTACCAAAGAATTGAAAAGTTTATAACAAATATGTATTAGGACTGTTTAAGAAATGTGCGTATGCTTCTACTCATAAAGAATTTACAGAGAATTGGGATAAGTTGAGGGAAGTTGAAAATCAGAAGTTACAAGACTATCTAAGTAGAGCTCCTGTTGATAAATGGGAAAGTTTTTTCTTCAAGGGTCGACGATATGGTAGGTTGTGTTCAAATATTTCTGAGAGTTTCAATGGTTCGGTCGTTGAAAAGAGAGAGAAGTCTATAGCCGTCATGGTTGATGAGTTCAGGGTGAAGCTAATGGACCAAATGTGTAAACGTCGCGAGGACTCTGCAAACTTAATGAATTTGCGTCAAACTCTATGTCCAGAATATGAAGATCTGCTCCACGACAACAAGATGCATGGATGTAACTACCCAGTCACCAAGTCGTCGGAATATGTGTTTGAAGTTCATGCTTCATTAAAACAGACGACCGATTTGAAAAGAAGAACATCTTCTTGCAACCGTTGGCGTATTGACGGTTTCCCATGTGCCCATGCTGTCAGTTGTATCATGGTGAATGGAGAAGATCCTTACAAGTATGTTTAACATTGCTTTACAGTAAAGTTCTATCGAGAATCATATAAACATGCAATCAATCCTGTTCCCATAGTTGAAAAGCCTGTGATAGTGTCGCCGAAATCGATGGTTTTTAGTCAGAATAATGGACCACGGCCAGGACGTCCATCGAAGAAGAAGAGGATTCCTAATACAGGTTCAGTTCCAAATAAGAAGATGAGAACATGTGGTTCCTGCAAGGTTTTGACCACCCATAATAACGGACATACCCTTCTCTTCAGATTTCATGAGAACTTGTAGTCATTTCGACTACAAGTCATCGAATTTCACTCTTAGTTTCGTTTTTAGACTACAATATGTGTTTCATCTACTATTTCAGATTTTTGTTTTAGAAGTTAATGT
The DNA here is from genome assembly GCF_003573695.1 of Papaver somniferum. Taxonomy (NCBI): domain Eukaryota; kingdom Viridiplantae; phylum Streptophyta; class Magnoliopsida; order Ranunculales; family Papaveraceae; genus Papaver; species Papaver somniferum. The sequence continues at coordinate 203,195,163 of NC_039359.1, forward strand.
GTTGCAGGTGTTTTCATTTTATAATTTGTCTAAGAATAAATAAGTTTGATTAAGTTTGTCAGATTTTTTGTTTGATTAAGTTTATCGGGATTTTTGCAGGCCTTTATAGTTTGGTGCAACCGAATTAGGTTTCATCATTTTTTGATGGAACCAAAATAGGTTTCATCATATTTTGGTGGAAACCTTTTTGGTTTCACCATTGTTTTACTGTCACTTTTTCTTCTACATTTTTTGACAACACGGTAGATGGTGTTTTGTCTACTGTTTATTGGTGCCGCAAATATATGATACATCATTTATGGATATTGTTTTATAAAAATGAGACATCATATTTATGTAGACATAAGCTTTAAAGGGAACACAACTGAAATCGCACGAAATCGTTTTTTATATAAACTGTAACCATTTCACAAGTACTTTAAACTTCAACTAAAACTTGAATCTGCAAGAAGAATTGTATGTCAAGGAGTATCATCATTACAATAACCATTTCAAAAGTAATTTAAACTTCAACTAAAACTGAATGTTCAAGAGGACGGGCACGACATGCGAGTATTATTCTATATTGTCAAGGAGTATCTTCAATGCCAATTTTGGTTTCATATTATGCACCTTTTCTCGTATATCATCTGTAGACATGTTGCCTTTCAAGAGGCTCTTCATGTAATAGCAAACATGCAGGCCACAATCGTTCCTGAAAAACCAAAGTCTCAATTGTTACAAAGTGACTAGCTGAGAGTGTTCTGATATTAGTAGTTGTATGTAAAGCATTCGGTTTCCAACTGTTTACAAGTGATGTAATGATTTCAAGCATATGCATATGTAAACTATAAACTTCCAAACATAACTTACCCCATTTGTTCACAACATGTAGGGTTGTGCAAAGGGTATGTTGTTGGCTGACTTGTATGCTGATCACAGGGGAGCTTTGCGTCGTGCTGTGCAAATGCTGATACTATACGTTGTTTCATGCTTTCAGCAATTTTTCTGCATTCATATTCCGTGGATTCCAAGGATTTGTAGTGATAAAGTTCTCCGGTTTCAAAATCAAAATTAAGCAATGTCCAATGGTTTATATTTCCGAGTGATGTCAGCAACGGAACGAACAAAAACCGCACGCTATAATCCATGTTATCGATGAAACTTTCTATTACATCACCACATTTCTTTCCTGATGAGTGACATGTCTGAAGCAAAATACCAGATAACAACTCCTTAATGAGTTACAAACATGCAAGTTCGATGAAACCAAAATTGGTTCCATCAAAATTAACCATACAAACAACATTATTTTTTTATTTTCCACAACTATTTTTTCTGCCAAGAAAATTACATTAAAGAATTTCAGAGTAAACTTACATAGGCAAATATGCTTAGAAACACAGCTCTCTGGTACTTTGGAGAACCATCTTGTTTCAACTCATTTTTTTGATGTTGTTTTGCAGCTTCAAAATGTAGAACTCAATGATGTCTCCTGCGACATCACCCTTTCTCATCAAACTATCCATATTCTTTCCCGATATATGTAATTGAAGATTTAAATGCTCCCACGCCATTGACCTGTTAATTTTATTTTTAAAAAGCTAGTCAATGATGTATCAAAAAAGGAGAAACAATGCATAACTTGAAACAAAATTTTGATGAAACCAGTCTTGGTTTCATCAGTTATTTCCCACTTACCTTTCATTGTTCTTTCTGAAAAAATTGGTCACGACGGGTTTCTCATTTCTGTTGAGTACCTTCAAGATCTTCAAGTTATCAACTGGTTTCAACTTCACCCCTTGCACTTCATGCACCTCCTTGTTCTCCTTGCACTTACGAACTGTTACCGTTCTTCTTTTTTTCACACTGGTGTTGTAATCCTGCATTCTGATAGGTGGTCCCAAATTCCTTCTGTCTTCCCTCATTCTAGTAACCATGTTACTCATCCTTTGTTCAGCAGTGAGTTCTCCTGTCCTTGCTCTTGACTGTCACGCCGCGACAGTCGTAAATTAAATCCAGGTTGTTCATTTTCTAACTCAAGTAAATCCTTCGCCATTTTTACGGCTGAGTAGTAGTATACGCTTCCAACATTTGGCTTTGACGACGAACAAATTTTCTTATTGTATTCGGATTCCATTTCCCGAATGTCATCTTCATCAATTACAAATTGAGTTTCATTGTCTTCTTGCTCAATATTTATCTTCGATGAAGTAGCTTTCTCCATTTCAGATTCGACCCGCTCGGCCACCTTGATATCCTCGATAGTATTCGGAGTCAACTCAGCACCATCTCCTTCTTGTTCTTCCTCGGTGTCTGGCATCGACGAAGTAACTTTCTGCATTTCATATTCCACCTGCTCTGTCACCTTGATATCCTCGATAGTATTCGGAGTCAACTCAGTACCATCTCCTTCTTGTTCTTCCTCGGTGACTGGCTTCGATGAAGTAGCTTTTTGCATTTCAGATTCCACCTGCTCTGCCACCTTGATATCCCTGATAATATTCGGAGTCAACTCAGTACCATCTCCTTCTTGTTCTTCCTCGGTGACTGGCTTTGACGAAGAAGACCTTCTCTTTTACAGATTCGTGTTGATGTCCCGCATCTTGTTGTATTTCTCCATGGGTTGAATCCTTTTCTGGTTCCATCAGAAAATTTTCAAGAGTTTGAGCAGCATCTTCACGTATTTCAAAACTTTCTCCAGACAGCGAAACTGTTTCTTGTTATATCATGCGATCCACTGTCGCTGCATCTATCATGTTAACATCCCTTGTTATCACCTGCAATAGTAAGATATCTAAGTCATTTTATTTTTCATCTTCCTGTGTCAAAACCTAATGCTGTAAAAATCTAAAACTTCTGAAAGAAAAGAAAGAACTGGCCAATTCATCAAACAAACATTAACTTGAAATGATGAAACCAAATCTGGTTCCATCAAAAAAATGATGAAACCAAATCTGGTTGCATCAAAAAAAATGATGAAACAAACATTAACTTGAACTTATGAAACCAAATCTGGCGATAACAAACCAAATCTGGCAGAAATGGTACATAATACCACACAAGTTTATGAAAGACTACCAATAAACTGAAATTTATGAAAGAAGTTAGAAATTTAAACTTTCTCCTAAATTTAACTCATACAAGTTTCTTAAATTTAAGAGTCAACAATATTATGCATATGTAATGAAACTATTTTTGGTTCCATCAAAAAAGAATTTTCATAGCAAACAACGCTCAAAACAACCTAATAAAACTAGATTTAACATATTACCTCAACATCTTCTTCACGGTTCGAAACCGCTTCAGGTACTATTGGAACATCCGCGTGTTTTCTTTTACGTCTCAAGTAAGTGATTTATACCGGTGGTTGTTCCCTGTCCTCGGCATCATATTTTGCCATCAGTGATTCTTCTTATCCGGAAAGAACATTTTTAGTATTGGTCCTAAGCTTTTCAATCAATGCTCGCGCAAATTGGTATTTGGTTTTGTAGGAGTTAGCTTCACTGCAAGCACCAACATTTTCTTCAACTGGCACTTCATTTTCATTATCACCAACTGGCACTTCAGGTTGAACATTATCTTCAACAACAATTTCCACTTCATCTACGGGCTCAGACAAGTGCATTTTTGTTTTGTCATACTGAAGCAAGAATGATCCCTTTCGGTGACCAATATTCTCCTGCAGTACACAAGAAAAATTGGTTTCAGCTAAAAAATTTGATGAATCCAAAACTGGTTTCATCAAAAAAGTAAATCCAAAACTGGTTTCATCAGTGGAAATTTTGTAGGTTGAGTGGTGGATGATTGGCTGAGTCATAATATATGCTTCCCTACATTGGAAACATCATAAACTATACTAACCAAATTAATCAGTGCATAGACTGTACAAGATGAGGAGTTGCTACACTTGTGGTGTGAATCTTTATTGGTGGAACATGGAAAGATATATAATTGAGACATGGATGATATGTAAAACATAGAAGATTTCGAATATTGTCTAACAAACATAAAAGATTTCGAAGATTTCGAACATGGCATGATACACTAACCAAATTAATCATATAAGAACCTCGAAGTTATCTAAGAAACAAAAATTCAGCTAGAATTTTTGATGAAAACAAAATTGGTTTCATCATAAAAGTAAATCTTCCAAGTAAATATTTACCTCATACCAAAGTTATTTTTTGTCGTCAAGATCCTCGAAGCTAGACAATACTTGGTGACAGATGTTGCTAAGGTTCCATCTATAAAACCTCGGATACTTGTCGAGCCCATCCTTTCTTTGTGTGATCTTTGTCATCTCTGCCAACCAATACTGGAAAAACAAACAAACAAACCAGTATTCAAATTAATCATCAAAAACAAGTCGCTTATTAATCGACAACTAATACGGAAAAAAAAATACTAAACTTATGAAAAAAAGAACAAATCTTAACTTACCAGAGGGTATATGGCGCAACCAATAACGTTTTCTACGTCTGTTCTGTTTGTCATTATCGAATCAAGTAGATAGTCATGGGAGACTTCCGGCCAACACACCTTGTTCATATCGAACACCATGTACAAGTACTTTGCTGCCAGAGTTTGCCCACATTTGTTAGGGACAAATACTGAAACCAAAAGAAACATTACGAAAAACTTGAAAAAGTCATCCGCTCTGGCTTCATCCTTTGCGGCTTCCAGCATACAATTTTCAATACCGCTTTTTCTCGTCTTTTTATTTCCATTAAAATACGTAGCCACGAAGACGTTCACCTTTTTGAACAACTCTTCATCAATGTTGTCTGCTTCTACATAATTCACCATTTGTAGACCAAAAATCACAGCAAAATGTTCGGGAATGGTCCGCAGAGTCATTTCCCTTGATATTGTTACTTTGAAACAATACGAGCGCTTACGATCATATCTATTTTCAATTCTACTTAAAAACATCATTACTGCTTTTGTATTTTTGATGAGCTCTTCTTCGTTCATTACGCCATCATAGAACGGCTCAAAGAAACGCCAGAATGGACATGATTTAAGCGCTTTCAAATGCAGTTGCTTGTTTTTTATCAACTCCTTAATTTTCACTGCTAGCTTGCACAAATGATGCAATGAACACCTGTATGGTTCTGTATCTCTTTTTTTACCTATTGTGAAACCAAAAGTAAACCATAAGAGAATAATAAATAATAATGATGAAACCATAAGGTTGCACTTGAAAAATGATGAAACCATAAGCACGAACAAAGTGATGAAACTGTGCATAATTGAAAAGTGATGAAACCATAAGATATACACTTGAAAAATGATGAAACCATAATCAATTATAGGTGATGAAACCATAAGCATAATTAGGTCCACAAACAATAACTTTAGAAGTAAACCAATAACTAAAAAATGATGAAACCAATTTTGGTTTCATCAAGAAACAGAAAATGAAATGTGGTTTCATCAAACATTTGTTTACTCCAACAACAATAGAAAAATGTTTTTCACCATTAACTGAAGATGATGTAACTCGAATTTGGTTTCATTAAAAAGAAATAAGAAATAAACAAGGCCAACAGAATATACAAGAAATAAACACACCCAAAATTGAAATTAGTTTTCAATTGAAACCTAAACTTAACAAATGAAATCTAAAACTAACAGATGAAACCTAAAATCAAACTGAAAACCCAAAAAAACAAATGAAACCAAAACCCAAAAAATCTGGTTACATCAAAAAATTTAAGAATAATGATAAGATTTCTTACCTTTTGTAGCTGGTTTCGCAGTTTTAGTTCGTTTATCATCTTTCTTTTTCTCCTGTCGATTTTTTTTCTTCGCGATTTTTGTTGTTTTTAGACAATTTAGGTCAGAAAAATGAATTGATTTAGGTCATAGCTTCAATGGTTGAAATACATAACCATCGAAGAAGATAAGAAGTTGAAATCGAGAATCAGTTTTGAATTTCGCTACGGGATGAAGGAGTTATAGCAGATCTGAGAAATTTCTGGGTTGGTTTTGAAGGAGATACGGAAGAGAGCGGAAGTTTTTGTGTTTTTTTCCCGTTATGAAATGTTATAAAGCAATAAATCAATGGAATTGGTTTTGACGGTTCTTTTGGGTTGGGGTAGTTTAGACAGTTTATGATATTTGGGGTTCTTGTGTCATTTTTGTTTGGACGGGTTTTTTGTGGATGGGTTATAACCCTTTTGGGGTTATAACCCGCGCGCCGTTAAGTATTTTATGTATCCAAATTGTAACCAAATTTTGATTATTACAACCAATAGAGTTATGTCAAGTGTCCTCACCATAGCTTCTGCATTAGAAAAGGCATTTCTAGGCTAATAGGAAGCGAGGGGTTCATCACTGTTTAATGTGAGAGCTTTATTTGTCAAGGCCTTTAAGGGGGAAGATGAAAAAACGAATAAAACATATTAATATCAGATTTGGGCCCACCTTTAATGTTGTATATAAATAAAACACTCTTGAACGAGGAAGCAATCCTCGCCCATATCCTAATTACCCCCCTCACCACTAGACTACGTTACCCCAAGTCACGTAGCGGGACTGTAGAAATAACCCCTTGCCTCCTCCACTAAGACCAAGTCATTTGGAATGGTTCTAGGGAACGATAACAATGGTGCTACATCAGCTATTAACATTGGCTAGGTGTGTGGAAGAGTAAATACACAGGCGAGACTACAATTCTCGCTTTAAAATAAAAGCTAGATATCATCTCTCTTTAAGTAAACTAATTTTTCACCCGTGCAATGCACGGATCTGAATCTTGCTTGTGAAATATTAGATGCTTGTTATTAAATAACATTATGAAAAAGGGTAACAAATCAGGAGCTATAAGCATGATATTTTTCCTAATAAACTAATACTCCTAATAAAAACGAAGTATCTCAGTTGGTCTGCAAGAAAATAAAATGAACCAAAATAAACCAAAAAAAATATAAACTCCAACAGAGACAATGAAACAAAAAGGGACTTTTTCTAAAATATCATTCTTCAACATCCTCTTTTGTCCTACCTTAAAAATGATATATATGTTTATGTAAGGAACGATCGCCATCTTGGACGTAAAACATTCTTTTGTTTCCTCTTTCTTTTGGTAAAGTAACTGAGTTCCTTCATTTCCTCTTTGTCTTGGTAAAGAGTATTATAATTATTGACTTGCAAGACCATGAACCTGTTTGATCCATGTTCAATCCCACAAATTGTATATCGAAAAAATAAGTTTGCCAGCAAAGCATCAAACAATGTCAAGATTTCTTCGAGAATTCTCTTTGATATTACTCCATCAGTTTCACAAAAATAGACTAAATGGTTTCTTTTGTAAACATATCACTATAATAGATGAAGGTAGTAGTTATTAGGATAAATGATTTTTAACCCTTCTTATGGAGCTCCTCCTACCTAAAGACCATGAATTCTTTAATTGGCCTTCCCATAAGAACAAAGATTGCATCGGAAGTATGATATAACACTAATACTTTAACTTATAAATTTCCAATCAACTAATCATATACCATAATAGACAATATAAAAATCTGTACTGCGGGCGTTTCTTTATAGTCTTTGAGCAAATAAAATATGCGCAGTACAAAGTAACTGATTAGGACACGCTGGTCCCCAGCAAAAATCTGTAAAAGCTGTTTAATACCTTTACAATAATACCTCTGTTGTCCATGAGAGAAAATTGGTTCCGAAAAATATAGATTCCCACATGGTGGATGCTCTGACCTTGGCTCTTGTGTATAGTTTTTTTTTTTTTGATCGACTGCTCTTGTGTATAGTCATTGCAAAGAAAAATGCATGCTTCTCAAAGTAAAAGTTAGATTTGATTCCGTTGGATGTAGTATGATTTTTGGAATGTAAACATTATTACCAGCATATTTTTCTGTTATTATCTGCTCACCTAATGTCTTTTTTCCTATCTTGGTAACAACCTTGAGATGAAGCACATGGTTGGGACTTTCTCGAATTTCCTGTGTGTTAAGATATTCCTGAGTGAATACTACTCCGGTCGTGTTAAAATTACGTGACAATGAACCACTGAGTCTGAGATCGTAAAAGTGTACTCTTCACCTCGAAGCAACAATATTATGCGATCATTTATGTTCTCAACTGTGTTATTCTTTGAAGTTAAGATCCACCTTTCATTCAGATAATACATATCTTCAAATTTATGAATTGGATCAAGATAAGTGCTCTCAATAATCGAGCCAACATAATCTCCATTACCATGAATTAATAAGTCATCTGGCACTATCAAAGACTGCCAATGCCTCTTGTTGCTCTACCTTTAAAAAAAAATTACCACTGTTTTAGTTATATTGCATCAACTTCTCTGCCACTGCTCCCGCGACAGTAAAGATTTCGCTGGAATTCTTATTTGTTACCTTCAAGTGAGCCTCGTACCTACATGTACCACACTGTTCAATATCTACGAGAGCTTATAAATCATTTAATACGTACTGCGGTTTTTGTGATGCCAATAAAGTACTGCATTCTATATATAATGAGTAGGTGCTCTCACGAACGATCTTTCCATTGCATACATTATATATCATATAATCCCATGGATTTCTTAGCCAACTATTTTTGCAATGCCAGCTGATAACCATGAACATGAGATAATCTTCTTTTTTCCGGACTCTTACAGTTCATTATGGTTGGAAGAATAAGAATTCATTATAATTAATTAAATTAGATTGGATAGACCATAGGTAATGATAACATTACACTGTAACTAAAATTGGTACACCAATCTTACAAAAATAGAGGAGGATTTTGAATCAAGAAAAGTAAGAAAAGGAAGATGTAAAATTGCATATATATGAAACAGATAATAGGGTATGGTATGTGTTTGTGTTTGTGTTGCGTAGTGCATCTACCACCAACATTAATAGATATGAATTTTTTTGAAGGCTTATATTGAAGCTCAACGTCTACACACTATAATGACCTTTTAATCCTTTTGTTTATAAAGGCACACAACTCTAACATTATGCAATCGAAAACTTATCGTACTATTCGAATTTATTTATTTTTTGATAAAGAGGAAATTTATAAAAAGAGGGAGAAAGTACAGCCGTTTCTTATATCCATATTGCAAAAAGACATATAAGAAAGCAAAAAGACGGAAAAATAAATCCTAAGAAAAAAAAGGGGAAAATGACTATATGCGAGAGAACATGGTTAGGATAGGACAACTCAACTAAATATCCATATTGCAAACATCAATTTTGAAACTGATCGCAATAAACAAATGGTTGATGCTAATATTATTAACCAAACTGATCTAGTGATCAATTACTATCTGCATTTTCTAGAGTCTTCAAAGATCAGCTCATTGTAATTAAAATAACACAATCAACTTATAAACTCCCAAAACTTCATAACTGTTCTCAGATAACAAAATTGAGGGTAATAATTCTTATAGTGAGGTACCCTTCTCAATGAACCTATAAACACGAAAACAAAAATACAGTATATATAAGTATCTTAAAAAAAAACATTATTGAGCTTATAATTTATAATTTCAAAACAAAACTAGTCATAAAAACCCAAGGTGACCAAACTTGTGGTACAAAAACCCCACTCAAATGTTGGGACTTGGGATCCATTAAAACTCCATCGTAAACAAAATTGATAAAAAAGCCCCAATTTTTAAAAATTGATACAAAAACCCCAAATTTAAATGGTGTCATCAAATTTTATTTTAGTTTCATCATAAAATTTGATGAAACCAAAATAAAATTTGATGAAGCCAACATTTAAATTTGGGATTTTTGTGTTAATTTTGTTTTGATGGGATTTTTGTGCTACTTTTGTTTTGATGGGATTTTTGTGGAAAAATGTTGACACCTTTGGAGTTATAGCTCGCATACCGATTTCAAAACCCAAAATCTACATAAGCATAAAATAAGTACGGATATGAATGCATTCATTAGTTAGTCACAAAAACAAACTAACATTTCAATGACGAATTCTCACGCATAAATGCATAGTCATGATTAAAAAAATTCCAAATAGAAGTTCTGAAATTTTTCAAACAAAAATAAGCAATTTCCTAATAATTAAAAGTCTGTGGATTATAGAAGAATTTTGTTTGTAAATGCAATAGTCATACAAATTATTTTTTTACCAAATAGAAGTTCTGAAGTTGTTCAAATAAATGGAAGAAATTGTCTAATAATAAAAAAACCCGTAGATTATAGACACACTGGATTAAGAACTTGAGCAGAAACTGAATCGTAATACGTCACCTGCTGATAAGTTTTGGAAGAAAAATATAAAACATTTCCAAAATATGATGTATGTATTTTCGTTAATTATTATCATAGGAATTTTTGGAACATTTTGGATATAAGCCCATGCAATTTGCACGGGGTAGTTCATAAACTAACCCAAAGGAAGAAGCGGTTAGTGGCAATCCGTAATAAGGCGGTTAGGGTTGAGCCATTTATGCATGCTACTGCATCTACATAATCAAACTAAGTGCAACATCATCAACATAAAATATTTTGCCAGCGAAAACTTGAGGAAATCTCCTTTTACATCAAAGTTCTGCCCATCAACATAACATATTATGCCAGGGAAAACTAAAATGAACATAAAATTTCATATACTCGCTTTTGCGAACCTCAGATACTTTTTTCATGCTTCACGAAAATTTGCTGACTTCATACATGATAATGACAGAGGGTGCTCAAAGATAACAAAATTGAATAGTTCTAGGAGCCTATAAATTAGAAACGTTGATGGTTACTTGCGTGGTTGCGCCTACAAAATGCATGCATTACAGATATTATCTGCAAATGATTTGCTCATGCATCTCTAAAAAGTGAGACTTAAGCTGCATATAAAAGAAGAAAGAAATTATGCGAATATATTATATTTTCCATACAAAAATTACATAAGCAATATCAGATTCTATACCTTACACCAAAAAGCCACATTCATATACTATAGCACACAAATAGACATGCCACAAAAAGACTCCAACTCATATTTCTAGAATACCATTTCTTATTGTAGAAAACTTATATACCCAAAATTTTCTAAATTTTTTTCTATAATATTCACTCCGGGTAAGTAGTCCATCGTACAAACATGAGCAAAGCGCTAACCCAATTTCTGGTGATCTATTCCCGTAAGAATCAACGATTAGCAGCAACAAATAACACCAAAAAATGCACAATTGATTGATTGTAAATTCGTTTTTAACTTTCGCATGCACCTGATTGTAAATAACCTTTAGATTTAACCTATATCTCGTGTCAACACTACGTTTTTATTAAGGGATATATGTTTCAAGTTTCCGGAGTGAAAATGTTAGAAGGGAGAATGCTTACCAAAACTTGGATGGGAAATGATATTTCACCAAACATACAACCTTCAGTCTTTTCTTCACCGCCATTATAGCCACTTCCAAATCCATATAAGTACCGTGAGTAGTTCAGGCCAAGCCTAAAAGTGCCCAATTCCATATGAACATCAAATTGGTTAGTGATTCACATATACACATAAAATACCACCTTTACTGTAAAGAATCAAGCTTAACAACTAATGAATTATTTTTAACTCCAATCCGAATTATAGATGACATGATCGATTATCTCCTCAGTCTGCTCTGGCAATGCAGATGTTATGAAGTTTACACTTAATCAAGATATCGGGAAGTAAGCCAAAGGAAGATAATAGGTAGATTACTATATAGTGTTTCAACCGGAGGCAACCGGAGCCTCCTATACAGTATTTATATTCCAAAAAAAAAAAGTCCACCAAACTGTTATATCTTTGTAATCCCAGTACTGCCGTCCTTCACACTCAAAACAATTCTGGTTGTATCACTCATCTTTTCGATTCTTGTTTTCTCGAACAAAATGGTCAAATCTTTCCTTTTCTCAACAATCCCATTTCCAGCTTCCCTTTGAAAACCAAACAAAACAAAAGCTTTTAGAAGTAACAGTGCTTGTGGGTTAGAATCTCCGGTCAGATGAAAACACTCTTCCTATTCAAAGGTTTGACCTTGCAATGAGTGCTGAAACAACAGAAGAACGTCTTGCTGGTATATTCCAGTTTATGCACTTACTAACTCTGCTGATAATTAACCAACTGGCATTAGCCTAGTTGGCCATAATTTTGTATCAATCTCTGGTGTGTAAAAGACACTGCTTTATGGATATTGTGAAACATCTATATAGTCGTATAGATAAGGGAAGCCTGAAAAAAACTGTATAGATAACGAAAGCCGAAGAATTAACTTGCAACCAAGAATTAATCACGTAAAGGAAACTGGAAATGGGATTGTTGGGAAAATGAAAGATTTACCTTATGCAGCAATGCTTGAATTAATCAGCATACCCTTATTTCCTGATTTAGCAACAGGTTAAGCAGCGACGACCTAAAATTAATCTAAATTAAAAATAATAAGCTTTTTGTGCATCATTCAGACCTTGCAAAACCAAAACAATTATAGTGTTTGATTTGATATCGAACAATATTTGAAAGAGTGAGTTTATACCATGATACTGTTTGAGTATGTATAACAGCCACAAAAGTACATGATCCGAGGATACCTGAAACACAAACCGAAACATCGAAAGTAGATAGAAGGCCCGGTGGATAAAGGGAAGGGTAAAGCTACCGCATCTCCTTCCCGTGACTCTCCCGCTAATGTTTCATCTTCTTCAAACCCTCAATTGCAAGAAAATAGAAAAGAAACCAACAAACTGGTTGAAGAGAGACGCAACGTGGAAAACAGTGGGTTCTGGTTTTTGCACGAATGCTTTACAGTTTATATAGAGATAAAAAAACCCACAAACTCCATAAAAATTAACTTTTTTTTTGGAAATAATATTAATCAAATATCTAAATATTTCCATAATATTTATATTTCTGGATCGATGAATTTGATTGTTGCAATATATTTTGGACTTACAAAAATATCGAGTATGTTTTCACACGATCAAGGAAAGAATCAACACTTTTCTTTTCTCTCAAGTGATCAATATCAAGAAAAATAATATTACAAATTGTATATAATTCTAAATTTATGGATAGCAGTAATATTTTTGGTCAAAAAATATCGGATTATCTCCCCCATCAACCACTGAGAAAATTTTCGATGGGGGCGTTTTTTGAAGGGGGCACGGGACCAATGATATGTTCACACATATCTTTGATTCCCATGAATTATGTTTCCAAAAATACAAACACAAATTAAAATAACAAATTTTCTCTCCAAAAATACATTTCTTTTGCATTTTTGGAAACATAATTCATGGGAATCAAAGATATGTGTCAATATATCATTGGTCCCACATGCTCCCTTCAAAAAACACCCACATCAAAAATTTGCGATGATACATCATCAACAACACAAAATGTAAAAAAAAAGTATAATTCTTTCAGTGTGATTATTATTATGACCAAAACACCTCAAAATATAAACAAAAATTTAAAACTACAAAACACAAATATACCACACAACGAAATGATAAATTTATCACCTTATAAATCACACGGCATTAAATCATGCACTGAACAATCAACAAAGTGATAAGAGTACACCAGCACCTGCAGATCAAAAATCACCATTAATACATTGCTAAAAAGATTGAGAATAAAAAAAAAGCAAAACCCTGTAAAAAATTAACAGCACGAAAACATTGAGATCTTACCTTTGGTCGAGTGGTTTATATAGACAACATCAAGTTCAGAATTTCCAAATAAAAAATTCTCTGTCTAGAGGAAAAAGAATGTGGTTTAGGAAACAACATCCTATAAGTAAAGAAACCTTCCTGATTTTGGATAGCCACAACATTTTCATAACACCGTAATTAGTTGTTGGAGATATTATTGTATCAAAAATATATTACGTGATTCTCATATCACCGTTTTTAGCTGTCGCAGATAATTTTGTATAAAAAATATATTACATATCAAGACATTATTGATTAATTTTCTTTTAAATTTAGACGCTTTTTATTTTTAATTATGCAATGAACAAAATTAAAAATAGTAATATGAAAATAAAGTTTATTTTATTTTAATTATGGTATGAGCAAAACTAACAAAAATAATATGAAAATGAGGTTTATTATTTTTTTATGGCTTCAATTTGTATGTTTGTTTTTGTTGTGGCTCAAATCAGATTTGAATTCTTACACTAACAATTATGTATTTTTTCTAACAATTTATTTTTATATTATTCGACAGGATCACCAAAAACTTTACTTGCAAGAAAGCCACAACGTCGGATTCACAGGTTAGTACTCGCAATTAACTTGATCAATTTTTTTTTATTAATTTTCATCGGAAGTGTAACCTTATTCCTTAGCTAATGGATTTGTAATTAGAAAAAGAATGATTCTGAGAATTGTAAGCGGACATTGGATACTGAACATTTTTCTTATTTTTTAATTAAATTATTAGGTATACGATTGATTGATTATGTGATTGATGCATAATTGATTTAATTTTGATTTTTCCGATGAAATTGTGATTGTATGACTAATTTTTGATTGAATGTATTTTTGGCAACACAATATTTTTAGAGATAATTACTTTAGGCAACAGAAAATACGTTTTCCATTAAAAAAAAATCTTGTAAGACCATAAATTATTTTCCAGATTTGAGTATGCCACGTCAAATTAATTTCCTTTTAAAAGATTTGGTGGGGCCAGAATCAATAGAAGCTCTGGTTAACCACGTCGCTTACAAAACTCTGTCTTTATATAGAGAATTTATTATATATACTAAATACAAAAGATAGGTCCAGCTATTAGATTTTAATTATATTAAATTAGTGTGAACACATGTGTGACGTATGTGCTTGAACTTGACTCATTCAACAATGAAATTTTTGGCAAAAATAAAATTTATTATTTTTATTTGTACTCTTTACGTAGATAATTCAAAGAGCTTTTTAAATATATAAATTTTATAAAAATCCGGTGTATATTAAGTTTTTGAAAGATATTAAGTGTTTTAAAATTTGATTTATTTTTAAAACAATGACATTTATGTAAATATATACGTCTCTAGTGGCTTTTTTAATCCGGTGTTATTTAATATATGTTTCTACTCTTGAATTTTATTGAAATTATATGATATAATAGAGCTTAGCAATTTAAATGAGGGCAACTTAGTAATTTAGGGGGTCTCTTATCCAAAAGAGATATTTCTTTATATTAATATAAGATTGAAAAATGAAGAATATCTTGTTAAAGTTCTTTTTTTCCCCATAAGACATGGATTTTCTTTCCAAACACATTCCACACATCTAAGGAGGGCGATTATGACCACACTTTTTTTGCCACGGTTTTATCATGTCATTCCCTACATTTCATCTTTAAGACTTGGTCTAAGCTACTTGTTGGAACACTACTCGGTCGAACTGGCAAGCGTTGCTATCTCAAGCTTGTTTGTCAAATTTAGTTGCCAAAACTATAAGTCTTGATTTCTAGTCTACCTATAGCTATGTCTCAGATTAGGATAGAATATGTAGTCGAGCTTTAGACTTCATGACGTTCATCGATTGAAGACGAAGAACTACTAAGGGGAGCTTGTGAAACTTCATCAACAAAAGGTGTGTGGAGACTTGAAACTCATCCATCACTTAGAAGTCTATTTCTTTTCTATCTCCTATTGAGACAAAAGTCGTATAGCTATATAGACTTTATATACACATTTGATATCTCGAGCTGAGTTTAACTCGCTTACATATTTCTCGAAATATGTGTTGGCAAGCTTTCGCTTTAACCAAGTTCATCTTTATTCTTGACGAAAGTCAAAAGATGATCATATGAAAATCGCATGGTAAAATCTTGCATGATTTGTGTGAGACAGTCATTTGAAGTACACTTAGAATGCTTCGTATTGATCTATTGATCACTTGAAAATTGCTTTGAAGATAATACTTTGTGTGAGACAGCTATTCCCGTCTTCCAAGAATGTTTCAATGATTAACATAGGGTTTAGAAAGATTAACCATTGATTGGAAATAACACAATATGCGTACTTGTATGCTAACTGTTGCAAGTTATTCAAAGTCCGGGAACCATAGTATGCATACCCGTATGCGTACTGGTTTGATAGTTGAAGTCCGGGAACTTAGTATGCATACCCATATGTGTACCGACTGAAAAGTTCGCATACTGGCAAACCCAGATCAAGTTTGGAACTTTAAGTATGCATACCCGTTTGCATACTTGAGTGGGTTAAGTTCTAAAATCGGTTTGTTCATGAACAAATACATTTATATAATAATGAATGCAATCTTTTGAAAACTGTGAATATAATATTCATGAATTGATTCGAGTGAATCAAAATCGATTTTGCTTCAATTGTGTCTTGTACAACTCCATAACTAGTTTCATTTGAGTCATTTGAACTAGTTGTGATTAAGATGAACAAGGTTGATATGAAAGTGTTCATATGTCTAACTTCAGTTAACTATTGTTGAGCCAACCATGTGCATACGTTTGGGTACGGTTACTCATACCTAAATGAAGTCACATTTCATTTGTGTATAACAAGCTGAGTTCGATCTAACGGTTGAAAGATATTAGCTTAACTCTAATCAGGTTTTCATCTAACGGTGATATTGAATGCTTTGTAACTAAGGTAGCATTGATTGCACACCCTGATTTGAAGACTATATAAGGGAGAACTCTAGCAACTGAGAATCCTAATCCCCACACCTCCTGTGTGATACTAGTTGCGACTAGAGTCGATTCTCCTTTAACCTAGGTTTTTCCTAAAACCATTATAGGTTAACAACGTAAAGTCTTCGCTGGGATTCTGAAGCCAGACCAACTATTTTCTCCATAGTTGCATGTTCTGATCTTACTTTGTTCTATCGTATTGAGTACCATCTTCTCTAAGATTTGTTCGAGATTTAATCTCCGATAGGTAAGATAAAAAGTAGTCACAAACATCTTCATGTCATCGTTTGTGATTCCACAATATTTTGTTTTGCTTCCATACGATTAAGATTATTGTGAGGTGATTGATATTACTAGGTTGTTCTCCGGGAATATAAGTCTGGTGTATCAATTGGTTCATGTTCACCTTGATTTATCAAAATACAGAACAAAAAACTCTTAGGTATTACTGTGGGAGACAGAAGACTTTTTTGTGTGAGACAGATTTGTTTATCAAGTCTTCAACTTTGGGTCGTAGCAACTCTTAGTTGTGGGTGAGATCGGCTAAGGGAATCAAGTGCCCAGAATACGGCGTGGTTTAAGAGGCGTAAGGAACGCGACTGTACCTTAATCAGTGTGAGATTGGTTAGGACTCTACTACATTCCGGTCAGAAGTTAACTTGTAGTAGGCTAGAGTCTGTAGCGGCTTAATCTGGACTACGTCCCGGGGTTTTTATGCATGTGCGGTTTCCTTGTTAACAAAATTTCTGATGTCTGTGTTATTTCTTTTCCGCATTTTTTTTTATATAATTGAAATATCAGAGGTTGTGCGTAGTTCAATCAATTGGTGAATCCAACCTTTGGTTGTCGATTTAAATTAATTGACGCTTGGATATTGGTCTTTGGTACCATCCAAGTTATTTCTCATATTAATCCGGCTCACAGATTTGTATTTTTTCGATTGCAGATTGATTTGAGAAATTGATATATAACTCTTGGATGTATTTTCCTTGATTGAGTCTGAATGTCTAGTTGATTCTCTTGGAAATATGTTGGAGTTAATTAGTCCATACAGATTGCCTAAACGAAATATTGGGTGTGGTTGTTAGATCCCCGCTTTTTCAATTGGTATTAGAGCAGGCAAACACGTTTAAGACCTCATAAGTCGGTGTTTGTAGCAATTTGACTCTATCGACAGAAACGTTATCTCTAATAACGTACTAGTTCAGAAATTACCAGATGTTTTTCAAAGGTTAGATTCACCTGAGAGAATTGTCACAGCTACGTCAATATCTAAACATTCTCTTGATGTAAAAACTGTTGATAACTGGGAAATATGCCTAGAAGAACAGTTGGATGAACCTTCTGACGAAGGTGACTCATATGTTGATAGAGATGTTGATGAGGATTCTCAGAGTATGTTAAGATTTTGGATTCGGTGGAAAATAAGAAGATGAAAACTTCTCATGTTACACCCTTTCTGAATAATCTATGTCGACAAAACAAGAAGTTGAAAAGGATTTACGGAGGTCTTTATGTTTCTAATCGCTCTTGCGAATCGTTCCTCAAAAATTCTGAGGAAAACATGAGTACAAAATCACTTGAATGTGATAATGTTTATCAAAAATACTTCTTGTGGAAGAAAAACTTACAACAGCTGAAGCAAGGATTAACTCCCAGCAAACAAGTTTTGATAACAGAGAAAGCGCTTATCTCGCTCGAAAAAAACGCCTCTAGGCTGATTTAACTATTGCTCTTGATAAAATCAAGATGTTGGAAGATGACCTGAAAAAGTTCAATACTAGCTCAAGCAAATTATCCACAATGCTAGGAGAAAGTAAAAATCATCGTGATACAGGAGGACCGGGCTATAAGGGAATAGATGCTCCAAGTATTAGCAAAGAGGTAAAATTTGTCAAGGCTAGTGATTCTTCTGAACAAAAGGTTTCTACTGATGAAAAAAGTGAAATACCTTCACCGGAAGTTAAGGTTCGAAAGAGCAAAGTATATCAACCTCCAAAACCAGCACATATGAATCCGGGTAAGAACGTTCCTTATATTTTTCATTATTGCGGAAACAAAGGTCACCTGGAAAGGAGACGTCGTTTTCGTATAAGGAATGAAAAACTTCATGATATTCTTGTTTGGATGTCAAAAGAAGTGATTAAATCTAGATCATATGTTAAGGCTAACACCCTTGACATTACGGGTTGTAAACGTTCAACCTTTAGGCAAAGGAATCAGTGTTGTGATAAACCCGGATTTGCCTATAAACGTAATACGAAGCCTTTTCACAATCGTAATGATTATAAAAGGGGTAACTTGGTAGGCTAAGGAAATCCCTACAGTTTTATATTAAAATGCAAGTGCACAGTGTCGATATGCAACATAGGGCAAGAACAGGTCGATCCACAGGGACTTGGTGGGTGTAGAGTTGAATCTAGAAGAAAACTAAACTGATTTATATTGCAATGTAACAAAAGGGTGTTTGTTGTGTCGATAAGACAAGAAGATTGATTTTTATGCTAAGGAAACAAGATTAAAAAGCAATATAGATGACACAGGGCTTTGAATACACCACCTAAATGCATATAAATTTCTGATTTGAAAACTTGTTCTCTCTTTAATCAAAGAACTATAGAGGTACTAGCCTCAAGTACCCTTGAAGATGTTATAAATCACTACTAATATGTATGACTTAACCTTAGCTAATATGCCAATCCCTAGTATTACCCATCTTTAGGGAATAGATAATCACAGATTGAACTAAATAAATTTATATAGGCTTGAACATCCAATAGAGAATTAACCTAACTACCAAGGATGCATCACATACAAGGTGGGAGTAATCTATTGTAATTCAGAGATTAAGACATGTTTAACAATAAAATTCCATGAAGAACAAATAAATCAAACCAAGAAATTTCTAATTATCAAAGGGTTTCATCTCTCCCTAGCAGAGATTTTTAGAACATAAGAAGATTGAAATTAAAACCTAAATATTACTACTACATCTTGCACCGGCTACTCCGGGCTTCCTTTCAATATACATATGCCTCCCCTATTTATACAAAATTTTCCCAATTCACAATCTCATTTTCAATAAAGTACAATTAGAAAATTAGGGGTTTTATGTTTACAAAACCCACCACTGATGCATGTCTTCTGTACACAGCAACCCTATTGTCTATTGTCTAATGATGTTGATGCTGCAGAGAGCTTGAAATTCAGACCTTCAGTTGTCATTCTAGCAGCTTTTGGAGACAGAATTAGCCAGCCTATTTTTCCTCAAATAATAGCTATCTAGGGTTAGCTTAAATGGGTACAAAGAAGACATCTTGGAAAAGATGGTGATGTAGGTACTTGACAACTTGAAAGAGAAGGAGACAAAGAAGTCGGCAATGATGGTCTGGTACACATAAGATAAAGGAGTGGGTGTAGTTTTCGGGTGGAGTAAGAAAGAAGACTTTTTTTAGTTCTGATCTTGGAAGTAAAATTGGTAAAGGTGAGAAAAGAGTTCCTTTGGGGGTTAGGCACTAACACATGGCTTGAGTATATGAGGATAACTTAAAGTCATATGGGCTTCTTCTTTCCTAAACGTGTGTAGCATCTGTTACTTGAACTTAGGCCCATTCAATCATCCACTATCAATTGTTAGCCAACACCTCAACTCTGATCCATTCCTGTTGCTGCTCATGCATCCACTTATATATATTGCACTGAAATGTCTAGCTTAACATGGTGCAACAACTTCCCATTGTTCAACCCTTCTTTGTTGACTCTATTTAGTCTCCTGCCATTACAAAAATCAGACTATTACCACATTTTTACTCGCAACGAACAAGAGAAACAAAATATATAAAATTTGGCACAAATATAAGAAATTAGTGCAACAAGACACCATAAACACCTACAAAATGATAAGAATATATACAATATTAGGTGCCTATCAAATACCCCCAAACCTGCCTTTTGCTCGTCCGCGAGTAAAATACAAAACCAACAGAAAAGTTCTACCTACACCATTGTCGCTGGTCAAAATATACCCACAAAGTTCTAGGAGAAAATATAAGCTCAGATTCCATGAAAGTGATACCTACATTCATTTTTAGCTCACAACAATTGGATATGTCAATCTATCTTTCAAAGGCACAATTCTAGCACTGAAACAACTAAGGACATGTGATAAGAGTGTAAAGTGTATCTATCTTAGACATGCATAAAGAATGATTTACTCTAGGAAGTTCTGACTGCCAATTAATAAGAGATAGTTTTTAGGCTAAGAACTGAATTCAAAGCCAAGCTAGTTGTCCAGCTTTACGAGAATTGTAAATGTTCACCTAAGAGTTGGTGATATTTCAGTTTACCCGCGTTGTACATCGATGGATACACCCTCCTTGCATATTACAAGACGTTTTACAACACATAACAACAGAGAACCTTGACTGCAATATTTACATTGACTACTCTCATTTTGAGGCAAGAGAGAAACATTAGCCTTTTTTTATTGAAATAGACATAACAACAGATAATGGATTTTTTTTCCAACTTTTTTTTTCCAACTTTTTTTTTTTTTGAAATTGAATTTTCATCTGACTTTTCAATAATAAGAGATACAAACACAAGATGACGCAACAACTTTACACAAAAGCTCAAAAATACATTACATGACACTTTTAGCAAGAGGCAGCCCTTTTCGATGCACCCAGTCAAATTCAATGGTTGCTTTTCTTAATGTATCCTCCAACTTCTATCCTAGTCAACCAGAGAACAAGCTAGTCAAGTCTCATTCAGTATTCTAGATGATTGGCAGCATACTTAACCTATGAAACACCGACGCTATACACGCTTGGTTGATCGTGCATGTGCAAATTTCTAAATCACATGTGAATTGTGCTAGAATCAGGGGTGCCTCATCATCTAGAATAAGAATCCTAAGATTTCATACATGCACGGGTATCACAATTCAAGGTAAATGAGCTCACTTTTTCATTATTATTTTTTTTAATTTTATATTGCAGAGTTTAGTTTCAAAATATAGCATAGTGATAGTCAATGGTATCTACTCTCTACCCCCAAACCTAAACTAAACATTGTCCTCACTGTTTCTAAAGATGAACAAAATTGTACTACAACATACCAAGAGAACCATGCACAAGGTCCAATTCAAAATGGATTTTTCTAGGGACGGGCAGACATACACATTCAAACTGTGGCTCCTTAAACACATTATATTTAGATTCAAAATGGTTCAAAAGAACTTGAGAAGCACACAGATCTAACCCAACGCTTGGAGCTGTCCACAAAGTGGGTTTGACAACCTCTCGGCCGACATTAAGACAATCATGTTGTGACTTGAGCAGGGAATCAGATCCGTCTAAGTTATTTTCATTTGTATCATTACACGATTCAACTCTCCCTAAGTCAGAAACAAGCACAATATCATGCTCATGTTCATTGAACAAATTAACAAGACCAAAATCAGATTCATGATTATCCAAAGCACCCAAATTAGTATCAGAACAAGCAGTATATTGCGACCTAGGAAGGGAATCAGACACATCAAATATATTTTCATGCATAAGATCATTAGTGTCAACAGATAATTCAACATTTCCTAAGTCAGACACAAGTTGTGTAGCATGCTCATCATCACAAAACAATTGCACAAGCCCCAAATCAACATCAATTTTATGCATATATAAATACTGAGATGTATGAAGATCAAATGAACTATTAGTAGTGGAGGTTTCTATAATGTGGTCTAACGTTTCAGAGTTGCAAAACTCCAAAATTCTGCATTCATAATTAATAACCTCTTCTAATACCTGATAGGCACATTTTTGTGTCTTATATAATCTCAATTGTATATATTATTAGTGCTCGATTTTATATTTATTATGGCTTTTTATGTCCCTGTAGGTATTTTTGGAGAAATAAGCTTTTGCGGCGAAATTGGCTAAAAAAGTGGTTTTTGCGTTCGTGGGAGAAAATTACTATACGGACTCTCACTTTGGATAAGGGGTAACCTAATTAATAAGGGGTGACTCATTTCCAGGCATCTGCTAAAGGGAGACCGGGACTGGATAGAGGAAGGTCACATTTCTTCACGTTTTCAAAAATGCATTTTTGGCGGGAAAGCATGTTACAGAACTGGCAGATTTGGAGATCGGATTCTGACGTGATTCTAGGGATATTCAATAGTTAACTTTGGTTGGATTGGGTGTGATATGACTAAACAGACCTGTTACAAGCAATTTAACCCAATCAATTGGGCTGGATAAGCCGGAAGAAGAGATCAAAGCTCAAACAGGACACGTAAGTTCTGTTTAGCTTCAAATATTTTGTGAGAGATTTTTGGGAGACTTTCACGCTGGAAATACACACACTTGGTCATGTTAAAGTCCTAAGAATAGTTTGGTTGCTATTTCGTAGCTAACAGCACGCGTAGAGAGTCACAGGAGAGATTTTCTCTCAACTGCATGCGGAGAAGAATAAAAATAATGCTCGCTATTAGTAGAGATTTTTGGGGGATTTGAGGACTATATAAGAGTGGGTTTACGTCATAGAAAGTTTATCAAGTAGTTAGGGGTCGAGCAGAGCGAATAGGAGGCCACAAGAACGAAAGGAAGGAATTTGTACCTTCTGCTGCTGCTGCCATTGGAGGACCTTCAAGAATACGAAGAACATACGCTTTTGAAATGTCGTTCTTCAACAGTTCCAACAGCAGCAGCCTGTGTCGCTGTTTACGGCAGTAAGCTTTTATCGTTGATTTCTGACGCTTCTGTGGGTCGTAGATTCACTGCTTTGTATTCTTTTCACTCTTTTAATCATATTTTGAGCATCAACTATGTATTTTGAGAACATGATTAATATGAGTAGCTAAATCCCAATACTGGGATGATGGAGGAAGCCATTTTTCAAGCATGTGATAATTCTAATAATTCTTTATGACTATTTTCATGGATTTTTAATTGATTTATGATTTTTATTGAATGGGTGTAATTTCGTTTGATGATGTATGCTTGGTCTATGTATTTTTGATACATCATGCTTGTGGTTTACAGTCATTGCTTTTCAAAAATCTATATTTGGCAAAGAATAAGAGTTCGTATGTCTAATATTTGAGCTATAATTGATTGGAATTATAATTTGAATCACATGGAATTTGGTGGAATCCTGAGTCTCAGTCTCTTGATCTTGTGACATATCTTTTGTATATATTTTTGTTTTTAAATCTTTACAAGTCCGAGCAACGAACTCTTATTTACCGCACGAAAAATACTCCAACAATACCATATCATCATCATCATCACATATACATGAAAAGCTTACCCCGTACAAACCGTTAGTGTTCTCTTCCCATACATCTTCCTCTAAAATAGGCGAACATGCATTAACATTCTCAGCAATAAGGAAAGAAACACCATTTTCAGAATTAAGTTCATGGGGAAAAACAAACATTTCGCATTCATAGTCCACATGCTCATCACTTCTTTCATTTGAAACTGAGGCAATTTTGCTCACTGCAGGTTGTAAACCATGTGTAGGGTCATCAGTACATGAAAGATTCAGATTGTTTCTCTTTCCTAGTTCACAAGTTGACGAGTATAGGTTATTCTCATGCATTTGATGAAAAGTATTGGCACAATGCATTTTAGACTGCTTAATGGCATGCAATTCAGAGTAGTTTTCACCCAAATGGCCTAAGCTATCACACAAGATACAAAAAAAGAACTCAGTCTGGTTACATAAATTGGGTGCATCAAAATTTTAATCTGTCCACTTATCTAGAGCTTCAACTCCCCTAATTAAGAATTCTATATTTGTATCAGAGTCAAAATCAACATTTGACTCATGTAGATCACCCATATCATGTGACAGTGTCCTAGTTTCCCTATAGGATTCCCATTGATGGGTTTTATCTGCAACTTCAGCTAGAAATGACCATGCATTGTCCACAGTTTTATCAATGAAATCACCATTACACATAGACTCAACCAAGGCTCGAGAATTAAAGTCTAATCCTTCGTAAAGAATGGCGACTAGTCTTCACTTCTCAAAGCCATGGTGAGGACACTCAAACAAAAAATTATTAAACCGTTCAAAATAATGAAAAAGTGTCTCTCTATCTAACTGAACGAACAATTAATACTTTGACGAATGCTGATGGTTCTATGATATGGAAAGAATTTTCTGAAAAATAGATTGTGAGTTGGTCCCAAGTGATGACTGACTGTGGTCTCAAACTGTAAACCATGCTTTAGCCCTTTCTTTTAAGGAAAATGTAAACAGACGCAACTTTAGAGAGTCTTCGGACATAGTTTCAAATTGCATAGTCCGACAGATTTTCTCAAACTCTCTTACATGATGATAGGGGTTTTCAGATTCAACCCCTCGAAATATTGGAAGCATTTGTATCATGCTTGCATCCAATTCAAATGGGCCATCGGTCTGGGGTAAGACAATACATGAGGACATACTTATTCTCACAGGATACATGTACTCATGGAGAGTACGGGGTCTATTTATACAATCACTCATTGTCTCAACCTAGGAAGATTTAACAACAGCTGAAAATGGGATTTAACCTAGGTAGTTATAACAGGGATGGATGATGAGGACTATCTAGACCATCAGTTTGGTCACAAAAAGCAACAATCTTAGCCTAGATAGCAGAGAAAACAGAAATCTTAGTAATCAGGCAAGCATCAATACACATATCAGAAGATAATGTTCATGAGAATCAAACCTAATTCTTAGAGTTGTGAACGCAGAAACAGTATGCTGTAGAAAATATATAGCACACGATACACAACAGATTCAACAAGTAAACATGTTACTCGGATATCACAGATTTATGCACAAAGGTACCAATGCCACTAGTTCACAGACAGTCATGGTATATCGTTCATACACAGATAGGTTTTGAGAGTGATACCGCCAGGAGAGAACCGGGTTTAGGCACGATAAACAGGTTGTCCTGCTCCTTTTTTTCCACTTCTTTGGCTTGTTTAACAGCTTCACAAGTACCTGGTTTACTCAAAAGAGATTTTCAGGACATAGAATCACACAGGTGAAGAAAATTCAGAGAGTATCAACACTGATTAACAGTTGAGAGGAGTCTACAATCTAATAATGATTTGGAGTTATTATTCTTGTTAACTATGACAGGCTGAGTTATCAATGACAACACATTCACAGTATGACAGGGCAAAGATGCTTCAGAGTGAAATTACAGACAAGGTTCAAAAGAGAAAAAGAATTTATAAATTGATATATTACAGGTGATGAACTACTAAATGACGCAAATTATTGACCTACAGATGTGACTTATATGAACAAAGCTACAACAGTTGAGTTATGCTATGAAATGTTCACCCACTGAAGTAGTTCAAGTGGACTGGTAAGTTACAGATGCAGGATATTATGAGATGCAAACTAACAAGCAATTACATATTGTATTAAGTTAACCTATAAACTGAAAAGGTTCAAAACAACAGAAAACCAACTACAGATTTTACTGACCAAAATAGAAATTAAAAGCTACAGCTAACCATTACAACCCTACATGACTAAACTTACTAATGAATATCTACAGGTGGAATATGGTTTTAAACTACGAAACAAAAGAAACTAATAGAAGTGCAACTAAGCTACAGAATACCACTAGATGCGACTGACTTGACTTACAGAACTCATATGATACAGGACCAAGGAACAAACTGAGAGGCAATTATGTTACAGAGAATGACGAACTTGAAAATGAGAAGTTACAGCTAATAATGCAAACTAAAATGCAGATTATAACTGAAATGAAGATGATAGGTGTAGAATACACCGTATTTACTATCTAGAGTTTTTGTTATTTTTCTTGTAAATTATGTATTTTACGTGTGTTTTGAGTTTTATAGCTACTTTGGAGTCATGCGGAAGAAAAGAAGAAGAAATCATCCAAAATTGAGAAAGAAGGATAAATTTATCATTTCATTGGCGAATACTATTGGGAGCCCAGCCAGCTGATGTTAAGGGGTGGCCACATGTTATAGGATATCCACTGGGGTGTCTTCCTAGCCTGCAGTGGGGCACCGTTATCCATCCCCAAACCACCTAACCCTAAAACCGAGAGTTTATTCTCTCGTTCCTCATTTTCTCAGTCATTATTTACTCCTAAAACAGAGACGAGAGAAACAACAGCCGTTGTATATCTGATTGATCGAAAAAGGGGATCTGTTATTGAATTAATGAGATCGACAGAGATGTTGTTAATGTGAGAAGAGATTGACGAGTTCTGCTGAATTGAGATGACAAGAAGGAGATTTAAGGGTTTTTAACTGAGAATGAAATCAAGAAATTGTGGTTGCTGACATTGAAGATTGATGATGGTCTGCAACTGAAATTGAATCATGGAAGATGAGCGTGATGCTGTCAATGAAATGGGTTTGTGGTTATGTATAAGGATTAGAATTGATTGAGGTTGAATCTGAGATGAAATTGATAATGGGTTCGATCTGAAGAATGAAAATGGGTTCTTGCTGCAATGGGGTTTATGGTGGAACTGAATTTGAGAGATGCTGATGTTGTTGGTGACGCTCAAGGGTTGGCTGAAATTGATGTTGCTTTGAGTTTTGAACAAACACGAAATCGAACAAAGCTGGAACTGATGTTGCGGCTGATTTGAGAATTCAGGGGCTGATAGAAGATGGGTTTGATCTGTGTTGAGTAAATCCGAGAATTGCTAAGATGGGATTTGTTTCCTCTGCCAAGAACAACGAGAAATTGAGTTGTTGCTGCTAAGAAGAAAATGGGTTTGATTTACTGAGATTGGTGTTGAGCTGATGAGTGAAGCTCTGCTGCAGGAATGAAGACTATAATTGTTAGATGTATGCTAGGAATGTCACAGGTATGGAGCTGAAAGAATGGCCCGAACTTGGCCTGGGAATACACCTGAAACAGAAGAAACTCTGTCTAATTTTTCCCTCTGATGAGTCAACTCAGTGACCGATCCAGCTCACTTGTCTCAGACCAGTCATCCGAGTTAGAACCTGACTCGGCTGACATCCCTTCCTTTGACCCGATTGACTGGCGATGACCGTTAGTTTGACTGTTAACTTAAATGGCACCGTGACGGAATATTCCGTCGACAGAGAAGTATATCCAGTGACCGTCGGCGACTTTTCAGACCGATTTTCGGTGATCCCGAGGACTTTTCCAGCGACCCAAAAATTATAGCTTTTTGTGTAGATTCTTCTCATGTGTGTGAATACTTAGATTTGGAAGTTGGATGGAAACTGGAAGATTTGGAGAATTGGACTTAAAATTGGAATTAGGCTCAAATTGGGAAAGTGGTGTTATTATGGAATGAGGATTCTATTCCTAAGAGGATTGCTAGGAAATTGAAGCCTATAAATAGAGAAGTTCTCTACACAACTTTGACACACCTCTACACACACAACACTTCTCTTTTCTTAATTCTTTGTGTGAACTCCTTAGCATGTGTAGCTAATTTTCTTATTGATTGAGGATGAATTCCTAGTTCTTGACATGTTTTGAGTTTTGTTTTAAATCTACTTTGAAGTTTTCACATGATTATCGTTTGTTTTTACTAATAGAAATGTTTATACATTCATGGTATATTGATAGGTCGTTTAGGATGTATACTAAATTGATTTGTTAAATAATCTAAAGCTAGTGAATGTTAGGGGATAAGTAATCGTTTCTTGACTCTTTACACAAGTGGCAAACACGAGATCTTGCGGAGGGATTCCGTGGAGAAATTGTGTGTGGAAACAACGTTAGCAAGTAGACCTTGAGCTAAGAGTCTAACTACTAATATCAACCTAATAAATTCATAAATCTTAATGCATTTAACTAAATTACATCTTGAGTGAGCTACTACTAGGTGGTTTGGTGAATAGAATCCGGTAGTCGAGAACTTCTGTATCTGGTGATACTAGGGATTTAGGGGTTTAACACTAAGCTAGATGCTTTACCTACGATTGGCGATAATCTGTGACTAATAAAAAGTGGAAAAGAACATAACTTGAATTATTGTTTTGCAACGAAGAAGGATTCCCTGATCTAATCTCTCTTATTGATTTCAACTTTATCTTTTTAATTGCTTTGTTTATTCTTTTACTTTATAAAATATAAAACCCCCCCTTTTTTGTGACATTATAAGACAACTAAAACCTCTTGCTCCTCGTGGGAACAATCCTTACTATCGCTATATTACTTGTTAATTAGTGAGAAAAATATTAATTAATTTGTTGTGGTTACGACACGCATCAGAAGACTACTCTACAATATGTTGACACAGTACAAAAAACAAATTTTTACACCAATACAACTGCTATATAGCACTTATTTCCACTCATGATTCAGTCAGTACAATGAAAAGTGCAAAAAATCCAGGATGGATGCACTAGATGTTAACTAAACTACAGATGTGGTATGATGCAAGACAATGATGCAAATGATTATGACAGAAGATACTGAAAGAAACTTACCTAGATGCAAAGTACAGAATGCAAGATATGGAACAAATGGATTATACTAAGTTACGCTATAATACCAGAAAAATAATAATCTAACACATATGTACAAACAATAAACTAAAAAATCAGTAAGTAAAGACATAAATTTAGCTACACCGCTACCGAGTCCCGGCAACGGCGCCAAAAACTTGGTAGGCTAAGGAAATGCCTACAATTTTATATTAAACTGCAAGTGCACAATGTCGATATGCAACATAGGGCAAGCACAGGTCGATCCACAGGGACTTGGTGGGTGTAAAGTTGAAGCTAGAAGAAAACTAAACTGATTTATATCGCAATGTAACAAAAGGGTGTTTGTTGTGTCGATAAGACAAGAAGATTGATTGTTATGCTAAGGAAACAAGATTAAAAAGCAATATAGATGAACTAGGGCTTTGAATCCACCACCTAAATGCATAGAAATTTCTTATTTGAAAACTTGTTCTCTATTTAATCAAAGAACTACAGAGGTACTAGCCTCAAGTACCCTTGAAGATGTGATAAATCACTACTAATATGTATGACTTAACCTTAGATAATATGCCAATCCCTAGTATTACCCATCTTTTCAGGGCATAGATAATCACAGATTTAACTAAATCAATTTATATAGGCTTGAACATCCAATAGAGAATTAACCTAACTACCAAGGATGCATCACATACAAGGTGGGAGTAATCTATTGTAATTCAGATATTAAGACATGTTTAACAATAAAATTCCATGAAAAACAAATAAATCAAACCAAGAAATTTTTAATTATCAAAGGATTTCATCTCTGCCCTAGCAGAGATTTTTATAACATAAGAAGATTGAAATTAAAACCTAAATATTACTACTACAGCTTGCACTGGCTACTCCGGGCTTCCTTTCAATATACATCTGCCTCCCCTATTTATACAAAATTTTCCCAATTCTCAATCTCATTTTCAATAAAGTACAATTAGAAAATTAGGGATTTGATGTTTACAAAACTCACCACTGATGCGTGTCTTCTGTACACATCCACCCTATTGTCTAATGATTTTGATGTTGCAGAGAGCTTGATATTCAGACCTTCAGTTGTCATTCTAGCAGCTCTTGGAGACAGAATTAGCCAGCCTATTTTTCCTCAAATAATGGCTATCTAGGGTTAGCTTAAATGGGTACAAAGAAGACATCTTGGAAAAGATGGTTGTGTAGGTACTTGACAACTTGAAAGAGAAGGAGACAGAGAAGTCGGCAGTGATGGTCTGGTACACAGAAGATAAAGGAGTGGGTGCAGTTGTCAGGTGGAGTAAGAAAGAAGACTTTTTTTAGTTCTAATCTTGGAAGTAAAATTGGTAAATGTGATAAAAAAAAGTTATTTGGGTGTTAGGCACTAGCACATGGCTTGAGTATATGAGGCTAGCTTAAAGTCATATGGGCTTCTTCTTTCCCAAACGTGTATAACATCTGTTACTTGAACTTAGGCCCATTCAGTCATCCACTATCAATTGTTAGCCAACACCTCAACTCTGATCCCTTCCTGTTGCTGCTCATGCATCCACTTATATATATTGCAATGAAATGTCTAGATTAACATGGTGCGACAACTTCCCATCGTTCAACCCTTCTTTGCTGACTCTATTTAGTCTCCTGCCATTACAAAAATCAGAGTATTACCACATTTTTACTCGCAACGAACAAGAGAAACAAAATATATAAAATTTGGCACAAATATAAGAAATTAGTGCAACAAGATACCATAAACACCTATAAAATGATAAGAATATATACAATATTAGGTGCCTATCATAACTTTGTAGAGACGAAGACGAGATTCGACGCTCCCAACTGGAGAAAGACTAATTTTCAAAAGAATAGTCAATCCAATTCTCTTTCTAGAAATATAGAAGAGAGTGATGAGAAGAAGGTTCCGATTGTTCTTAAACACACTCAGAAGTGGATACCAAAGAAATTCAATGATGCTTTAAGTGTGAAAAGGAATGATCACCCAGAAAATTCCATGATTATGGAGAAAGCAGTATCCATGATGTTGGAAGTTAAAAGATACTTTGGAAAAATGAATTTGGATATGAAAGGTTCTAAAAGTGATCTCTTTCATGATAATTAAAAAGTGGAACACAAAAATTGGTGGAAGAAGAAACGAAATAAGCTAAAAACTATAGATTGTGAAAATCCATGGTTGAGGAAAAATCGGTTTGTTTCACCTGTGGTGAGCAAGACATTGTTCACCTCAACATAACTTGTTTATGTTGAAAGTGCATCCTCACCAAGAATTGCCCTGTTATGTATACGGTGAGGGAAGCACAAGAATTGGGGCACACATATTATGTTGGGTAAGATTTTTAATATTTTTTGTAACGTTTTGGTAACAGTGTGGAATTCGATTGGATTCTTCTAAAAGGTATGTTTCTAAACTTGAGCAAGATTTATATTTTTATTATTTGCTTAAATTAATTATAATGACCCATGTACCTTGTGCTTCGTTCATGTCCACCTAACTTGATTTGTGTTTAAGGTTCTTAATATTTCCGGTTTGAAAATAGTTGTTCGGGATGTTTTTGGCTTCACGGTACACTTCAGGTATGCATAACAGTTTGCAAACTGATTTTTTGTATTAAAATCCAAGGAAATTCGTTTGCATACCCGTTTGCAAACTGAAATTTCAGTTATTCCCGTTTGCATACCAGTTTGCGTCATGGCCAGTAGATGTCGTTTTTCGGTAAACTTGTTTTGGCCGTAACTTCTTCGTCCGAACTCGGAACGACCTCATTCTTTTTGCATTCTCTTCCTCTTTGAATTCTCTTCAAAGAGATGTCGTTTTTCGGTAAACTTGTTTTGGTCGTAACTTCTTCCTCTTTGGTCTTTATCCCATCTCTTGTGTTTTGAGTGTTTTGCTCCGTTTTGTCGCAGTTGTGCCACTTCTCTTGGACTTAGGCACTTGGATTCTTGGAATACCTCTCTTATAAGCTTTGTTGTAGCTATTTTAAGAATGTTGTCGGTGAGAAGGAAGTGATTTCATATAGCGATTGCCAACGGATTTTCATCTTACAATGTTTTTAGATTTAATTAATTTAAATTCTAAAGTTTATTTGGAAGATGATTTTGAAATATTAATCTTTATTGGTTTTATATATTTTAAATAATGTTATGGGATATGTGTGTTTGCGTCCGTGAACTATGATTGTCCCATATATGTCAAAAGTTAAGTCTATTATGTCATTATGCAAATATTGATGGAGAATAAAGTGAACTTTTGATGACAAAGATTAAGTCTATGGTATCATTATGCCAATATTGATGAAAAATAGAATGAATCTTTGTATATTCCGCAGTATTGATGTTTACTTGATCCACTTATATATGAAAGTACTGTATGGTTCCGTAAGTTTTCCTATGTTGAGCATTTCCGATTAAATTAATCATGGGTTCTCTTGTGGTTAATTTTGTTAGAGCACTGCTCGGTCGAACTCGCATGCGTTGCTATCTCAAACATGTTTGTCAATGTTAGTGATCAAAATTATAAGTCTTGATTTCTAGTCTACTTATAGCTAAGTCTCGGACTAGGATAGAAAGTGTAGTTGAGCACAAGACGCCATGGCGATCATCATACAAAGACGAAGAACTACTCAAGGAACTGGTGGAACTTCATCGACTAAAAGGTATGTGGAGACTTGAACTTATCTATCACTCAAAAGTCTATCTACTCTGGCTGGGTTTGGTAATGCTTTTATTTTTCCAAAAGCACTTTCAAAATTTATATATGTCAATAATTTTTGAAATTAGCGTTTGCTAAAAAAAAATAAAGTGCTTTTTATCAAAAGCACTTCCCAAATTCCTCAACTTTTAAAAGCTGGGAAGGACGAAGGAGCTTTTAAAAGCTAGAAAAGCATAAGCTGTGGTCCCACCAAAATTTAATGCTTGATTTATCATTTTTATCCCTACTTTATTTTATAAATGACAAAAATTACCCTTATAACTTTTTTATTTCTTGTATTTTATTCTTTAAATATTATTGTTTTTTATTCTCAAATTATTTTATATACCAATTCTTTTAATTTCTCACTAATACAAATAAATTTTTTATTTATTGGTCACTAGTAAAAATAAAAATAAATTAATTTTACTTTGATTTTCTGTTTGAAAATTATATATATATTAAAAAGGTGGAAATTTCTGAGGAGCCTAAACTTGGTTCCTCTCTCTTCCAAAAACCCATTATTAAGATGGTACATATATGTAGCCCAAAAGATAAAATGTACGGTTAAGATTAGTAGCTTAGATTAAATTTGTATTTTCATATTTTTTGGAGGACTAAATTAACCTTCATGCAAACCGTATTATTATCTAAATTAATTTTAAAAAATTGGTTGATTAATAATGGGAGATTTTTATGGGAAGATAGCGTGTTGCCACAACTATATTTATGGCTGGTTAAAATTTGTTAGATCTAAAATTCCGCCTTACCTTCCTTTTCGTCCTTTTTTTTCTTTCATCATTGGCTACACGACTCCATTATTAGTCCGGACTCTTAAATCTCCGGCGTTTTTCAACTGTTACGAATCCTTTCTTTTTTCCTCAAATATTCACTCCTCACATATTTGGTTTGAATTTGGTACATAGATAAGCGCTACAATGTGAAACGCTATTGGCTTGGGAGATAATAGTCACCTACTTGCATATAGTTGGGTTTGGAAATTAATTCAAATAGGGTGGGTGTGGGTTTAGGATGTTTGTCTTTTCTTGTGGAAGAAAATTCGAGATCTTGATTTATTTTTGTGGATCTTGATTATTGATTCTTTCTTCTTCTCTCTTTTTTTCTTTTTTTGGGATTTTTCTTGATAAATAGGTGATAAGTATAATTATCTCAACATGTGATAATTGCGATTTTCAACATGTGATAAATACGATTTTCGCTAATGATAATTACACTTGTGATAACTGGGATTTTTACGAGTGATAAATACATGTTTCACGATAATGAAAAAGAAAAACAATGGTTTTCCTATTAATAAACTGTGATAATTTCATCTATCACAAGAATGATATGTGAAAAGTCCATTTTTCATGATACGTGAAAATTTCATTCTTCACAGCAGTGAATCATCGGTTATCTAGAATCCGAAGAAACTACAATGATAATATATGTGATGATGGGGATTTTCTCATTGGCTGTAAAACAAAAGAAAAATAGAATAACGTAAAAGATAAGTTATACCAAAATATGCAAGGTCTAATATTTGATGGAAAATACGGAAAAGATTGTAGGAGAAATTGGCGGTAATTGAGTTAATTTAGGGATCTTTCTTGTTTTATCTTATTTTGACTTTTCAAAACTGTGTATTTTCTAAAATAAAATAAAATTGGGTTTATTATTCTAATTCAGTTAAAGGTTATTCATGTAATCTAGTCAAACAATTACTAATTTTGGGTTCTATATATTTAGTATCTTAATGGTGGGTTTCTAATACGCAAAAATAACAAAATGGGCTACAAATATTTTCCCCGGTTAAGTAAAGTAATATTTTTAACAATCATAATAATAGTGACCATTAGTAAATTTAATATTATATATTTATATTTAATAAGAAAAAAATAAATTATTTTTAAGCCTAATAAAATTAAGTAAAACTATTTTCAGAGTCTGTTTTTGTAATTTGCTACAACAACAATGGTTGGATTAGATATTTTACCAAACACACTTCAATAAAAATATTAATCATCTTTAACAACAATGGTTGGATTCGATATTGACTAAGGGGGAGTGACACATATCACCATAGTTTTGTTGTCGAAGTTGTGATACAATTGAACTTTGATGTTGTGTAATAATAACATGACACTGTATAACAATGATTGAGAATTCTTGTTTTCTCATTGTTATGACTACGAATTTTCAACAACGGTGATACTAAACTTACAACCTTTGGGATCATTGGAGTACTTGGAAGTGACGAAGATTTCGAGTAATGTTGAAGAACCAAGAAGATCAGGCATGTGAAAGAGAAGCTACAAAAGTTTATTTATCTATTTTTTTATTCCATATGTATTGATAGTTTTGTCACTAAAATTTACAAAGGGGGAGATTGTTATAGCACTGTTCGGTCGAACTCGCATGGTTGCTATCTCAAGCATGTTTGTCAACGTTAATGTAGTTGAGCTCAAGACTTGATTTCTAGTCTGCTTATAGAGAAGTCTCGGACTAGGATAGAAAGTGTATTTGAGCTCAAGACTCCATGGCGATCATCATACAAAGATGAAGAACTACTCAAGGAACTGGTGGGACTTCATCGACTAAAAGGTATGCGGAGACTTGAACTTATCTATCACTCAAAAGTCTATCTACTCTATCTTCTATCTTGAGACAAAAGTCGTTTTGCTATATAGACTTTGATTATACACATTTGCTATTTCGAGCTGAGTTTATCTCGCTTATCTATTTCTCGAAATATGTGTTATTAAGCTTTCGCTTTGGCCAAGTTCATCTTTACTAGTGACGAAAGTCATATTAAGTTTCAATTACTTGAAAATTGCTTTGACGAAAAATAGTGTGTGAACAACAATTATATAACGTCCTCTAAGAATGTTTCAATGATTGAAATGAGAGTTTAGATTATATAACCATGGTTGGATATAAATATTGTGTGGTAAATCATACATGTATAAGTCCTTATTCCTTGAACCAAAGTATGCGTACTTTGCTGCTCAGGAAAACCGGAACTAGAGTATGCATACCCAGTCCGCGTACCAACTAGAGTCCGCATACCCGGAAAACCGGAATTTCTGCTGGAGTTTGTGAATTGAAAACAAACTTATTCCGGGTACTTAAGTCCGCGTACCAGTCCGCGTACTTGAGTTGGTTATTTTATAAAAACGATTATTCGTGAACTTAAACTTATATTAACTAAGGAATGCAATTTTGCAAACCGTGGCTATAAAGTTCATGAAATCGATTCGAGTGAATCAAATCGTTTTTGCTTCGACTGTGTCTTGTATACTTCTATAAGATCTAAGCAATTGAACAACTCTCTAACTAGTTCATTTGAGTCATTTGAACCAGCTATGGTAAAGAAGAATATGGTTGATATGAGAGTGCTCACATGGCTAACCATTTGGTTAACTACTGTTGAACCAAATAGATGCACATGTTTGGGTACGGTTACACAAACCTAAATGAACGTGCATTTCATTTGTGTGTAACAATCTAAGTTCCGATCTAACGGTTGAAAGATATTAGCTTGAATCTAATCAGGTTTTCATCTGACGATGAATATTGAATGCCTTGTTACTAAGATAACATTGATTGCAAACCCTGATTTGAAAGACTATAGAACTCTGGAAACTGGGAAACCTAATCCCTACACCACCTTTGTGATACTAGTTGTATTAGCTAGAGTCGATTCTCCTTTAACCTTAGGTTTCTACCGAGACCCTGTAGGTTAACGACTTGAAGACTTCATTGGGATTGTGAATCCAGAACGATACTACTTTTCTTGTAGTTGTGTGACCTGATCTTGCTGTTTATATCGTACTAAGTACAATCGTAAGATTGGCTTGAGATTGATTTCTCCGATAGGCAAGATATAAAAGAAGTCAAAAACATCTTCGTCTCATCGTTTGTGATTCCACAATATCTTCTTTCGCTAGTCGATTAAGATTATTGTGAGGTGATTGATAATACTGAGCTGTTCTTCGAGAATATAAGCCTAGTTTATCAATTGGTTCATATTCACCTTGATTTATCAAAAGACGGAACAAAAACTCGTAGGTATTTCTGTGGGAGACAGATTTATCTATTACCGTAGACTTTTCTGTGTGATACAGATTTGTTTATTAAAGTCTTCGACTTTGGTCGTAACAACTCTTAGTTGTGGGTGAGATCATCTAAGAGAATCAAGTGCGTAGTATCCATCTGGGATCAGAGACGTAAGGAGCGCAACTGTACCTTGAATCAGTATGAGATTGATTGGGGTTCAACTACAGTCTAGATCGAAGTTAGTTTGTAGTAGGCTAGTGTCTGTAGCGGCTTAATACAGTGTGTGTGTTCAATCCGGACTAGGTCTAGGGGTTTTTCTTCATTTGCGGTTTTCTCGTTAACAAAACTTCTGGTATCCGTGTTATTTCTTTTCTGCATTATATTTTGTTATATAATTGAAATATCATAGGTTGTGCGTTAAATCAATCAATTGGGAAATCCAACCTTTGGTTGTTGATTGAAATTGATTGATACTTGAACATTGGTCTTTGGTACTGTTCAAGTGATTTATCTTGTATTCAATTAGACTCGCAGTTTTTCATTTTCTTGAGTAAGTATTGAATCGAGAAAGAGAGATATAACTCTTTGATATACTTTTATTAAGATTGAATCTGACTGTCTAGTTGATTCTCTTAAAAGTATATTGGAGTTAGTCCATACAGATTGCTAAGCGAAATATTGGGTGTGGTTGTTAGACCCCCGCTTTTTCAATTGGTATCAGAGCAGGCAAACACGTTTAAAGACTTTAAAAGTCTGTGCTTGTAGCTATTTGACTCTATGGAAAGGAATTCTATATCTATAAACGTACCACCAGTCTTCGATGACTCAAACTACCTATGGTGGAAAATTGCTATGCGTGCTTTTCTTAAACTCGTGATTTTCAAACATGGGTACGTGTTGTTAATGGCTATGATCCTCCGGTTAATACAGAAGGCGATTTATCTATACCTAAGGATATTGGTAGATATAGTCCAGAAGAAATCCTTGCTGCAAAGCAAATTTTGATGGCTTTAATGCTATCATACATGTTATTACCCAAGATCCTCAGCACCATGTGACTACGTGCACCAAGTCTAAAGAAGCCTGGGATATCTTATAAACCGTATTTGAAGGAAATACCAGTGAGAAAGAAGCTAGGCTTCAAAACCTAAATTCTGATTGGGAAAACCTTCGTATGGCAGATGAAGAAACATTTGATGATTTTAATCACAAAGTGTCTGAAACTGTTACTGCATCTTTTGCATTGGGTAAGACCATTCCTGAAAAGGACATTGTGATGAAAATTCTCAGATCATTGCCATCTAGATACAATTCTAATAAGCATGTAATCGTTGAAGGAAATAATCTCGCAACGCTGTTGTTGATGGTGGTTTTTAGTTCAAGGTTAAAATTGTAAAACCTCACATTTAATGTGTCATCACTCTGCAAAGAAACGGAGCCATGTAAGGTGATGAGTGTTCAACCTCTCCACTGACGCATTTGTTGAGCAACTCAATATGTTCACATGAATTTTATCCAGACTGGTGCATGTAGCAACAATCCCAGACTAAGCAATTGATCCGCCATGGATTAGTAGGTGCAAAGTCCTACCCAAAATCATAAAGCAAAGAATAAAGGAGCCGTGGAGTAGGAGCAACAATGAAAGGAAGCGTGGCCAAGTGGCGCTGGCGCCACTTGGCCACGCCCCATGCTACCCAACCGTCTCTTACTCCTTTGTCGACCAATCAGATCTCTTTAAACCTGCTACACTCCCATGAGTTGTGGCGGACCCATACTTGCCGTCTCTATTCCCCATCGACCAATCAGGTCGCATTAAACCTACCATGCGCACCAGAAGTGTGGATGCACTCGTACTTGGCCGGCCCCCTCTTTTTATTGACCAATCAGGTTTTTCTAAACCTGCCACAATATTAAAAGAGGTGGAATTGCGTCAAGTGGTCACCATGCCAAATTGGCTTCCCAAAGATTGTACAAACAACTGGGAACGTTTGGTAAACAACTTTAGTATGAGCTACATGCCAAAAGTTTCGTATGGATATCTAGAATAACATACTAACAATTCAGGAGTGACGAGCTAAGAGATACAACATAAAAGGCGAGCTAAGTCATGGCTGAAAACTGACAGAATCCCTCATGAATTCTTCCTGAGTTTTACTGTCGGGTTGTTTTCACCTCCTAAACAAGCTCAAAACCTAAATATTCCCTCCCGGTGATATAGGAAATTCTTTTCTGATCAGAATGGATGGGCGGACCGTCAAAATCCGAGTTCGTACGAGAATTCTACAATGATTTTAGTGAGGGTCCCACATCTGAATTTTCTGATTACGAAATTTCATGAGTTAACAGAAATTTATGTAAATCATCTCGGCCATCCAACTTGTCTAGCCAACTCAAATGGTTTATATTGAATTTGGGCCAATCATCTCATCCATCCACGGTCACATGTCGCATGCCTTATGCGCTAATTAGGGTTTTGACATGTCAAACCGTAATTTAGGCAAAGTTGCCAGGCGCCAACAGAAGGTAGCCATAATCAACGACTACCCTTCTTCATGAGATGCAATCTCAGCCATCCAAGTTTTCCACCGAACTGACACACTTTTGGCAACTTTTAGGCGACCAGCCACCTAAGTCTAGTGGCCACGACTACGCCAGGAGCCTCTTGCACCACCGTGCCACTGGAATGCATGAGCTATGCCATCCATGCCGCAATGCGGCTGGCGTACCCTAAAGCGCCACTGTGTCATTATCAGGCGCCAATAGAAGGTATCCATAATCAACAACTACCTCATGAGATGCAATCTCAGCCATCCAAGTTCGCCACCGAGCTGACAGGCTTGTGGAAAGTTTTAGGCGACCAGCCGCCTAAATCTAGTGGTCGTGGCTACGCCAGGCGCCACTTGCACCACCGTTCCACTGGCATGCACGATCCATGCCAAGCCATGCTGCATTGCCACTGGCATACACCAAAGCGCCACTGTGCCATCATCAGGCGCCAACAGAAGGTAGCCATAATCAACGGCTACCCTTCCTCATGAGATGCAATCTCAGCCATCCAAGCTCGCCACCGAACTGGCAGACTTGTGACAAGTTTTAGGCGACCAACCAAGACGAGCCTACTAGCATCACATGTTATTTTCCTGCGGCAAGCCTCTTGATTTTAACTTGGCGCACGTAGCAAAGTGCTACATGTTTTTCACGAAAACACTCGAGACATCAAACATGTCACAAACTGGGGGATACTCATCAGGGTATTGGTCTGGCGGTTTACTGCGTGCGGCGTGCAATACGCCCGTTACAAGAAAGTGTCATAAATAGGGGAGGTTAGTAATGACTAGAAGTAATGGTGTAAACGGATCCTTCATTATGGAAACATAATTCCTGACATTACACGTTACACGTTACTCCACTCTTCCACTACTAAATCGTTTCCACTTCCTACGAGACCAGGCTACGTTTTATTACGACTTGTATAAATAGGTTTCACCTATTTCCACCAGACAACAAGTTTTGGTCGGAGAACAACACAGTATCCAGAAATCACCTGGTAGCTTTCCATTCTGCTAGCCAGTTCTACTTTCTGATACAAGTCATAAACAACCACACCTTCAGAATAAACTATTATGGTATCAACACTTTCTTCGTTTCCCTCCCTAAGACCAACCCTTCTCCCTTCACTTTGTGACCGAAGCAAGCCTGGAACGGCCATTTCTTGGTTTAGGCCAGGATTGTACAAATTGATCTCTCAAATCATAGTACTCCTGTGCAGTGCATTGTTTAGGGTCTAGACTCGTTTCTCACCCACACACACAAAATTACCAAAATCGGCAGAAGCAGTTTTCACCCTCAAACAATTGGAGACCACGGTGGGATATTAATCTCTCGATTGCAATATCAATTTCCAATTTCCAATTTCATTTTTCAATCCCGATCTCAAGATGGTAGAACTCAAGTCCGGATCAGCAACAAACCCTGAAAACACTAGCGCTGAAATCATCCTCGGTATTAACGTTCCTTCTAGTGGCATTAATACGCCACCTGTAAACACCAGCGGCGCGGAAAATGTTCCTTCAGGCGTTACACCTCCGATCACCAGAATCAGAGCCTCTGCTGCCACCCCCAACGTTTCTTCAAGTGTGACACCTCCAACCGTCACCAGCACCGCTGCTACTCCACCATCAGGACGAGAGACTGGATGAACCAGAGGAAGCCGGTCTCCTCTTACCACTATTGATTTGATGGAAAGACAAAAGGTTCTCGTAAGTATCAGACATACATGGCTACAACTCAGAAAGAAATACCTATTTTCCTCAAGACACTAACGGAGTGGCCACCACAAGAGTCACGTCAACCCCAGATGGAGCTGACAAGGAATACTTTTAACATCCGGCGCAGGCACTTCAGCAGGACGCGCATTTATAGATGAAGAGGCTCGCGTTGCTCTTGAATGCCCAGTAGAAGAGAATCAGCAATCCAATTTCATCACACGTGAAGATCAGGAATGACTTCTCCAAAATCGAGGCAAAGAAAATCAGCAACCTTCCTGAGTTCACAGAGACCCTTTTCCCGTCAGGAAATGTATGATTTCTGGGAACTTCGCCCACAAAATTGTGCAGTCTATGATGAAACATTTATGTGAGATTCTGTATTTCTCCAAGGCGCAACGTCAAGACATATTTGCAGCCCTCAACCGCACTGCATCAGGAAAGCATATGTTTCCAGCCAAGGAAGTCGTTCCCAAACCCTAACCTCTCATGAAAAGCACAATTTATAGATGGAACTGGGGACTCCTAACCACTGTTCACTTGAAGGATGTCGAGTTTGACGGCACGCTGATTGACGCGGCCTCCGACTTCAACATTGTAACCGTCAAGGCTCTGAGAGTTGCAAGGTAAAATCAAACAGAAGAAGCGTATTCTTTCCCATGAGGATAAAAACACGACTTGCCGACCAGCACTATTTGTGTCGTCTTCCCATATGATATATCGTATCAAGTCGTTTTTCGAAGTCAAGGGTTAATAGCGCCCTCACTAGAGTTTTGTCTAGGAGACGCTTCAGCATTTCTCTCCAAGAGCCGCTTCAACGTTCTCTCCAGAAGTCGCTTCGCTTCAACGTTCTCCAGCAGCGGCTCCGCTTCAACGTTCGCTCCAGAATCCGCTCCGCTTCAGCGTTCTCTCCGTAAGTTGTTCCAGGATCCAAAGCCGAAGCTTCAGCGTTTTGCTCCATAAGCTTCGACGTCCTCTCCAAGAGCCGAAGCCGCTTCAACGCCTCCCTCCTGCCAAAGATCGTGTCGTGTCCGCCACTTCTTCCCACCAAGGATCGTGCCGTAGCCGCCACTTCTTCCTTCCAAGGATCGTGCCGTATCTGCCACTTCTTCCTGCCAAAGATCGTGTCGTAGTCGCCACACTCCTCCCCGCCAAGGATCGTGATCGCATCCAGCCAAGGTTCATAGTTGTGGCCACCTTTTGTTTCATTCCATCAAAGACCTGGGGACTTTTGTCCTTCTATCAACTCGTCATCATCCTGATGTCATCACTAACGCCTGATGTTGCTCGCTCATGGGGGAGCCTAAAATACCCATAGCCCAATCATGCGCGAAGGACATGCCTAGCGGAGACAGAGATAAATAACTATCCTTAAACTTAATGTTTTATATCTATTAGGCATATTCAATAAATTTTAATATCTTAGTGTTGAGACGTGCAAATTCCTCAACACCACTATTGTGTTGCCAGGCATGCTACCTGAACACACCTTTCCTATTCGTGTTGAGACGTGTAAATTCCTAAACACTCACTATTGTGTTGCCAGGCATGCTGCCTCAACACATCCTTTCTCTTAGTGTTGAGACGTGCAAATTCCTCAACACTCACTACTGTGTTGCTAGGCATGCTTCCTCAAAAAATTCTTTCTCTTCGTGTTGAGACGTGCAAATTCCTCAACACTCACTAATGTGTTGCTAAGCATGCTTCCACAACACATTCTTCCTCTTAGTGTTGATACGTGCAAATTCCTCAACACTCAATACTGTGTTGCTAGGCATGCTTCCTCAACACACCCTTCCTCTTAGTGTTGAGACGTGTAAATTCCTCAACAGTCACTATTGTGTTGCTAGGCATGCTTCCTCAACACATTCTTCCTCTTAGTGTTGAGACGTGCAAATTCCTCAACACTCACTACTGTGTTTCTAGGCATGCTTCCTCAACACATTCTTCTTCTTAGTGTTGAGACATGCAAATTCCTCAACACTCACTACTGTGTTGCTAGGAATGCTTCTTCAACACACCCTTCCTCTTAGTGTTGAGACGTGCAACTTCCTCAACACTCACTACTGTGTTTCTAGGCATGCTTCCTCAACACATTCTTCTTCTTAGTGTTGAGACGTGCAAATTCCTCAACACTCACTACTATGTTGCTAGGAATGCTTCTTCAACACACCCTTCTGATGAGTGCCAAATAATGTATATATTTATCCCTTTTTGTTGGCATTTTAACTCATCTTTTGTGCATTAATTCTACATTTTATCCCATATTCTGTATTTTCATTGTTTTCAAGAATAAATATTTTTCTTACTTAATTTTGCATTTTTAGGTAATAAATAAAGTCTGGATGAATTGCGGAGCGGAATAGAGCAGAAAAGTAGTGAAAAGCCGGGAGGAATTACGCAAGGAAGCCGCAAAGAATGGAGCGCACGTCCAAGAAGCTGGAAGTGGGCTCAAGAAGAAGAAAGTTGTTCTTAAAGAAGAAGTGGGCTCAAGGTTTTCCAAGCCCAAAACCCTTACCCAAACCCATTTTCTATAACCAAAACCGCCTCCATCTTCAGCCGTCGGATTGGATCCATCTCATCATCCGATGGTCGCTCCTTCATCGCGCATCAAAATCTGAAGCTCCTGCAAAACACCATA
This sequence comes from Papaver somniferum, assembly GCF_003573695.1. Lineage (NCBI taxonomy): Eukaryota > Viridiplantae > Streptophyta > Magnoliopsida > Ranunculales > Papaveraceae > Papaver > Papaver somniferum. The sequence continues at coordinate 203,238,966 of NC_039359.1, forward strand.
GTGCCTAAATTCCAAGCCTTCAGATTAGATCATATTTAGATCCTACGGTCGCTTCTCTGCCTGTTCATCAAATATCGATACTTCCGGTTAACACTACAACACCTAACCTCGATCTTCGCCGTTGATTTTGTTGTATCAAAGCATCCGACGGTCGCTACCAGCCTCTTCAGGGGTAGCCATCCGATTCACCTACCAGCTTCGCATCCAGTGACTCAGATTCGCCAACATCGAAATTTGATATCCCGCTTCACACACTAGCAACCTATACCTATACCCTAAACTATCGACCCATTCTTCTCCTCTTTCTTTCTTCTTCTTCCCCTCTCCTGCAACAGTGACCCTTCCCCCAAATCACTCCACCATCTTCTCCCCCAAATCACTCCACCATCCTTTCCCCAAATCATTCAACCATCACCATAACCTCCACCATCACCCGACAGAACAAACCCCCAAACAATCCCCCTAAACCTAGCTGTTTTATCCTCTCTCACCAACTGTCCTAGGTGAGGTTGATAAAACATCTCGATTTAGGGAAATTAATGATAGCAGAAGATTCAGGAGGGAGCATAAGGACGATTCAAAGCATGGGTGCTCGATTTCAAGGCTCAATTTTCAACAAATTAGGTAACCCTAATTTCTGATTTTTGGGGAAAAGGGGGAAGAACCCTAATTTTAATCTGTGGGTATAAATATGTACTGTTGGGTTGTGTTATAGACTATCTCTGGGCTAGCCAGTGAACAATTTATTGAATCAATTCTCAATTTCCCAATTTCTGTTTAACAACAGTTGAATGTGTGTTTCTTGTATGTATGTTGCATTTGAATTTAGTCTGTTGGATGAATGCTTTGGTTATACTCATGTCTAGCATGAGCTAATTCACTGCAAATAGGGCTCTGATGAAGCCTAGTGCACTGTTGGATGATGCATGGTTAGGATAGTATTCTTATTGCCTGTTTGCTTGAGCAATGAGAAGTACTCAGTGCTCTGGCATGCCTGTGATTGATTGTGCTGTCAAAAGACAATCAATTCTAGGGGCATATCAGTGAGCAAGCTGATTTTCATCTCATTCTAGATGTATGCATAGGAACTCCAACTAAACCTAGATTGCATTGCTTGATTAGGGCACAAGGTGGATTCAATTGCCTTAGTTACTTCACACAATTCTGCATTTTGCTCTTTGTCAGTCACTATTACTCAATACCCTTGCCTTAGGCTGCTGCCTTTGTTTCACTTCTACTCTAGAAACTTGTCACTGTCACTATAGTCACTGCCATTAGCTCACTGTGAACTTAGCTAGGAAGACTTCTTGTATGCTCCTCTCCCTGTGGACAAACCCCCACTCATCACTATATTATAAATCTTGACCTTGTATACTTGCAAGTGTTTTGTGTGCTCCCCATTTTCACACTAAGTTTTTGGCGCCGCTGCCGGGGAGCTGGCTGCCATATTTTTGAAGTTTTCATAGCTGTTGTGGCCTTGTTGTGCTTGCATAGTTGTGTGTGTTCATTGCTATCTTGTTCACTTGCTAACTGCTGCTGGAGCTGTGCATTATTTGTTGTTGCTGCCAAGCCTGCTGCCAAGCCTGCTGCAAAGCCAAGCTGTGCTGTGCTGTTGCTGCTGCTGTTGCTGTTGCTGCTGGTGCTGGTGCCTTCTCTGCCAAGCTGTGATGTGTTGTTGCTGCCAAGCCAAAGTCTGCTGCTGCTGTTGCTGTTGCTGCTGCTGGTGAACCAAAGCAACTGCTGCTGCCAAGTGAAGCTGCTGGGCTGCCAACTGAAGTGAAGCTGCTGGGCTCTGCCCTCTTCTAGTGGGCTTGTACTTTTCTGAATTGGGATTCACCAAGTGCTGCTGGGCTCTGCCTCCTTTTGTTGCTGGGCTCGTGGTCTTCTGTGAGCTGGGCTTCGTTGCTGCTGCTGCTGGGCTCTGCTCCACCTGTTGCTGCTGGGCTTGAACATGAGCTGCTTAGGACGATCATAAAGCCCAACTGGGCTTTGCAACTAAAAGCCTATTTTTGGGCTTCCCTCCAAAAAAACAAGTAAGCCTAACCCATGAGTTAACCCACTTGGGCCTCATTTAAATTCAAATTCGGGCTTGTAATAATTAATTTAATTATTTATTTGGGATTGTAATAATTTTTATTTATTTTCTTTCTTTTTTCTTTTTTTTATTTGGGACTGTAATTATTTTTTTTTTTTTTTTTGTGTTTTTTTTTTTTTTTTTTTTTTCTTTTTCTTTTATGGGCTTGTCTTAATTATTATTATTGTTTTTATTTTCTTTTATGAGTTGTGCTAATTTATGCTAGGTTTAGTTCAAAATTTTTTTTTCAAAGCCCAAATTTTTAAACCAAAAAAAAATCCCTTTTACCAAAACCCATTCAAAACCAAAATCTTCATAACCCTTGTGGGCCAAACTGTTTCCGATTGCTCTGTCTGACCAACATGTTAGTTAAGGTACCTACTAGGACATGATTGTGACCTACAGAGACCAGACAAACAGACTTGTTAGAATTAACCCAGACGAACCTATCGAAATTCTAAGTTCTGAGGGAGACAGTCCAGATCAACCAGAAACAATGGGAGAACCCCGTACCCTCAAGGATTATATGTACCCAACTAGAGCCAGTCAACCTTCTTGTATTTGCTGCCCGAGGCTAATGGCCATTATGAGCTGAAATCAAGCACAATACAGATGCTTCCTATTTTTAGAGGTGTTGAGAATGAAAACCCGTACCACCACGTGAGAGAATTCGAGGAAATTTGTGGAACTCTGCGTTTCACTCAAATGACCGACGAAACCCTGAAGTTAAGGCTTTTTCCTTTCTCCCTGAAAGATAAGGCAAAGGCCTGGCTCTATGCTTTACAGCCTCAATCCATCATGACATGGGATGACCTCATAAAGGAGTTTTTCAAAAAGTTTTTCCCGAACCACAAGACTGCGACAATTCGTCAAAGTCTGAATAGCTTTGTGCAATTAGAAGGTGAGACCTTAGCTAGATACCTGGAGAGATTCAATGAATTATTGCTCCAATGTCCCCATCATGGTTTTGAAAAATGGAGACTTGTGCAAATTTTGTATGAAGGTCTAGATGTGTCCACCCGAACAACGGTTGAGTCGATGTGTAATGGTCTATTCGTAGATAAAACTGCTGACGCGTCTTGGGACTTCTTGATTGAAGTAGCTGAAAAGACGCAACAGTGGGAATCCATCCGTGAAACCAGAAAGACTACATCGAAGCAAAGGCTTTTAGGATTTGTTTTGAAGCGGATTTTATTTTGAGGGAAGAGAGCAAACAAAAATGGCATCACATCAATAGTTAGGAGATTAGAAGAGTTAGAACTACATAAAAATTCAAAACCTTCCACCACTACTCTCCGAGAACATGTCGCTTCGTCTGTTTGTGCTGCTTGTAACGACCCCAACCATCAATTCCAAAATTGTCCAGATTTGCTTGCAGTCCAGGAGTCTAGGCTTGAAACAGGCACATGCCATGTTTCAAAAAACCAGAGCAATAACCCTTATTCACAGACCTACATCCAGGATGGAGAAACCACCCTAACTTTTCATGGTCAAAAGGACCCATCAAGGAAGGACCATCTCAACCCAATCAGAGTATCAAAACAATCAGGGATATCAGAACAATCAAGGTTAAAAACACGAGAAACCCTCAACAACAATCAAAACTCTCAAAACACAATCATATCCTCAACACAATACCGACAAGAGATTATCCACCCTAGACGGAAATGTTCCAGAGTTGATGCAAAGTCAGAAAAATCTAGATCAAAAGATGGATCAAATATGTGAGAGAGAAAAGGGTAAACTTCCGAGCCAACCCCAACAAAATCCAAAGAGGATATTTCAAACAGGCACAACATCCTGCACTGAAACCTCACCTGATCAAATCCATGCCATTACCACCCTCCGAAGTGGTAAAGTCATCGAGAACAACGTGGGCGAACCTAATGAATCTGATACAAATTCCACTGTCTCCACAACCCCAGAAAACCAAAGAATCTGAGCAAGTTGGAAAATCTGACAATTCTACTGCTGTGAATGTCCCTTTGCCAACTCATCTTCCTGTTGCCCCATTTCCTCAAAGATTGATCTATCAACAGAAAAGTACCCATTACAATGAGATGTTAGATCTGTTCAAGAGAGTCAACATCAACATTCCTTTTCTTGAAGCAATCAAGCAAATCCCTGCTTATGCCAAATTCCTCAAAGACTTGTGTACTCAAAAGCGCAAGCTCAATGTGCAAAAACGTGCTTTCTTAGCTGAGCAGGTGAGTTCCATCATTCTGAACAAAACTCCACCCAAGTTTAGGGATCCAGGATGTCCAACAATTTCTTGCACTATAGGAGAACACACGGTCAATAAAGCGTTATTAGACCTAGGTGCAAGTGTTAACCTACTGCCATATTCTGTTTATGAGCAGTTAGGTCTTGGGGAGTTGAAACCAACATCTATCACTCTACAACTGGCAGACCGATCTGTCAAGATTCCTCGTGGAGTGGTCGAAGACGTTTTGATCAAGGTTGACAAATTCTATTTTCCCGTAGACTTCATTGTCTTAGACACTCAACCTGTACAAAACCCAGACTGTCACATTCCTGTCATCTTAGGACGTCCTTTCTTGGCTACGTCCAACGCGATCATAATTGTCGGAATGGAGTGTTGAAACTGTCTTTTGGTAACATGACGGTAGAATTGAATGTGTTCGATATTAGTCAACAACCTGTGAATCTTGATGATGATGATGTGCATGAAGTTAATATGATTGAAGGATTAATGCAAGATTCGTTGACTAACATTCTATCCGTCGACCCCTTTCAAGCATGTATGGAGAACTTTAACCCTAGATTCCTATGATGATGCATACTGTAGTGACGTCCTATCTCTGCTCGAATCTGTACCTCAAATGGACGTCACTGAAAGGAAATATGAAGTGGAACCACCCTACTCTCTGATTCCAAGCTTATTCCATCCATTGTTGAGCCACCCAAGCTTGAATTGAAAACATTGCCTAGTACGTTGAAGTACGCATTCCTAGGTTCTTCTGATACTTTACCTGTCATTATTTCATCATGTTTAGACACGGAACAGGAAAGTAAGCTTTTAGAAGTACTTAAGGAACACAAAGAGGCCTTAGGATGGACCATCTCAGATCTCAAAGGAATTAGTCCCACCATTTGCATGCACCACATTAACCTTGAAGAGAATGCCAAACCATCGAGGGAAATGCAAAGGAGACTTAATCCTAACATGAGAGATGTAGTCAAAGGAGAGATCCTGAAACTACTTGATGCGGGTATCATATACCCAATTCCCGATAGCAAATGGGTTAGTCCCATTCAAGTTGTGCCTAAGAAGTCAGGCATTACTGTTGTTCAGAACGACAAGAATGAATTAGTCCCTACTCGTACAACCACAGGATGGCGAGTATGCATCGACTACAGGAAGTTGAACACAGTAACAAGGAAGGATCACTTCCCGCTCCCTTTCATTGACCAAATGCTAGAACGTGTGTCTGGACACAGTCACTACTGTTTTCTAGATGGCTTTTCCGGTTATAACCAAATTCACATTGCTCCAGAAGATCAGGAAAAAACTACATTCACGTGTCCATTTGGGACGTTTGCTTATAGACGTATGCCCTTCGGGTTGTGTAATGCACCTGCTACTTTTCAGCGTTGCATGATGAGCATTTTTTCTGACATGATAGATAGTTTTCTCGAGATCTTTATGGATGATTTCTCGTTTTTGGTTCCTCGTTTGACGAATGTTTGAAGCATCTTGCCCTCGTGATATCCAGATGTAAAGAAAAGAACCTTGTTCTAAATTGGGAAAAATGCCATTTTATGGTGAATTCAGGAATAGTTCTAGGACACATCATCTCAGAAAAAGGAATTGAAGTGGATAAAGCTAAAGTTGACCTCATTCAACATCTACCACAACCTTGCTCTGTGAAGGAGATCAGATCATTTCTAGGTCATGCTGGTTTTTACCGGCGATTCATCAAAGATTTCAGCAAAATCTCCAGACCTCTGTGCAGTCTTCTCTCCAAAGATGTTGCCTTCAATTTCGATGCTGCTTGTGTGAAGGCATGGGAGGAATTAAAAACCCTTCTCACCACCGCTCCTATAGTCCGACCACCCGATTGGAAGCTTCCGTTCGAACTTATGTGTGATGCCTCTGATTATGCTGTTGGTGCTGTTTTAGGACAGCGAGTTGATAGACTACCATATGTGATATACTATGCTAGCAAAACCCTTAATGATGCCCAACTCAATTATTCAACTACCGAGAAGGAATTGCTTGCCGTCGTTTTCGCATTAGACAAGTTTAGATCTTATCTGATAGGGTCTAAGATCATCATATACACAGACCATGCGGCTTTGAAGTATCTTCTTTCCAAGAAGGATGCTAAAGCTCGCCTTATTCGATGGATACTCTTATTACAGGAATTCGATCTCGAAATCCGTGATAAGAAAGGTTGTGAGAATGTGGTTGCTGATCATTTGTCTAGATTAACTTTAGAGTCTATTGATGAATGTGAGCTGATTAGAGAATCATTCCCAGATGAACAGCTGATGTCTATCTCAGACCTTCCTTGGTTTGCTGATATTGTTAACTACCTCGCTACAGGTAGGATGCCCTCACGTTGGTCGAGACAAGACCGCTCTAAATTCCTGGCTGAAGTCAAACATTTCCTTTGGGATGACCCATATTTGTTTAAGTACTGTCCAGACCAAATCATTAGGAGATGTGTCCCCAACACTGAACAGAAAGATGTGATATCTTTCTGTCATGACCAAGCATGTGGAGGCCATTTCAGTGCCAAGAAAACCGCTGCAAAGATCTTGCAGTGTGGATTCTATTGGCCATCATTGTTCAAGGATTGCCATGATTATTGTGTTGCTTGTGAACGCTGTCAAAAGCTAGGAAGCATTTCGAGGAGAAACATGATGCCATTGAACCCCATTTTGATTGTGGAGATTTTTGATGTTTGGGGGATAGACTTCATGGGTCCATTTCCCATGTCTGACAGCAAGTTGTACATCCTAGTCGCAGTTGATTACGTTTCTAAGTGGGTAGAAGCCATAGCAACCAGAACAAATGACCACAAGGTGGTACTTTCATTTCTAAAGGAGAACATATTTCACGTTTTGGTACCCCTAGAGCTATCATCAGTGACGGCGGTTCACATTTTCGTAACAAGTACTTTGAGTCTTTAGTACGCAAGTATGGCATAACTCACAAGGTTGCTACTCCGTACCACCCTCAGACTAGTGGACAAGTGGAAGTGTCTAATAGGGAAATTAAGCACATTCTGGAGAAGACGGTCAACCCGTCCAGGAAAGATTGGTCATTGAGATTGAATGATGCTTTGTGGGCCTATAGAACAGCTTATAAGACACCAATTGGCATGTCCCCCTATCGTCTAGTGTATGGAAAGCCGTGCCATCTACCTGTGGAATTAGAACATCGTGCCTACTGGGCAATCAAAGAGCTGAACTTTCTCTGGACGAAGCTGGAATTCAAAGGAAACTTCAACTCAACGAGTTGGAAGAATTGAGAAATGAGGCTTATGACAGTGCCAAGTTATACAAGCAGAAGATGAAGATGTTTCATGACAAGCGTATTCTGCGCAAATCCTTCACTCCTGGTCAGAAAGTCTTGCTGTATGACTCCCGATTACATCTTTTTCCAGGAAAACTGCGTTCCAGATGGAAGGGTCCGTACCTAGTACGCACAGTTTTTCCTCATGGAGCTGTAGAGCTGGAGGATGTCTCCAACAAGAACGTTTTCAAAGTCAACGGGCAGAGATTAAAGCCATTCCTTGAGCCATTTCCACCCGACATTGAAACAACCAACCTGGAGGACCCAGTCTATGTGGACTAAACTGGTCCACTCTTTCCCTAAATAACCAAAAAGTTTTCCAAATCTTTCCCTAAAAACCAAAATTTTTCGTTTTCCCATCAAAACCAAATGTCCCAACAAAACCAAATTTTTCCAAAAAGTCCAATCCCATTAAAAACCAAATTTTCTTGTAGATAATGTGTTAGTTAAATTTCCTTTTGTATATATTTTGTGCTCATCCATTGTGACTCCTAATATGATGGATTTTTGCCTTGAATAACGGAGTTTTAATCGAGCTGCCGCCGTACAATCGGGTATTCTCTCTCCTTTTACTCTACTCAGCATGTTCCTCTTCATATATTGTTTTATAATTCTTTCCATATTTTGAAACATTGAGGACAATGTTTAGTTTAGGTTTGGGGGTATAGAGTAGATACCATGATAATTTGCCATAATTGAAAACGAACTCTTTTTTTGAAAAAATTGAAAAATTCCAAAAAAAATTGAAAAATCAAAATTAAAAAAAAAATTAAAAAATGAAAAATCATAAAAATGGAGCTCATTTACCTTGAAATGTTGACTCTTGTGCAAATATGTATTTTATTAGGAGTCTTAGTCTAGATATTTAGGCACCCTGATTCTAGCACAATTCACATAGTGATAAGAAATTTGCACGCGCACGATCTACCAATACATGTATGGCCTCGATCTTCAAGGTGTTTGATAGGAAGTTACGATTGCCAATCACTTTAGAATACTGAACGAAACTTGACTAGCTTGTTCTTTGGTTGGTTGGGATAGAAGGTGGAGGTTACATTAAGAAAGACAACCATCGAATTTAACTGGGTGCATCAAAAAGGGCTACCTCTTGCAAAGTGTCATGTAATCTTTTGTTTCCTTTTGTATGTATCAAAAGTGTTTCCTTTCAAAAAAAAAAAAAAAAAAAAAAAAAAAAAAAAAAAAAAAAAAAATATCAGAAAAATACAAAAAAAAAATCAAGTATTTATCAATTCCATCATCTCTTGTTCCAAAAATAAAAGAGAATAGTCAATGTAAATAAGAGTCATGTAAATAGTCATTTTGTTGTTTTGTAATAAGCAAGGAGGGTGTATGCCATTGATGTACAACGCGAGTAATTGTGAAATACCTCCAACTCATTCACAATTCTCGTAAAGTCCGGACAGCTAGCTAGATTTCGACCTCAGTTCTTAGCCTGAGAAACTATCTCTTGGTGATTAGTAGTCATAACTTCAGATCTTTCTTTACACATGTGTAGATACACTTTACACTCTTATCACATGTCTTTTTTGTTATCAGTGCTAGGATTGTGCCTTCGATAGCTAGATTGACATCTCCATTTTGCTGTGAGCTTAAACTGTTTTGCACATGTCACATTTGATGGAATCTGAGCTTATATTTTGACCTAGAACTTTGTAGGTACGTTCTAAGCAAACCTTCACGAGACTTCAACTCGTCCACTAGGGACACTTAGTGGTTTAAAAGGCTTAGTGCATACGCTAAATGCATTCGAGAGACCAGCGACAGTGGTATAGTTAGGATTTCCTTAGTTTTGTTTTACTTGAGGACAAGTAAAATTCAGGTTTGGGGGTATTTGATGAGTGCCAAATAATGTATATATTTATCCCTTTTTGTTGGCATTTAACTCATCTTTTGTGCATTAATTCTACATTTTATCCCATATTCTGTATTTTCATTGTTTTCAAGAATAAATATTTTTCTTACTTAATTTTTTGCATTTTTAGGTAATAAATAAAGTCTGGATGAATTGCGGAGCGGAATAGAGCAGAAAAGTAGTGAAAAGCCGGGAGGAATTACGCAAGGAAGCCGCAAAGAATGGAGCGCACGTCCAAAAAGCTGGAATGGGCTCAAGAAGAAGAAAGTTGTTCTTAAAGAAGAAGTGGGCTCAAGGTTTTCCAAGCCCAAAACCCTTACCCAAACCCATTTTCTATAACCAAAACCGCCTCCATCTTCAGCCGTCGGATTGGATCCATCTCATCATCCGATGGTCGCTCCTTCATCGCGCATCAAAATCTGAAGCTCCTGCAAAACACCATAGTGCCTAAATTCCAAGCCTTCAGATTAGATCATATTTAGATCCTACGGTCGCTTCTCTGCCTGTTCATCAAATATCGATACTTCCGGTTAACACTACAACACCTAACCTCGATCTTCGCCGTTGATTTTGTTGTATCAAAGCATCCGACGGTCGCTACCAGCCTCTTCAGGGGTAGCCATCCGATTCACCTACCAGCTTCGCATCCAGTGACTCAGATTCGCCAACATCGAAATTTGATATCCCGCTTCACACACTAGCAACCTATACCTATACCCTAAACTATCGACCCATTCTTCTCCTCTTTCTTTCTTCTTCTTCCCCTCTCCTGCAACAGTGACCCTTCCCCCAAATCACTCCACCATCTTCTCCCCCAAATCACTCCACCATCCTTTCCCCAAATCATTCAACCATCACCATAACCTCCACCATCACCCGACAGAACAAACCCCCAAACAATCCCCCTAAACCTAGCTGTTTTATCCTCTCTCACCAACTGTCCTAGGTGAGGTTGATAAAACATCTCGATTTAGGGAAATTAATGATAGCAGAAGATTCAGGAGGGAGCATAAGGACGATTCAAAGCATGGGTGCTCGATTTCAAGGCTCAATTTTCAACAAATTAGGTAACCCTAATTTCTGATTTTTGGGGAAAAGGGGGAAGAACCCTAATTTTAATCTGTGGGTATAAATATGTACTGTTGGGTTGTGTTATAGACTATCTCTGGGCTAGCCAGTGAACAATTTATTGAATCAATTCTCAATTTCCCAATTTCTGTTTAACAACAGTTGAATGTGTGTTTCTTGTATGTATGTTGCATTTGAATTTAGTCTGTTGGATGAATGCTTTGGTTATACTCATGTCTAGCATGAGCTAATTCACTGCAAATAGGGCTCTGATGAAGCCTAGTGCACTGTTGGATGATGCATGGTTAGGATAGTATTCTTATTGCCTGTTTGCTTGAGCAATGAGAAGTACTCAGTGCTCTGGCATGCCTGTGATTGATTGTGCTGTCAAAAGACAATCAATTCTAGGGGCATATCAGTGAGCAAGCTGATTTTCATCTCATTCTAGATGTATGCATAGGAACTCCAACTAAACCTAGATTGCATTGCTTGATTAGGGCACAAGGTGGATTCAATTGCCTTAGTTACTTCACACAATTCTGCATTTTGCTCTTTGTCAGTCACTATTACTCAATACCCTTGCCTTAGGCTGCTGCCTTTGTTTCACTTCTACTCTAGAAACTTGTCACTGTCACTATAGTCACTGCCATTAGCTCACTGTGAACTTAGCTAAGAAGACTTCTTGTATGCTCCTCTCCCTGTGGACAAACCCCCACTCATCACTATATTATAAATCTTGACCTTGTATACTTTCAAGTGTTTTGTGTGCTCCCCATTTTCACACCACCTTCCTCTTAGTATTGAGACGTGCAAATTCCTCAACACTCACTACTGTGTTGCTAGGCATGTTTCCACAACACATTCTTTCTCTTAGTGTTGAGACTTGTAAATTCCTCAACACTCATTATTGTGTTGCTAGGCATACTTCCTCAACACATTCTTCGTCTTAGTGTTGAGACGTGTAAATTCCTGAACACTCACTACTGTGTTGCTAGACATGCTTCCTCTTAGTGTGGAGACGTGTAAATTCCTCAACACTCACTACGGTGTTGCCAGACATGCTGCCTCAACACACCTTTCATATTCATGTTGAGACGTGTAAATTCATCAACACTCACTATTGTGTTGCCAGGCATGCTGCCTTAACACATCCTTCCTCTTAATGTTGAGACGTGCAAATTCCTAAACACTCACTACTGTGTTGCCAGGCATGCTGCCTCAACACACCCTCCTCTTGGTGTTGAGACGTGCAAATTCCTCAACACCACTATTGTGTTGCCAGGCATGCTGCCTCAACACATCCTTTCTCTTAGTGTTGAGACGTGTAAATTCCTCAACACTCACTGCTGTGTTGTCAGGCATGCTGCCTCAACACACCTTTCCTATTCGTGTTGAGACGTGTAAATTCCTCAACACTCACTATTGTGTTGCCATGAAAGCTACCTAAACACATCCTTCCTCTTGGTGTTGAGACGTGCAAATTACTCAACAATCACTACTGTGTTGCTAGGCATGCTTCCTCAAACACATTCTTCCTCTTAATGTTGAGACGTGTAAATTCCTCAACACTCACTACTGTGTTTCTAGGCATGCTTCCTCAACACATTCTTTCTCTTAATGTTGAGACATGCAAATTCCTCAACACTCATTACTGTGTTGCTAGGCATGCTTCCTCAACACATTCTTCCTCTTAGTGTTGAGACGTGCAAATTCCTCAACACTCACTACTGTGTTTCTAGGCATGCTTCCTCAACACACCCTTCCTATTAGTGTTGAGACGTGAAAATTCCTCATAACTCATTACTGTGTTGCTAGGCATGCTTCCTCAACACATTCTTCCTCTTAGTGTTGAGGCGTGCAAATTCCTCAACACTCACTACTGTGTTGCTATGCATGCTTCCTCAACACATTCTTCTTCTTAGTGTTGAGACGTGCAAATTCCTCAACACTCACTACTTTGTTGCTAGGCATGCTTTCTCAACACACCCTTCCTCTTAGTGTTGAGACGTGCAAATTCCTCAACACTCGCTACTGTGTTGCTAGGCATGTTTCTTCAACACATTCTTCCTCTTAGTGTTGATATGTGTAAATTCCTCAACACTCACTATTGTGTTGCTAGGTATGCGTCCTCAACACATTCTTCCTCTTAGTGTTGAGACGTGTAAATTCCTCAATACTCACTGTTGTGTTGCTAGGCATGCTTCCTCAACACATTCTTCTTCTTAGTGTTGAGACGTGTAAATTCCTCAACACTCACTAAATAACAACTATATAACGTCCTCTAAGAATGTTTCAATGATTGAAATGAGAGTTTAGAATATATAACCAATGTTGGGTAACACATATATGTATAAGTCCTTATTTCTTGAACCAAAGTATGCGTACTTTGTTGATCAGGAAAATCGGAAAACCAGTCCGCGAACTCAGTCTGTGAACTGTCGGAGGTTCTCGACCCGAGAAAATATGCTGGAGTTTGTAAACTCTTCCCGGGAACTTAAGTCCGCGTACTTTAGTTGGTTATTTCTAAAGACGATTATTCATGAACTTAAACTTATATAAACTAAGGAATGCAAGTTTGCAAACCGTGGATATAAAGTTCATGAATCGATTCGAGTGAATCAAATCGTTTTTGGTTCGACTGTGTCTTGTATACTTCTATAAGATCTAAGCAATTGAAAAACTCTGTAATTAGTTCATTTGAGTCATTTGAACTAGTTATGGTAAATAAGAATATGGTTAATATGAAAGTGATCATATGGCTAACAATTTGGTTAATTATTGTTGAACCAACGAATGTACATGTTTGGGTACGGTAACATAAACCTAAAATCGTGCATTTGATTTGTGTGTAACAAGCTAGGTTTTCATCTAACAGTGAATATTGAATGCTTTGTTACTAAGATAACATTGATTGCAAACCCTGATTTCAAAGATTATATAAGGGATAACTCTAGCAACTGGGAAACCTAATCCCCACACCTCCTGTGTGATACTAGTTGTATTAGCTAGATTCGATTCTCCTTTAACCTTAGATTTCTTCTTGTAAACCAGGTTAACGACTTAAAGACTTCATTGGGATTATGAAGCCAAACCGATACTACTTTCTGGTAGTTGTGTGATCTGATCTTGCATATTCTATCGTACGATTACAATCGTAAATATTGGCTTGAGATTGATATCTCCTATAGGCAAGACATAAAAGTAATCACAAACATATTCGTCTCATCGTTTGTGATTCCACAATATCTTCTTTCGCCGCGTCAATTAAGATTATTATGAGGTGATTGATAATACTAGGCTGTTCTTCGAGAATATTCCGGGTTATCAATTGGTTCCTGTTCACCTTGATTTATCAAAAGGCATAACAAAACTCGTAGGTATTTCTGTGAGAGACATATTTATCTATTACTGTAGACTTTTTCTGCGTGATACATATTTGTCTATTGAAGTCTTCGACTTTGGGTCGTAGCAACTCTTAGTTGTGAGTGAGATCATCTAAGAGAATCGAGTGCGTAGTATCTTGCTAGGATCGGAGACGTAAGGAGCGCAACTGTACCTTGGATCAGTGTGAGATTTATTGGGGTTCAACTACATTCCAGACCGAAGTTAGTTTGTAGTAGGCTAGTGTCTGTAGTGGCTTAATACAATGTGTGTTCAATCCGGACTAGGTCCCGGGGTTTTTCTGCATTTGCAGTTTCCTCGTTAACAAAATTCTGGTGTCTGTGTTATTTCTTTTCCGCATTATATTTTGTTATATAATTGAAATTTCATAGGTTGTGCGTTAGTTCAATCAATTAGAATATCCGACCTTTGGTTGTTGATTTACATTGATTGACACTTGGATATTGGTCTTTGGTACAATCCATGTTATCTCTCTTATATTTAATCAGACTCGCGGATTTCTATTTGCTTGAGTAAGAATTAAATCGAGAGATCGAGATATTATAACTCTTTGATATACTTTTTTAAGATTGAGTCTGGTTGATTCTCTTGAAATTGTATTGGAGTTAGTCCATACAGATTGCTAAGCGAAATATTGGGTGTGGTTGTTGTACCCCCGCTTTTTCAGTATGTTCAGATACCAAGAGGTAGAGGAATCTTTTGTTGTATAAGTGCTGCATAAATACTTTCGTCTTCTAATGATCTCCCATGACTTTTTTCTGAAATGCTTGGTTCTCCTAAAAGTTCAGAATATTCTTCTTAAAGTGAATGTTGTATGATTTTCACCACCGTCCACATACTCTCTCACAAAATTCTTCTCTATCATGAAACCTCTAGGAAAATTTTTTGTCATAAATCTTGGAGCATTCCACATCAAAAAAAAAAAGCAATCTTACTAGGTGTTTGATTACTTGATTTTCCTTTTTCATTAAGGGTGATTTCATTTTGTGAAGAGACCATAGCCATTTACTTAGGTTTCTTAAGATGCCATTTGATTCTAACCATACTTTACCAAAAGTATTAAATAGAGAAGGAGAGGAAAGAAAAACCTACTTGAATCAAGCTAATAACGAGTAATCACCTCAATTATATACAATCGTTGTTGAATATTTTTTAAAAAGGTCCTTTTTAAGGGATTTTTTCTCGAAATTTTATCGATAAGAAAAATTAGTTGCTATCACTGATACTCACAAACAAGTCTTAACTGAAGAGTGTAAACTTAACAAAATTTTGATAAAATTGGTTAATTGATACATAATCCCTCAATAGAATGTATTATACCAAGATGAACAATTTTACCTAAAATATTTCTGATCGATTTTCTATGGGGATAACATTAAGTTAGTTGGTTTTATTTCAAATACAAACCTATGTTTAGATATCAACATGATGATTAGATAAAATATTTTACAGTATGCCATATCTTAGCTTGTTAACAAAAACTTTCATGGGTCCTATTCTCATCTATTGCCTAAGAGTCAAATAGGTATGGAGCATTATTATTAAGAGTATAAGACCTAGTGATACCCACATCGAGTCATTTCATTTTGGATTTATTGTTAGCAACGTGGTAGCACCCAAGTCAGTGTTGACTTTCCCAAGTAGATACAAGTGCGTAGGAGACGGACAAAATACCTCACGGAGATTTATTTCATAGACTCACATCTTTATGGATCATGGCTCAACATGACAAGAAGTAATTTTTAATGTCTTCAAGAATTTACTCGTGTTCTTTATTATCCTAGCGTAGATAATCAAGAACTACCTGGATCCCACCAGAACACCTGATAAAACATAAAAGAGGATTGATCACAACAATCCAACAATAAGCACAAAAAATAAATAAGAACTACTTATATGTTACTTGCATCATCTCAAGATATATACATGATGGGGTAGGCGAAACTCTTGTTACCAAGAAGTTGGCTAAGAAAGAAGATGCTCATTAACCATCTCGGAATGATAGTCTTCGTCTCTCGTGCTTGGAGCATGATGAATTGGGTAATATTTCTTGACCAGGCTTGATATTCTCCGTTCGCTCTCCTTTTTATTAAAGATGTGATCAAACGATTGAGTTTCATATCCTATTAGATTAGTTATTATATTTGCAGTTTTCTTTTTAGGCATTGTGCAAGACTTCTCAACATGTCCAATTTGGCCACACTAATAACAAAATTTATCAGTGTCAGAACTTTGCAAGGATTTACCTTGCTCTTGAGCAAAGTAAGACATTGCAAGAATTAAAGAGTATCTTTAACGGCATTGAAGAGATCTTCGTCTATAAACCATACTTTACCGCATTCCTTAAGAAGATTGTGTGACAACCTTTTATGAAACCTAATACTCTTGACGGATAGGTTCATGACTTTTGTCATTTCTAAGTGAACTTTTCTTTTTCCTTTAGGTTCCTTTTTATCATCTATTAGATCAGAAACCTTAGTTGAGTTAAGAGCATCTAGAAGGACTAAAAAAATAGTTGGTACCATGGGTAAAAGACTTTGAACAATCTTTAAAGAGTTATGGTGTACGTCACAGGTGAACGAAACAAGCCGCCCAAAACCGTTAGCCATAGGGATAGTACTTTAAGAACCTACAAACACATACTTATTAGGTAGAACAGCGTTTATTGGCTCTAATACCAATTGAAAAGGGAGAGGGTACCAAGTACACCACCAACTTTAAGTTCGAAAACCTGAATTGACAAAACCTAATACAATCACAAGTAGGTCGAATCAAATACCTTTGAAGAAGATTGTATATATAGAGTTTTTATTTTATTTTTCTTCTACAATACTATGTATATACAAAAGGTACATGTACCTAATTGTGTAGAAGAGTTCTTGGATGATCTCAAAATTAATATCCATCATCAATGTAGTTGTACCCGAATTAAGAGGATTCCAATGTTAACAGGTATCAAACTTGTTTTCTAAATTTCAAGATATGAATTCAACAAGAACAAGTCTTGTTTTTTATCTCATATAATAAGGAATTAAAATATCTAGATTGATTCACGTACTATTTATGTTATCCATGTGACGAAGATAACAATATAATACGGAAAAGAAAAAACATAAGATACCAGAAACTTTGTTAACGATGAAAAATGCACCGACAGAAAATCCCCAGGACCTCGTCCAACTTTGGACACCATACTGTATTAAATCTCTACAGACACTAGCCTACTATCAGACTTCGAACAGGAATACAGTTGAGACAAAATTAACCCTTCAAGAAATTCAGCTTCAATTAATCGTGTTCCTTACGTCACTTAACCACACAATTTTTTACGTATTTAATTCCTTAGCTAACGTCCTTTACAACCTGAGAGTTGGTTCAACCTCAGTGAAGAATTTTGATACCTATGTGCCTCTAACATACAAGTATATTTGATTTCTCTTTTGATATGTTTCAATCTAGGTTTGGGAATTTATTTGCAGCAGACAAATTTCAGCAAACCTCATGAATCCAGAACACTTACATTTTGTTAGTGGATAAGCTTGGATCACTAATCACCTCTCAAGAAAAAACCAAACAAATCTAAGAAAAATTGAGATATCTATCTTGAGGAATCATAAAGTATGATAAAAATGGAAAATTTTTAACTTATATCTATCTTGTTTCTGATCTAAGGTTATGAACTTCAATATCCAGTAGAACAAGATCCATATACAAGAACTACCAGGTGAAAAGATAGTATGACCCGGCTTCACGAATCTCTCAGTGCAATCTTCAAAATCGTAACTTACAATTCTGTGAAGAACCTATGTTATAGAGGAATACTCTAGCTTTGCAACCAAGACACAAGAGTGCCACAAATTAAGAGATCTTGATGTAAGAGTATCTCTTTTTATATATTTTCAAGGCCATATATAGATTTGAATTCAAGCTAAGGTTTGCTTGATATTCAAGCAAACACTATCTCAATTAAGATGAAATTCTTATTATGAATTCATGTAAGATGCGAAAATTACTCCTTGAAATTATACAGAAGAATATGCACTATGGTCCAAGGTTCTGTAACCGTGCACAATGATAGTCCAAAGCAGCAACTACACCTTTGAACTTACAAGCACATGGCGATATTCAATAACACTCAAGACTAAATGATAAGTGCATAATTTTCATGTTTTGAGTGTCAATTTCATACTTGTTTTGGTTAGATTTCTTACACATTATCCTTGTATTATTCTTTTTTTTCTATTTTATTTGATTATTTAGCGAATTATTCAAAGTCAATGTAATCGGGGTTAAAATATCTAAGAAAAGAAAATGATTCATTCCAGCACAAGAATGAGGATGTAGAGCTTAACAAGACACTTTCAGAGCGAAAATCCAGAAGTACCTACAGTTTGAAAGTGCTAAAAACCTGACCGCAGAACTGGGAAGATATCATCAATTATGTCAAATTTATGGTTGGGAAATCATTTCAACCCAACCATAGAAGAATCCAGGCTCGAGAAAATTTTCAGAGTCAGAGTTACAATTAGGAATTATTCTAAAGTAAGTCGTAGACAATTCCAGGTCCCTTAAGGTTTGGAAATCACTCCTAACCTAACCGCGAGAAGATATTAACAATTTGAAAATGCCATTTTATAGAGGACAACGATATAAAGTCAACACAAAAAGAATGATATCAATCGGACGCCGTATGAAGAAGTTATGAGCAAAATGGTGAAACCTGTTTGGATTTGGTTTCTGTTGGGCCTATTTTGGGCTTACACTGTAAAAGCTATTTATGGACTGATTTTGTTCCTAAAGGGATTATAAACCCTTGAATAAGAGGATACTTAATGACCAAGTATTGGAGGTTATAAAAGGATAAACCTAAGGCTTAAACAAGATATCTATAATCTCGTATACAAACCTAGGTTACCCCTTTTGGGGGAACCATTCTTATTTTCCGTATTATTCTTATTTATAATATGAATAGCTAAACTTTTATTTATTAAGGGTGAATTCAACGTTCTAAGCATGAAGTTTTATTATTTATACAAGTTATTTGAAGTTTTTATCATCTTATCGTTTGTTTTCACTATATCTAGGGTTTATGATTGATTTATAAATTGTTCAAGTGTACAATTGGATTATTATATTGATCATTTTAATACTAGTAGAAAGTTGATCGTTCCATTATTATAGAGTATCTCCTACACAAGTAGAAATGTGAGACCTAGCAGAGGGATTTTGTGGAGAAATTGCGAGTGAAGACAACACCAGTAAGTGAACCGGGTGTACTGAGTTTAACTAATGGGATCAACCTAAATTCACAATCACTTACGTGTTCGATTGCGTTACATCTTGTAAGCGTACCTCAAGGTGGTTCAGTTAGATAGAATCTGGTGACTAAACGTACCTATTTCCCTGTGATACAAAGATTTTTGGGGATAGCTAAGCGTGCATGCTATTTTATGGTTGGTGATATATGATTCTTATGAAAGATAAATACATATACTGATTCAGTTAATGTTTGGGAATGGCGAAGGATTCCTTAATCATCTCTTTCTTCTTATTACGCTTATGACACGTATCACTAAAGAATAATCCTCAATCCAAAAGTGATTTTGTGAGTAAAGTTTTCTTAGAAATGTCTATGAGAGTTTTAGGAAAATCAGTTAACGTTTTCAAACTATTGGCAGTCCGCGAAGTCAAATTCAGGGGGTTCTTAGAGAAGGGTTTGCAAACCGGGTTTTCAAACCTTGGCAGTTCGCAAAGTTAGATTCAAAGGGTTTGCAAATCGGGTTTGCAAACCTATCCCCCGTTTCCGAACTCAGGTATGAAGGGTTCGACCGGGTTTGCAAACCTCTACAGTCCGCGGGGTTTAGACTGACGTAGGTAATACATACAAGTATGTGTACCTTGGGCCAAGAAGTTATAAATATCTCATAGTTTTAACATATTGTCAATAACCACTGATAATATGCATCATTGCTTCAGAAATTTCCAAATGATCAACTTGTAATAAAACATAGTTTGTGAACAATAAATTATTCTAACTAAGATTGTTAAGGATCTATGAACATCTATTGCATGAATAATATTTCGAGAGTTTATCCAAGACAAGCTTGAACTCAGAATATCTTCTTTGCAATATTAAATCTACTAAAATCATTCGACAAGGTATCATGAGATAGAATGGTATATGCCATGACTAAATATGACATATCAGTCTTCACATACCTCTTTGGTGATGAAGTTCTCGCAAATGCTTTCATTTGCTCTTCGGTCTTCAATCTTCGAGAGTTATTCAATGATGTCTGATACTCAACTACGTGTTCTAATCCTAATCTGAGACTTGACTTCAGTAGAAATCAAGATAACAAGCTTGTGATAAGAAAACCTATGAGTTTGTCCGAGCGATCTTCTAACAATAACCGAATATTACAGGTAATAAAGCACACGTTGTATTAAAATATCCATAAACTCTTCAGTTTCCAAAAAGGGGTGAATGAAACCAACCTAAAATTTTTGAGTTCCGACAAGGGTGAAGATTATACCATGTGTGAAAACTCTTGCTAATAATTAGCAGCAGTAACTTTGTTATCCTTTTTTGAATTAACGACTAATATTCTTTAAGGGAATATTATTTAGTGTAAAATTTTGACAAGTATCGCATGATCAACAAAGATGAAGAGATGAAAATCTAGTATCTTTATAAAAAGATACTCCTTATTTTGGGGGAAATAGCCAAGTATACTCGATCATAACAAACATGAAATACCCAATAACTATGTTGTATGGTCATATATTATCTCGATGAGTTGTTATAGAATATCTTTGAGCTGAGATGTTAAAGTCTAAAAGACTAAACCAAGTTTAAATAAACTACAGTTTAAAGAATACATTTAGATAAACTAGGGCCAAATATATAGGTGACAGAATATAGCATCTACCAAACAACTGACAGCTGTAAGATCCTGGAGTTCAGCGCTAAGGTAGAGCTCAGGTCGAGATACAGATAACAAGTCTTCGTCTCGAGCACAACCTGAAAATAACAACATAACCACATGCGAGGAAAGATAACTAATATTGCGTCACATGGAAGACATGAGTTCTGGAGCAAGAATCGAAGACCAGAGCAAGGGATGTCATGAGTCACGATCTGGAGATCGAGAACTAATAAAGAGACCAGGTCGAGAAGGTAACTTAACATCAAAGTAAAGTAAAGTCTGAATGGATCGTGACAATATCTCCACGTAAACATAAGTGGTTCCTCATTGGATATACATTTATCGTGATTCATAAGCTTGTAACTGTATATAAGCCAAAAAGGTTAATCTTGTAAACTAAGACGTTGTATTTGGTCAAACTTGATCGGTAAGAATTATACTTTTCTTTATTCTCTCATAATTTTTTGAGATGTAATTGTGTTAACCGACCTAAAAGATTATTGGTAAACCCGAATTGGACAAGAGCTAAATAATCGACAAAAAAAGATCAATAATTGGATCAAGTAAGGAGATTAAATCAATCAAGTAACTAGATCATGATATTTAACCAGAAAATTACCGGACATGATAAATAAATTACATAGGAATAGCTGCACATCACTCTCATACCAGACCAAACAACGAATCTATGATAATCGAAGCTTAATATTTATATATAATTACATAGTAATTATATATTTATGTTCCTCAAGTCAGGATATGGTAATAGTGCTAGGTAGTTTAATAGTTTATTTAATTTAATTTTCCATGACCTATAATCGAAGCTTAAGTAAGCGCCCAGCACAATATTACAAAATATAGTACAATAGGAAGGTTCCTTTAACAATGTGCTAGGTACACTCGCATCTGTTTTCAACTTAAGTGAATGAGTGGAGTTGTTGTTCCTTGTACATACTGAATTGGTACATTACGTGTCCAGTAACATCATAGTATACAATCTTAGCCATAATTGGTGTGAGTTCTATGGATACAAAACCTTGCCCATCATGATAGAATTCCAAACCCTCTTTTTCTTTCTGAACATCACCATTCCACGCTTTTGAACCTCCTCCACTTGTTATGAATTCCATTCTCCCATTCCTGCATCAATGTATACAAATCTCATCAGTTTTGTTTCTTACATTTAGATGACACTTACGGATGCTCATCATATACGGATTTTTCACTTGCCTTTTAGTACTAGTGATGTGTTGTATGCAATGATCATGTCCATTAATGTAAAGATCCACATTGTTTTCCTACACAAAGAAAATGTCACTATGAAATTAGATGATAATTCAGTTGGTATACAAGAAGAAAAATAAATACTACTTTTATTTCTGAAAAAGTGATAAATTGTAAAATATTTATTCTATTACCTCGAGGATTGGAAGAAGTTGTTCTGCAAGTTCTTCGGTGTCTCGATGGTGTCCAGCAGTTCTAATTGGATGATGAGCAACTACGATTTTCCACTTTGCATTTGATTCTTTGAGGGCAGTTTGTACTTCCTAATCACAGTAAGATTTCAAAATCCTCAAATTAAAACTTTTCGAGAAGCACTAAAGAACAAATGGAAATAAGAATTGCCAAAACATATTTTACCTCGAGATGTTTTGCGATATAACTCTTTCGTGGTGATGTGCCACTCCAGTCATATGTATGTTCTCCAGGCTCAGTGAAGTACTTGTCGACAAATGGTGTTGTGTCGACAAAGAAAAAGTCCACAATATCTAATACATTACCGAAAAAGAGAATTATAATGTGATAAATGTTGATTAAGATACTCTTTAAAACTTCCATGAAAATTTGAGTTTTACCTGCGTCAAGTACATATGATCTCAAGCAAACCCATCTGCTGTCAAGTTGTTGAAGTATTGGTGATAGTTGTGCTTCCACGTTACCTCTATAATCATGATTTCCCAACACTGCAATAATATTCAAAAAATTAGGAAACACATTACCTTTATCTTTTTCTTTTTGTCAATGTTCATGTTGATTAGTCATGGAAAGATAATTACGTACCATTATACCACTTCTTTTGCAAGCTTGGAGCTGTATAGATGTTCATAAAAGATTCTTCAAATACAGGATCATTTGCACTCTTCAGTCCGTTGTCGTAAAAGTTATCACCAGTAGAAATCACAAATTCTATGTCTAGCTTTTCTCCAATCTTCCCCATCTATAATTAATCAAAGCAAAATTTATCAATCCATAAACTAAAGAATCAATTCATCCTAATGACATGGTACAAAGTTTTGGTCTACATGTGGCAAAAATAAACAACCTTGGATTTGTCTGTTAAATACTTCATTAATACCGTCTCCCATATTTTCTTTATCATTTTTTACATCCTTTAATACAATGATGGGCTATTATCTGAAATCAAACATTAAACTCCCTCAATAAATTATTGCTGTTAAATGTCATCATGATCTGATTGGACCTTCTCTGTTTGTATTAGTCATTTCAATTGTTGTAAATGAATCGCACAAATTTTGGACAAAGTAAAAACCTCATACTCACGTACCAGCGTTTTTTGGGATTTGTAGGGGTGCTGTTTTTCGGGGTCCATTTATGTGTGAACAACGTTTTTTGGCTTGTCCAGAAACACGATTGACCTAGAATTTTCGTAGTCATTTTAGAGGTCGTCCAACAGCTATGAAAAATTAATTTTGGCCTGATTGACTCTTTCTATAAAATATTACGTGGCTGGAAACTCAAAATATCTTGTCGTAGACGTGTAAGGCACCACATAAAATAAAAAACAAGGGCAGGTAGTATTTTAAGAAAGGAAACTAAACAGGGCGTACTTTGTTTTCTCACGGGAGCTTTTCATCTGATCTGATCTGATTTTATGTATCTGCTGTAATATGACAATGATATGCACCTAAAACTGCTAAACTACAAGAAACAATACAAGTAAACTCGTAAAGTTGAGAAGACCCAACTTCTATTTATGAATATGCTGCGGGATGACAATAGAATAAGCGACACAAAAAACCCTACCACGTTCCAACCAATCAGCCAGCATCACTTCATCATAATCCATCCACGTGTGTCGTGTTGGATTCGGCCAACAGAACCCTTATATTATTGGTCTGACGTGGGTCCCACAGATATAGATATTCTGTTGGTTACTTCCTGTTCCTAATCACAAATTGGCATGTTTTTCTACAGTTGCCTGGGGGTGGTATTGACATTTTGGAGACCAGTCTAATCTAATGACATGATGAAAGTAGTAACGGCGTTAACAACGTATTTGAAACTCGGTCTTAGAAACAAGTGATAAAGGATATTCTCAATATAAACTGAGAAGATACAGCCAAAGATACGGTCATGCTTACTATCCCTCCGTTTTAAAAAAATAGGATTGTTTTGTTTTCACAAAAATTAAGAAAACTAATCATTTGAATCACTTTTTCATGTTTTTTCCTAATTTATCCTTCGGTCCCCACTCATCTCTTATTAGAGAAAGAGGAGAGAGAGGTGGTCCCATTTTTATATTACGAGAAAAAATGGAGAGAGAGAAGTGGTCACTTTATGGATATAGTAGTAAAATCATAACATTTGACTTTCCACATATGAAAACAAGCCTATTTTTTTATGACATATCTAAAAAAAGAAACCTGACTATTTTTTAGAAACAGAGGGAGTATGTTGCTTACCAAGCGAGACGCTGACGGTATCAATCAGGCGTGTAACGTTCAGGAAAAAACAATGTTTTTGAAGGAAGTAGGATCAGAATTCGTTTATCACTTAAAAAGAAAAAGAACTCCAAAAGCAAAAGAAACGGGAAAGTAGTGCGAACATGTCCAAATTGTGTTGGGTGACTTTTCTGTTTAGATCGATTGTGCGTAAACAAACGACGGAAAATGTTTGAACGAAAAGAAAAAACGGTAGGATTCTTAATTGAATTACACATATGGCGATCTTCATATATATGCTCTTTGATTCATTAAAACGTTTAAGTGTGGTGGTGTATAATTAAAGTATTCTCATCATCTAGCTAGTTGGTTAGTATGTGATCTCGATAAGGCTCTTCAGAAAAAAAAGTTATAAGAAAATAATCCTGCAATGAATTATGATTACCTGATGTGCAACATGAGACTGGTTATATAAACCTTTTCTTCCCCAGTCGCCAACCACCAAAAAATTAAGGGAACCACCTTCCTTTATTGGATGCTCAAATCTCTGAAGCTCACCAAAGCTACCAGAGACTAGACATGTTAACAGAAAAATTATGCTCAACGAGTAGAGAGTAAGGCATGATGATATAGTAGCCATGGACAAGTTACTAAGAACAGCCATGGTTTGCTAGAGAGACGAGAGAGATTTCTTTTTTTGAAAGGACAATCAGCCATATATATATATATACATGTAGTATAGACTAATGACTGATGAGGTAAATGCATAAATGGAAAAAATTGTGGGTATAGACACTCATAAAATGGACATACGGGAGTCTCCTCTCGCCCAAATGACACCTCGTCGACTTCTCGTATTTAAATTACAGTCCTACCCTTGGTCAAGTTGCTGTAGTTGAAACTTGGAAGAACAATTAACAAAACGCCTCTCGAAAATATTTTAAAGTTACTGATTTCGGATCCCATCGCCGGAGAATCGGATCACAGCAGAAGATAGTCAGTATAGTAAAATAAGTAGAAGTAGGTTATTGATGGCTGGATGAGCAGACATAACTTTGTCCAACACTTAAATTATGTGTGTACATGTGCGTGTAGGTCCACAATGAGATAACGGAAGAGTTTAGAGCTGCTCTGGATAATATTTTATATTCTTTTGTGAGGTTGCCTTGCTTCCATTCCATGTTCTGTGACTGAGGATGCTTCCATTCCATGAAATTGGGTATTATAATGAGAGAACCACGTTCTTTTTAATAACGTACAGCATGTTAGGTCTCTTGTAGAGAAATGATAGAGAAATGATACGGGAAGATGATAAAGTTTCTTATTCGGTCTTTAAGAGTACGAGACAAAATACAGCCAAACTAACTAATTAACACCCAAACAACTACAACCAACTCACTTTATATCTTGGTTATATCATTATTAGTCCCCTAATCTCAACACATAGAATGGTCAGATAGTGAGTAAAATAGAATGGTTCGATCTTCACATATCTGATACATAAGTTTTCCAAATGTCTTCGTCGATCTTCAATCTCCGATGGTTACTCAACTATCAAATTCTAACCTAATCCGAGACTTGACATAGTAGACTAGAAATCAAGATATAGTTTTAATCATTTAACATTAATAACAAACTTGAGATAGCAAAACTTGTGGGTTCAACCGAGCATTGCTCTAACAATCTCCTACGTTGTCAAATTTAGTGGCAAAACTATTCAATACATATGGATTCAAAATAAATAAACTTTTCAACTCAATATCCGCTATGCTTGATTTCCTTGGTTCTTCAACAAACGTCTTAAATTCTTCGTACTTCAAGTTCTTCTATGGTTCTGCATGTGTTCGTTCAGCACCTTTGTTGTTGAAGATCTGTAGCAATAACAACTTATGAGAATACTCACAAAGAGCTTTGTTAGAATGAAAATTCACTCTACTCATTGGTTGTCATACAGAAACATAGTATTGATACCTTCCTCAAACTTCAATTGTACCGTAACTTTGAAGCAATACAATGGTGATATGTTCTTCCCATAGTTACTTATTATTAGTTTTCTATTGATTTTATTGACTAACGGTTGTTGAACTTTGATTGCACCTAGTTTGTTTATGCTTGAGAATCTTCTCTTCCGATATAAGATTAACTCAAACTAGATCAAAGTTTCGACGGGGATCTTTATAATGTTTGTAGATCTAAAGATGTCTTGTGATAATCCATTGTTAACAGACTCCAATCTGTGTGTGATTGATCACAAGAGATTCAATTTGATTGTGTGCAGGTGTTTATTGAAGATCTAAGAGGATTTGAAGACAAAGAAGATTTCTGATTTGGGTTCATAATCTTTGGTGTGCACAAAACTTGATCGACTGGGGATCCAATTATAATCGGTTTATATTTGTGATAACCTTGATTGATTAGTTGAGTAGATCGGCATCGATACGTTTCTTTGTGATTCAAAGTATTGATTGCAAATTCTTGACAATTACTTTGGTAGTTGTTATTGGATAGATCTAAGAACCTGACAAAGGAGTTTATTGGGATAAACAGAAGAGCCTTTTGTCAAACTCATATCACATTGTTTGAAAAGAGTTGTTACCAAACAAATTTGTTGTTCCTTTACTGTTTGGAATACGAACCAAAGGAATTGTTCCAAGTGTGTGACTTATTGCAAGTTGGAGGCGCATGGATACATACGGAACTAGGTGAACTATAGGTTTAGTTGCTTGGTCTCAACTATACGAAGTTGGTTTAAATTTTGTATGGAGGCTTAATCCTGAGAGTATTCAATTCTGGACAAGGTCCCAGGGTTTTTCTGCATTTGTTGTTTCCTCGTTAATAAAATCTTGTTGTGTATTTTACTTGTCTATTTCCGCAATTATAATTGTTTTTATTATAATTAGAAGTAAAATACACAAACGTTAATTCCTATTTACTTGATAGCAATCTTATTGTGTTTGGTTACGTCTGAACCTATTATCAAGTAAACATACTTCGTTATTGTATTGTCTCGATCTGGTATCCATAGTCAATCACACAAGTTATTTTGTTGTCGTATTTTCTCGATCTCGTATCCATAGACGATCACACGAAATATGAACCGATTAGTTGTATTGTCTCGTCTCAGTCCATAGACAATCACTTTCGGAGAAAGGAATTATAGGTGGGAAGTCTTAGATTGAGGTATATTTTGGTACCCTCGTCTTTTCAATTGGTATCAGAGTAGGCAAACACGAAAAGATCTAACAATCTGTGTTTGGTGCGATCCAACCTATAAGGATTGAATCACATGAACGATTCGATTAACGTTTCAAAGATTTCAGATGGTCTTAAAGAAGACACTGAAGAATATTTCTCAGCCCTTGTTAAGATGTTAGAAGAAGATATCAAACAAAACAAGTCACATACTATGAGATCAGTAATATCATGATTGACAGAGAACTGGTGAAAAACATGGAAGACCCTAAAACGAGATATTCTCAAAGATATTCAATTATAACATCCCGACATCTTGAACAGACTAATAAGAGACTGCCCATGAAGCTTTTTCAAAAAGGATGGAATTGTTTAATTCAGAGGATTTGTTTTACAAAACGTCTGATTGAACGTATTAAGAAACTTTATAAGAACTTAACGAATCATCCTAAATCTGGTGAACAATGTCTTGGAGTATTTGCACTTAAAACAACTTCATCATTCCAATGGTTTCTAGATAGTGGGTGTAGTAGACATATGACATGTGATCTTTCTTGGTTGACAAAGACAGAAGACTACAAGGGAGGATCGGTAACCTTCGAAGACGGAAGCAGCTGTATGATTAGCAAAAAGGGGTACTATCAAACTTCCAGGTATTCTTGAAATTCATGATGTTGTTTATGTTGAAGGAATGAAAGCAAATATTCTGTCAGTTAGTCAAATTTGTGATAAAGGTCACAAAGTTATCTTCAATATGAGAGGTTGTGATATTGAAGATAAGTCCGGAAAAATAATTTTTCGAGGACGTAGAAGTATGAACAATTGTTATCTACTTGATATACAGTCCAATTTGTATTGTAACTTGACTTAGGTTGAGTCAACTCATTTGTGGCGTGAACGCTTTGGTCATATCAACTACCGAATTCTAGGAAAGCTCATTAATCGTGAACTTGTCAAAGGCGTTCCAAAAATAAATACTAAAGTAGAAGGTGTTTGTGGTGCATGCCAAAAGGGTAGGCAAGGAAAAATTCCACACAAACTTTCTCGAGACATAGCCACTCGTACTCCTCTCGATCTAATTCATATCTATTTGGTCCAATCCAACAAGCAACTGTTGGAGGAAATAAGTATGCTTTAGTAATGGTAGATGAATACACACGTTTCACATGGGTTGCTTTTCTGAAGCACAAGAATGACACTCTTGAGGAGTTCAAAATTATTGTGAATAGAATTCAAAATAAACAAGGTCACAAACTTAAGAAGACAAGAAGCAATCGTGGTGCAGAATTCAAGGATACGAAAGTATATGAATACTGCAGTACTCTTGGAATTATTCATCAATTCTCTGCTCCTATTACACCTCAGGCAAATGGTGTAGCTGAGAGAAAGAATAGAAATATTCAATAAATGGAAAGAGTAATGCTTTACAATAAAAACCTATCATTAACCTTCTGGGGGGAAGCCGTATTTACAGCTTGTTATATTATAAACAGAGTTTATTTAAGATCCAAAACTCTAAATACCCCATATGAATTATGGTATGGAAGAAAACCCAATCTGAGCTATTTAAGGGTTTTCGGAAGGAAATGCTATATTCTCAAAGACAGAGAACATAAAGTAAAATTTGATTCCAAAAGTGATGAAGGAATTTTTCTTGGATATGCTTCTGAAAGTCGTGCCTTCTGGGTATACAATCTCAGAACCAAAGTCATGATGGAATCAACTAACGCAGTTATTGATGACATTAGCGACTTTTGTCAAGACAATAACACTGCAGCAGAGTTTCCTCCCTCTGAAACCGTTATTAAAGAAAAACATACTGAAGAAGAACCATCAGTTGTTCCTTTAATTAGTAACACAGATGATAAAGACGATAATGAAAGTATTGTTGAACAACCCAATGATACTGAAAATATTGTCCAAAAACCTGCTAATTGGGTACATCAAAGACACTCTACTGAAGACATCATTGGAGATGCCAATGCTAGAGTTATGACTCGAAGAGAACTTCAGAATGTCTGTCACTATTCATGTTTTATCTCTTCAATAGAACCGAAAAATACTGAGGAAGCACTCAGTGAACCTGCTTGGGTAAACTCAATGAATGAAGAACTCAACCAGTTTAAAAGACAAGAAGTATGGGAACTCGTTCCTAAGCCGACAGGAGTAAACATTGTTGGAAAAAAATGGATCTATAAGAACAAATCAGACGAATTCGGAACAATTGTCAGAAACAAAGCTAGGATCGTTGCTCAAGAATATTCTCAAATTGAAGGTATTGATTTTGATGAAACTTTTGCTCATGTTGCTCATTTAGAATCAATAAGACTTTTACTTGCTTATGCCTGCTATTTTAAGATAAAAATCTTTCAAATAGATATTAAATCTGCATTTCTGAATGGGGATTTAAAAGAAGAGGTATTTGTTTCTCAACCCAAAGGATTTGAAGATCCATTATTCCCATATTATTTCTTTAAACTCAAAAAGGCCCTGTATGGTTTAAAACAAGCTCCAAGAGCTTGGTACGATAAGCTGACATCCTTCTTACTTCAAAAAGGATTCTCTAGAGGTGGTGCTGATATGACACTCTTCACCAAATGGAGTGGAAAAAATGTTCTTGTAGCACAAATATATGTAGATGACATCATCTATGGATCCACCTCAAAATCTCTAACAGATGAATTTCTGAATCTTATGAGTAGATAATTCGAAATGAGCAGTGTTGGAGAATTATCATATTTTCTTGGTTTGCAAATACAGCAACAGAAAGACAATATTCTTCTTTCTCAAGAAAAATATGCAAGGAATTTAGTTGAAAAATTCGAACTAAAAAGTGCAACACCTATGGCAACTCCGATGCCAACTACCGGAAAATTTCAGCCAAATCCAGGAGAAAAATCAGTTGATCAGAAATTATACAGATCTATGATAGGAAGTTTGTTGTACTTAACTGCAACAAGACCAGACATTTCTTTTAGTGTGGGATATTGTGCAAGATTTCAAGCGGATCCTAGAGAATCACATCTAAAAGCTGTAAAACGAATCATAAGATACGTTAATAGTACCTTAGATTATGGTTTATAATACTCTATGGATACGAACAACAGCCTTGTTGCATATTCAGATGCGGACTGGGCAGGTTGTGTAGAAGATCGGAAAAGCACCTCTGGTGGATGCTTCTATGTTGGTCAAAATCTTGTAGCTTGGCACAACAAGAAACAAAATTCACAATCTTTGTCAACTTGTGAAGCAGAATATATTGCTGCTGGTACATGTTGTACTCAACTTTTGTGGATGAAACAAATACTCATTGACTACGGAATAAACATTTTAACTATGAGCATCCTTTGTGATAACTCAAGTGTTATTCTCTTGACTGAAAATCCAGTTGAACATTCTCGTACTAAACACATAGATATTAGATATCACTTTATTAGAGATTTATATGAGAATGGAGTTATCAAACTGGAATTTGTGCCATCTGAACGTCAACTTGCTGATATTCTCACTAAACCCTTAGACAGGGAAACATTCGAAAATTTAAGGAAGTCTATTGGCATTGTCAAGGTACATTAGTACCTTGTGTTCCAGGGTTTCAACTTTTGCATTGCATTAGTTAAAACCAGTTTTCAACCTTTGTTTGATACTCAACTACCAAATTATAACATAGTCTGAGACTTGACTTAGTAGACTAGAAATCATGATATAGTTTTGATCATTTAACATTGACAACAAGCTTGAGATAGCAAAACTTGTGGGTTCAACCGAGCATTGCTCTAATAATCTCCCTCGTTGTCAAATTTAATAGCAAAACTATTCAATACATATGGATTCAAAATAAATAAACTTTTCAACTCAGTATCCCTTATGCTTGATTTCCTTGGTTCTTCAACAAACGTCTTAAATTCTTCGTACTTCAAGTTCTTCTATGGTTCTGCATGTGTTCGTTCAGCACCTTTGTTGTTGAAGATCTGTAGCAATAACAACTTATGAGAATACTCACAAAGATCTTAGTTAGAATGAAAATTCACTCTACTCATTGGTTGTCACACAGAAACATATTATTGATAACTTTCTCAAAGTTCAATTGTACCGCAACTTTGAAGCAATACTACGGTGATATGTTCTCCCCCATAGTCAATACTTGCATCTTCTAAAAAATAGGTAAAACCTATAAGATGATAATCCACTCCCCCTTACATAGTGCACCGAGAAGCCATAAATTATAGTGAGATACTATATAATGATTCTCCCCCTTTTTGTTAACAAAATTGGCAAAGGCGAAAAATAAGGATTATAATGAATTAAACAATAGATTATTAAAGACTAGAGAACACATACCATCTTTTAGTTTAGACGATTCCACCAAGTACAAGTATCTCCTATAATTCCACATCCGCTCTCCCCACGACGATATAACGTATAAGCACAAGTTTAAAAGAACTCTCCCTTACACTAGTACAAATCTTCACATAGGCCACACTTGTCCATATCCTTTTGTTCATTGATTTTTTTTCACTCAGAAAATGTGGCATCAGGTGTCGTGACAAAGAGGTACCTTTATGGCTACATAAACTTTGAGTGACTATAAAATATGATTTACCATGGCCATACCTCCATAATCGTGTCCATATGGTACTCATTACTTTTTTGGATATGAAGATGATCTGATGCGTCTCCTTCTTTCCAAATTTGCAAGCCTACACCATGGATTTGCAATGTACTACTCATTTGTCGACGAAGTTTTTAAAGAAAATGCTTTACAGGTATATCAGTTCTGCTTTTCTAGGTTGCTCTATAAGTTCTTGGTATTTCAATTTGAGTCCATTGGCATTTGGTTTGAATCAGATTCATGATTCATGAGCTGAGAAAACCTTTTACGGTATGAAACTTGCAGGTTCTTATATGTGTTGAACCCTGCACCACGTCATACACAATATAATACATTCAACCCTAATAACCCATTTTCCAAATCTCATCATAAGTTTTCTAAATTCAGTTTCTTCATGCACAATCTTTATTTTGTTTTGCATTGTTTACATAGCTGGTAAAGGAGGAGAAGCAGCAATTGATATTGATTTTGGTGTATATATTCATGTTTAGGAGTACGGAAACATGATTGTGTTGAGATTAATGCTAATGATCACGGGAATAGGATGACACCATCATAGAAAAGATGTACCAACAGGTTGCTGGTCCTATATGAGGGTGTTGCTAGCTGCTAGTGGGATGGATGCCGACAGTCCTGCACCAGGAGCTGGTGGTGCTGGACCTAAGATTGAGGAAGTCGACTAAAGCGGGTTTCTTAAATTATTGATTTTAGTGGATTTTATTTGCAGCCTTCTTCATTTCACATTTCATATTTTCCGTAAACTTCACTTTATTATCTATAGTAGTCGAGGGTAGTGAGTGTGACCCCCTTCATAAGAAGAAAAATAAGAGTTGCGAGTGTTTGTTTTATTTAAAAAAATTAAACCGCTAAATTGGGATTGAAATTTCGTGGAAAGTTACTGCAATGTATAAACTTGTCTTCTGTTTCAAAAAATGAACTAAATGTAGTTTGAGCCTATGAAATTGAAAATTATTTAATGAAACATAATTGTGATGTCTTTTGTAATGGTTCACTATTGCATTCCATAAAAAGATTGTTTTCTAGTCTTCATTTTTTCATGAAATCTAAGCCTTGTCAAGAACGTATTTTGGAGATTGCAGAGGTCATACGCTTGGGTAAAACTATGCTAGGAGGTGTTTTGTAACTCTCGACAAAAATGTCTTATATCTAGAAAATACCCAGTTGCACTTGCAGTTCCTTTGCTAGACAAAATTTCTTATTATGTATCCTTCCAAAAACCACCACTTGTGTTCACTTTATTACAGTGAGAACAGAGAATCTAGTGGCATATGTTAGCTAGAAAATAAGCATTCTAGGAACATTAAGCCTAGAATTAGTTGGCAAGAAAAGGCTCATTAGCAACCAACGTTCTGGTCACATAAGCAAAATCATTATGTGGCCACATAATAATCCCGCGAAAATAAAATAAACAAATCAGATTTCTTTCCGTCACGAGTTAATAGGGGTGTCTATAGGCAACTTATGAATCCGACAGACACATAATTGTTTAATGTGGCCATATTCTCACCTACGGCTACATGTGATGGGTTTAGACTTAAATCCATGACTAAAAGGTGCCTTATGGCCACAGGTGATGAGTTTAGGTTTAAACCCATGACCAATTGGTGCTCTATGGCTACAGGGTATTATAAAACATGGCTACAGTTAAACCTATGACCAGTAGCCACGCAAATAATCCGAAACGTGGCTAGGATGTAAACCAAAAAACGCGGCCTATGTGAAGGTTTGTATTAGTGTCATTTGATATCATTCCCGAAAAAACAACATGAGTGATCCTGACTAATTACAAGAGAAGAATTTTAACCAACTTACTCGCCAGTTACGAACAAAGTAAATTTGTATCCCAATATTTCTCTCTCTTCTCACCAGTTACGAACAAGGAACTTAAAAATAACGATATTAATGTTAGAGGCACTAAAATACAAGATTTTCGTGAGAAAAATAATCACTGACAAAAACTATTCTCTACGCCAGTTACGAACAAGAGAACAATTAGTGTGATATGACTCAACATAAGAATTACAACTTCTCTAACCGTGTAAGAATGTAGAGATTAAAGTTCACCGCTTGTCCCCTGGCGGTTATGCAATCAAGGAAGTAAGCAGATTCCTAGATAATATTTTACGGAATCCAGTACCAGTACATTCACAAAAAGTGTAATCGTGGAGAGATCAATATTGTCATTCTCAAAATAGTTTACTCTTTTTTTGCAAGAGTTAAGAGCATAACCTATGAGAAAATATGAGATATGTGTTCTAATCACCAGGATATGATAGAAAATAACAAATCTCACGGAATAAGCATCCATAAATATTAGGTATTGCAAGCCATCTTCCAAAATAAAATTTAATTAAATAAACTTTAAACATAAGAGATGGTAGTATTTGGAATAATTAATGTAACACATAAAAAGTACTCCAAAAGCTAGTGTTCCTCCTTAAACAATAACAATAAATTCATACAAGGAGTTAACTAGTAAAAAGATAATATGAAAGCATCCAAACCTAGCAAACTGAATCAAACTTCATTGATCTCCTCGTACCTTTCAAGCACGCCATCATAGAACGAGCCACTGAGACCCTTGATACGTTTAACGGTGGAGAGACCATATTCATGAGTTAAGATTCCTACCTTGCGATTAATAATTCGAACAAACTCCCTAGCTTTCTTGCATTCTATAATGAGCTTCTTCTGGTTTCCGATCATGAACTTTTGTTTTTCAAGAATTTTAGTTTGACCATCTACCAGGTAATTCAATTGCAGTTGAAGATTTGCAATTTCAACTTTAATATCATTACAAGAATTTTTTTTATATCCTTTATTGATTCTGTATACCAAGAATATTCTTTCATTATAACCACTCTTTTCCTTAAGGCACCTTGCAATGAGCTTTGTTCTTTGATGTCTTATTCATCAATGATGATAGTTTCATGAGGTATCTTTGAGCTTCCAATTATTCTTATAAACATAGTTGAAGGCATCTAACAACTATGTATATTATTCATGACAAGAGTTAGAAGAAGATTAGGAAACCACTTACTTACTCGAAAACGCATCTACTAGGGTTACTATTCACGTGAAATGATAGGTTCGCGGACCATACAGGGAATGTAATGCAATATAGGGATTTAGAGTGTAAGGCTCATTCTAAGATAAACTTAGTGAACCTAAGGTACATCATTGTACATGAATGGACTCCTTCAGATTCACATATGACACCGTTGATGGGTAAAAACGATTTACTGGTTTTTGAGGAAAAGTGGAGAGTTGTGCGTATTAGAGAATCCTTGATTAAGAAAATTTCCTAAACCTTTAACAGATGCGCAACACGGAATGCTTTGAGTTCGATAGATCAATCTGTGTATGACTCTGGCCTAAACCAAGACAATGACAGTTCCAGAATCGATTCTGCCACAAAGAGGGATGAGGTCTGTAGGAGGGAAGCTGATAATTGTGTGAGATCAATGATGATTGAAGGATTGTGGATGTGGTGGAGACTTCTGCAAGTTTGATGATCTGTCAATGAATTTTTATCAGATTCAGTAGGTTTCAACTTAAGTTTTTTGAATTGAGTTAAGTTGTCTTATCCTAGGTTGATAAACCTATTTATATTATATTCCAGAAATAGTTAACACATTGATATCCAGTAAGTTTGATGGTTGCAGAGGAGTGGAAGAATGGGGAGGTGGGAAATCGTGATTGAACCAGTTCCATGTTGCACGGAGATTTGGTTGATTGTCCATACACTACTTTTCTAACTCCTTCAACTGCTTGCACGACTTACTGATATTTCTTATCGTGGATGTACTGTTACATCGCACATGTTGTAGGCCTCCAAACCAAAACCATAATATACCCCCATGTGACATGATTGATTCTCATGTGTCTATAAGGCAGACGTGTATTTAATTTGTCAACTGTGGACTTGATATGCTCTGTGACATAAGGTGTCTGCTGGGATAACAATAATGCACAGACGTCTAGTCTGATGAATTGTGGCATATCATTGTACCAGTAGAGGTAGAAACGATGCTCGGGTGATTTAGATTGACGAACGTCGGTCTAATGAGATTGCTCGATGATGCACCTATTCTGATATGTCGAGCATTTGACAGGAAATCCGATATTGCTGAATTATATAAAATACTCATTCCTGATCTACTATGTCATGAATTGTTCAATAACAAAGTAGGAATTAGAGTATTGGTAAATATTAGATGATTGATGGTTGTCCGATGAAATATTGGATGGTCGACCAAGTGGATGGCTGTCCAATGTCATGTTGTTTCTCGGACAGTACAACAACAAAAATGTTGGTAGCAGGACCAAACATTAAGCACTAATTAAAATATTGATATCTAGATCAATCATGAAAATTATTGTCGTTTATCAGAATTATCACAAGTATGAAACCCTAATTTTAGGAAGCTTTGGTGTTTTTTTTGTTGGACGTTTGTGCAATATTTTGTATTCTCAAATGAGTTTGATCTTGACTAAAACTCTCAATTTTTGCATCAATGAACAAGCAGGATTTTTCTCACACGTACAATATTTTAGAATACTAAAATAATGATACTTTGATAAATATTGGTGAAAAAGACCTAGTAGTCGTGGTTCTAGGATTTTTGGAGAATTGAGCAATATTTGAAGAAATATGTAAAATTCAGGGTTTGCATGAATGTGGAAGTCAAGAGTTGTGGAACCATAATAATAACTGTTAGAGCATTTCTCGGTCGAACTCGTATGCGTTGCTATCTCAAGCATGTTTGCCAATTTTAGTGATCAAATCTATTAAGTCTTGATTTCTAGTCTACTATAGATAAGTCTCGGACTAGGATAGAAAGTGTAGTTGAGCTCAAGGAATTCATGGTGATTCATCATACAAGAAGAAGATCTACTCAAGGAACCGGTGGAACTTCTCGACAAAAAGGTATGTGAAGACTTGAACTTATCTGTCACTCAAAAGTCTATCTACTCTATATCCTACTTCTTGAGACAAAAAGTCATATGCTATATATAGACTTAGATTATACACATTTGGTATTTCGAGCCGAGTATACCTCGTCTATCTATACCTCGAAATATATGTTGGTAAGCGTTTATCTTCGATCATGTTTATCTTTACCTAGTGACGACAGACATGATATGTTTCAATCACTTTGAAAATTGCTTTGACGAGAAATGGTGAAACAACTATATAATGTCCTCTAAGAATGTTACAGTGGTTGGAATGAGAGTTTAGATTACATAACCAATGATGGACATAAGTATTGTTGTGGAAACACATATGTGCATAAGTCCTATTCCTTGAACCAAAGTTTGCGAACTTTGTTGATCAAGAGAAACCGGAAGAATGTCTTGTTGCCAAGGCCGCGAACTCAGTCCCCGAACTGCCGAACTTCTCATCCCGAGAAATTCTGCTGGAGTTGACAAACTTGTTACGTGAGTACCAGTCCGTGAAACCAGTACGCGAACCGGCGGAAAGTCTTTTCCGAGATTTTCTGCTGGAGTTTGTAAACTCTGCCCGGTTGCTTAAGTTCGCGAACCTGGTGTGCGCACTTAAGAAGGTTATATATCTGAAGATGATTTCTGAACTTAAACTTATAAAGACTAAGGAATGCAAATTGCAAACCGTGGCTATAAAGTTCATGAACCGATTCAAGTGAATCAAATCATCTTTGCTTCAATTATGTCTTGTGTAGTACATAAGATTTCCTTTCAATTGAACAACTCTCTAACTAGTTCATTTGAGTCACTTGAACTAGTTATGGTGAAGAAGAATATAGTTGGTATGAAATGCTCATATGGCTAACCGTTTGGTTAACTATTGTTGAACCAACAATGTACACGTTTGGGTACGGTTAACAAACCTAGAAACGTACATTTCATGTGTGTATAACAAGCTAAGTTTTCGATCTAACGATTGAGAAATATTATCTTGAATCTAAATCAGGTTTTTATCTAACGGTGGATAATGTTTGCTTTGTGACCAAGGCGAAACCTTGATTTGAAAGACTATATAAGGGGACATCTAGCAACTCTGCAAAACTAATCCCCATACCTCACATGTGATACAAGTTTTCATGCTAGAGTCGTTCCTCCTTTAACCTTTGGTTTTCTTCTTCTAAAACCAGGTTAACGACTTAAATACTTCATTGGGATTGTGAAGCCAGACCAATACTACTTTTATCGTAGTTGTGTGATCTGATCTTGCATCTTCTATCGTACGAGTACAATCAGATTGATTAGCTTGAGATTAATGTCTCCGATAGACAAGATATAAAAAGTAGTCATAAACATCTTCGTCTCATTGTTTGTGATTCCGAAACATCTTGTTTCGCTACCACTAAGATTGTTGTGAGGTGATTGATTTATTTTGGTTGTTCTTCGGGAATATAAGACTGGATTATCAATTGGTTCCTGTTCACCTTGATTATTATCAAAAGACGGAACAAGAACTTTAGGGTTTTTCTGTGGGAGACAGATTGATTCTTTGATAGACTTGTCTGTGTGAGACATATTTGTTTATTGTTAAAGCCTGTGA
Organism: Papaver somniferum; assembly: GCF_003573695.1. Classification (NCBI taxonomy): domain Eukaryota; kingdom Viridiplantae; phylum Streptophyta; class Magnoliopsida; order Ranunculales; family Papaveraceae; genus Papaver; species Papaver somniferum. The sequence goes on from NC_039359.1 coordinate 203,277,909, forward strand.
TTTTGGGTCGTAGAAACTCTTAGTTGTGGGTGAGATCAGCTAAGGGAATCAAGTGCGCAGTATCCTGCTGGGATCAGAGTCGTAAGGAGTACAATTGTACCTTGGATCAGTGGGAGACTGATTGGGGTTCAACTGCAGTCCAGTCCGAATTTAAATTGGAGTAGGCTAGTGTCTGTAGCGGCTTAATACAGTGTGTGTGTTCAATCTGTACTAGGTCCCGGGGTTTTTCTGCATTTGAGGTTTCCTCGTTAACAAAATTTCTGGTGTCTGTGTTATTTCAGTTTCCGCATTATATTGTTTTATCTTTATAATTGAAATAATACAGGTTGTGCGTTAGATCATCAATTAGAGTAATCCAACCTTTGGTTATTGATTGTCATTGATTGATCCTTGGATATTGGTCTTTGGTACCATCCAAGTTATTCCTTGTATTTGATTAGTACTCGCAGTTTCTGTTTGAGGAAATCAAATCAAGAGAGAGAAATATAAACTCGTTGATATACTTTTAATTGATTGAGTCTTGTTGATTCTCTTAAAAGTATATTCGAGTTTGTCCATACATATTGCTAAGAAAAATATTGGGTGGTGTTGTTAGACCCTCGCTTTTTCAATAATAATAAAAGAAGTGGAGAGGCATGAGACCGGCCGGTGGGCCTATCACGTGCGCCTCTTTTCTTTCTTTCTTTATTTATTTTATTTTATTTTCCTTTCCTATTTTGCATAGATCTCCATATATCCACATTCGTCCATATTTTTGGGTACTCGTGCATTATTACACTTGCAAAATTTTCTCGGGGCTTACTCGGTGGTGCCCCATATGCCCGAAAGGTAGATATTTATTACTAATCAATGGAATTCAGCTGAGAAAAGCCGTGAATTAAAGTAATAATTATGATAAAAATAGAATATTTTTTAGGAATTCAATTGATGGCTCTATACTACCAGGCAATCTTTCTTGGAGCATTACATTTATTCGAGAATCGAGATATGAGATATTGAAAGCATCATACTTGTTCTAAACATTTATTCTGCATAGTCAGACGACATTTGCGACATCCCGAAGACATTATTTCTATATGATAGTGGTCTATCCATCTAGGATCCGTCCAATCATTTTGGATTCTATACAAAAGTGTGTACTGGAATTTCTCAGTATAAATGATGAAATATGAAGAATATCGAAAGCTCATCTGAGAGGATTTAATAATTACATATTCATGCATGCTCTGAAGAGGCAACACACTCAGTTAGAGGTCATCGTGACATGAGCTTTCATGTCTAAATTCGAAAATATGAATTTCATATATTCATCCGAAGCTAGGTACGATTTTATCCTTCGGCAAAAATCCACCATCAATGTACAAGAACTATGAAAATGGAGCAGGCTCAATATCATAAGTTCTTTGAAGTCTTTATCATAAATGAAGAATCAAGCATTAACAAAGATACACTTATTCAGTACTTGAGATATCTCATCATTAGAATTGTAATTACAGTTCTGATAGTTTCGTGCAATCCTCATAACTTTCAAGATACTTTTAAGGATGCACCTGCTAAATACTAATTAGTGACATGGTGAAAAAGCAACTCACTATTTGTATCTAAGATAGATACATTGAGATTGTGTATCTTGTTGTAAGAGTAACTCTCACCTTTTGCACTTCTTCTTATAGTGCGCGTTTTTGGAGGAGTTTTAATTCGTTCATCTTCTTCCAAAGATGACTTGATAATCTTTCATGTCTTTTGGGCCTGTTAAGATCACATGATTGTTTGTCAGACAGTCTGGAAAAAGTGAGTCGAGGTTCTCGTGAGATCCGATTTAAAGAACGGAAGTTATCAGAACTTCAATTCTCAATTTTGGAGTTTCCGAGTGTTATAGTTTTGAAAGTGGTAGTAAAAGTTCATTGCTCGGACTTGTAAAGATTTAAAAATAAAAATATATACAAAAAATATTAATAATATGGGCAAGAGTACTGGGACTAATGATTCGGCCAATCTTCATAAAATAGGGCTCAATGAATTATTCTCGAGAATAATCGCTCAAAACATAAGTTATATGGACTCTTCTTTTGCCAAAGTAGATTCTCAAAAAATTGATTGTAAATGTTAAGCATGGAACATCAAATCACCTAAGCTAAGCATGACCCATCTAATCAAATAACACCCAATTTAATCAAATCATATTTCAATTAATTTTTAATGCAAAAGTCTTAAAAAGAATTAATTACATTACCCATGTATGAAGCTCGGTCTCCTCCGCCGTCCCAGTGTTGGGTTTAGCTCATCATGATAAAAACACGCTCAAAATATTTATTTATTGCTCAAATGGTGTTTACAATGAAGAGAAAAGGAGAAAATGGTGTAAAACTGTAATCTGCGACCCAAAGTAAGCGTCACAAATGAACGATAAAAGAGAAGTGCTATTGTCGTTGTGGTTCTAAGACCCACACCTACGACCCACGCTTGTGAGTCTTTCTCACTGTTGATAAACCACTGCCCTTGCGAGTCCGTTCTTCATGTTCTTCATCTTCATCACGAACAGCAGCAGCAGCAGAGAGAATTCGTGATTCTTCCTCTGCAGCTTCCTCTCTTCTCCTCCCAACTCTCGACACCCTCTATTCTAACCCAAGAGTTATATTTATACACCTTTGGACCAAGAATAACTTCTCATTAATCCAAAAAATCTTCCCATTACTCGGCAGTGAATGAAAATATTACCAAGAAATTTTCTTTCCATGCACGCGTCTGCTGGCTTGTATTAACCTCTCCAAATCTTCATAGGATGTATTCAAATCAAACAGGATAACTTCTTACCCATTTGGTCACGTAACTTCCATATAAACAAGAAAATGCCGACAATAACTCAACTTCCCTGTTTTCGCATCCCACGATTATCCAACCCAATCTAACTCGATTTGTACACCCATACCAGCTCTGTCTAGGCCCTAGGAACAAACCCAATCAATTTGGGTCGTTGAGTCTCCTTTAATCCCGTCCAAACTTCCAACCCTAAATCTGCCAGTTGATAACAATTTTTCCCGCCAATTTTGGTTTTTAAATTTGGGAAGAAGATGTCCTCCCCCTAACCAGAACTGGGGTGCGAATAGCATCTGCCTTGGGGTGACCTGGGGTGCCCCTTAGTAATTAGGTTACCCCTTATCCAAAAGCGAGAGTCCGAATAACACTTGTCCTCCGGGTGACAAAATCAACTTTTCGAGCCGAATTATCCAAAAATGTTTATTTCCTAAAAATACATAAAAACACAATATTAGTACAAAAATAGAGTTCCAACAATACAGACATTGAGGACAAATTAGACACAAAAATGTGTCTATCACCGAGCGAACTCTGTTTATCAGTAGGAAGTATGATATTGGAAATATCCTTGTTAGTGGATATTTTACCATGAGAGTTTCTGACTTATAAAATATTTGAGTAGAATCTTGAATATTTCTATCACAATTTTTTTGGATAATGTTTCGCTTGGGATCAATTAGATATGTGGACAAACTTTTCACCTCCTTAATTGCAAAAGAAAACAACTTTTGAAGATTACTAATTTGTTTCTTCCTACGGAAACAATCTAATATGAGATGACCCTTTTTACCGCAATGAGAACAGAATTTCAAGGTATCATATGATACACTTGGATCATAACTTAGATCAACAGTTCCCTTCGAAGTTGTTTTCCGATGCGAGATACTCCATTGTTTCTCAACTAGAGTAGGAGTAACTTTCTCGACATTATACGTTGTTCTTGAATCAAGAACAATGTTAGTTGTTGGAGATAAATTACACTTCAAAGCGGTATTCAAGAACAATGTTAGTTGTTGGAGATAAATTACACTTCAAAGAGGTATTTTCCTCTCTCAAGAATTTACATTCCTCCTAAGATATGAGAAGATTTGACTCAGCTTTATCTTTTAGTATGAGAAGCTTATCCATCTCAGATGCATGAGACTCAATAATATGTTTTTCTTGATCAGTTGCTTTTATGACTGTATCCTCAAGAATATCAACCTTTTCTTTTCTAAGTTTTAGTTCTGGAACAAGTTTATTGATATTTCCACAACAGGATTTAACATCTTCACGGAGCTCACATTCTTTGTTAAGAGATTGATTGAGCTCATCAGCATATTGGTCGTACTTCTCTTGAAGATTATCTTGGAAGATTGATATTCAATGAAATTAGAAGAGTCATCGCAGCTTTTGGTAAGATCCTTTTCTGATTTTAATTTTGTAACATTAACAGCTTCTGGAACTATACCCCTGGATTCGGAAGAATCAACTAAGGAGTGATATTTTGAGGTAATTCCCAAGCACTTGGCATAATCCAAACCATTTGATGTCATCATGTCGTACGTGGATACAAGTGTTAGACCGTTTACAAACATAGACTTGTTAGGTCTAAAGGTGTTTGACTGCTCTGATACCAATTGAAAACGTGGTGGTACCAAGTATACTACCTTCTTTTTGTTTGGAAACTTGTATGGACAAAACCTAATGCAATTGAAATCATACCAACTTAATGATCCTTGATAATATGTATATAGAGTTTATATCTCTACTTCTTCTCAATCAATATGTACAATACAATGAGTCCGTAAACCTGATTGTTAAGAGAGTACTCTGACGATCTCAAAAATCAATATTCAGGATCAATCTAGTCGTATCCAAATAATCCAATCAGAATTCTGCCAAGTAATTAAACTTGTTATCTATCAAGATACGAATTATACAAGAAATAAGTCCCTTAATCTATCACAGTTATATGGAGTTATGTACTAAGATTGAATATGTACAATTTACGTAAACCCAATTATAAAGATAAGCAATATAATGCGGAAAGGAAAACTCAAGACCCTAGAAGTTTTGTTAACGAGGAAACCACAATTGCATAAAAACCCCAGGACCTCGTTCAGATTTGAATACCAAACTGTATTAATCATCTATAGAAACTAGCCTATTATCAGACTTCGAACTAGAATCTAGTCGAAACCGAATCCACCCTCCAAGAAATTCAATTGCAGTCGCGCTCTGTATGTCTTTTGAACCTCGTAAGGCTCTAAGCAATTGTTTCCCTTGGCTGGCGTCCTTTATATCTTAAGAGTTTTTTCTGCCGCGGTGAAGACTTTTGATACCAATTTTCCTCTAACTGATAAGCCTATTTGATTTCCATTTAGAATAAAGATCAAGGCTTGGAAATCTGTTTGTAATAGACAAGGGTAACAAACATCACAAACCGGAATGCTTACTCTCACTTAGATGAGAAGCCTGGATCTTTAACCACCTCTCAAGAACAATCTTCAAAAGATCAGTTAAGATCAATTTCCAGATATCTATCTTGAGGAATCACAAAGTCTAAGATGAATAGAATTTTGTGATTTCTGTATATCTTTCCTGAAAGAGATTACAAGAACCTCGATAAAAGAAAAGAAAGATCAGAATACATGAACTATGAAAGTAAAAAATAGTCGGACCTGGCTTCACGGATCCCCAAAGTGAAGTCTTTTGGGTTTAAACCTTATTGTGTTTCTTAGAGGAAACCTAGGTTCATAGAGGACGACTGTAGATATAAAATAGGACACAAAGTGTCAGGGATTAAATTTCTTAGTTGAAAGAGCATCTCTAGTTATAGATATTCAAGACTGAGAGTTGCTTAAAATTCAAGTTAAGATAACTTGGGAATGAAGCAAACAATTTTAGTTCTTGAAAATACAAAAGAAGAATATACACTATAGTCCAGTTACGGAACCGTGTATAATGCTTCGTTTTGTTTGGAGTATATGCCATGTGAGCAGTAAATAATTTGATGTTCATTTAAACACCTAAGAGTTTGATCATGATGTACAAACATAAGTGTGTAAGTGATCAATGAAGTCTTAGAAGTTCTTAAGATAGTCATAATAATACCAAACATATTTTTAAAAAAATAAGTGAAAAGGTGAGGGTACCCAAATATACCTCAAGACAAAACTTTTCCTACCTATAAGTTCTTTCTCCGAAAGTGATTGTCTATGGACTGATTCGAGACAATACAACTAATCGGCTTACACTTCGTGTGATCGTCTATGGATACGAGATCGAGACAATACAACAACGAAGTATGTTACTTGATAAAAAGGTTCGGACTTAACCAAACACAATAGGATTCACTTATCAAGTAAATATGAATTAACGTTTGTGTGATTTACTTTAATTATAATAAAACAATTATAATGTGGAAATATAAAGTAAATGACACAGCAAGATTTTGTTAGTGAGGAAACCGCTAATGCATAAAAACCCCGAGACCTTGTCCAGAATTGAATACTCTCAGGATTAAGCCGCTACACAAAATTTACACCTAACTTCGTATAGTTGAGACCAAGCAACTAAACCTATAGTTCACCTAGTTTCGTCTGTATTCCCGCGCCTCCAACTTATAAATAAGTCATGTACTTGGAACAATTCATTTGTTTCGTATTCCAAACAGTAAAGGAACAACAAATCTGTTTGGTATCAACTCTACTCAACCAAGTGATATGAGTCGGACAAAGGCTCTTTTGTTTATCCTAACATAAACTCCTTCGTCAGATCCTTAGATCTATCTTATGTTCAATTACCGAAGTAATCTTTTAAGATTAAGCCAACAACACTATTAATCCAAAGAATTGTGTTGATGCCGATCTACTCAATTAATCAATCCAATCTATTATAAGGATAAACCGATTATTAATTGGATCCGCTTTTACCGAAACAAGTATTGTGCACACCAAAGATTATTAACCCATAAATCAGAAATCTTCAATATCTTCTTTGTCTTCAAATCTTCTTAGATCTTTAATAATAACCTGCACACAATCAATTGAATCTCTTGTGATCAATCACGCACAGAACGAAGTATGTTAACAATGGATTATCACAAGATCGTCTTCAGAACTAACAACATTCTAAAGATCCATGTCGAAACTATGAACTAGTTTGAGTGAATCTTATATCAGAAGAGAAGATTCTCAAGCATAAACAAACTAGGTGCAATCAAAGTTCAACTACCGTTAGTTAATCAAATCGATGAAAACAAAAGATAAACTGTAATTATCTAGTTTCCCACAAACGGTACACGCTAGAGCTTCTCAATCCCAAAGAAGACTTTAAACTGAGTGGTCGTAAGACATTTCGCCTAATTAGGTTACTCTCCTCTCCGAATAGGCGGCTACACCAGTATCAACACAATAAAGAGGAAGCTTGTTGTTACGAAGGATTAGTTTGCTAGAAAGGCAAACTTCAAGTATTTATAGACAAGGAAGTTTGGACACCAAGGAATTTCCATAACCGAAAATATTCTCAAGATATTCATTAAAGCACAAATTCGGTTTCGTAATTCCTGGAAATGCTCTGTCCAAAAATAATGATCGAAATCTCTCGAAAAATCTCTAATTAGTAAATGCACATTATTAATTCTTATTTCCCTACAAAATGAAATTAATAACCTTATTTAAAAGTTAACTTATTTATGTTTCGATCCTAGGATTCTCTTAGCTATTAAGGAATAACTTTGAACAATTAAAGAAATAAACATTCATAGCACGTGTTCAAAGTATGTCGACATCCTTACTTTGTAATTTCTCTTTCACACTTACAATCTTGAAATCGGTTTGCTACACTTCCAAACAAGTTTATAATTGGTTCATCTGACTTTCAAGAACTATGCAATTGATCAAATAACATTCAATCACAATCATGGGTTTAACGGTTCTACCAAAACAAGTTTCAGTTCTACCTTCCATGTGAGTATTGTGCATAGTCACATTAGCTTTCCAAAATTCGGTTGACTAGGTACTAGGATTGGTTCCCCACATATATATGGTATCTAACTTATATGTGTTGCACATGTCCATAGGATCGGTTCCCCTTTGCCTAAAAACGTGTTTCACATGTTCATAGGATCGGTTCCCCTTTCTGTTATAAACCTTGCTGCACCTCATACAAGGATCGGTTCTCCTTTGTGATGTACTGCACCTCTTACTAGGATCGGTTCCCCTTTCCCGTATTTGGTCAGACATAAAATCACAAACCCGATCATACCATCTCAGGTGATTACTTAAGATCGGTTTCACTAATAAAAGTCATACCAATACATAAGTCAGGTCTTTGTGAATAGTTATACCAAGAACACAACAAGTCGTGAACGGTTATACTCAATCACACATATTGGTTGTTCATAAGATATGAAATGAATAACAAAACCAATAACGCCTGGAGATTTCCTTTTCGATTCACAAACAAGTTTATGAACTTACTTCCTTAGAACACATGTAAAACATTGTTCCCTAGGATGAAATCCTCACCTCATACTCATACATAATCACAATAGCATTCAAATGATTATGGCGATGTCTTATCTACAAAGTTTAATGGTTAAGCAATAAACCTCGTATTGTGTTCCTTAATACTATGTCTATCTAGAGTTCAGATATGCTTCGCAATTTTGTTTTCAATATCCACGACTTGGAAGATAGGTTAGGGAATGAAACAGTTCAAGTCAAATATCACTAACCTCAAGTGGAAGGATGATTGTTGTCGTTGTAGATCCTTGATTCTTCACATCTTCAAGTCTTCGCAATACTTGTAATGTCTCACATCCTAATACTTTAAAGCTTACCTCTACGAAGTTGACTCTAGCACATAATCAAGCGACTCTTAACATGAGTTTTGATTCACTAAAATATGACAACCAAACTTGACATACCAATGCTTGGTGGGTTCAACCGAGCAATTCTCTAACAATAAGTATTTAAGCATCTGCTAGATTCTATTGGGACAGTTGGTGAAACGGTTCGTAAACCATCGGGCTAGTTCACGAGTCAGGGTGCTATGGTTCGTAAATCGGACTCGCCAACCCTACTCGGCTCGAGAACTCATATGTACATTGTTCGCGAACCGGGTTCTCTAACCGTACTTGGTTTGTGAACTCATACGGACACGGTTCGTGAATTGGGTTCTCCAACCTTAAACCTTTTATACCAACTCCAAAAGTTCAGATCACCACGGTTCGTGAACTGTTTCCAACTGAACTTGCAGTTTGCGAACTGGTTCTCCAACCTTCCCTGTATTTATGAAATCAGATATATACGGTTTGCAAACTGGTTTGCCAACCTACCCTGAGCAGAAATATCAGAAGTTCATGAATTTCTCTCTTATGATGTTTGAAACATTCCCGAATGATAAAATCACTTATATGGGCGGTTTTCAAATGATCCACAAGTAATTCTCAAACAATAAATTGTTTTGAACTAATATTATTACGGACCGTTGAGCATCTTTGCTAGAATCATCTTTCGAGATTTTTAATAAGACAAGCTTGACTCGAAATTTCTTCTTTGTAAATCTAGTAGAAGTCATACCACATAGTCTCAACAGATAGAATGGTAAGATAGTGAGTAAAATATAATGGTTCAGTCTTCACATACCTGATATAGAAATTATCCAAATGTATTCACCGATCTTCAGTCTTCGAGGGTGATGTCTAATACTCAACTACCAAATTCCAACCTAGTCCGAGACTTGACTTGGCAGACTAGAAATCAAGATATATTTTTGATCTTCTAATATTGACAACAAGCTTGAGATAGCAAAACTAATGAGTTCAACCGAGTATTGCTCTAACAGTTTCATTAATTACGTTTGAGTGAGTAAAAGATTGATTAATTTCTCATAGTAAATGGTGATAAGCAGTGGTGGTCATTATGTAATTTTGTATCATTAGGGCACGAAAAATGTTATCTTGAAGAGGATGTGGGTGACATGGGGCGTTGGTATAATGTCCGCCTGGATGGGGCGTTGGTATAATCAACGCCGGACACCACATAAGCCATGGGGCGTTGATAAAGTCTTGAACCCAAATTTGAAAAGTTTACAAAACTTTGGTTGGGGCGTTGTCTTTATCAACGCCCCATTTTTTTTTTTTTTTTGAACCCGGGCGAACGTATAATCTCCGTCCCACACACCAGGCGTTGCTATAGTTCACGCCCCATACAGGCGTTGTCTTTATCAACGCCCCATACCAGGCGTTATCTTTATCAACGCCCCATGCCAGGTGTAATCTTTATCTACGCTGGACGATGAAGCGGACTTTATATCAACGCGCGACCAAATTTACTCTTCACCCGCTACGTCACAGGACGGACTAAACCCAAATTTGATCTTTTTTTTTAGTCTTTGGTCTTTAGTTATGCTCGCACCACTGTGGACGCTCTAAGTAACACAATATCATCCCCAAAAGTTAGCCCTACCCTTTTGGAAGATTTTTATCAACCCTCTATTGGTTATCAGTAATACAAAGACGGACATATACGAATTAAATCTATTGTAGCCTTATTCCCTGTCCTCCACTTTTCTTCCAAACCGTTAATTTTCTGTTAAATTTTAGCCACAGATAGTCATAAATGGTTATTGGTGGATATTATCATGTGATGTTATTAGGTCGGAAATGTATCAAAACCAGCGTTCTTAAAGCGTGCTCCGTTACTAAGAACGTGAACTGTGGGAAGCAATTTCATGAGATTGTGTTTATCACTGGGTTTAAACTTGATGTGTTTGATGAAAATAGTTTCATTTTTTATGTACGAGAATTATGGTGTTTGTAGATTCAAGGAAACTCTTTGATGAGATGTGGGCTCTTTAAGGTTTTAGCGGTGGTACATCTATGCATATATGGAACTAATACAGTAGAGCAGAAAATTCATTAAAAAAAAGGGGTCTCAGCTGTCAAATTTAGATTATTCTAGTCAGAAATTCGTGGGGTATTTTTGACTTTTTATAACTACACGTGGTTGCAGAAACGGGGAATTAATTATTTGTATGAAAATGAGGGTTATAGTAGATATCATTTGCGTGGATGGGGTTCTTCACATTACATAGAATTGGGTGTGTGTGGTTAATGGAAACGGTCTAGAAGGATAAGACTGACTTTTGTGGGTGGTGACGTGTTACTTACCTAATAAATTAATGGTGTTGAAGGAAAACGACCGTTTGAAAAACACCTGTTTTTATCTAAAAAACGACTGTTAAAACGGTCACACCCATATACCGTGGCTGTGAGGGTCCGCGAACCTCGTGCTTTTATAATGTCGATAAATAGGAAATAACGACAGTTTTTTGGTACCGTTCTTCAGTTTTCATACACGTTATAACCTTTTTTATAAAATTAGTTTGAATGTTTTTTTCTTCTAAATAACATTTTAACGTGTGTTTTTTAAAACTGTTTTTCCATTATCACGCACCTTATAACCGTGTAAATAACTTTCTTACCATTTTTTTTGAGTTTTTTTTTCTTTGGATTGAAAGCTGAAAACTTCGAATTAAATTAATTTTTTTTAAATGATATAAGGAAAGTAACTATAGAATTAAAAACTTCAAATTTAAAAAACATAAGATTGTTAAACTAGTATTCATCATTTAAAAAGCTACCCGAACCAACTACGACCACCACCTTTTTTTGATTTATTTATATATTCTTCATTTTCTCGACGGTTCCTTTCCACATCATAGTCATCGTTGTGGGGGTACTGGCTATCTTCATTTGCATAAGTATCATCATCATAATAACCTTCATTATCTTTATCATAACCTCCTTCAGTATCATCATTATTGTTACCTACTTCATTATTGTTATCAATATTAGAATTATATCCTTCGTTCATATGTTGAACACCATGGTCAGAGCGATCATAAGTGTAACGAGAATCATATGTTGGATTTGCATTCTCATAACCTTGTGTATTGTCTCCAAATGAAAGATTACCAAAGTCATAAACAAAGTCACTCACCGATAACCTTTCATATGGCGTTTGAACTTCAGGATCATGCCAGTTGTATGGTAGAGGGACATGCTCTGGATTATTAATGGCCTCTTCTTCCAGCATATTTAACCATTTTTCTTCTTGAGGTAAAACCGGTGTTTCATCTTCCCCCGCTATCCAGTCAAGCATATTGTCATCCCTCAGTAGACTATGAACGTCGTGAATATCAATGTTATGTTGCCTTGCTTTACCTTTAATTCTTTGTTGCTCCAACTTCAAATTATACTGGACATACACCAGATCCTTTATTCTCGATGAAAGTAAACGATTGCGTAGTTTGGTGTGGATTCTTTCAAACACACTCCAATTCCTCTCTGATCCAGACGATGCATTGTTTGACTTAATATCTTTACTGCAATCTTTTGGAGGGATGGATACTCAGCATCATAAGATAACCACCAACTTACAGGATCACCATGTTGAGCTGCAATATGTGTTGATGGTGATGCAAATTGACCTTGCGTCATTCACATTCTTCCCGCCTACAAAGAAAAGTACAATTTTTACTGGAAATTCAAATTACTTAATTATACATATTTGGAGATAGTATTAGTAATTTTTTACCTATAGCATGCATTTTGCTTGTTCTTCCGGGCCACTAACCATTTTTGATATAACTTCAGTAAGACAAATTTGCGGCTCAGAAATTTCATTATCGATGAGATTAGTTGCTGGGTTAAAGATGTAATAAGGATTGAGAAAATACGATGCAGCATGAAGAGGAGAACTCAACTAGACTTCATTATTGCTTTATGTGATCCAAAGTTGGATGATCAAAAATAAAAAAACTGATATACTGTTATAGGTGTAATAAAAAAAGAGCTTTTATTTCTTCTTCTTTTTTGTATATAATTAAGCAGGACGCAAATATTAAACAGAAAATGGGCTATATAGCCAAAAGGGTACTTTTTCTGGGTCAAATGGACGGGTAAACATTTGCTCTGGGTCAAATGGACATGAAATATTTTTAATTGGAACAGACATAATTACCCTTATCCTATCTTCTCAAAAGGAAACTACTTCGACAATATCGATCTCCCTCTCTCCACAGCGTTCTTCAGCTGCTCTCCTCCATCTCAACACCGTTCGTCATCTTCTCTCCACCATCTCCAGAAGAAATGGGTTCTCCACCGTCAAACACTATCAAAATACAATCACTAACACCTACGTCATCTATTATAATCACAACCACCACCCCCATCAACAATAACTACAATCATTGGCACCATCGCCGACAACACCACCACCATCAAAAAAACATCATCTTTCTCCACCATCATCAACAGAACCACCACCATCGACAATGAACTTTTTAATGCCCTAATTTAACTGAATTTCTCAAATTCATATGTTAAAAATTAGGGTTTTGTGCTAAATCAATTTCACGGGATGAGAAATGAAGGGCGTGGTCAAATTGGTTAGTTTGGAAACCCTAATTGCACTTTTGATTATCTTGAGTTCGAATTGGTTGTATTTTAGTTAAAAATTAATCCACTTGTGTGCATATTTTTTAGATTAGATTATGAATGTGAATTTGCAGTTGTTTTAGAAAAGTTTTTTATGTTTATTTTGATCGGTAGGTTGAACATGATTTCATTCAGTTTTATATCATAATGAAATTGGTTTCATCTTGTTTTAAATGTGTATAATTATTCTTATCATTGAACTGATGAATTTTTTATAATTGAAGAGGATGAAACTGGTTTCGTCCTTTGATTCATCTTGTTTTAGATTAGTTGAGATTTTTCTGCCCATGTATAACATGGATGCAACTTGTATCATCCTGTTATAAATTGTGTTGAAATTGTTTTTATACAAGTTTAAGCATAGATGAAACTGGATTCACCCTGTTTTATGTTTGGTTGGGTTTCATTATTCTCTAAAATAGTCATATTTATGCTATGAAGAAGATGTGCGTGAAAAGAGTAAATATTTATGTGAGAATGTGCAGGATGAAACCAAATACATCTTAATGGAAAATATATTTTTTTCCTAATATACAGGATGAAACTGGTTTCATTCAGTTTTAGGCTGTGATGTACCTAGATTTTCTTTTAAATTTGCAGGATGAAACTAGTTCCATCCGGTTTTAACTGTAATGTGCCTGGATTATCGTCAGAATATGCATAATGAAACTGGTTTCACTCAGTTGCAGACAGTAATGTATCTAGATTTTCCTTAAAATTTGCAGTTTTAATGTGACGTATCTGGATTTTTGTCAGAATAAGTAGAATAAAACTGGTTTCATTCAGTTTTAGACTGAGTTTCTATGGGCTTGCAGTGATGTGGAATCTTATAGTGTATGTCAATGCATGGGCTTAAATTTATTATATTAATGTTTGGGTTGTTATACTAAAACTAGTTTGTACGAATCTCATTGTCTATGCTAGATATCGACGTAAATTCAATCATTTTATATATGAGTCACGTCTTTGTTTCTTCCGACCATGTTAATATGTGTTAATGCCATTATTGTTGAGTCATCAAAGCTGAGATGTAGAAACTGGGTTTCATCTAGCTCTAATATATAGGATGTATCTGGTTTTCATCTGATACCTGCAGAAACTGGTTTTCATCCATCTTTAAAAGATATGATGAATCTGATTTTCATCCAACTTTAAAATAGGATTTAACTGGTTTTGATTTAAATTTTTGCAGGAAGCAATATCAAGAAAGGTATTGGTGCTAAAAGAAGTACCAACAATAGGCATGATGTGAACATGGGTGGTGAATCAAGCACAAGGAATATAGATGATGTGAATGTGGATGGTGAAATGGATGATGTGAATGTGGATGGCAAACAGATCTCGCATATGAAATCCTCAGTGATGAGAATAGTTTCTGGAAAGTTTGATGTATTTAGGTTGTTTAGAAAAATAGGTCGTTAGAAATTTTTTATTAATGTAGTTCATTTAGAAGTACTTTTTTTTTGAACTCTGTCTTCGCATACATTTATGATCCGGGATTCGTCTATATCTTAATTGCAGGTTAATTAAATATGATTTTTTTACTAAAAATTGCGTATACTTCAATTTCCTGATAGTTTCATGTAATGTTGTGATGGAATATGCATGATGAAACCAGAATGATTGCATTTTTTTGTCAGAATATACAAGATGAAACTGGTTTCATCATATATAAAACTATTTTCAGAGTGTGCAGGTTGAAAATATTTTTTTTTATTAGAATATGAAGGATGAAACCAGTTTTAACCTGGCCAAAAATCTCATTTTTTCCAGAATATGCAGGATGAAACTGGTTACATCCTAGTCTAATCTGTGTTATACCTGACTGCATTCAAGTTTTACAGTGAAAACTGAAAGGGGATTCGTCTATATCTTAATTGCATGTTAATTAAATATGATTTTTTTACTGAAAATTGCCTATACTTCAATTTTAGTAAAAATTAAAATCTCATTTGACTTGTAATTCACACAAACACAAAACATAAACTTCAATACCAGCAACCACCACCAGCAAACTCATGGCCTGTAAACATCACCATAAACTCCTCCATAACATACAGGTTCTTCTCGGATTCAACATCAAGTCTAAATTCTTCTCTTCCGTCAATCAACGGACAACATCACCAACTGGTTCACCATCTCAGTTCTCCTTTCAAAACCCATGTCTCAGCACCTCATTCCATTGTATTCTCGCACCGTTTCTGCAGTTCCAAAACTATCTCAGGTCATACTCTCAGCTGCAACACAACAACAAAATCATCTCTGCGATTCAGCTCACTAACATACATTCCGTAATACTAAGCACCTGCAACTTCATTTCCCTACCCGCTTCAGTTCATCCCCATACTGCAACACTCAGTTCATCAAACCTTCTCTGTAATTCAAACATGGATTCATTGCACCTGTAATTTCTCTAACACCTGAACAACAGCAACACCACCATTCTTCCACACCTAAACTGCAAACCTTTCCAGCAGACCCTGCCATCTCCTGCGAATACGAACCAACAACAACTCCATCTCAGGCTTAGCTTCAGCTGCATCACAACTACAAGCTTACAAACGCCACCAACACCATCTCCATATCAGGTTCACCACCATACGCTTAACACCACCAGCTCCAGTTCCTCCTGCAATCACCTGCAACCGTTGTCTTCCTCAATCTCAACATCAACAGCATAATCCCAGCTTTCTTTGTTCATCACTACAACAGCAGTGCCAAATCTCAAAACCACAATTCTGCTTTCTTCTTGTTCTCAAATCGAGCTCAATCCCTAAATTCATCCACAACAAAACAGATCTCCTAATTTCTTCTTCGTCTTCTTCCCATCTTGGATATTACATCAGAATCATTCCTAGAAATCCAATTCAAACAGAACCCATCATTCCTGATCTGTTTAGAACTCCAATTCATTGTGAATCCTACGTTAAATCGAAACTTCAACCATCAACAGACCTTTATCTCATTAACTTCTCGACTTCATAACCAACATCTTTAATCAGTTATTGCAACCCATTCAAACTCATGAATTCACTGAAACAACAATCCCATAATGAATCAAAGACGTACACGCAACAAGATGTTTCTTCTGCTTACAGTTAGACCAAAACCAAATTCACCCGTTTAAACGTATTGGAAAAATTGATGAAATACTTGATCTAATTGAAACTTAAACTCACCCGTTTAAATGTACGAGAATATTTTGATAAGAGAATATCTTAAACTTGATTGTGTTCATCACCATCACAGATCTGAAGAAGAAAAAATTGAAGAAGAAGAAGTTGTTTGTGTCGACATCTTCTGTAGAAAGAAAATTGTGTCGACTGAGAATTGTTTAAAAAACCTGATTTAAAAGATTAAGGTTATTTTAGGTAAAACATATCATTTTATTTTATTTTTCCTTGGTGAAATATCCAAATCGTCTAATTGAACAGTATATTTCTGATTTTTGGCTATATAAACAGTATAAAAAGCTAGAAATCTATTTCACCCAGGAATTGTTTGTTTTGGTCTTTTTGACCAATTTTGTGAATATTAAACCAGAAATTAAAAAATATAAATCAAAGTTTAATGTCAATTCATTTTTTTTTTCTTTTTTGCATAGATTTTATTGACTAGATTTAATTGTGTCTTGATTTTTTCTTCCTCTAATCTTGATTTGAACTTTTATTATTTCCTTGAAACTCTATTATAAAGTTATGGCAACATCCTAAATTACAAAATATATATATGTACAACATGAAGAAAATGATGAAAACATTACAAAAAAAAGGCAACTACTAACTTAAATGTTGATATAAGAGAGTACCTGTATAGTTAAAATTTATAGTTCAAAGACAACATTCGACATCCGCATCATCATCTGGTATCATGAAGAAAAAAAAATCAAATTTTCTATAAATAAACTACATAGAAACAAACAATAAATTTAGCGGTAAATACTTATTTTAATAAAATATTAAAATTACCTCTTAAACTTGTAGTTGGAAATTGAAACTTGGAAACTTCAAAACACAGAGGAAGGAAGAATTTCTCCGTGGAAGAAGCAGAGTTATAGAATATTTGTCTACTACAACAATATGTCTTCTTGTGTTTTTAAAGGTGAACATAAATAAGAGAAAGGAAAATAAATAGTGTGATCATGATTTTGTTTTCTAAAAGAGGGGAAATGAAAGAAAAAAGTGACGCGACATATTATTTGTTGCCTCCCCCAATTGGACCAACTTGAATCTTCAATTCATGAACCAAGTTCTCTGCTTTAGTTCTTTGTTAAAACTTAAAATGAGATAAAAAAAACTATATATGCATCATCATACAGTGGCGGTGGGTACATGATTTGGAAGTAATAATCATATCATCTTATAAGTAGTGCAATTTTAGATCGAATCTGATAATGGGTTGATTGACTCTACCCTAACTCACCATGCAATTCCTACTTTATAGAGTTTTTTTAAGCATTCAATAATTAAATTTTAGAAACTAGTACTCTAGACTCTAGTACCATATAGACTTGTTAAAACCCTGCCTACTTCTTGGCATTTGATGGAAATTCTGCAATCTAATAAAGGGACAAGTATACCTAGCTAATTGTTGCCGATGAAACTTTAGTGGCTATAATTTACCGACACGAATTTTATCAAAATTTCGTAAATTGTATAGTGAAAAGCATTTTAAAACACCTATATAAGGAATATAAACATGACTATCGAATTATACATATTTCTTATACTAATAATAATCAAATAAAATGGTAGTATTATAATTTCTTAATGATATAGATCATCTATTAGTTGGACAAAATTTAAAAATTAATAAGGCATCTATTTAGGGACGTAGGGAGTATTAGAAAATAAAAATACCTAGTAACAACGTTTTTTAGACTCGTTAAAACGTTTTCACGCACGTTATAACCGCTACATAGGAATTTCAGATCATTTTTTTTCTATTTAACCGTTACAACGCCCGTTATTTTCAAAAAACGCGTTTTTTTACTATATAATGTGTTTTCTGCCCAAAATGTGCCTCACACCTGTCAAAACGATAACGGTCACGCCTAGTGTCCGCGACCTTAGCCGTGACCCGTTTTTCAAACTTTGAAGAAAACTAGGGCTACAATGAATTCAATTATATGTAATGAGATCTTAGTGTTACAGATAATTAACGGGGTTTAGTCAAAATGTCGCAAAATAAACTCGGCCTACAATGAAAAAGAACATGGTAACTGAAAAAACTAATTGACATTTTATGTTGTAACAACAAATGAGACACTGGTTAAAACTGACACAAAAAAGTGATCCCCGTGGTTCTTTAAAGTTGAGCTAGTTCTTTTTATTTTTATTTCATGAAAGTTGAGCCATTTCATGTTTGTATGTTATTTTTACAAACATATCCTTACTAATAACTAGTGTTGCTACAATTTTCTTACAGAAATATAAAGAATTCAGTAGTCATGTTTATACTCGTTGCAAATGTCTTTTAAAAATATTCCTAGCGGTATATCGTTTATAAATATTTTCCTTTTAGTTCGTGAGATTATCTTTTTTTTAGTATAAAAAGAATTTTATTGAATAAGAAAAGAATTTACAAATGTATATCCTCCCGGAGACAAAAGGTAATCCAATATATAAAATTCATGATCACTCTTCCTTACTAATCAGATTTCTCACATACTTTTCTAAAGAACCTGCTACATTAAAATTTATGTGCACATAAGTACATAACCAATCATCAAAACCAACTAATAAATCCTGAGAATCCATGACTAAGTTTTTGGTTGTCCATTTTATTGAGGTTGAAATACCATTTAAAGATTTAATAACATTAATACAATTTCCTTCCAAATGCAGCTTCCTGACTCCCTTTTTTTTAGCCCAAAGTATAGCTTCAAGAAGTGTCATTGCTTCAGCTTGTCCTGGGTCTATTGCTTCTGTCCGCCAACATTTACCTCAATTGTTGTTACATACAAAATTTATCAAAATTAATCCAACCCCAACTTCCTTAGTTGCCTCTTTATAAGAAGCATCAAAATTTATCTTGATAAAAAAATTCTCAGGGAAACTCCATATTGCTCGGTGTTGGTCCTGACATATACAATATTTTTATCGTCTCTGATATTCAATATATGCCATTCGGCAAAGTCAATTTTATGTACAACTTAAGATGTGGTTAGCTGCATATTATCAAAGACTTTTTTACACATAGATTTCTAGATATGCCACAGGATAAATCCATACCAATCAAGCATCTGATTACGTGTGTTATGAGAATTAATCAGATGGAATATGGCAACAATCCAATCATGAAAGATCACATCAACATTTTTATTTCTAAAATTAACATTCACAGCTGACCAAACAGATTTAGCAAAGACACGTTCAATGAAGACATATTGTATAGATTCTGAGTCATTCAAACGGATTTAGCAGTACTATTATGATGACAAAATCTAGCAATTTTAGTCCAATCCCAACATCCTTAGTTTTTACTTTATGTTGTAACAACAAATGAGACACTTGTAAAAACTGACAAAAAAGGTGCTCCCCCTGTTTCATGAAAGTTGAGCTAGTTCTTCTTATTTTTGTTCCATGTAAGTTGAGTTATTTCATTTTCGTATGTTACTTTTCCAAACAAATTCTTAATAATTCTTTAAGAAATATGAAGAATTTAGGAGTCATATTTATACTTGTTGCATAGGTATTTTAAAAATATTATAACGGAATATCATTTATGAATATCTGTCTTTTAGTTTGTGAGATATGTCTTTTGTTGTAATATGAAAGGAATTTTATTGAAGAAGAAAAGGATCTTACAAATGTATATCCTCTTGGAGGTAAAAGGTAAACCAAGAGGTTCATTGACCACTCTTCCTCACTAATCATATTTCTTGCACACTTTTCTAAAGAATATGCTACATGATTAACATCTTTGTGCACATAAGTGCATAACCAATTATCAAAACCAACTAATAAATCCTTACAATCCACGATTAAGCTTCTAGTTGTCCATTTTATTGAGGTTGAAATACCATTTAAATATATAATAACATTAGTACAATTTCCTTCCAAATTCAGCTTCTTGATGATCACTTCTTGATTCACTTGCTTATCTGTCTTCAAGAAGTTTCATTCCTTCAGATTGTTCTAGGTCCATTTCTTCTGTCTGCCAGCATTTACCTCAATCGTTGTCACCTACAAAATTTCTTAAAATTAGTCTAACCCCAACTTCCTTAGTTGCCTTTATAAAAGAAGCATCAAAATTTATCTTGACAAAGGAATTCTCAAGGAAAATCCATTGCTCAGTGTTGGTCCTGACAGATACAACATTTTTATTGTCCCTGATATTCAACATATGCCATTCGGAAAAGTCAGTTCTATATACAACTTGAGATGTGGTTAGATGCACATTATCAAATAATATTTTTCAACTAGATTTACAAATATGCCAGAGGATAAATCCAAACCAATCAAGCGTCTGATGACTGTGTTATGAGATTTACTCACCTGGAACATGATAACAGTCCAATCATGACAGATCAGATTAGCAGTTTCATTCCTAAAATTAATATTCACAGCTGACTAAAAAACTTTAGCAAAGTCACAATCAACGAAGAGATGTTGCATAGATTCTGAGCCATTAAAACAGAGAGAATATTGAGTATTATATGATAACAAAATCTAGCAATTTTATCACTGGTTGATAAGAAATTTTGGATGTATTTTCAAAAGAAATTGAGAATATTTTTTGTCATCCAGAAAACTTTCTAATTGACGTCAGTATTAGAAAAGAAACCATTAGTGGCTTTAACACCATTCAAATAGGTTTTGCAAGCAGATTTGACACTAAAATAGCCATTAGCACTGGGTTTCTATCTAATATGGTCTTTTCCATTGAACATAATTCTAGTTTCAAGGATTTTATCAACTGTGAACTGTTAAAGAGAGTGGAGAGTAGCAACATCCAGGACTAAGAGTCATTATTTAATAGAAGAGAGACATGTTGACTATTATAAAAAGCAAAATGATTAGCAACATGAGTGGGTGTAGACGGCATCCATCTATCTTTCTTGATATATATTGATTTGTCACCTCTAACTCACCAACAAGCAAGCTTGCTTTTTAATAATGTCCAATCTTTCACATAAGCCTTTCCACACCCAAGTGTTAGAGTTTGTAACAAAATCAATATGAGGATTATAGTTACAAAAATACTTACCTTTAAGGATTCGAACCCACAATTTATCAAGAGAGTAGATTATTCTCCAAGCAAGTTTAGATAACAAAGATTGATTAAGGGTACCATCTTGTTTAATGTTCATGCCTCCTAACACTTTAAGCTGGGGTATACTTTGCCATTTCTTCAAACAAATGTCTTTTTGTTCTTTTTTCTTATTCCACCAAAATCTCACTTGGATCTTGTATATTTGATTAGTTAATTGTTTAGGGACATAAAAAAACTTTCATGTAATGAGTTACCAAGCATAAACTGGACCGTAAATGTTCTACAGGTTGTTTCAAACATTTAGATTTCCAACTAGCTGATCTATCATTATATTTATGTATGGGAAAAGAGAAAGACCGGATTTTACATCTTTGAAGTAAAAATTGAACTCCTACATATTTATTATTTGAAGCTAGTTTTTTAACGTTCAGGATATTGGATATTTTACTCTTGGTTTGATAAACAACTCATGTACTAAAAGCCAAACCTGATTTTAGAAAGTTAACAGATTACCCAAAAAATCTGCTAAATTATCCAATAGTGTTTGCTATATGCTAGATTCAGATGCATTTGCTTTTGCAAAAATCCAGCAATCGTCTACAAAAAAGAAGAAATGAGAAACAAACAGACAACGCTAGTTGATTTTAATACTGTTAGAACATAGCCCGGTTAAACCCACCAAGCGTTGGTATGTCAAGTTTGGTTGTCATATTTTAGTACAAAACTCATCTAGAGTCGCTTGATTAATTACTAGAGTCAACTTGGTTTAGGTTAGACTAGAAAGTCTAGGAATGTTGAGACTTACAAGTATTACTCAGAAGACCTGAAGAATATGAAGAAGTACCGACTACAACGAAGACATCTTCCTTCCACTTGAGGTTAGTAATATTGACTTGACTTGTTTCCATTCCTAACGTATCTTTCAAGTCGCTTTATATTGAAAACATAACATGTGAAGCTATATTTATGACACTCTAGTGATTAGACTTGGTCATAGTATTGTGATCAAAGTATCAAGGAATTATATTAAGTTACGAAGTAAAACGCTTATCATTTGAACTTCGTAAATACGACATCAACAAAATCTATGTATTTAGTTACTTGATTATGTGTAGGATATAGGTTCGATTTCATCCTAGGAAACTATGTATTATTACATTGGTTTAAGTAGATGTATGAACTTGTTTCATAATCGAAAGGGAAATCAATAAATATGTTGGTCCAGTATTTCATTGAATAATATTCGGATAACCAGTGCAAGGTGAAAAGGTAGATATAATCTTAACTTATGTTGATAATCGAGGTAGACCCGGTCATAACCTATATTGTGTGACATGGAATAACCGATCCTAACTAGTATTGGGAAGCACGGTATAACCGGTCATAACCTATATCTAGTGACATGGTATAACCGATCCTAACTAGTATTGGAAAGCAATGTATAACCGGTCATAACCTATATTTGGAGTCATGGTATAACCGATCCTAACTTAGATTGGGAGTCATGGTATAACCGGTCCCAAGATCAAAACCGAGTTTCCAATATTCATATATTTCTTTATGACATGCATGATTTTGGAATTAGGGTTTGCTAAGATAGGAAACTTCTACATGTCGACATTATTTGAACATGTGCATAACTCTTATCATTAATTGTCCAAAGATATTCCTTGATGCTCAAGGTGATCCCAAACCGAAATATTAAAAAGCATTTAATTATGATTTTCGATTTTATAGCTCCGGATCCTCTATACCAATATTTCCATGTGCCCTCTGTTCCAACCAACCACTGATTGACACGTGTCCCTATTTCAACTGCCTATAATTAGATTTCAGGTAATCTTGAGTTTCTTGATTTTGTTGACTTTTTATGAGAAAAATAAGGAAAATATCAATTCATTCCTTAATAATATCTCTTCATCCATGGAGATCTACGTGATGCTTACTCATGAATAGGAATTGATGATCTCGGAGTCGGACATGATTTACTTCTCATTTTCTTAATAAACAGAATAGAGCATGCACCATGCAAACACTATAGCTAACAAACAATAAATAAGAAGATTGATGCACAATTGCTCACATACTCTATCATATGTATGTTATATATTGTGCAAGATTAAGGCTAACATTACATCATTATAATTTGATCTGTATAG
Source organism: Papaver somniferum (assembly GCF_003573695.1). Lineage (NCBI taxonomy): Eukaryota > Viridiplantae > Streptophyta > Magnoliopsida > Ranunculales > Papaveraceae > Papaver > Papaver somniferum. The sequence continues at coordinate 203,301,594 of NC_039359.1, forward strand.
CTTCATTTCGTCCAACATTTCAACCTTCAAATATTCTTTAGTACAATAAATATGTAACCCACTGTTCATTAAACTTTAATGTAATTATACAAATGTATAGGTAGGAAACAAATTTTTTTTTTGATAAAATGGTAGAGAACGATGCGAACATTAAACTCGCTAGAAACATACTTGGAGAAAATTAAGTAATTAAGAATGAATGGATATTTTGTTTGTTTTTTTCTCATAAAATACGACTAAATTAAGAAACTCAAGATTACCTGAAATCTGATTGTAGACAGTTAAAAGTAAGGACGCGTGTCAATCAATGGTTGGTTGGAACAGAGGGCACAGGGAACTATTGCTACATAGGATCCGCACCTCGATTTTATATGTTTTAATTACCAGCATATACTCTAAAAAAGGATTATTAGTTAATGTTCTAAACTAATAATATAAATTTTCTAAAAGAGATTTCAAAAATATTGTTTGACGTTAATTGGAAATAGGTCAATCGAAATTAGGTACTTTATTGCATATCTTGAGAATATTTTTGGTTTTGGAATTTCCATGTTGTCCAAACAACCTTGATCCATAAATACTTTAATTTGCATTTCTTGCAAACTATCCTAAGAGCCAGGCAAACTTCATTCGTGTTGTTTCTGGTGCGGCCGTCTATCCGGAGACGAAAGTACCCTAATTAGGTGAAATCTCTTACGACAGCTCGTTTAAAAACTTTTGTGGGATCAAGAAGCTCTACGATTAGCGTTGGTGGGAAACTAGATAATTGCGTTGTTATTTTAGTTTTCGGTTATTGATTTGATTGACTAACGGTTGTTGAAACTTTGATTGCACCTAGTTTGATTATTCTTGATAGTCTTATCTTCTGTCATAAGGTTCACTCAAACTAAATCAAAGTTTCAACGGGTTGTTAGATCTAAAGACATCTTGTGATAATCCATTGTTAACAGACTCGATTCTGTGCGTTATTGATCACAAGAGGATTCAAGTTTTTGTGTGCAGGTAGTTTAAAGATATCGAAGATTTGAAGACGAAGAAGATTTATCTAATTAGTTTTCATATCTTGTGAATTTTGTGCACACATCTTGATCGGCTGGGATCCAACTAGTTCTTTTTTATCTTTGATAGACTTGTGATTATCTAGTTGATAAGATTGGCATCACTTTATAGTTTCTATTTGAGTTTTATATTGTTTGACAACTCAAACATATCTTTTACCAAAGATTGAATAGAGTGGTTACCAAACAGATTTATTCCTTCAGTGTCTGGAATACGATCAAAATGAGTAAAGCAACTTGAGATAGTGATTTTTGTCTTGAGATTCACGTGCCTGAACAAAAGGTCGAAGATGCAGGAATACTGAGGGAACTAAGTAACTAGGGGTTATTTATTTGTTCTCAAATATACGAAGTTGGCTTTTCTTCTTTGTATAGCGACTTAATTCTGAGAGTATTCAAAACTGGACTGGGTCCCGAGGTTTTTCTGCATTTGTGGTTTCCTCGTTAACAAAATCTTATTTGTGTTATTTGATTTACTTCCAAATTATAATTATTTATTATAATAAAGTAAATACACTAGTACATTAATCCAAGACACTTGATAATGATCTTATAGTTAATCGATTTTATACCGTAATTATTATCAAGTATATACCTTGTTGTATTTTCTCGATTATCGTCCATAGACGATCACACTTGGTATCAGACTTATAGGTTGAAATTCAAAGATTGTGGTGTATTTGGGTACCATCGTCTTTTCAAGTACCGTGAACATGATTCTTTTGCTCAACTTGAAATAAAGTTCTAGAAAATGGCTCCATACAAAAAATGAACTAGTAAGGGATCAATAGTCCCCTTGTTTTAAACTTCTTTGAGATGTGAAACTGTCTCATGGGGAGGGGAAATATTTTGAACGCGCACTGCGCGCTCAAAATTTGACCTAACACCTACATGACCGCCCAATCGCCAAGATATGACGTCATTGGATTTTAAACTTAACTATAGTTAAATCCCGGACTTGAAACAAAATCTTTCGAATTTTTCTGCTGAATGTCTCATGTATTAATTTTACGATCTGTATTTATTTTCCTTGATTTGCTTATGCCGAAACCTTTAAACTTGATTAAATCGTTTGATCGATCCTATGATCCATACTTTGTGTAATGTACAAGTTAGATTGGCTTCATAATATTAAAAATTTAAGAACGTGATTTGATGCATAGTTTGATTGTGATTGTCTCTAAGGACCTTGAAAATGCAAGACCTTTTGCCCCCTATTTCAAATTGCAGCAGTTAGAAATTTTTCAACAAAGTAAGACACCATTAAAAATATTGTTCTTTGTGTGATGATGAAGCATTTTTATTTATCTTTTGTGAAAGTGAGCTTTGATAATAAAGGGGTTAACTTTCACCATAACTATCCATCTTCGTCTTCCCTAATGCAAACAGGTGAATAATTTACGATAGTAGTCAAGTAATTACATAAATTACAATTTGCATGATCGATCGATCACCAAAAACAGAGTCATTATTATCACAAAATTGACAGTGTAGTTATGCCGAGAAAATAAAAAGAAAAAACATGACTGATTTTAGAGAAATCTAAGAGTCAAGTTGAGATTCATGATTAGTTTTACTTTCCGGGCGTTTCTGGGTGTCACCGAGTAGATATTTTATGGTCTGAAAAACTCAATTTTTGTTATAAACGTGTAATTATGTTAAGAATATCTAGGTTGAATCTCGTTTATTAATAGAATGTCCTTGTGTCTAGCCCTATAAATAGAGGCTCTAATGTTTCTCTACAATACACATCTAATTAGAACTCTTCTTTCTTCTCCCTTAACTTTGTGTCTACTTCTCCCGTTTCTCTATTTCACAATACGTAATCAGCACACTCTACACTGAGTGTTTCTCTAAACTTTAGAAGAAAAAGCGTTTTGAGATTTTTGATTTTTTTTCCCCCAAGCCGCATAAAATATCACCACAAAACAGGGAAGATTTTAGTCCAATCTATATTTTGTTTTCATATTCAATCATAACGTGATATGATTTGTTTAGTTCTAACATCGACTTTTGTTCATGTCTTGCATATACCCACTCATCTGGATTGGGTATTTGAAGGAATAAATTATTTGATATTTGTGTAGTGATTAGTGCTTTCGTCGCATCAAAGGAGCCTTTGTACAGGCAGCCATGGCGATAACTAATTGAAAAAGCGGGGGTACAACAATCACACCCAATATTCCGATTAGTAATCTGTATGGACTAACTCCAATATACTTTCAAGAGAATCAACTAGACTCAATCTTAATAAAGTATATCAAAGAGTTATATCTCTCTTTCTTGATTCAATTCTTTACTCAAGCAAATAGAAATCTACGAGTCTAATTGAATACAAGAGAAATCACTTGAACGGTACTAAAGACCAATGTTCAGGTATCAATCAATTTCAATCAACAACCAAGGGTCGGATTTCCAATTGATTGATTCTAATGCACAACCTGTGATATTTCAATTATATAACAAAATATAATGCGGAAAAGAAATAACACAGGCACCAGAATTTTGTTAACGAGGAAACCACAAATGCAGAAAAACCCCGGGACATAGTCCAGATTGAACACACACTGTATTAAGTCGCTACAGACACTAGCTACTACAAACTAACTTCGATCTGGACTGTAGTTGAACCCCAATCAATCTCACACTGATCCAAAGTACAATTGCGCTCCTTACGTGTCTGATCCCAACAGTATACTACGCATTTGATTCCTTTAGCTGATCTTACCCACAACTAAGAGTTGCTACGACCCAAAGTCGAAGACTTTAATAAACAAATCTGTATCACACAGAAAAGTCTACGGTAATAGATAATTCTGTCTCCCACAGAAATACCTACAAGTTTTGTTCCGTCTTTTGATAAATCAAGGTGAACATGAACCAATTGATAACCCGGACTTATATTCCCGAAGAACAGCCTAAAATCACTACAAGAAAACATGGTTTTGGTGACGATAATTTTTGCGGCGAAGAATATTTCATTGCTGAAGCTTAGTTATTGTGACCAAAATAATTTTTTGTCACTGTTTTTAGGTTTTCAACAACGATACTCGGGTTTCGTCACTCGTAAGTTTTTAGTAACCTCATTTAGAGACGAAATAATGTCTAGTCACTAATAAGTTTTTTGTGATTATGTATGTTCGTCACCATTTAATTCTATTGTGATGATGCTAAAAAATTGACATAAAATATTTTTGGTGATAACCTTAAATTTCGTTACAAAAGGAAAGTTTATACCAACAAAATTAATTCGTCACTAACTAATTTTATAGTGACGAAACTAAATGTTTGACACTAATTATTTTTAGTGACCGTCAGCTTGTTTGGTTGCAAATATTTATATAGTAACAACTTCTATCCGTCACAAGAAAGAACATTTACAACAAACTAGATTTTATCACTTGAGTCATTTTTAGTGACACTAACTTCACTGCAGTTCGTGATTTCAGTGATTACTGAAATGTTATCACAAAAAAATCTTTATGGTGATAAAAGAATACATAGTTGCTAAAAAATAAGTTGCTGGTAACAATATATCCTATCACGTAAACATAATATCTAATAATAAACTTGTCCCTCGAAGTAAATTTTCATAAATGTTGTTACTAAAAATACTAATTTGGGATAAACTACTCGTTGTGGATATATAAACTACACGTAGGTTCATCCGGTGCTAACCAGATTGGATATAGTTCGGTTGTTGTTGTACTTGCAGCAATCCAGAGAAACAAGACTTGAAAATAATATAAAAAATAGTAAACATATTTTCCCAAATAAAAATAATGCATATTAAACTCTGTCTTTTGATAGTCAGTCGTAAGTGACTATAAAAAATATATATATATATATATAGAGTTAGTCGTAAGTGAAATATAAACTGTAGTGAGCAAAGAATATTCTTTTGGCTCAATGGATTTCAGTTCATCTTGGTTGGCTATCAAACACCTTTGCTTACGAGTCAGTTATTTACCGTACATAACTTCTCTACTCTTTTTACTTCACGTAAGTACTTCTGCTTCAAGGAGAGAAAGCCAGAAGTACCAGCATAAAGGCACAACAATAAAAGGCACCATTGAATTCAAACAAATATATCTCAAACATTTTACAATCACTATTCTAAAATTCTTCGAGTAATTAACAAGATGATTCTTTCTTACACTACCACCATTCTCTCTTCGACATAAAACTTATTTTGACATATAGTTTAGCAAGAATAAATGGGTGGGCCTACAATAGGATTTTCCAGTACTAAGCTCCGGACTCTTACATCACACAGCTAACAGCTTCATTGGTTCCATAACCGACAAAAACAAAACAACCGACACCACCTCGTACTGCAACACCAGTCTTTTATTTTCCCTTGTTTCAGTATGATTTCACAAATGCAGGAAAATTTTAAAATATGTGCGTGTCTGTATAAGGGAAAAAAAATTACAACTAATGCGTGTCCAATGGGGCATATTTCAAACCAAACAATTTCCATATCAGTTACAACATCAACATGACTAAATTTCTCTGATCACAGAATAGTTGTTGCTAATATATGTCTACTATTAGAAGACTCTTTTACTGACTTGACATGTTTTTCTTCCATACTTGATCCAGTTGTGCTATAGTTTTGAGTGACCTTAATTTGTTCAGGAGATGGCAAGTAAGGGTTATATATTACCTATGCACAATTGTCAACCGAATGTGTAATAATTACCATATATTCTTGAATAAATCATACACACGATTAGTGGTTAAGTTTCAAGTTCTATGAACTACAAAAGGTGCACATAAGATTGTTTAGATTCCACAAGTGGATCTTTCTCAAAGAACTTACTTTTTGTCTAGTAGATGTTTTAAGGCGGGAGGTTCAGAGATAGAACTTACATTTTTTTTCCAGAATTCTCCTCTCTAAACAATGAAAATATCCATTGTTTGGAGGTTACACATTTTCACAAGACCACCTGGAAAAGGGGAAAAAAAGCTAAACAATCCAAACGCTGGAAAGAAAGCTAGTTATGGTAAACAAGCCAAACGCATTTTCGCAAGACCACCTGGAAAAGGGGAAACTCCGGTCAGAAAAGTACGTGTAAATGTTGGAAACAAAGCCCAATTCGTTACGGTAAACAATCCAAACATAACTTAATTAAGCACAATCGATATGTTGTATGATTCAGAGTTAAAGCACACTTCATGATGTTAAAACTTCTGAGCGACAGGAAGCACATCGAAGGATTGAGTTTTATGAGAGAAGCATGGATAAAATTTGTATGGCAATGAATGCAATCAACTTGAAAAGTAAACCAAAATAAGCAATTGAACAAGTGAAAAGAGGGTTTACCGTTGCTTAAGTTTGAAGTAGTTGTATGGGTGTTACATATCAGGGTGTCTAAATTAATTTGGGGATATAATAAACACTAAATCTACTATACTAACAGCCAAGAAAAATTGGACAGTCCATGTAAATGCAGCACATATTACTCTTTGTTTCAAACAAAAAACAGAGAGATATCGATACTTATATAACTAAAATAAGTATTACTCCTGACGTCAACAATTATACCTCAGAAAGTGTGTACGAGTGATGGTTCAGAATAAGACAGTACATTCATAGAAAAAAAAACACAATAAGACGCAGTTGAAAGCTCTTGAAAGAGTGATTGCAAGAAATATATACAGCACATTCGTAATTAACCAAATTCATGATGAATTTAGTGACCCTATCAAATAGAAACACTCTTAGTCTGGATATCAACCTAATACATCTAATTCAGACATTTTACTTAAGACAAACTCACCTGCCTTACTGAACCATCCCTGCATATATAGCCATAGTGATCCTACCATAAGAGATATTCCAAAAAATTTATGTCCTCCAATGAAAGGACATCCCAAAAAGAAATCCTGCAAAAACCAAGGCATGCATAGAAAATCTGTCACCAATTATGAAGATTGTAGACAACATGTTATTTACGCATGTGGATACCAAAGACAGCTTTAAGTGTTCAAGGGAATAAAGTGACTGCCTCAACCACTAACAAACAGATTGCATGCCAATCCAATTGCCTTGATATATATTAGTTGCCTAAGGTAAACCAATTTCAGCCACAATTGAAATTTCGACCGACTAGTTGGGCAAAACATACTATTACAATGAAATTCAAATCAGAACAATTCGAATAATGTATCTATACAAGTGTAGTTAGGGGGTTTGAGAAGTAGGATCCATAAACGGACAGTTATATCACCAGAACCACTAGCCAGTTGCCTGCCATCAGGGATGAATCCAGCGGTAGTAACCTTGCCTACATGACCTACAGGGCAAAAGTAAACAACAAACTTAATCAGCATTCATAAAACTGCAGCTTTTTCAAGCATCAAAATTACAACAGAAAGTCGAATTAAAATCCCATACCAGCAATAGTGGCAAAACAACGATTGACTAGACGTATACGAAAGCTTGCTAGAGTCTGGTATACGATCTTCAACACATTCTCCACAGAAACTCCAATTACACAAAACTCTGATTGTCAACATCTTATCAAGCATTATCGTCATAAAGCTCTATATACAATACTAGCAGTAAACTAGTTGTTCTTCTCATCATAATTATCCATGTTAAGCTCCTTCAGAGCATCAATAAGGTCCAGCAGCAACTTTTCCTCATGATTTACAGACTCTAGGAACCCCAATAGAGAAATATTGAAGAGATAGTTTCTTAAAGATTAGCCTAAATGCATCTAGTAGCTCATCCCAGCATCAGAAATCCCTGCAAAACAAACAAGAAATCAATAACCCTAAGATTAGCCTAACTACAAATCAGAAATCCAACATACATGAAAACCCCATGTATCAAAACTAACCATGGATAAACTCATAAAACAAGAAATCAATAACCCTTTTTATGGGTAGTGCAGATGACGACATGCTGAGCATGAATCTGAAGTTAGATTCGGAATCGGGTTAGTGATTTGATTGGAAAACCAAAATTTACTCAAGAACATGCCCTAAATAATGTTTCCCCAATAATCTTTCAATCAGGTGAGTTTTTTTTTCTAAAGAATTTTAAGATTGTTTCAGCAAGTTTCCCAAAACTTTCCCTAATTTTCTTTAAACACTACGAACTAGAAAATAAAAAACAAACCAGTAAAGGTGAACAAGATTCATTTACCTTTATGTAAAGTAGAAGAAACTCCTCAACGCTGATGACGATCTTTGCGTGGAAGAAAAATCATTCAGATGAAGATGGGTTTCGGTTTAGGGTAATTAAACAGTCAGAGAAGTTTGGGTTTATGATTTTGGTGAAAGAAAATTATTTCTTGTTTAATTAGTTATCTTTTGTCAAATGAATTTATTCGTGGGTTGTGTTATAGGAAAAGGCGCGGCTAAGAATCCAGTGGAGGGAAAAGAATTTTGGTGAAATTTTTGTTGCAAATTTCGGGGGATTGAGGGTGCCAAAACTTAGTTATTCCCGCCAACGAAGATCACAATTATAAACATGTTTGACGAGTGCATACAGATCAATGACTTGTCATACGTTGGTATCTTTAGATTTGATGGAGTTAGGACGAGGTGTAGAAACATGCGGAGGGGATTAGATTTATTGTGAAAAAATCGGGAATCTATAGCGCCAAATTTTAGTGTTCCTATCGAGTACAACTGACTAGTTAGAGAGTTTTTCAATTGCTTAGATCTTATATAACTATACAAAACACAATCGAAGCAAAAACTATTTGATTCACTCGAATCGATTCATGAACTTTATAGCCACGGTTTGCAATTTGCATTCCTTAGTTAATATAAATATAAGTTTACAAATAATCTTCTTTAGATATAACCAACTCAAGTTCGCGGACTTAAGTTCCCGGAAGGAGTTCACAAACTCCAGCAAATATTCTCGGGATGAGAACCTCCTCCAGTTCGCGGACTGGGTTCGCTGACTGAGCTCACAGCTCTTGTTCCGGTTTTCCTGATCAACGAAGTACGCATACTTTGGTTCAAGGAATAAGGACTTATACATATATGTGCTGCCACACAATGCTTATATCCAACAATTGGTTATATAATCTGAACTCTCATTTCAATCATTGAACATTCTTAGAGGACGTTATATAGTTGTTATCCACAAACCATTTTTCGTCAAAGCCATTTTCAAAGTGATTGAAACATAATATGACTTTCGTCACTAGGTAAAGATGAACTTGGCCAAAGCGAAAGCTTACCAACACATATTTCGAGAAATAGATAGGAGAGATAAACTCGGCTCGAAATATTAATGGTCGATTCCTTTGTCTATTCAACACGCACCGTCGTGCATTCCTCCGTATGATGGGTTTTTATATAACTATGCAACCCCAACTACGAGTGATGCGGTTATTCTCTTTTTCTTTTGGGTGCAACTAAAATCCATTGATTAGTCCTAAAAGACACTGTCTATATTTATGGGACGTGGGTGATCAATTTTTCTGAAAAGTTTGATCTCCTTTCTTCTTTAATTCTTTTTTTTTATAGAGAATGAAAAAAAAAAACATCACAAGATGGTTTACAATTACTATTCCTACAATGAAATTGTAATCACCAAAAATTGGTGGCATCACAATCTAATTACCTTTACGGTAATTAATTACGTGCATGGTTGAAAAACCTACGGCCAATTCAATTTGGTATCTTTGTCTAACGGACAAGGATCATGTGACTTATTCCTATGATTTCTATTTTTTTTAACAGGAAATCACTTATCCACCATAGAGTGGATTTTCCAATTTCGATGACCAAAAGGACAATAACTTTTTATTTTGTCGTACTTATAAGATGAGAAAATAGATTCGCAATTTTATTTTATTTATTTGGTTTCGCATTTTCGTTTATTAAAGAAGGGCTATGGTCCATCAAAACAAGACTTTACAATCAAAATATGGTTTTACTTAATAATAATAAACCATTGGTTTCTATTCCTTACAAGAAACTATTCATCAACCAACAAAAAGCAGGGTTTTTTTTCTTCCTTAAAAACTGAATAACGATAATAGCTTCATTATCTTTTTAAGGAAGGGATTTCTCTATTTCATTTATTCATTCATTCATTAAAGGATGAAATATCATAATTATTGGTTAAGCCAATTGCAAATGCTAATTTAATGGGGAATTGTTGCATCTGTGAAGGATATTTAGCAATTTTAATTTCTCCTCGTGGTATTAATCTCCAAAATTCGGATTGTTCCATTTGTAGTTGGAATATGGATGAATACAAAAGATCAAAGGGTGTGCACCCGGCTTGTTAGCCTAAATTATTAGTCCTTGTAGTGACTAAATTGATCTTGAAAAAGAAAGTGTCCATTTATAAATCATTATCTCGTTGGCCTTAGAGATCATGGAATCATTTGGAGATTTATTTACATATTTATATGTTTTTGGTTGTAACCATTAAAATTCATGGTTGATGTTAGATTTGTATGTCAAATAGACTACAATTTTTAAGGATAATTTTTTTTACGGCTCTTGAAGTCGGTATTTATTGTCCAACCTGGTGTTGTTAACATCCAGAAATTACTATAAATATGTCCTCGAATTAATCGGATAATACTTTAAAAATTTTGTTTTTGTTTTTATGAGATGAAAATATTTTCGCCATAATCAGGGGGAGATTAACACTACCAGCAAAAGTTGGTGTTAATTAACTTGAATGTGCTGCTATTGACTTGGCGTGAAATGTCTCATTTGCTTTTATAAGCTTTTTCCTCTTAAGAGGAAATCCAGTCACATCATATAAGTAGCATTCTATAAGAGGCTACAGGTAGTGCTCCAATAAAGTCAACCAAATCCACATTCTCAAATATAATATCTTCTCACTTGAAGATGAGGAGATTATAATGACCGCGGGCGCTGGTACCAGTAATTCTGAGATTTTTTTCAAGATATGCATAAACTTGAGAATTGTGTGGGCTTGTAGTAAGCTAATGATTGTCAAATATTCATTTTTAGTAGCTACTGAAATGATAAAAATGGTAGCAGTTAACCCCTCTGCAGAGGAATATTGACATATGTGATTGGCTGCCATATAATCCAATTAGGTTGGATTAATTTCTCGATCGACGCAATTTTGGATCCAAGACTTGACACCATAAAATTGCCGAGCCTATTTATTTTAGGTTGGTGTAGTCATTATAATGCGTTATATGAGAAAAATAATCGTTGAATAAATGATTGAAGGTTTAATTTTTTTAAGACAGGATTGCTTCAATAATATTTTGTCCTTCCTAAATGATGCATTTGGCGTGGTAGTCTTGAGTGACTCTTATTGCATTCACACAAGATATGTGGTCGGAGAACGATATCGAATTTGTAATCCTTAGTGGACTAAAAACGATATCGATTATATCAGGTTTGACAATCCTTTAAGTGTTTTTTAAAAGTTTTGCAAAGTACCAAAATCCGGATTAGTTGATGTTATCAATTTTATTGGTCTCCTGATGAGTCCTTAAAAACACTAAAAATCTACGTTTAAGCAGCATAATTTTTTATTTTTCTTAATATGCATTTTTAGAATTATGTTTGCATAACACTTGTCTATTAAATAGACTATACATTATGGTTTGATGCTTGTTTTCTCTAGCTAGTACTCATATAGTTGAGTTAACATCCATAAATATGTCAAAAGTTGTACTATTTTCCATTCGTTTTAGGTTTTGTCCCATGTGGTTTTCTTGACAAGGTTTTAACGAGGCAACATCTTGTTGACGTTCAATTTTTTTTCTTCATAATGTTGATATTTGTGCTCTTTTTCCTTCGTCCAAATATTTTTTCCCATTAGGTTTTTACTGGAAAGGTTTTTAGTGAGGAAAATTAATTCGACATGGTGGTCATCCAAGGGGGAGTTGTATAATTTCGGTTATTTAGTAGATTCCCACCATCACCTAGGTCATTTTGTTAAACTAAATCAACATGAAAAGCCCTTAGTAATTTGGATGTCATTTCGATCCACATAAGGTATGACCACGAATACAATTTTATTCACTTATGGTAATTTATCTACATCTTGGGTCTATGTTGAAGAAACTACATCAACAACTTCTGCAAATCATCTTGGGAAGCTAGCAATCCAAGAAGCAATTCCTCAATGTATTTGAAGAAGCATGAAGACTCGAGAACACTTCCATTAGAAGACCAACACAAAATAAGACTTCATCAACTGGAAAATTTCTCTCGAAAGCATTGCTATCTCCAGCATTCAAGAAATTCGTTCACCGAAATTGGGAAGTCTCGACTCAAAGATTTGCAAGCCAAGAATTTACTGAAGTACTCATCAAGGGGAGCACCATCACATAAGGTGCATTCTGTTGGACTTATCGCGTTGTACTCTTTTTCCTTCATTGAGGTTTTTCCCACTGGATTTTCCTTGTCAAGGTTATAATGAGGCAACAGTTGTGTGTCCAAATCTTTTCTAAGTTTTTTTAATTGTACTATTTTCCCTTCGATCAGGTTTTGTCCTTTTGGAATTTCCTGAAAAGGTTTTAACGAGGCAATTAGCTTAGACACAATGTCATCAGGGGGAGTGTTATAAACGTGTAATTATGTTAAGAATATCTAAGGTGAATCTCGTTTATTAATGGGATTCCCTTGTGTCTAGCCCTATAAATAGAGGCTCTAATGTTTGTCTACAATACACATCTAATGAGAATTCTTCTTTCTTCTCCCTTTATTTTGTGTCTACAATACACATCCAATGATTAGTTTTAGCTTTCCAGGCATTTCTGGGTGTCACCGAGTAGATATTATATGTTCTGAAAAACTCAATTTTCATATTTTTCGTCGTCACCTGATTGAGGATATTTTAGCGCCCTAAATTACGAAACTAATTAAAATTCAGAAGTAACTATTGTTAAGCTTAGAAGTCGGTGACGTCACATCTTGGCAATCAAGCGGTCATGGAAGTGCTAGTTCAAATTTTGAACGCGCAGTGCACGATCAAAACTTTTCGCCATTAAGAAAAATAGAGGTAGATACACATTTATTTATGAAATTGCAAAAAAGTCTCATAAAACTCCCATAACTTTCAGGGTACTGGCCAAAAAAGGTCGTTCAAATCTATCAAAAGCTTTGGATATATCTAGTATTGTTTCCATCCATCCATCCAACCATTCTTAATTCTTTTTTTTTATTCATGGAATCGACTAATTCATGAGCTATCACAATATTATCAGTTGCCCATGTACCGTATATAAATGCAGTTTGAAAGGGAGTGATGGATTTTCCTAGAACTGACCTTGTAAGATATGACAATTCAAAGTTTTAACACAAGATATACTTTGATCTTTTCATAAAAAATAAAAATAAAAGTTCTAACACAAGAAAGAAAAATATAGTACTAAGAAATGATTTTCTCATGTTTTCTTTAAAAATTGTGCAACCCTGAGATAGCTCCAATAATATGAAACTGGAGGTATTTATTATGGAGCCTGTGCAGATGGGATACATGTATGCTTTAGTTAGTTAGGTACGGGACACTGCCATATCCATATCTTGTCTCCTATCAAGGGGGTTCAGCAAAGCAAACCATGAGCGGTGTTACGCAAACCATTTGACCAAATTTGAGGAAAAGAAGGAATCAGGCTTCATTCGAACTTAGTAACAAATTTTAGTAATTGTCTAAGTGAGGAAAGGAAAGGGAACTTGCTGCGCGCCCTGAACCCTGAAGGGCCTGAACATGTTATCTCTTAGTCTTAACAGATGCCATGCCATCAGTAGGTAGGCTGACTCGTCCATTAATGCCATGCCATGATGGGTGGGACTTTCCAGCCGCTCGAAAATCATTTGTGCCCCCTCCTGGGGGAAGTTGAACGAAGTAAAATAAACATGTTACACAATCATTTAGCTTATCAAGGCGATTCATGCATATATACGATGCATATGTATGATCAAGGCTCAACTTTTCACATTCTTCTTTTTTCTTTTCAGGTCGAGGAAGTATCAACAAATAGTTTCAATGACATACAGTGGACTAACTAACAATCAAAAACCATAATTTCTGTAGTACCCTATTCTATTCCCTAAAATGGAACAGAATTTGGTTTTGTTATCAACAAACACTCTGTCACTTGCCCAAACATAATCCCATGTTACTGGAGTTATATTTATGCCCGGAATCACACTTTTTCAACTTCAGCGGCTAAGCAGCACTAGCACCCACCAGCTTTCTCTATAGAAACCTCCCAAAGGATGGCTTCTCTTCTGGGAAATTGCGCCAACAGAAGCAAACAAAGAAACAGCAACAGCAACCACTAGATCCAAATTCAGATCCAAAGTCTCCACCCGGTGGAGAACGAATGCACATATGAACTGTAAGTTTGTTTTTTGTTTTTGCTTTTTGCTAAATCGAACAAAAAGGGTATTTAGTAATACACAAGAGAAACAGGACATTACAAGCACATCAACGAGGAACCCTTTTCCGGCTAAGTATCTCTTGCTCCTTTAAGCGATGCTGGAATCTAGCAAGACGAGCTTGCAGACTGACCAGACTTGCTGCTTTGCGAGAGAGCACATAACTCAGCTGTGAAACGTAGTTGTCAATTAGGCTGCCGGGTTGACTCACGTCATCCAATAGCTTCATCTCCTGATTATTATGTTAAGGATGGCATTAGAAATGCTTGAAAAGCTCTTTCCAAAAAGACAAAAAAAAGAAAAGAAAAAAAAACATTTTGTAATAGAAATGGTACTCTAGACTTACTTCACGGACAATCTCCATTGTATCTTCAACTTCTTTTCTATGAGCAGCAATCAGCGCATCCTCTTCCTGAAGTATTGAATGAATAAACTTAAGGACATAAAATATTTACAACATGCTGAAAAAGCCAATAAAAGAAAATTATAGTCTATTGGCTAAAAAGAGAACTAGATATGAGACTTGATGGACATTAACAAATTTACTGACCTCGAGAATTGCGTTGATGTCTCCATCACGAGCATTTTCGGAATCACGTTGTCTTGATCCAACACTGTTCGAATTAGAATCGGAAGCATTCTGTTGCTTGTTGCCTGTACTGGATGAATCAAGTCCACTGGCATCTTTTCTAGACAAATGTCCCTGCTTTTCTAATTTTTCTTCCTTGTAAACTTTTCTACGAGGTGGGGAAACCTTTTGCACTTTATCCTCGTCTAGCGAATTATTCGAGTTCTGCGCAGGAGAATATAATCTTTGACCGGATGGACCGCCATAAGTATTTTTCATGTTGGTCCTTTCCCTCTCAAGAGAACTAGAAGCCACCCCACTATCCTCCCTCCCATTAAAGGGGTATGATGGGAGACTAGAAGGTTGTTCCCTCCCATTGTAGAGATATGTCGAGGGTAAACTAGAAGGTTGTTCCCTCCCATTGAAGGGGTTGTTTGTGGGAACACTAGAAGGCTGTTTACCATATTCAGGTATAGAACTGTAGGAAGAACTTTCTCTCTCTACAACTCTTCTACCTGTTCCCGCTACTCTCGCATCTTGACTTGGTTCATAGTCAACCTCTGAGGGAAGCGGCAGAGAAGGAGCTGATGATGATTCCCTATTTGTAGGTACCGCAGAAACTGCAACCTGATCCTTCTTGGAATTCCCACTCTTGGAGAGACTTTTAACCCTATTCACTCAGCAGTTACCTTCTATTAATCAGATTTGCATACGAGTGTCACTAAGGTATTGAGTTGGTCAACCAAAGATCAAAATAGAGACTTTACCTATCAGCATATCTCAGAGTATTAAGTGTATGTTCGCAAGAACCTGCATTTGGAGAAATGCAAGAGATCATCACAGTCTTTGAGTTGCCAACAAAGGAATCCCGAAGCACCTCTGTGAGTTTGCTTCCACGAAATGGGATATGAATCTGATCATTGTCAAGAGCACGGATACACTCCTTCAGGGCCAAAAGGCTCTTGTTGATCTCAGCCCCTTCAATCCTGCAATGGAGAAGCAGATCAATAAGATCTATCATAACCTAGGGTATGGATGGCAATGAGACTTAACAGAAAAGAAACTCGCCTAGAGCACACGTCTATCAATTGTACTAATAAAAAAACATATGCAGACAGAACTTACCGTGTTTGCTTATCATTATCGGTGGTGTCAGCACCTCGTTCACTACCTGCAAGATCGATAAAAGAGATCTTCCCAACAACCTTCCCAGGCTTAGGTTCATTGGCTTCACTTGGCCTTCTAGATTCTTTTACTTCATTGTGCTTTTTAATCACTAGTTGTAAAATAGCATGAGATCTTGATGATTCTTCATTAGCACCAGTCGATCCCGTACTTCTTGTCCCATTTCCTCTCTCGATATATTCTTTGACAATATGTACATCGGAAACTTCAAACTCCTGCAGCCCAACAATGCAAA
The DNA here is from genome assembly GCF_003573695.1 of Papaver somniferum. Taxonomy (NCBI): domain Eukaryota; kingdom Viridiplantae; phylum Streptophyta; class Magnoliopsida; order Ranunculales; family Papaveraceae; genus Papaver; species Papaver somniferum. The sequence continues at coordinate 203,318,005 of NC_039359.1, forward strand.
CCTGTTGCCGACCATCTTCTCTCATGCAGAGTTTTCTGATCAAAACAATTTTAAGATCTTAAATATTTATTAATAGAATTATCTTTCTTAGAAATTTAGAAAATGCTAACATCTAATTAATTTAACAGTTCCAAGAAAGTCATTAGTAAATACGCCGTGCCATTCGAGTAGGGTGTGCAAAACAATTCATTCATGATTATCAGACGGAACAAAAGATGCAAAAGAAAATGGGCACCAACCTTCTTTCGCTGAGAAGATCATAAAGTTTTCCACCATAAATCTCAAAAAAGCTAAGCCACAACTTAAATTTCTGATTACGGTATGTTGGATGATGCAATAACCTAACAATGTCTTCCGCAGCTCTGAGAGGTAATGGTTGCATGGTGAATGTTTTACCACTCCCTAAAATTATAACACGGGCAAGTAGATATCAGAAGTTAATTCAAGAAAGACAACGTGCTGACTTATAGTTAAGGAGGGAAGAAGTATCAGTATCTTTATGTACCAGTTTGGCCATACGCAAAGCATGTTGCTTTAGTTCGCTGAAAAATAGCAGGAATAATAGGCTCTACAGTAACACGATATACCTGCTCAAACAAAAAATATGCAATAACCAAACTTTGTAATTTAAAAAGAAATATGGCAAAAAAGAAAAAAATAACTAGAAAAGTAGAAAGTATGACATCGTAACCAAAAACGTTGTAATACAAAAACTCATGCGCAATTACAAAGTATTCACAAAAAACTTAAATCCCTTAAGATGTCTATGCTAATGCTACCTCATCATTGGTTACTTGCTCATCCAAAACAGCATCGAAACGAAATTCATGCTTCTCCTCATATGCAGTCAAGTCCACCTTCACATAAGAACACATATCAGTAATTAAGATTTCCTACATACAAACGACTAACACATTCTGGAGAATAAATGAAACCTTTAGCTTCGGCTCATGGACAGATATGTACGAGTCATCAACGACAGTTACAATATCATCCTCTTTCCGAGACAGCTCCTTTTTGTTTAAAGGTCTTTTACGCACCTGGGATAATAGACGAACAAGACGATAAGACAAGGAGGAAACATGATCATGCGCCTAGTTTGTGTGTAGCTAACTCACCAAAAACCTTGCTTACAAATTAACCATGATTACATTTTTACTTCACTTTAAAAATTAAAAGGAAACAAAGGGTCTTAATAGACCTAGTACAAACACTCTAAAAACCAATTTTTCCATTTTGGGGAAAAAAAGTAGTGGGACACACCCTATAATCCACAGCTTTCAAGTTCACCATGTTTCTGTGAAGGTGCACCAGGTATGCCTTAGTTGTAACTTCTGCTATGTTGACCAGAATGCTACAACTAAATCATAAAGCTCAAAAGACCCATTGAACAATCTCACATTATCTTCTTCAATTTTTCAAGGGAGAGGTTGGCAAAAACTCTGAAAATCAGATAAACTACAATCTAGACATGACCCTAAATATGAACGGTAATGTAATTAGTGTCAATTTCAATGAGCAAGAGAATGGGTTATCAGAAACCAGATAATTTAACCTGCTTGGTTCAAGTAAATGAAATGAATTTGTAATAAGAGGCTTTGAAATAGCATGCAAACACTTAACGTATTGTGTGTTAATTACAATTATATAGCTCAATCAAAACATCAAAGACAGTTCCACCACCATGCTACTGTTCAGACTTCGATTGTATTCAAAGAAATTTCTAAGATGGAAAACAATGCAACATGCAAGGGAACCAGCTTACCACAACTTTAATCTTGGCCAAGTTGCTCTGGTTTGTGCCAATATCTCTTTCGTTAGACTTCATAGGAGCTTCAGCTGGTTGCCTTACTTGTCTACTAGGCACAGCATCAAAGTCATTATCAAACCCCCTAGGGTCTGCTGGCATAAATGGCGATGGCTCGAAGGATTCAGACATAACATCCTGTTATACAAACAGCAGATTCTAGTTAGCCCAATCATTTAAATAGCTAGAGTACCTAAAAACCTATTACAAAAACGCATACCTCTGTAAGAAGTTCAGTGTCGTCCATAGCATGAAGATCCAAAAGCCCAGCACCAAATTCACCTCTGAGTTCAGGAGAAAAGAAGCCATCTGATGTCGTTGCGGCTCCTGAACCTTGGGCAGTTGGGGTGTATGGTTCAGAACTAGAGTCCCCATTCAAATTGAGATTCCTCAATAATTTAAACAACTTCTGCTTTTCTTCGGCAGATTGTGCTCCATAACCCTTCAACAATATGAAAACAATCCTATTAGCGCGGTATACAAAATAAGTGTCAAAATACCCACATTTCAAACAACAAGAGAAAATTGTCTTTGCAAAGAACATGATCAAGAAAGAATCCACAATTATAAACATGTACGAAAATACTTTCTTTGCCAAAACTGGCAACATTACACAACAATTTTAGGCTCACCAGTGGGGTTCCTTCTGAGGTCCAGACATAGTAGCCAAACACATCGAGTAAGTGCATGTCCTAAACACGAATCATACTAGAACTATTTCTGAAATACTAAATATACTCGGAATTATTTTCAATACCTGCATCAAGAGGTTTGGTAGGAGCCGGTGATCAATACCCGTGGTAGACGGTGATCCTAAATGCTGCAACCCAGCAGACTGTAGCCACCTTGCCATAACAGCATCACCCGCATCATTTGAAGTTCCCGGTAGGGACCCACCGCCAGGATGGTCATACAGAGCAGCTGCCGCAGCTGCAGCATTACTCTGTTGCATATGGCCACCCATTTGGCGTTGGGAACGTCGTTGCGGCGCCAATTTTTATAACTTTTTAGCAACCACTGTCAACAAATTCAACATTATCAAGTCGAATACCAAAAAGAAAAGAAAATTCACACAGTGAAACCCTAAAAAACTAGTGATCAAGAAAACAAGATATACTCGGCATAAGGTGATAAAATCGAAGACTAAACAAAACAATCTTAGGTTCATTTTTTCAAATCTGCAAATCGAAAGGAAATCCCGATCTAAAATATGAAAATGTAAACGATCCGATTGAACAAATCCATATCCCAATTCAAAATCGAGCTCTAACCTAAAAAGTTTGATGAAATATGTAAATAATAATCAAAGAAGACGAAGAGGAAAAGCAAGACTTACGAGATTCGATCCGAGAACGAAAGGTTATGACTAGTAACAGGTGAAGAGAGTAATGATTGATGTACAGATTGTAAAATCAGATCCAGTAAACAAATGAATAAATCTATGGAATGAAGATGAAAACCCTAATTTTAATTTGGGGACATGCAATATACAGAACTTGGTTTTTCTCTTTCTGGCAAAGACCTGCACGCGGGAGTACGCTCTCTCTGTCTGTCTCTCTCTCTCGCTCGCTCGTTTGCAGTTGTATTATGGTAAAATACTATTGAAGATAATATACCGGTAGATTAGAAGATACATTTCATAATGTCTCTACAAACAAAAATGAAATATATTATATGGGATTTCATTAATTCAGTAAACGGCTAAATGCATTCAAAAGACCAGTATACCCTATCATCTGTTCAATTTATTTTCAAAATATAAATTTCCTTTTTGTGATGATGACGGGTGTGAACCAGACACATGTGCGCAAGATTATTTCGTCTGAGTCGGATTCGTCAAGCAATGGAAGGAGGTGCCAGGATTGGAGCAACTAGCTGCCCTCATATGGTGACACGCCCAATACTTCGTGCCCTTTGATTTTTCCCATAGACAATCAGTTGGGTAAATGTCACTCTCGACTCTTGAGTACAAAATACCTATCACATACGCGGCCCGATCGCGTTTGGATTCTCGAAATCAGAAGCGAAAATATTCGGTTTCACCGAAAATTGTTTCTAAAAATTAAAAAGCAACGTATATCTAAACAGGCTATGAGTCTTATGGATAAAAGCAATGGAAATGGTGTGATGTAAAACCGTGGGTAAGTGCAATGGAAATGGTGTGATGTAAAACCGTGGCTAAGTAGTGGAAATGATATCCACGGTTCCCGTTCTTTTTCAACAAACACAAAGAACGTGAAAGGGAATCAAAATTTAGGCGAGACATGAAAAACTTCCCAAACGAGATACTTTGTCTCATTTTTATACTTTTTTTTGGATTTAATACTAATATAAATTTAATAGCGGGATTATTTATGTTCTTTAGAATTACTAAAAACTGAGGAATAATCTCGTTTTATTTTCTCAAGTGACATAAAAAATTTAACTTACATCAATTTTCTCTGCCCATTATAGCACTTATTCGACCCGTCCGACTGACGAAGCAACATTGTTCAAGTTATCCTTTTCTTCTTCCATAAGGGCAAGTCCAATGGGACTACTCAAACATGCACTTTTTCTGTGCCAGGTGGATAGACAAACCGACTTTCATGTAATGGGGAAAATGTTTCACGAGATAAGTTGAGCCGACTTTCCTAGTATGGTAAGAAAACGGCTAATTGTTAATCGACCCCCAACGAATATATTTCATTCCACCTTTATAAACACACTCAATTCACCAATTCTAGACACTTAACTACAATTCATTCTCTATTTTTCCAAAATATCTTTTAATTTCTTAAATATGCTTTTTTGTTTCATTCATTATGGATCGTAATACAGAAAATGACGAAGCGCAAATATTAGCGGAAACATTTTTCGAACAACAAGCGTTTATGCAGCACTTGGATCAAATGGATGCATATTCAGATGATGAGAAAACGATCACCAACACCATGTTATAGTTATACATGGGAAAAGTTCTGCGAGATTGATCACAGTCGTATGCGTCAAAAATAATTTCACTTTCTCACTTCAATTAGATGTAAATATAGTATGTGATAAGAAAGAGTTTGTTCCCACAGAGAGGCTTTTGTTGTTAAACAATTTCAGTTTCTTAGTAACCAAGAGGGGTTTTTGATTTTATCAAAGCAATAAAAATGAACTGAAAGCAAATGAAATAAATGGAATAATCAATAAGGAGGAGATATTGATCATGGGATAGTATCATTCACAAACATGTATTTTCATCAATGACTAGAATTGATATTTTAATCTCTCATTTATTTAAAAGTCCTAAGATACCTTGATGGAAAGAATATCCCGCTAATTCCCTGATTTCATCACAACCACATTAAAAGATGCATATGTGAATTCTACCTAGAAAGCAACCTAAAGTGTAAAAGCACAATTAAGTTTAACTCCCTAAGAGCATTAAGTTTTATGGAATAAGACTAGTCAAAGCAACCGAACGTGTAAAAGCATAGTTCGATTTAACTAAGGTTATGATTCATATGTGATTAGTAGGATATATCACTACAAGCACTACTCACATTTATGCTACTTGTAATCAGGAATTTATCACTCTTTCGTATAACAAAACCTAATCTAGCAATAGAAATGAAGACCAATCTAATTGATTTCGGACTCAATCAAACTAGCACTTAAATCATGCAACAATATTAACAATGAATCATAAACAATAAAGTTGAGGCAAAACTAATCCATTGATTTAAATATCATGCTTGAGAAAAATCAACTTTTATCCCATAACCAATAATTGTGTTTAGTTACTCATAATAATGAAGTTCATCATAATCATTTTCATAAAATAATGAAATGAAAAATAAACAAAAAGCAAACCCTAGTAGAATCGTCGCTCTCCTCCAAAACTCCAAGTAGAAAATACGTGATCCCAAAAGAAGTAGAAACTTTCTCTTTTTGTAGCTTTCCTCTTTCCAAAACTAGGTCTTCAAAGCCCAAAGTCCAATACAAAGATGTCCACCATATGTGAGGAATACCCATGTGGAAATATAACTCAAAAGTGGTTGCCGGAAAACTGGTAAAATGGCCGGAAGTTGGTCGTGAAAATCACCGGGAAAGTATCTCAGGTGACCGGAAAAGTCCACCCGGTCACCGGTCAAACGAGTCAGTCAACACGGTCAAGCTCAACGAGTCATCTGAGTCAATGATTCATACCATCTAACTCATATGAGTGGGCTGAGTTGGTATTGGACAAGGCCATTGCACAGCCTGAACCTTTATTCAGTCCATCCATGATGTCCATGCCTTCGTCACAGCTGCAGCTCTGTCCATCCAACAACACCAGCTCCGTCTCTTTCCTGCACTTCTAGTCACTCATTGCATTACCAAAACCAAGACCAACAACAACCTACTGATGCAGTTCACTGCAACTCTTGCAATACCACCACACACAGCTAGTTCATCTCATCGCCATTACCAACCTGAGCTGCTTCTTGTGCACCTAGCATTCATCTACACTGTCGAGCATTCATTCATCTCTGCCATAGTTCACATCACGAACCACCAATTTAGTTGCAGCAACACCAAAATCACCACTGAATTGCCATCACCAGCTATATGTCAGCTCTGCAAACTGCTGTTCAACTCATTCTCATACACAATCAAACCCTGGAACTTCTACAACCTTGGCCAATATAAAAAATGCACAACATCAGCTGAGCAGCAACACCTTGAACTGCAGCTTCAATAATTTATCACCTGCAATATCAATTCCATCCGCACAAGTCACCTCTGCATCAATCCATCGTGTCGCGGCATGCAAATATACAACAACATTTCTTATTCCCCTACAGTTCATTATCAACAGCTGCAGTTCATGCCTGTTCTCTCTGCGATTCAATTAAGCACCACCTGAACATTCAGTTCAACTGATACTCTGCCTCACTCAAACAAACCATTCATCCATGTAAACCTAACACCACTAGTCTCAGCTCATCTTAATCTGCACCTGCAACATCACCAGTTTCTCAACCATTCTGCAGCTTCAATTCAGCTACCACACAGAGCATATCAAGCACTTCCACCCGTGTACATCTTCCACTCCAGCTGCAATGAATCAGTACCATCTTGTCAGCTTCAGATTCGAATCAAACAAATCGAAACAACACCACTGAGCCTCCAGTTCTAGCTTAGCTCAAACAACCATTAAGAGTACCACCAACTCTGTAACTCCATTAGAAACATTTTAGATCAACCTGCAATTCAGTAAACCCATGACAGTTCATAACTGCACCTTCCTTCTCTTCTTTAGTAGCAGCTACAGATTCAGATTTGGACCAAAACCCTCATCTGTCAGATGAAGCTTCATTTGAAACGATGAAGCTTCATTTGGGCAGGGACATTGCAAGATGCGGCCTCGGGAGTTGGTGAATGATTTTTGGTCCCCAAAAAATATTTGTAGAAATGCAAATAATACATATATAGGGAAGGGACGTTGGTTGAGAAGAAAATGCAAGTTTGCCTTGCATTTCCTAACGGAAGCGAATGCCGCGACGCTTTGGCATGCATTTATGCGTGCCAAATGGGATTTATCGAATTATTGGCATCACTGGCTAACAACCACGTGAGTAAGGCCAATGCCGGAGACCCATATTGCATCATCTGTCACGATGAAGCTTCATTTGAAACGATGAAGCTTCATTTGGGCAGGGCCATTGCAAGATGCGGCCTCGGGAGTTGGTGAATGATTTTTGGTCCCCAAAATAGATTTGTAAAAATGCAAATAATACATATATAGGGAAGGGACGTTGGTTGAGAAGAAAATGCAAGTTTGCCTTGCATTTCCTACGGGAAGCGAATGCCGCGACGCTTTGGCATGCATTTATGCGTGCCAAATGCGATTTATCGAATTATTGGCATCACTGGCTAACAACCACGTGAGTAAGGCCAATGTCGGAGACCCATATTGCATCATCTGTCACAATGAAACTTCATTTGAAACGATGAAGCTTCATTTGGGTAGGGCCATTGGAAGATGCGGCCTCGGGAGTTGGTGAATGATTTTTGGTCCCCAAAAAAGATTTGTAGAAATGCAAATAATACATATATAGGGAAGGGACGTTGGTTGAGAAGAAAATGCAAGTTTGCCTTGCATTTCCTAAGGGAAGTGAATGCCGCGACGCTTTAGCATGCATTTATGCGTGCCAAATGGGATTTATCGAATTATTGGCATCATTGGCTAACAACCACGTAAGTAAGGCCAATGTCGGAGACCCATATTGCATCATCTGTCACGATGAAGCTTCATTTGGGCAGGGCCATTGCAAGATGCGGCCTCGGGAGTTGGTGAATGATTTTTGGTCCCCAAAAAAGATTTGTAGAAATGCAAATAATACATATATAGGGAAGGGGCGTTGGTTGAGAAGAAAATGCAAGTTTGCCTTGCATTTCCTAACGGAAGCGAATACAAGTTTGCCTTGCGTTTTGGAAAACCGTAGTCAACCATTTTAGTCCACGTTTTTACGGCAACAATTGAAGATGATGTCAACCGACTACTAGCTGAAAATAAGAAAAGAGGCTTTTCCGGAAAACTAGGCAGCCTTCATGCATGCATTGGGTGTGGCATGGATGTACACATGCTTGGAAAGGTCAGTATAAGGGCCATTACATAAAACAAATTGTGGTTCTGGAAGCGGCGGCTTCTTATGATTATTGGATATAGCGTGTTTTTCTTTCCCTCTCGGGTTGCAACAACTACATCAATATGTTGCATAAATCACCATTATTCAAATAATTGAAGTATGGAAATGCTTCAGCTGCTAATTTCACCATCAAAGGCAATAACTATAACATGGGGTATTTTCTGGTGGATGGAATTTATCCAGCGTGGTCAACTTCAGTTCAAGCTTATGCTGAGGTATCCGAACATGAGGAATTTTTCGGCGCTGAAAGGTTAGTTAGCAAAAAATAGATGGCGTGTAGGAAAAATGTGGAACGAGCATTTGAAATCTTGAGGAGGAAGTTTCATACAATTTGTGGACCATATCGTTCATTTAAACTAATAGAAAGGAATATGATTATGCTCACCTTTGTCATTTTGCATAATATGGTAATCGAGAAAATTCGACGGGATATAAGTTGGACTCATCATCCAGATAAAGATTTGAGGAAAAAAGTTCAACCTGAAAAGGAGAGGGTACCAAGTACACCACCAACTTATTCGTTCGACAATCTGTATTGACAAAACCTAATACAATTGTGAGTAAACCAACTTAATGATCCTTGAAAACATGTATATAGAGTTTATATCTCTATCTCTTGTCAATCAGAAAGTCTAGACTCAAGAGTCCGTGAACCTGATTGTTAAGAAGAGTACTTGGATGATCTCAAAAATCAATATATAAGATCAATCTAATCGTATCCAAATAATCAAATCAAAATTCTTCCAAGTATGAAACTTGGTATCTATCTTTCAAGATACAAATTCTATAAGAACGAGTCTCCTAATCGATCACAATTGATAAGGACTTATCTACTAGAATTGGATATGTACTACTTGTGATATTCAGTTATAAAGATAAACAATGTAATGTGGAAAAGGAAAACATACAAGACACCACAAGTTTTGTTAACAAGGAAACTGCAACTGTTGAAAAACCCTTGGACCTCGTCTAGGTTGGAACACTGAACTATATTTAGTCACTACAGACATTACCCTACTACCATACCTTGAACAAGAATGTAGTTCAGACCGAATTCACCCTCCAAGTAATTTAGCTGCAGTCATGCTCCTTACGGCTCTAAACCTCGCAAGGATCTACTTAATTGGTTCCCTTGTCTGGCGTCCATCACATCCTAAGAGTTTCTTCAGCCCAAGTGAAGACTTTTGATACCAATCTGCCTCTACCAGATAAGCCTGTTTGATTTCTCTTTAGATCGAATAGATCAAGGCATGGAGATATGTTTGCAATAGAAAAAGCTAGTAAACCTCACAAACCCTTAGCACTTACACTCAGTTAGATGAGAACCCTGAACAACCACCCCTCAAGAACAACCCTAAACTAATCAATTAATAATAGTTTTCTGATATCTATCTTGAGGAATCACAAAGTCAAAGACCTAGAGAACTTTGTGATATCTATCCATCTCGTTCCTGAAAGAGATTACTAAAACCTATATAACATTAAGAACAAGATCATGATACACAAACTATCAAGGTAAAAGATAGTGGGATATGGTTTCACGAATCCCTAAGTGAAGTCTTTCAATCGTAGTCCTAATTATGTTTCTCAAAGAAACCTAGGTCAATAAGAGACGTCTCTAGCAATCAACTAGGATACCGAAGTGTCGGGTCTATATTTCCTTAGTTGAATGAGGCTCTCTATTTATAGATTTCAAGGTGGAGGGTTGCTTATAATTCAAGCTAAGATAACTTGAGAATCAAGTAAACACTTGCTCTCTTTAGATGAAACTCTAATTAGGGTTTCAAGTAAGCATGTGAGAAACATGTCTCGGAATCACATTGAAGAATATATACTATGGTTTGGGTTCTAGAACCGTGTATAATGATAGTTCTTGGAAAATATGCCATTCGAACTTGTAAGCAATATTGTGTTCATAAAAACACTTAAAACTTGAATCATGATGCATATCCACAAGTTTTTTTTAGTGATAAATGATGTCTTAGAGTTGTTTATGAGAGTCATGGAAATGTTAAGCATATTTATGAAAATAGTCTTTGAGCATCTGCTAATACGTGCTGGGACGGTTTGTGAAATAATCCGTGAACCGTTAGCTGGTTCGTGAATTCAGGGGGCTACGGTTCGTGAACCGCTTAGTTATTCCCGAACTCAGAGGTCCACTCTTCGTGAACCGTTGGTTATTTTACAAATACAGATCACTAGAGTTTGTGAACTGGTTCGTAAACTGTCTCATTCATAACTCTACGGTTCGCGAACTGGGTTCGTGAATCTACCTATATTCTGAACTTCAGATATCTATGGTTTGTGAGATGGTTCACCAACCTACCATGAATCCAGTTTTTAGTAGTTTTAAAACACTCTCTTCTGATGTTGAAACATTCTCATCTGTCATAGATATAAAATATCATTGTTTGGAAAAATTTCAAATGATCCATATGACACAAAAATAGTTCTCGAACAATATATTGTTTCGAATTAAGATTTCTAAGGATCAAAAAACATGCATTTCTTAAATCATATTTCGAGATGTTTAACAAGACAAGCTTGACTCGAATTTCTTCTTTGTAATACTATATTTACTAGAATTCATACGACATAGTCTCATAAAGATAAAATGGTAGTGCATATGACTAGACAGAATGGTTCAGCCTTCACATACATCTTTGTTGATCGAGTTCTACAAATGTATTCATCGATCTTTAGTCTTCGAGGGTTATTCAGTGATGTATGATACTCAACTACCAACCTCAATACTTAGTCCAAGACTTTACTGTAGTATACTACAAATCAAGATATAGTTTTTTTCATCTAAAGCGACAACAAGTTTGAGATAGAAAAACTTGCGAGTTCGACCGAGCAGTGCTCTAACACAACCCACCCGGGGTATGCCCGCAAGAGGGTATAAAATGGTAGAAGAGATAACTTAAAACAAAGGTTTACATTTACGGTCCGCGAGTTATAACCCCAAAGGTGTCACTATCCATCCACAAAAAAACCGTCAAAAACAAAAGTAACATAAAAACCCCAAAAAACAAAATTTTGATGAAACCTCATAGAATTTAACGAAACCAATTTTTGGTTTCATCAAATTATGATGAAACCATTTTGAAATTTGAGGTTTTTGTATCAATTTTTTAAAATTTGGGATTTTGTATCAATTTAGTTTAAGATGGAGTTTTAATGAACCCCAACACTTGAGTGGGGTTTTTGTACCACAAGTTTGGTCACCTTGAGTTTTTATGACTAGTTTTGTTACATTTAAGACTAAGAGTTTTGCACACTTATGAGATGATTTTTGGAGGAAGAAACATTCACATGATTTAATTTATTTTTTTTAATGTAAATTGGTTTTTGTAATTTGATTAAAACAATAATTAAAACCAAGGATCAAATTGGGTTACATTGAAACTGAAACTAAGGATTACACTTAATTTAAAACAAAGGATTACATCGAAATCAAGTTAAATAGTACATCCATAATTTAAAAATAATTACTAAGCCAGTGTAATGGAATTATTGTTCTCCTCATTGAAGGTTTCCTCCCAGAAGAATCATTGTCAACTTGTGTTGGCCGTTGTTATGCCTTCTGTGCTTGAATTGCATCAAATTCATCTTGCCAAAAGTACAGTTGTTTCCGATTCATTTTTGCCATTCCTATTATTCCTCACATGTGTGCATTAAAAATATTCTTTTCAACTGCTTTGCGAACTTTCTTCATTCCTGAAGCGATTTTCTTACGCTCAACTAATTTATCAATATCATTCTTTTCTTGTTTTTCAAAAGAATCTTGAAGGTTGAATTCTAAAATTGATGATTGTGCAGCATCTTGACATTCCTTTTTGAGTTTTTTTTTTTTATATTTTTCACACCCACTCCATTCTGTCTATTAGCATTTCCATTAATATTCAAATTTGAATTACAATGTACTGATCCACTGGTGTTGGGGTGAGGGTTTGAGTTTGTCACTGGTGAAGAATAAGAAGACCCTTGAGAACTGTGTTGGGATCTACCAGTCTCGCAAGGGGATTCCTTTGGTACTTAATAACCATCCAACATATCGGGGTTATATCGGTTCAACTTTTTGAGGATGTGGAATCATGCTTCGTGTTTGAAACTCGAACTTCCTCTTCTTTTCTACTCCTCTCGAGTTTTTCGTTGTTGCAGTTTAAACGTATATAAATTATTTATTACAACAAATTCATAAAGATTTAAGAATTAATTAAATAATTTGAAAAGAAACTTACCACATCGACTTCAATATCACCGCTTCCTCTTTGTCGGTTCAATTGCGTCATCAAAGCTACCTAATTGTTCAGGTCTTTGTTGGTTGTACCAAAACGAATAGACAACCCGGAAGCATCACGATTTTTGGATTCCCAGTTCCCTGACGAAATTGTTTTAAAATACTCCCCCAAAGCGTATGATGTGGTTATTGTACACCATTCATTGGATCAATCGTAAATGCTACATGACCTCTGCAAATAAGCTTTATCTTCATCCAGACTAAACTTTGGACCGCAAAACTTTTTGTGATGAAGTATTTTGTGTTTATGATTGGCTTGCCATTTTCTTTGAGATTTTTTTTCTACATATACTGAGATTAGGATTTTGAGATATAAAGATTGATATTGAGTGAAATTATAAAAATTTGCGGGTGTAGAAGGTGAAAAAAGTGTGATTTTTGTGCTGAAATCTATTCAACTTATAAGGAATGGATTGAGAGTCGTTGGATGGGACTAGACATTATCGGCTCAACCAAGGCCTATTGTCTCAGTGTAAGACGAGTATCTTCTCAATATGAACCCGAGCATCGGCCCAAGTTAATCCGCTCGTCCCAGGTTAGGACTCTCGGCTCAACCTGAGACGCGATGGACAATTTGAGGGTTTGTATTATATTTATCCTTCGATGACCAGGGTTATAACCAAGTGACAAGTGATCAAAACTGCTTATTATACACTCTTCCTGCTCCACTGATTTTTCGGTTTGATCGCTCCCTTTCTCTTGTCTGTTGTATGTCAAATTAACTATCATGTCAATATATTAGAAAAAATATTTATCTGCATTATACTTATTACTGTAAATTTTGTTGTTAGTAGGTTTATTTGTCTAGTCTTTGCTCCTGCATGTTTGTGCTTTCCCTTGTCGGCTATGTGTTTATCCATTATTGGATCTTCGTCTTTTATCCTCGGTTGGATCATGTTCACCAATTGGCTGCACTGGTTTGTCTCGTGCCCCATGTATCTGTAGTAGTCACATATGCTTCTTGTATTATTCCAATGTTATGTATGTTGGTTGCACCGACACTCCAAAAATGAGGTCTTGTTCCTACCCGACGCGTATCTGACGCATCATGCACGTGCATGTCCCACATGTTTTTTATTTGGATACGAGTGGCACACAGCTCCGACGCAGTTCGGATGCAAATGAGAAATGTATGTGACAAAAGTTTTAGTTTGTTTCAATCGTTGCGAGAAAAAAAAAGGAGAAAAAATCACCATGAACTCGCGAAGAAATCTCTTACAATTCTTATCTACAGCTCGTGAAGAACTGTAAGTAACCCTTAACTTTTAATTTAGTTTGATTGTTGATTCTTATTTTTAGTTTATTTGATTGTTAAGAATTATGGTGATCTTAGAAAACTATAATTTTTGATTTCCATCTTTTTTTCATTCTCTTCTTTTCACTAGGTTTTATGGTATTTTTAGATCAAATTGTGTCGTAAATCAATTTTTATATCATCGCAAATTTTTGACCTAATAATTGCAAGGTAATCTTTATTATTAATGTCCTTCTTTTACTGGATGTAAACATTCTTAACTTCTTAGAAGTTAAACTTTTCATTTTTTCCTTATAGAGAAAATATATAATTTGTTAATATTATCTAGTGTTTTTTTTGGACGACGCTTAATATTATCTAGTTGAAGTTAATGATATATACCCAGTGATGGGTGTATGATTTATTAACAATCTATGGAACTACTACTTTAAAAAAAAATTGTAAATTGATTTGATACCGTTGATGTTACATGTCTTACGTCTTATGTGCTTGTATTAAGTTAAATTATTGATTGTTATCTTTGTGTGTGTTTGATGCAAGAATGAGTGATGAAAATCTAAGTCCCACTCCTTTATGGAAGTATGTAACTAAGTAGACTAAAGTTTCAAGGAATCGCAATTGCAGGTTCATGTGTAAGAAATTTGTCTCTACCAACATCTGCATCAGGTAATGGATCTTATTTCACACCAATTCTTCTTTTGCTTTTGAAGATCATAAGAAGAATAAAAAAAATAATGAGAGCTCAATATAGAAAATGTTAAATGATGCAAAACTTGAAGAACGGGATAACCAGATTGCACGCTTATTTTTACGTAGCTGGCTTGCGTTCACCTTGCAAGGAATCCACATTTTATAAATGCATTTAAGATGGATACATTAGACAGTAAATAAACTCAAGGTTATATTCCTCCAGTGTATAATAATGTTAGAGCACTGATCGGTAGAACTCGCAGTCTTGCTACCTCAAGCTTGTCGTCATTATTAGTTGTACAAAACTACATCTTGATTTTTAGTCTTCTAAAGTTAAGTCTCGTACTAGGATTGGAGTATGGTAGTTGAGTATCAGACATCACTGAGAAGGTTAAAGACTGAAGAACAAACGAAGACATTTGGAGAACTTCATCGACAAAAGGTATGTGAAAACTAAACCATCCTATTTACTCAAGGCATTTACCATTCTATCTTATGAGATTATGTCGTATGCTTTTAGTAGATTTATAATTGCAAATAAGAAATTTTGAGTCAAGCTTGTCTTGAAAAATATCTTGAAATATGATTCAATCAATGGATGTTCTTAGATCTTTAACAATCTTAATTTAGAAAAAAAAATTGTGCTCTCGAACTATTTTTGCTTTAAGTTGATCATTTAAATTTTTTCCAAGCAATGATATTTATTGTATATGGCCACTCGGAATGTTTCAAATTGCTTAGAGAGAGTTTTCAGAACATACTGAATTCTGGACACATGGTAGGTACACATACCCAGTATGCGTATCCTAGTGATTTGAGTTCTGAAACGGGATGGGTATACATACCCAGTATGCGTACCCCATGGTTCTGAGTTCGAGAATGGGTGGAAGGTACGCATACCCAGTACACGTATCCCTGGGATATGAGTTTGCGAATGTCTAAGGGTACACGTACCCTGTAATGCACCTCAAGAGCCCAAGTTCGCTGACTGCCCATAGGTATGCATACTTGGTAGGCATACCTACACAATTCTGAATCAAGAAAATACTCATAAACTATTTTCACAAATGTGTTTGGCATTGCTATAACTCTCATAAACAATTATAAGACGACTTTGTTTACTAAATCACTCTGTATTTGTAAATTATGGTTTAAGGCATGAGTGTTATTGAATACCATTTATCCTTGAAATTTCAAAAGGAATAATTTCCTATATTAACTATCGTTGTACACGGTTCCAGAACCATAGACCATAATGTATATTATTTCGTGTAATTTCAACGCGGACTGCTCACATGCTTACAATAATTTCTAATAAGAATTTCATCTAAACTGAGAAAGTGTTTGCTTGGAATCAAGTTATCATAGCTTGAATTCAAAGCTACCTAGAGCCTTGAAAAATTATAAATAGAGAGGACCTTGCAACAAGATTTCATAATCCCTAATTTTTATTCATGTATTAATGCTTCAAAAAAAAAAAATCATAATCCCTAGTACTTTTGTGTCATAGTTGTTAAGCTAGAGTCGTCCTCTATAACCTAGGTTCTTCTTGAATTGTATTCTAGGTTACGACTTAAAGACTTCACATATGGATTCGTTTAGATAGGTCAGATTATCTTTTACCTATTAGTTCTTGTATCATAATCTTGTTCTTATTGATCTTTGAGGTTTTTGTAATCTCGGATCAGGAACGAGATAGATAAAAATCACAAATTTCTCTTCGTCTCAGACTTTGTGATTCCTCGAGATAGATATCTAAAGTTTTTAAACTCTTCTTGATTTGTTTAGATTATTCTTGAGAGGTGTTTAGTAATCCAGGATTCTCAGCTAACTGAGCATAAATGTTCCAAATTCGTGAGGTTTGATGGACTTTGTCTATTGAAAACAGATTTTCAAACCTAGATTGAAAAATCACAAGGGAAATCTAATATGTTTATATGTTAGAGGCGGATTAGTATTAAAAGTCTCCACCTAGGTTGAAGCAACACTTATGTTGTAAATGACGTCAGCTAAGGGAATCAATTACGTAGAGTTTTGCGAGGTTCAAGAGACGTAATGAGCATAAATGCATTTGAATTGCTTGGAGGGTTTATTAGATCTAAAATATATTCCAGTCCGAAGTATGATAGTGGGATAGTGTCTGTAGAAGCTTAATACAATTTGATGTTCAAAGCTGGACGAGATCTCGAGGTTTTTTTGCAGGTGTCGTCTTTATCGTTAACAAAACTTCAGGTGTCTTGTGTTTTTTCTTTTTTGCATTATATTATATTATTTTATCTTTATAATAGGAATAACACAAGTAGTGCGTATTGAATCTAGATAGTTTAAGTCTTTATAAACTAAGATCAATAAACAAGACTTGTTCTTGTTGAATTCGTATCTTGAAATGTAGATTGCAAGTTTCATACTTGTTAGAATTTGCATCCTCTTGATTTGGATACGACTTCAATGATCTTGGATATTGATTTGTGAGATCGTCCAAGAACTCTTTTACACTATCAAGTTCACAGACTGTGTGTCTAGACATATTGATTGTGAAAGAGATAAGAAAGAAAAATAACTAAATACATATTATTCATGGATTTTTTTTTTAGATCTACTTGCAATTGTATTGGGTTTTGTCCATACAGGTTACCAAACGAAAAAGTTGATGGTGTACTTGGTACCCTCTCCTTTTCAATAAACTAAAAACAACTCTTTTATAAAATTAAAGAGCACGTATTGAGAAAGAGCTGCAACCAAATAATCACTCTTAGAAAGAGTAAGGTGTTGGTACTGTGACGGATACTTGGATATCCATTTGTTGCGGTAGTTCGTCTAGTCGCTTTATTCTCGGATCTATTTCTTACGGTACAACATCCATCTAGTGAGTCGACCGTTCATGTATTGTGATCCTTCATCTTTGCATAGCTTTCTTCCATACTGCTTTCTTTTTCACCGGTGGTCACTTATTTGCTGCATTTGTTGATTCTTTCGTCTTTTTTTCGTGCGAGTAGTCATACTTGATTTATGTGGTGCGTCTAGCCTCCTTGCTACAGGTATGTTTGGTGTGTTCATCATCTTCTTTTACATTTTTTAGCCGGTCCGGCTTTTACATTCTTCTCTGCGCGCGTCTTTGGTTATTTTTATCCGTGTCTTTATCTGAATTATCGACTTCTTCTGATTGTTGGTATGTTGCGACAACTTTTCCTTGCCTCTTGATGGGTGATTTAACTACTCTCATGCTGACTGTGTTTCCATCTGATTGTAATTGTCTTTGATGCTGCCTTGTTCGTGGCAACAACATGACTTTGCTAAATAGACGTTGGTTTGTTGTGTAGCTCTCACGCAAGATTCTCTCGTAATGTTTTTACTCTTTTGAGCTTAATTTGGAAGCTTCTCCATTTCGCGTCTCAGCAAAAGGTGGAATCAAAAAATAAAATTCCCATTTGCATAAGCTTGGCCTAAATATCCCTATACTCGGCGCCAAAATGTAATTGTTAAAAAGATAACAACCACATGCAAGTAGAGATAAACTCGCTAGTAAGCTAAAACATAAATAAACGGACACTAAAGGATGAACTTGGACTTCATTGATATCTTCAAAGTCGACAAGCGATGATAAATAAAGAATTAAGGAAGATGGAATGTATATCCTCGCAGTAGATTGAAGTGTTAAGTTGGTGTAATTTTCTTTTTCTAATTATTGGAAGAATTAATGTTATCATAATAATAATATCTTTACAATATTAGTAGGGACATATTTTTTTTACTCGGAAAGGGTAATAGAATAAAAACTAACCTTGGAATATATATCAAAACTAACCTTGGAATGATAACTCAAGTTATCTAGTTGGACAAACAAAAATTTATTTTCCACCGGTATAACTTGGACGAAAGAAAGTATTACTATTCCATCATCAACCCAAAATGTTTAAGCTAATTAGTTCCCATTTTAGTCCTTTGACTTTGGCTTTGATATTTCGAATTTTGGAACTTAGAAATCAGTGATATAATCCTATAAACTTAAATGACTATTTAATCATTTAATTTCATATCAACTTAAAAAAAGAAAAGAAAGAAGAGTTAATGCTTCCAAGAATGATGATAACGACCAAGTTTAGGTAGAACACTATTGTAGCATATGTTAGATGACACTAGATGTCACGAATTAGTTTTCCAGTATTTCCTTAATACGACTTCTAAGTTATAATTGGTGCTTATTAATTAGCATCTAATCTCTATTTAATTGTGATGCCCCATCATTGTGACATTATCAAAAAGAACTTGTTTCTTAGGTTGAAGAATTGGAGAGTTTTTTTTTTATTCTTATTAGTTGGATATTGGTGTTCATAAAAAACCAAGGTAGGGTCGATATTAATTATAGTCCAGCAAAAAAAAAAAGGAGGAGAGGGGGCGGGTCGATTTGAATACTGTATATTAAGGCTTAAGGGAATGATGTCGAAGAAATGCTTAATTAGTCATAGCAGAAACCTTTTGTTTTGCTTTTAAAAAAAGGCAAGTAGGTGTAAGAAGTTGAGATCCACAAAACAACGTGATCTTCAATTCAAAATCTTAAAGCCACTTTATCATTGCAGTGTAAAGACTAAAAACCATCATTACCCAAGTACATTGTGTGAATGAGTCTGCCGTCCTGTACAACTGACAACAAAATCGCATGACCAATTCAGTAAATTCTTAAAAGAGAGTCCACCTGAAATGCATTGAGGCCTTGAAGGCACAAGAAGGCAAACAAATTGAGTAGGAACTAGGAAGCATACAAAATTAATAAGAGACCTGGGATTATGCTGACCAAAATTAATAGGAACTAGGAGTATACAGAGATAGCCACAATCAGTGGAGACAAGGAGCAAAAAACTCCGTATCTAGCTACCTGATCATGAAAATATCTACAAGAAAAAAGAGCAGAGACAAAAAACTACAGAAGGAATAAAAGAGAAAAAGGATCAACAGTGATCAAAGAATCTCAATGAGGATCCCATGTAATAAACCGGTCCCCTCTCCATAAATCCGAGAGCTGAAGAATATTGGTTTTAACTTCAGGTTGAATTTGTTGTGTCTGTACAATAAAACACTCAAGAAAGATGTTAGAATAAAAAGATTAATTTCTGGAAGGTAAATAGACACTCAATTGAACTGCAAACAGAGGACAGAGTCACGTGTTCAACACGCTGTCCTTAACACGATATTTGACCGGTACGTCTCAAGAATGAGTGATGCCTATACCCTGTGGTCAAGTTCGTATCCAGGATAAAACTGCCCATTGCAAGCACTGTTAGCACTACAGTACTTGCCCACTCTTACGATCTCAACAGCGATTGCGCACGGAATGAAAAATAAAGGACCACACAGGGGGAGAAGACGAAAAGAAGAGGATAGTAGCTCTTCTGGACACAAAACGAAATGAGAGAAAGTGATCGCTTTATATAGGGGAGAATAGAGAGAGGTCTCATAAACGCGCATTAAAACAATTTCAATTAATTCAGATTTTTCCAACGGTTTTAAACGTTCATGCATCACTTAATATCGATTTGAAACGTTCATGCGTCATTATGTTTGATATAAAACGTTCATGCAAATTTAAGTTTGATATAAAAACGTTCATACAAATTTAAGTTCATGCATAAACATAATGTTGCCCAAAGAATTATTTTGTTTCAAATATTAATTCGATAATTCAAAAGAAATTTTGCCAAAAAATATAAGTCTTGACCGACACCCGAGCCCGAGCCCGGCGCGGACGGCGGCGTGCGTGAAAATGTGTGATTGCACCAACTAGCCCATTGCCTAAGTCCTCTCCCTCGCACAAAAGTGCTAATGACCCAAGGGCCACTCTAATATCAAAAAATTCAATACTTATGGAGAGGTATCATCTTTAGTTTTCCCTATGTGGGACTAAAGGTTCATTCACAAATAGTGAAAATGAGCTAGTATCCTTAGTGACCAATAGATCCTAAGTTCCAATCCCACCAAGACCAAAAATCCAAACTATTGTATAAATTCATTTTCTCTAACAGAATTATTTTCACCCATGAAAAACAAATTAGAGACCTATTTCTTCTAGCCACTTGATCCTCATTGAACTCTTGGTAGAATATATTCTTTGGTTTTGCTCCAGCCATATAACACCCAAAACGTGCTGGTATGATGAACTTCCCTTCTCCATTGCAGGTTTGCATCAAAAAGAGTGAAGGATCTAGCCCAGACCCAACCATTTTTAGGCGAAGAATGATGCATACATTGTCTGCCATGTAGGAAGATGTGACTAGCATTCTCCTCTCGTCCAAGGCAGAATCCACAAATAGAAGAACATGAGATAAACTCATTTAATTACGTTGTAAATGCAGGACATGTTCTTTCAGTATTATATGACTAAGGCACCTCAAGCTTAAGTCTAATCCCCAGAAACCACTGAAATATTGAACTCGCAAGAGTTTTTTGTGCCCGACTTTCTAGAACTCTAGAAAATGACCCTTTCAAAAGGACTAACTGAAAATAACTAACCCCATAGTTTCAGAAGTTTAACGGTGAGTTTAGTGTGACACGTGGCACGAATAGAGATGAAGTAGTTCTATACTAACTGTTTATTGCTAGTATATCACAATTTGATTAACTGACTCACCTTGAAAACTCTAGTGCCCCAGAATTGCTTCTCTATAGTTCTACAGGGTAGAGAGACAGAAACACACACAAACAGATAGTTGAGGCTAAAGCATTTATCACATAATGGCAGCAGAGAAACCGGTTATGATGGTCGGAATCGATGATAGCGAACATAGTTTTTACGCACTTCAATGGACTATTGATCGTTTTTTCGCTTCGTTCTCCGAAGAACAACAGCCTTATAAACTCGTAATTGTTCATTCCAAACCTGCCCCAGCTTCCGTCATTGGACTTGCTGGACCCGGTAAATCTTCCCTCACAATATTGTTTCCTAAATCGTATTTGAAATGTATGTAGTTAACTTTGTTATTTCTGTTGCTAATGTGGATAGCTGTTTTCGCAGGAGCTGCGGAAGTTTTGCCGTTTGTGGAGATGGATTTGAAAAGGGCAGCGACTAGGGTTGTAGAGAAAGCAAAGGAGGTCATCGGGAAATCGGTAATAGTCAATTTTACATTTATCTCATAGATCAGTAACTTAACTGTTGAGACATCGGTAAATGAAGCTAACTTCGTGAATTGGTGTGTAGGTTAAGGAGATCACAGTAGATGTGGTCGAAGGCGACGCTAGAAATGTTCTTTGTGATGCCGTAGATAGACATCATGCAACAGTTTTGGTTGTGGGTAGCCATGGTTATGGAGCATTGAAAAGGTATAAGATCTATTCATTTTACTCGCTAAATGTTGCTGTTTGTCGCTTGCCAGATCGAGAGTTATTTCTTTTATTGTCGTCGAGTTTTGATCTTTTTTTTTTCCTTTCATAGGGCTGTTTTGGGAAGTGTAAGTGATTATTGTGCGCATCATGCTCACTGCAATGTGATGATTGTGAAGAAACCTAAAACCAAAAATTGAAATTTGTATCTTCAAGATCAGCTTTAGAACGAACGATCTAGAATGCTAAAGATCAAATTCATAATTGGTTCGTCGGATGTTGTTCAATTATAGTATCTTCAATTAAGTACAATGTCTTGCTACTAAATAAATGTAACGTCGAGTATAACTGCAGGTGTTTTCTGGTAAAACTATATTTGCCATTATCCATAATAACAGTGGAGTATACTTACAAGTTGACATGGTAGGGCTTTGTTTCTTTCGATTTTGTCTCGTTGATTGTGCATTCCTTTTGAATTGTCAGGTCATAGATATACTACTGCATTGTATTGGTGTCCTTTTCACTATTGACTAGAACATAATTGATCAAACGAATCGGCATAGCTTCACAATCAACGTGAGCATTATAAAAGTTAATGGTACATATTGAAACCGTCGCAGTAAATATGTGCAACCTTCAGTTCGTATAGTCTGTTGTTGGTAACGCTTTCATCTGAATCGATCACGACCTTCCTAAGATGCCCAAGGCTAATTGTATCGAAGAGCCTATCCATGACCTAACCCAGTAGGTAGTATTATTGATGCCGCCAAATCGAAGACCAAAGCTCTTGTCAAATGTAACATCAACAAAATGCAGTGGTTACTCTCATGTGGAAATTAACATTTAATCGATTTTTTTTTGGGCTTTGGACGTTCTAGTCCGCCCCTCTCAGGCCTAGTACTGGCTAGTCTAAATCTACCCAATTTAAAACAAGTTAGTCCATTTATAGACGATTCAGTCCATAATTGTTATTTTTTATGACAAAAATATCCACCAGTTAAACGTGATATTACTTCTTAAAATTCAGTTCTTTATTTCTTCACTTCATTTTCTTAGAAGCTCTTCCTTTCCAAGAACAAATCCTAAAAACTAATCTCGACATTTTCAACTTCCAAACATAGATCCGAGAATCAATCAAATACTCGATTCAATTGAGTTCCAAGCCTAAATCGTCTTCGTCATTTTTCTTGAGGATTAATTTCAAATCTAGGAAAAAAGTTGATGAGATTCAGTATCAGCAGATTAATTTGTGGATTTCATCATTATAGTCGCTTTGAAAGGTAAGTTCAATCTGTTCTTATCATTTAATTTATCGATTTCTATATCGATTCCGGAAAGAAAAAAGACAATTTTATAAACTTATTGATTCAATTTCTTCGAATTTCCTATTCGATTAATATCATAATTTAGATCTATGTCACTTTTTAGGAAATTATTGCTTATGTTGGGTACACAAAGTCAATTCAAGTTTATTAGTTTAGATTCGAAAATAATTCTTTGTAAAATATCATAAATAGTTGTTAATCTCAGCAGTTGTCAGTTTATAAAAATTGGGAATCAAAATGTATTGAAATCATATTATTATGTGGTTAAGTCATACACAATGTAGTTATAGTTTCTTGCTAAGTTGTTTTACTAATGTTGGTAGGAACTGTATATGTGAGATGGTGATACACATCTGATGACACATCATATTTGTTTCTTATGTTCTACCGTGGAATTTATGCAATTGCTTGGAGCAATTAGTTATGAGAAAGGGAACATGCGATGCATGAGACACAATTGAAGATGACAAATATGAAAATATGATGCTAAATTTGACAGCTAAGTGGTATCTTTCACATGCATTTTCACCTTTTCTTTTGAGAGCCTTTTGGTATAGTTTTCAATAGTTCCATACATTTAATTCTGACAGGCTTGGGCTAAGGAAGGTCTTCTTAGAGAGCAAAATAAAGAATATTGCGTCCTTTGGGTATGATTTTCTAGCATCTTTGAGAGATTTCTCCCATTTTTTGGCTTTCTTAATCTTCAATTACCATGTTAATCTTAAGATGGGTTTTCATTGTCTTAGTAACCAAGTTGGTTTAGCAACACCAACAGATGAGCTCATTTTTTAAACTGTATTTTCATATATGATAATACTAATACCAAACCAAGAACATGGGTTCTCAACATTTTGATTCCTATATTTAGATAAATGTTTCCGTCTAGTTTTATATTCCCCGATAATAATGCTTCCCTATGATCATTACAGAAAACACGCAGTTTAATAAATAAGTGGATGTTATCAAAGATTTTCTTGCAAGCACTTTGTTTCACCCTGTCTGAGGCTGTGGCTGGTTAGTCCCTTTAATCACATTATACGCTTTACTTAATCCTTTTATAAACCTCTTGATCTATACGCCAAATTTATTTTTATTTGAGTATTGATAAACCTAGGTTGTAGTTGTTGAAAGCTTAAGGCCACTATTGTAAAAAAGTGTACCATTTAAGTTTTTGGTTAGGGAGTTGGTTTATGCGGATGAGAAGCTTCGCGCTCCAGTGGCTAGATTATCTAGTATGTCTTCTATTTTCAACTGATGATACCAGCGGAACAAGAGACTACATTTTATTCTCGTTAACTCTTAAAATGATTCGTTTTACTTAGTACCTAGTAATTTGGCAACTAGCTAGTAGAATTCCTTGGATTCACCTGAAGATGTCTAGGAATGTGGTCGTTTTTATGTAAAATGAAACGATTATTTTTGTAACAGATGAATGAAATGGAAGTTTTGAAAAAAAGATTTTTTCAATGATTAACAGATTTAATTTGGTTGATATGAAATTCAGAATTTCTTTTTACTATTGTGCTTTAAATGTTATTGTTGTCTAATGTGTACATAGTTGTACACATATTGATTCTTTTTGTTTGCTTGAAGTTAAGTGACTCTTTATGAACTAGGGTGTATACAAACTAGCATACATATGAAAAAATGACTCCATAAATATGAAAAAATATTACTCCATAACCTTATGGTTGTGTAAATAAATAGGGTGTACAAACTGTTGTACGTGTGGAAAAAATGACTCCATTAGCTTATGCATGCGTAAATAACTAGGGTGTACAAACTGGTGTACATACACAAAAATGACTTCATAAGCTCATGCTTGCGTAAATAATTAAGGTGTACAAACTGGTGCACATATGAAAAATTTACTCCATAAGTTCATACTTGCATAAATAACTTGGGTGTACAAACTGGTGCACATGTGAAAAAAATGTTTTCATAAGCTCATAAAATTAGTTATTGTGAAACATTCCATGTGAGAAGTTCCTTGAAGCACGTGGGAACTCTAGGCTGGGAGGAAAGAAATCGGTGAACACATTTATGTTATTTGCAGGGTTCCCCAATCCATTGGGTTATACTGTAAGTTCTGTAACTACCGTAAGTTCTGTAACTCTTTGCAATTCACTTTTCTTAATTTAACGTCCGTTCTAAAGAGCATCGATAAAATATTAATGTTTTGTTTTGCTAATGTGCATAAAAAAATCTCATGTGTTTTAATTTTTCCATTCAATTTGCATGTTGCGCAACTTGAACGATATGTCAGGAATAATGAAGCAGATGCCACCATTTTCAGTGAAGATGAATGAAGATCTAGCCAAATCTGTACTCTCAAGGTCGTCCTTGTCCATGCATTAATAACAATAACCACAAGATATCAACTCTTGTCTCCTTGATTTTTTGGTTGGAGCTCTAGCTTTACTTTTATATATGCCAATCATTATGTTGGTGGATTGATTTCTTAAGCAATATTGGTACGTACCCTCCTTTAGCAACCATGAATACTTCGACAATATTTTAGATTGATTCATTTCTTCTGGATTGTTCCTACATTTTTAGGTACTTTAAATTTTGAAATGAATTCCATAGTTGATGCTAGGGTTTTTAATGTCAACATAGTTATACACACGTTGATTCTTAATGTGTACATAATTGTACACATGTTGATTTTGATCTGGGTACATAGTTGTACACCTGCTGATCGTTAATGTGCATATAAGTTTGATTATGGGATTATTTTTGTTTTGTTCGCTTGTAGGTCCTGATGATAATAAGGAGATTATTTAGGAGATATGAGGGATGGAATCCAGTTCATCCAACTAGTGGAGCATTTTGGAGGTATGGGATTAGGGATTGGATGTGGTGTTGGTTGGGTACTGGTTTTGGTCCTGGGGTTATTGGTTATGTTGGTGCTGGCTACGGTGTTGGGTCTGGTGTTGGTACAATTTTCCTGGTGTTGGCATTGGTCTTCCTGCTATTTTCCTTATTGAATCTCTATAGGAAGGTACATTTCTCTTCTTCGAGTTACAACACTTAGCGTACATGACTTTTGTAAAACACAATTCTTAATGTGTACATATTGGTACACCTATAATATCACGTGACGTAAATTACGGGTATACTGTTTTCAAGGATTACCAACTACTTTACATATCAACTGGTGACAGTAGAGTGAATTGTTTCCAAGGAGTAGTGGTCGTGTTTGAAGATTTATGTGATTTAGAAGTTGAATACCGTCAAAGAATGACAAACAAGAGTCGTAAAACTTTATGTTAGGGTATGAAGTAGGCTTGTTATTTTGAAAAATGTTTTTGATGTGGTTTTAGTAGAGAAGAACAAAGAAGAAAATGGATCGAGTGTGCTGGTGTTATAGGTTCGAATTTCTGGTAAAGCATTAGTATTGTATGCTTCCCCAACGAACCACAAGCGATCCCGAACCCTGCCTTTGCGTTCTTCAGTCCATTCATGCGACATGTGCAACTCCAAAACTAATCAAGTAAGGTACACAAGAAATTTCCTACACTAATCAATTCTTTGTTGATATCTAGTTTTTGTCATGTTTTAACTTGCCAACTCTTCAATTCTTAGTTGGTTACTTGAATACGCCTACTGTGTATTTTCTTATTTGATGTGTGGTAACTACTTATCCGGTGTATTTTCTTGTACACCAGTTGTGTTTTCGTGGGAGTTATGTAGTGAGGAAGATAATCTTAACTTTCTTTGAATGGTTATTTGTATTTCAGATGTAGGTAAGTCGAATTTACTCTTTCAATTTGACTAGGAATAAGTTCAGTCTCGAAACCAAGTTGTTGAGTGGGCAACTAGGAGTTTGAAAGTTGAAGTTAAAATAAGCAAACCTCGGATTTATGACACTTTTGGTTAAGAATGATTAGTTTTTTTAATCTTTCGATGTATGCAAATATTTTGGTTATTTATCAAAAGAGTGATAAATAATTGTAATTATATAATCAAGTTAATGATATCAGAAGTAGCAGCTTATTACAAAACTTATTAGTAGGAAAGAAATTTTGCAGCACTATGTGCACTTTCTAATATACTCCTTGATTAGATTACATAGTATAATATTTGTATTTGTTATCTAATATCTCCCAGATTATATTACACAATATCACTTTTAATCCCATTTGAATTGGAAGAAATTGCACATGATACTAGCATTTGAATGCCAGATGTTAATTTAGGAGGTATAAGACTGATAACTTGTTGGGACGGAACAAGGTGTATTTCATTTTTTAGGTTTTTGTATATGTGTACAAAGTTATATACCATTATCATGTGTCATTGATGTACGGCCTGTTTGATGGGTATTTCTTAGTTGGTTTTTGTAGATGTCTACATAATTGTACACCATTGTCCAGTCTCATTGATATACAACCTTTTTTTTATGGGTATGGATATTGTATTTTCTATGTTTTTGTAGATGTCTACATAGTTGTACACCATTGTCCTGTCTAATTGATATACTGCACGTTCTAATGTTTATATATGTTGGATTTTCTACGTGTTTTGTAGATGTGTACATAGTTGTACACCATTGTCCCGTCTTCTGGATATACGACATGTTCTATGGGTATGGATGTTGAATTTTGTAGGTTTTTATAGATGTGTACATTGTTGTATTCCATTCTCCCGTCTCATTGATATATGGACTGTTCTATGCGCATTTATGTTGGATTTTCTAGGTTTTGGTAGATGTGTACATAGTTGCACACCATTGTACCGTTTCATGGATATATTACATATTTTGTATAAGTATTTGAATTGCAATTGTTTAGTAATTCACTGTACTGGGATGTCTTGTGCAGTCAGGCCAAAATGAATTAAATCAGTAACTGATTAACTTTTTACTTTATTCATTTTCTTGCTTTGTCACTTATGTGGTTGTTAGTGCAAGGTTAATCACTTATTTTTCAAGCTGCGAATTCTTATGTTTTATTGTTTTGTCCTTGATACAGGTTAACTGCTAAACCAACCTCTACAAATCCGACTACTAATCAACTAGAGCTTGTCGTGGTTGATAGTTCTGATAGTCTGTATATACTAGAGTGGTTGTTGGCTACCAAGGATGTTGGATTTTCTTGATTTTTGCATGTGTACATAGTTATATATTAGTATAAATTAAAAAAAAAAAATGAGAATAATATAGTCATATGGGTACTCTTTTTGTAGTTCTCGGAACGAGCTTTCCGAATATATATCAAGTTTGCGAATTTTGGACAAAAGGTTCAAAAGATAAATTGTATTTTAATTATTTTTATGTTAATTAAAATTGCTGACATCATCATAAGTCATTGTGGACTAAACTCCAAATATTTGGACTAAATTGTAAAGAATAAGGTTATTAGTGTACTTTCCCATATTTTGGATTAATTTGTACCTAGTTGATTCGGACTGGACTAAACCGTAGTTTTGGACTGACTTTTGGACTAAACCGTATTTTCCCCTACTCTCTTACTGATGAAGCTATCCCTACTTCACGTGGTCCAATCAAAGACGTTCTTGAGAGGCTTGCCCTCAACCCAATACTAGAATCGCAATCCCATATTCCCTCATCTCTTCATTCTCAGAATTTCATAAACTTAACAGATTTTGTAGACGACCCTTCGAGTGCTTTTTGAATTTTTTAGGTGCCTGTTAGGATGTTCACATTGGATTTATATGACAGTGAGAAGATGGAACTTCAGCAAAGACGGTGAGAAGATGGAAAAGTTCAGCGAAACACGACGCCTGTTGGCAGTTGACCCCCACGATAGTTGGATGTAGACAAAGTCTATTTCCCTGAATATGTCTAAAATCTCAAGTCTCTCATGTGTGATCTGTTTTCCCTGAACATACTGTTGATATGTTTCTCACATATCCCTATTGGGATCAAAAATATGTATTCAGCTGCTTCAACCTTCTTTTTGATGTTAGTTGAGATTAGTTCTATAAAATGGTAAAACCAAACGAGTTTTTCACTGTTTATAATAGTAAATTTGAACCATGAACCAATGATGCTCTAGAATTCACTGCAGAATATAAACTTGAACTAAGAAAGAAAAAAAATAAGCACACAAAAAGTGGTTGATGATACTGGAAGACTGTGCCATACGTCTAGTAATACAAACGGTAATACAAACTCAAATTATGCATAATAATTAAGACTGGCTTTCTTCTTCGCTTGAACTTGAATAATACCTTCATTAAAGTCTTCATGGATCACCTGGAATTCAAACGTAAACAAGTGTCAGCTAATCTTCCCAATAGCAGCACTCATACTGCTGATCGATAATTGTATTTATCATATAGCACTAATGAAGGAATAGTAGAGTGAGAACTGAGAACATATACAACTACTTTATTATTTATGGGTACTATCAGGGGTAACTAACACCTATTGCTAAAAGACAGTCCTTAAAATCGCTCATGAAGCACATATAATTTACCAAGAGAAGTGGACAATTTCTGGGCATGATCTAGAGTTGACTGTAGTTAAATGATTCTTTCTTTCTATATAGTACTAATGAAAGAATAGCAGAGAGAGAACATATACAACTACTTTATTATCAAAAGCTTACACCTTGTGGTGCTATCAGGGCTAACTAACACCTATTCCTAAAAGACAAACCTTAAATCTCATGAAGCACACAGGTGTGAACATTTTTTGGGAATGATCTAGTGTCGAATATAGTTATATCATTCTATCTTTCCCTCATCTGGAAGGTTCTCAATGTTTCTATTATATGAGTTATTTGAATATGTGCGAATCCAAAATTACCAGTCATAATTGCTGTTATTCTACGTATAGCTTTGGGAGTAGTTGTGAGGCTTAAACCTTAGGTTTAGGACATAGAAACAAAAACTAGGGCAAGGCCCTTTACGTACCTCAGTTGCATCTCGACGCAGAGCCAGCATACCAGCCTCCACACAGACGGCTTTCAGCTGCGCTCCGTTGAAATCATCTGTTGAACGAGCCAACTCCTCAAAATTGACATCTGGGTTTACATTCATTTTTCTTGAATGGATCTGCAATTCAATCAGAATTATCAGCATAAACAAACTGAGTGAGTAGCAGAATAGAAAATATAAAGTACGAACAGTTTAAATTACCTGCAATATTCGAGCTCTAGCTTCTTCAGTGGGATGTGGAAACTCAATTTTTCGATCTAAACGACCTGAACGCATGAGGGCAGGATCCAGGATGTCAGCTCGGTTTGTTGCTGCTATCACCTGCAGTTAACCATGACATATATTTGAGTAATGTACATACGAAGAAACAGATTTTAAAAATAAACTTTGACCACTTCGAAACAGAATTTTGAGAGAGAGGTTTTGCTTTGACTAAATATCTAGACGCACTCTGCGTGATACAGCATCTGAAACATTATACTGTATATCTGGCAGAAGAATCCAACCAACTGATATTACTGTATATAAGATAAGATAAGATACTGACTTTTATACGGTCATCACTGCTGAAACCATCAAGCTGATTCAGCAACTCCAACATAGTCCTTTGCACTTCCCTATCTCCACTCACTTCACTGCAATGACATGGCTGCTATGTTATATACACACTAATATAGTGCTGAAAAAATGTCCAAAATTTATGTTCTCAACCATTTGCCACAAGCAAAATAAGGGTATGGAAGACATACCAGAAGAACTTAAATATGAACACATTTACTCCATTCAAACGTATAGCAACTTCGATTATGCAACAATTTCTGAATCTCACCGTAGGGAGTTCTAATTTTCACCACAGAACCACATGTCTGGGGTGAGCCTAAAGTCTTTAAGAACCCAGTTACAAGATGTCTATCAGATATCTCTGATGCTCATTGTGATCTCTGCCATTATCAGCATATCTCGGCCACTCAATGAGAATGGGCTAGGAAAGTGAGGGTAGAGAGAGAGAGGGAGGGAGGCTCTGCATACCTGTCAAATCTTTTGGTACCAATTGCGTCGATTTCATCTATAAAGATGATGCAAGGAGACTTCTCCTTTGCAAGCTGAAAGGCATCACGAACAAGCTTTGCTCCATCTCCGATGAACATCTGAATACATTCAGCATGCAATATCACTTATACAAGTTCAACTGTTCAGTAACAAACAGGGTTAAGGAATTCTTCAAGGATTGAAGGAAAACCTGAACAAGTTGTGGGCCTGCTAGCTTCAAAAAAGTGGCATTAGTCTGTGCTGCACAAGCTCGAGCCATTAATGTTTTCCCCGTTCCAGGAGGTCCGTACAAGAGCACTCCTTTGGGTGGGCGAACTCCTAATTTCTGGAACCTCTCTTTGTGCGTCATAGGAAGAACAATAGCCTCCACAAGTTCTTGAATCTGCAACAAAAAAAAAAAAAAAAACAAGATGCCCCATGAACAGAAGAGTTCAACACTTCAAAAAAGTGCACGCACTCATGTTTTGGAAGAAGAAATGCACCTGCTTCTCCAACCCTCCAATATCATTGTAATCCTCGGTTGGCTTTTCATCAACTTCCATTGCCTTTACACGTGAATCATATTCCGATGGAAGAGTGTCCAAGATCAAGTAACTGTCTTTGTTAACACCAACCAAATCCCCAGGTTTTAGCTTATCAGGATCCACTAGACCGATAACAGGTAGGAAAATTGTCTGCAATAAAAACGAACAGCTCAATAAGAAATACAACATCGATGTTGAAGCCTCTTAGAAGCGAAACCATAGGAAAAATGACGGATCATAGAGGATTAGATGGAATTAAAAGATTACGAAGTGATATTAAATCAATTTTCATTCCTTCAGCACAATCACTGTTACACTATATTTACAGAAAACCTAAATAACTAGGATGAACACTCTAACCAATAAATAAAGTGTTAACTACAAATCATTAATTCAGACACCATATCTGACTTATAAATTTAAACCTCATCCATTTGTAAGAGGATACCCCTTGAAACCCTGATCACACATATCCGCAATTCTGCACATATGATTCCCAATTATCACAGTCTCTTTACAGATAATTCATAAAATCACTCCAAATTACTACACAAATCACCCTAAGAAGCTACACACAACAGAAAGAGTTCCCAATACAAATAAACCAATCAGGGGTACATCATATACACAACAAACAAAAATGAAATCACTTTTTTACCTGACGGGTAGATGTTTTCAATACAACACATTTTCCCTTCCTTTGTGAATCGAGATCAACATTAGCACCATCTTCCTCAGCATCTTCCTCGGGATTCATTTCCAATATCTAAGTAAAAAACAAGACATTTACACACTTCTCTAACATGAAAAAAAAAACCCAAAATCTAGGGTTTTCTAAATAAAATTCAGGTATACAAATAAAACCAAAGTAAATCCATCTACTTCGCTAAACAATTTAAACGAACTCTAAGAAAGAGAGAGATTTGAATTTGTATACCTCCACGATGTTACCGACTAAGTAAGGTAACTGTTTATTAAGCTTGATCTTCTCTTGATTCTCTTTAATCTTATCTTTAAATGATTCTAATTCCATATTTGTTCTTTGCAATTCTTCCTTCATTACCAACACCAAAAGAAAACAAAAAAAATCAGTAATTTTCCCAAAAATATTAATTAAATTTAAATAAATTTGTTTTTTTTTTCTTTGAAATGAATCTAGAACCTTGAGGATACGAATTTCGGTGTCCAGCAGTCTAGAGTTTCTAACAATATCATCGGTGGACATTGAAGCTAGTTGATCATCTTCGAAGGTGCTGTCTTCAACCATTGCGGTCGCCATGATGAGAGCTAGAGAGAAAAGGAGAGAGATGTAGAAGACACAAGTGAAGAAGAACTGAGAGAAATCGTGAGAGAGAAGAAAATATATATTCAGAAGTTTGCTTTAGCTTCACGGTTGTTGGGCTGGGCTGTGTTAAAATACAAAATTGGCCCAATAAAATGTCCGATCTTAATACTATTTGTTTCGACGGTATTTCCTACAATATCAATTTAACTGAAAATCACTTATATTAACTCCAATTGTAAAACCAAATGGCATGTTTCAGTAAGTGAAACTAGGTTGTGAGCTTACCGTGTCACATCTCTTTTTATAGTTTTAACCCTATTTCGTGTAACATCTTGCTTTTTTGGTGAGGATTTTCCTTACTAACTAATAAATTATGAATAGCCAGATCTCATAAATGTATACCCGAGATTAGGTCGTCTAACATTTTACGCAAAAAAATGTTGTGGTGGTTGTATCTTCTTCCAAAGTGAATATAGCAACCATAATTGTAAAACTAATTCAAAGACGAAGATGTAGAAAATAAAGTAGATGTCGAGAATTGGGTTGTGTTATTTTGGAAAAGAGGGACTCAATTTATAGGAAATTGTGTTTCATTGAATTCTCAAATCACTCTATTGATGTGTCTCATCTCTTCCACTCATTCCTTGTCCATGCTTCTTGTCTGAACTGTGTATAACGATGTTTTTGACATGTCATGTCGTTACTTTGAATCACTATTATTCATGCATCATTTCGTCCCATTAAATCCGTGTCATTGATATGTCTGGATGAGTTTTCATATCACTGTTATTATTGTGTCTCATCTCTTACAGTCACTTTTTAATGGGTCTTGTCCAAACTGTATATCGTTGTCTCTGAAGACACCATTGTTATTACACCTTGCATGTTTCTGCTTAATCTCATCCAATACCTACTCGTTCAATAACTTGAAAGATCAAGACATAACTTTGTAAGAACTTAATCATGAGGTTTAGTGTTGAAGAAAATGTCGGTGTTGTAGAAGCGTGGATTTCAGTTACAAAATATGGTCCCCTCGGAGCATGTGAAAGTCATGGAAACATATTTTTGGACCATGTTTTTCAAGCATTCGAAGAACATAACGGTAATAAAAATGTTAAAACTAAGATATCGTTTTAAAAAATATTCAATTTGATCAACACTGAAATCGAAACTCTTTAGTTGAGGTAAACATAGTTCATCATGAAGTGTTCTAAAGCTCACACATGTATATTCGAATTTCCTTAATAAACAGACGAACTTATAAGTATTTTTAATACTTATTCCAATTTTATTTTATTTTTTAATACCCAGAAAATTAGAGATCGAATCGAATTTCGTGAAGACACATGAAAACCATTTAAGTATGATACATTGGTCTTTTTTACGCTATTAAGTTGAAAACATAGTACACTATTTGCAATAGAAAAACGTATATTTATATCAAAACATATTAAGCGTACATAGATTTAAAACTAAAACCAAAAAAGACATAAATTAATTTTATCACTTGGAAATTAAAAAATAAATAAATAAATTATTGATGAGGATCAAATCTCATCTGGGCACATATGTCCTCCTGCATTTTTGTTATTGTCGGCTCTTCCAATGAGGGAGCGTCTTCACATCCATTAATATATTTCCATATATTTTTGTCTTTGATTTTAAAGAATGTCTAATTCTTCATTTTGGTCTTTCTTTTCTCTGTCCAACATTTCTCTTCCCTTTGTTCTAATAACTTACACATCATTTCACACTCTTCTGCCTTGGTTGCACTTTTTGTTGCTTCTTTTTTCTCAAATAACTGGAGCATATTATTTCATCCCCTTTCTTTAACTTTAACCATGAATTTTTTTGGCTTACCCTTATCTCTTCTGAGTCCCCTTGCTTTGTCTTTGGGGGAAAAAAATCGTGTGTGTGTATCTGTACCATCACCTCCAGTAGTAGGTGATGATTTACCATCTTCAGTGTCTGATATACCTGTACAACTAAAAGTTGGGGTCGATTGATTGAGTTGTGCATGGTTCTTTAAAGCCTTTGGGATGTCACAACCTTCCACATGATGCCTCATAAGTTTGAATAATTGGTCATGTTTTCATCATGGTTTTCCGCCTTTCCCCTATGTGTTTTGTTTTAGCTTTTGTGTGCTGCAATAATTAAGGAAAAGGTTAATGTTACACTCATGTGAATAACATAATGTAAATGTTTATATGAAACCACTTATTATTTCGGCCTCAGTCCATCCACTCGGAGTGAACCTAAGAAAAGCCACTACGATCTATTTTGTAGTGCTTTCGGGGTTTTATTTGTGCGTGACCCAAAAGTTCTAAGGTATTCGTCCACTATTTTCCCCGAAAAAGTATTCATGTCTTGGTACCTACCCACTGTTAAATTTGTATCAAACATTATATAAACATTCGTTAAAGCAAGATCTTCTGTCCTAACCATTTCTTTTGCACAAATATGAAAAACATATCAAACAAATTAAAAGATTTGTAGTGAGATTTGCAGTATAACTCATTTGAGGTAAAGCCACCCGTATATATAGCAACTTTGTGATGTAACCGTTGAAAGAAAACAGATAACGATTATCCGCTTTCAATTACAGACGTAAGATTAAAATACCCGTTGTAATATCGTTCAAGACCTAACGATTAAAAAACAAAACAGACAGTGGTTATCCGTTAAATAATTAACCATTGACTTTTTTATAATGATACCCATTAGATCTTCGATGACTATTTAATCTTACGATTACCGTTGTAAAATGGAAAACCTTTGTACGTTTTCTTCCCTTGGGTAAATCGTTAACCATATATAGGGATACCTTTACCTCAAATTAATTACACCATAAATCCAGTTTCCTTTCTCAGTTGACTTACATCTACTTCTCTTCTCTGTTTGGTTTATTTTTTCCATTGTGCAAAGAAATGGTTAATTTTACGGAGGAGAAAGACGCCCAACTTGCCAGAAGATATTGTAATGTATTTGATCGACCCCATGCTTCAAATATAATACAAAAAGTTATTGGAACAATATCTTTCAAGAGTTTCAAGCAACACCGAGTTTAAACCCCAAAACAAAACTTGCGCTTCAATTTCGCCGGAGTACTCTCAAGAAAAATTATAGGTTTTTCGGAAACTGTCTCTTTGAATCAAATAATAATATGGGAGAGGCGTTGATTTTTCATATTGTAATAAAAAAGTGATCCAGTTTCATTACTCAGGCGCAAACGAGATATTTGGAACACGAATCGTACTCTAGTAAATTGTTTTAAAGACATGTAATTTGGTTAGTTAATTAATAGATTATCCAGTTGACGTAATGTGCTTAGTTAGTTAACTATTATCTGATTAATGTAGTGTGCTTTAAATAATTGAAAAGCATGCCATAGCGAATCGTGCTTTAAGGTTCAACATAGTACTGAAATCCATATTTGAGTGTTTTTTAGAAGGATATGGAAAAACAAATTACACAACCATCGACTTATTGTCCATCAACATAAAATGCTTCATAAAGATCGTACAAATATTGATAAACATCCACCTCATATGTATCTTCTCCAGAGTCCATCTGGTTTTCCATTTCGTATCTCCTGGCATTTAAGCATCGCTCAATCCTTGGCCATGTCATTCCCATATATGAGCAGTAATATCGACCCGGAGTCTCTCGTACAGTGTCAGGTTTTATAAGGCCTCGCTCGTCTGCCTTAATTTGCTACTATAGGTGGATGAACATCATCCGGCACATATCGCCACTTTGGGTCATGAAATTCATCCTCTACAACCATATTATACATCATCAAGCAGGTTCTCATGATCGATTTCGTGTCTTTTTTTTCCCAAAATAATTACATTTGTGGTAGGTGATCATAAATTTACTTTGTAGTGTTCCAAACGCCTGTTCCACATGTTTCCTCTTATCTATTTGATATTTGTTAAATGTCTCAAGAATAAGAATATTGCTGAGTGTGTCGTACACTTGGACCCTTCACAGTTTGAGGGTCGACAAGTTGGCATGACAATCTGCCACCAGAAGTTGGCGTAAGTAATTAAGGATGATAACCTTTAAGGTTCTCCCACTTTAATCATGGTGAGAAAAGTCACTGTAAGAAGATGTTGCAAATTACGATAACCTAAAAAGGTTTCCTCCTTAACCAGGGGAGAAAAATTACCACCAGAAGATGGCACGTGTTATGTCGACAAACTTAAGGGCTCTCCCTATCAAAGTCAGAGAGACGATAGGCACCACCGTAACGTTGGAGTGGCAATATCGACAAGTATGTATAGGTTGTTTGCTTTCATATAATTATGTGTCGTTTATCAACAAACGAACGAGAAAACCCTAGATGAAAAATAAAAGAACCAAACAGAAGAGTGGAGATCATTAACCAATACCTTTTAAATGTTTCGTTATGCGTCTCAGCTTCAAATGGTAGAGCCAAAAAAGGAATTTCCATAGTCTGGGTGTCAGCTGAGTAGTCATGAACTTTGTTCTCGACATTTTTCGGCTTCAAACTGAGTAGTCATGATCATATCATTTTCAAGATGATCAACATGCATACAACTATGTGCACATTAACAATCAACAGATGTACAACTATATATGTTCACATTAAAAATCAACATGTATACAGTTATGTACACATTTTGAATCAACATGTGTACAATTATGTGCACATTAACAATCACTACACCAAATTGAGGAATTTGTAACACCCAAGTGTCACACTTATAAGTGTAACAAAAGTTGTCACACTGTTATGTGTAACAACCTTCGAAAGTGTGACTTTAATTCGAGATTAGTTTTACTTTTATTTCTAATTATTTTGTTACATTTTTTTGGTGTCACAAGATTGTCGGTTATCTTTTTTTATTAAGAAAAAAATAAAAAGTAAATTGAAATTAAATAAAACAAAACAAAACAAAAACAAAAGAAACCATGTCTCAACTTCTCCCCGTCTCTTCCGCCTATCAGTTATCTTTTATCTCTTTTCCTTCAAAAGAAAAGTTTTCTCTTTCCTCTACAGAAGAATCGAATATATTACCTTCAAATTTTAACCCTCAAACAACCAGGGTTTTTCTAGTTTTTCTGAGAATCTAATAGAAAACTTTGAGCATAGAAGAATTCTAGGGCAAGAAAGAGAAACTTTTCCAGATCTGAAACCAAATCGCACCTTTACATCAGGAAGAAGTGATTCTTCAAACGGAAAACACGACCTCACACATGTTATGGCATCAGGTATTTTATCTCTTCATATAGTTTGATCAATGTCGGAAGCCTTTCGTATTAATTCTCATTGTCTTTCGATCTGGGTTTGAAATCTAAGGCCACCAACAAGCGCATCCAGGATTGGCCATCTGAGATTTGATCCTCAATTCCAAATATGAATTGGGTTTATGTACAAGTTCCTTCTTACTCTACCAATTATTACAAGTTCATTTTTTGCATAAGTTTTGTTTAAATCTAACTAAAAAAATCATGTCAACTGTTCCATTTCAGACAAGATTTTACGTGCTTGTGTACAAGTCATTAGATTAAAAAAAAAGTTACTCATACAAGTCCTGTTGTTGATTCAAACTTTGGGATTGACAGGCTGCTACATGGAAATTTGTTGCTGCAAAGTGATGTTTCATTAACAGCCTAGCGTGCATCCCTCCATATTGCATCCTAACCACACGGTCTTTTGCTCCTAAGTTGGTAAGATAGCAAAGTTACCTGGTTTTAGTGCACCAGAAAATATTTAACTGCTAATTAGGCCTTTTTGATTGATTGTATGCCTCTCTGTCACGTAGATGTTTAAGTGCATGGTGGAGTAAATTTTTGGGCAAAGTCAACGGGAGTGGAAAGATATATCCCGGAATGTGAACTCAAATCACTTTGCATTTCTGGAGAAACTCTTGGATGAACTTAAAGGTGGCGATAAGACCGTTCTTCATGGGAAGTGGGATAAGACCGACTTGTGTGTTCACCATTTTATTCACAATTTTTGTATCACCTTCTTAGGCTGAGATTAGTTGTTAAATTATAAAACTCACTAGTAATCTATAGTCAAGCCACTGTAGAATCTTCTCATATATATGAACTAACAAATGATAAGGGAAAAGAAGATGATGCAGGCAAGTAGAAATTCTTTTTTAAAACTATTTTTCCATAAGTTATATTTTTTATGGTATGGGTGCAACAGTTTTATGGTATGGGTGCATTGGCCTTGGCCTTATGGCGTTACACCCTTTTACGGATAAGGATAAGTTTGAAACGGTGTGGAAGCTAAGTTAGCTGCATCATGCTCCACAAGCATGTTTGCAAAGGCAAATGGACGTGCATTTGCCTATATTTGAGGCCCGGATCGTAGCTTCATCATGGCGCATTGGGGGAGTTACTTCCTGTGGGGAAATGCGCCAAAGGCGTTATTATCCGGTCCGTCACATCTTCCCTAAAAATTTATGTGCCTTTTGTTGTCCACTTCCTCCTTTTCTCCCCATTTAGGTGTCTCTAAAAAATCCTAGATCGAAAGGGCTAGGTGGTAAGTAACCATAGCACGTCTCGAAAGGAGATTTATTGAAGAACTGTGAACTGCTCTATTGAAATCAAACTGTATATATGGTAAACTCTCACCCTCCATTTTAGGATGCTTCGAATTGTATCCCTTAACATGTGAACCATAGTCCTGTTGATTACTTTTGTTTGTCCATCTGCTTATGGATCAAAAACTATACTCTTCGTCAACCTAGTGTCCATCATCTTCCATAAAGAATCCAAAAAATGACTAAGTAATCGACTATCCCTACCAGAAATAATCAAAGTAGGTAAACCAAAATGCGTTCACACAATGCTTAAAGAATAGATTTCATGCACCGGTTCTTGTTAACGTCTTTGTACATGGAATTAATGCGATCATCTTGCTGAATCGATCGACCCCAATGAACAAGTAATCATAGCCAGACTTGGTCTTCAGTAACCTACCAAGAAAATCCATTGAGATACTCTCTCAAGGCCTTGATGGTATTGGTAATGGTAGATATAACCCACATTTCCTGTTAGAAGGTTTACATGCGCTACACAACTTACACCCCGCTACACAATTTACACCCTCTAACTAAGTTATCCACATAATCTTGCATCTTGGTCCAAAAGACATAATGATGAAAGTTAAGTATAGTTTTATTCACCCAAAATGTCCAGCAACTCGGGATGTATGTGCCTCTCTCAACCATTATAAAAGATCTCCATCTTTTGGAATGCAAAGTAATTGACCCTTGTATAACAATTCATCCCGGATTTTATACTCGCCTTTTAAACCACTCTTTATACCTTTTAACACCTTCTTGAAGTATTTGATGGATGCGTATGTCTCTGCATACTCTTTAGGAACAATATGCTGGATCCTCATGGACACCATTAACGCTCGGACTGGTGGACGAGACAACACACCTTCC
This sequence comes from Papaver somniferum, assembly GCF_003573695.1. NCBI lineage: Eukaryota > Viridiplantae > Streptophyta > Magnoliopsida > Ranunculales > Papaveraceae > Papaver > Papaver somniferum. Next base: position 203,358,562 of record NC_039359.1, read on the forward strand.
AACTTGTTTATTACTCCCTTCTTGTACCTAATAGGAATGTTGAAAGTCATCAAGTAAGACATCCACTTCATGTGTCAGGCTTGTTGTAGTTTTGTTCGTGTATGTAGATACTCTAATGGCTTGTGATCTGAATGTATCATTACTTCTTTACCTAAGAGATACACTCGCCAATGCTTGATACATTCATATACAACATAAAATTCTTTGTTATAAGTTAGTAGTTCTTAATAGCACCTGAAAACAATTTTGAATGGTACTCTACTAGTTTACCATCCTGCAACAACACTCCTCACATTGCATAGTTAGAGGAGTTGGTCTCAACTTCAAAAGTACGTTGTAAGTTAGGAAATGCCAACATCGGTGCTTTTGAAATCTTCTTATTTAGTAACTGAAAAGCGTCTTCATGGGTTTGCTGCCACTCAAACTTTGCCTTAGCTCCCGTCAAACTATGTAGTGGTCCTGCAACAGTCAAAAAGTACCGGATAAACGTACGCAAAAATGTGCAAGCCCCTAAGAAACTCCCGATTTCAATATAATTTATATTCCACAAGAGAATCAATAAATTATATTAACTAACAGACCCAGTATTCCAGTAGCTATTTTAAATGTGTATGTGCACGCCAAATTTCAGGGCTTTCCCCAGCTGAAACCTCGTTATTTCATCTGCGCCAATACATACACCCTTTATGTTATATAAATAGCATTGTTCATATTCAGTATATGATTTGACACCATTATTGAATTAATATGCTACTGAGAGTATCATATTTAGTACATAGTCATATCAGTATTGTCTCAAGTCGCAAACTCTCACTGTCGAGTTCCTTGAACATGATATAGCGGCACTATCGTATTCATATTCATACCGGAATAACTTTAAACTTCAAATCTACGCTCGACATATTTCCATAAACCCAAACCCTAGATTATAACCATATGATGATCAAACTTTGATTGATGGTATAAGGATTGCGGCACATTGTCTATGCATAGTCAAGCCCATAACATATATTACATACCCCATAATACCTTAGCTAGCCACGGCTAAGGCCATAATACAACTATTGCAACTCATATCGCTTTGGCTAAGATAAGTATGGACTAATGTCTTGGTTAAAATTATCCCAAATCCATCGGCTAAGTCCATAGCACATCTTTTCAACCACCGCCAAGACCATGCCCTATAGCGCACACGTCATTATCGGGCCATAACATAAGCCACGCGCGTCATCATTGCGCCTTGGCAGCCATGTCCAATCCATGGCATAGGCCGCGCATCATTACCGTGTTATGTACTAAACTGCGCATTATTCTAGGCCTTGGCAGCTACATCCAAGGCCATGGCTTAATCCGCGCATGAATCTCGGCCTTGGCAGCTACAACCAAGGCCATGGGATAGCGCGCATGCCATTCTCGGCCTTGGAAGATACGGCCAAGGCCATGGCCATAGCGCGCGCGTCATTCTCGGCCTTGGCAGCTACGGCCAAGGCCATGGCATAAGCCGCACATGAATCTCGGCCTTGGAAACTACGTCCAAGGCCATGACATCACTTGCGCATCATTCTCGGCCTTGGCAGCTACGGTCAAGGCCATGGCATAGCACGCGTCGTTATTTAAACCTTAGCCAGCTGCGACCTAGGCCATATCATAAAATGCGACATTTTAGGATCTTGGCCAGTTCCGTGGAATATCCATTATAACTTGCAAGGTCATGGCCAATCAAAAACCTAAAAGGGATCTAATTTTGACCCATGCTCCTCTCGTGATAGCTTATATCTATTCTTAATCCAACTTGGATATCCTAGTTGAAACAGGAATCCCATTTTAATAGTCTTGGACGAATTGAGGTCAAAACCTAATACTCGAACATGGCATATTTACATCATTCCTATGCCAGTATCGAGCCATAGCCAAACGTTTATTAGCTTAACCCATATGAAATTCCATAGACATGCTACAATGTCATACACATACTATAAAGTTCTATGGTTCGAGTGAGATCGGATAATTTTAGCGTGGTAGCATTGGGCATGGCATGCTACTTCTAAAGCCGCAGAGAGCGGGCCCACAACATGCCACACGCCTCCTTGGGTATAAAGTACGCCACTACAACTCCTCTAGACTGTAGATTAACTTATTTAGCTCATGTCTAAGTAATGGACTGACAACTTCTCTCTTATTGGTCGCGGCCAAGGCACTGCTATAAAACCGCAGCTTACCGAGACAAGCGCTAGCACCATCGAAAGGCCACAGCGCAAACCCTAATATGGCAATAAACTACCATGCCACTTCGCGCCAACAGCTCCAACTAGATCTAATTTTAGTTGTGGCAGCTAAGGCCAAAGCAATTGAGTCATCTTTTAGATCTTAGCTCATTAGGCCAAACATAACGCCACTGTAGGCCATGACCGCGCTATTTTAGGTCACTATGCCACTTGCTATTTTATCGCCATAAATCAGCCATTCAAAGGCCACGCGATAATTTAGCCCTTCAATATCTCACGTGAAGATTATGGCCTGGAATATTCCTCTCCATCTTGGTTGTGGCATAAAGTGTGGACATGTTATGCCACTTTTAGGCCATTAGCACGATATGCTAAATTATAGCATCTTAATTAGTCACAAACGCGCCAAGCCATTCTTTTGCGCCTCAACAGGCACAGGCGCGCTATAATACCACGGTTGTCCTTGGCCAAGTTGTTTTCACAACATCTTCTACTCAACATATCCCTAAGGCATGTGGCATATCAATGGCTATGATTTAGCCTAAAATGAGATGAGATCCATAACTCATCCAAATACTTAAGAAACATCAAAATACGTCACATGGGGGGATTTTTCATGGGGTATTGGTCTGGTGGTCTAAGAAAACATGCAGCGTGGCAACACACCATGTGAAAAGTTAAAGTAGTGTGGCGGTTACATCAGTTGGAGGGATAGTGGGAACAGTATAGAAGGGATTTCCAGAAACTTCCCTAATTTATCTTGCATCATCCCATCATCTCCATCTCTCCATAACTCACGACCTCCACGACTTACGAGAAGGGCAATGTGTAATTTAAACTACTATAAATAGGCTACTTAGCCTATTCAGAAAACAGAACAAGCTTTCATACCCAAAAGCTCTGTTTTCTTCATAGTTTCAATATCCAAAACACACAGTTCAATACCATTACTATTTTATCAAAACTTTTCTGCTTCCCTCCCCTAAGATCAACCCATGTTCCTCTCCTCGTGACCGAAGCAGGACGGAACAGCTACTATCGTATTTTAGGCTTGTCGTGTTCGATTTTGATTTTCGAAACTTAAAAGGAAATACCACATCGGTGCATTTGTTTTTCCTAGAAGTAACTTTTATGTACTAACAACGAGAATATCATCCAAGTATGTAGACAATCACAAAATCATTAATAAAAGATCGTAAGAAGTCATTCATTAAACGCATGAACGTCGCTGGAGCATTACACAAACCAAAAGGAATCACCAACCATTCAAACAAGCCGTGTTTGGTTTTGAAATCAGTCTTCCATGTATCGTCTTCTTGGACTCTCACTTGATGGTAAATGGATTCGGGATCTAACTTCGTAAAGACTCGAGCTTTTTCCAACTGATCCATCATGTCGTCTATCATAGGTAAAGGGTAATGTGGTGCAAGTCAAACCTTCCTTGTCACTAGACTTCCCTTTATTCTTTACTCCTTTCACCTCCTTTCGCAGTGGTACCTCCATATTTTCCCTTAGTATTTCCCTTTCAATCAAATTTCTTATGCCCGCCTTCAATGGCATTAGCTTTTATACTTGCTTTGGCAATAATATCAACTGAAAACATCTTCAACTCCTTCCTATATACTCATGGAACTCGGAGATATACTTCATATAGATAACATAACCTCCTAAGTCTAAATCCAAAACCATAGCTTGATTCTGAAATTCCAAAGTATATTCTTGCACGGCTTGGTTATAGGATTGCTTCAAGTTGTACCACTTGAACTATCTCTCCTCAAGGTAGCCAACCGGATAAAACTGTTTCCTTACAACTTCCTTGGATATTTTCCACAATAATGCTCCCTTACCTAAGTTTTGCCTTTGATAAACTTTCCACCATGTTAGAGCATGCTTTTGTAGCTTCAATGTAGCGAAAGCAATCTTTTCCTTTGAATCATATTCAAAAAAAGAAAAAAACGTCTTTAAACATTCAATCCAATCATCCAATTTTTCTACATCGACGCTCCCATCGTAAAGTGGACTATCAACATGAAAATCAATTTTCAGATTCTTACCATGAAGTTTAGTTGAAGTACAAAGTTTAAGAAACTCACCTTCATCATCTTTTGAAACCCTAGGTGAAGACGTAACCTTTTTCTTCGTCTTCGACTTGGGTGTGTGAGAACGAATACATTCAATCAATTATTTAAGGGTAGCATGAATCAACTTCATGTCTGTTTGTACGCATCCACTTTTTTTTCGTAATTTGTGGTTCGTTATACTTAGGATCATCGTCTGACTTACCCATATTTGGTTCCCTTATTCTCCTACCGTCTTCTAGCTTCTTGAGTACCTCACTAATCTTTATGTAGAGAGATCTAGTGAAAACCATAAACCATAGGAGTCCTCCCTAAAGAAACTAACCCTTCTCTCGATGCCAACTTGATATGTATGATCTCTATACCTTGGTGACTATTATTATAGAGGCGGAATTCAGAATAATAATAGACAAAAACTTAGAAAACAGAAGACAAAGAAGTAATTCGAAGAAATATATCTGCTCTAGATTATGAAGAAGAAAACGATTACAATTCTCTCATTATTACGCTCACAATCTCTTTAAACAGTGGATCAACCTTAAACTCTTTGCTAAGCTTGCTTTTGACAATAACAAAAGTATGTGTCTACAAGGTTTCTCTAGGTCTGTGTGTTTAGTCATAAGCCAAAGCTCCCTATTTATAGACTTTCATCGAACTCAGCCGATCAAGGACTCCTGTTAGGAATTTATTTCCTAAACTAAGAGTATTGCCTGAAACAATACTCTTTCTAAATAGGAATTCTACCTAAATATGGATTCCTTCCTAATATAGGATTTCTCCCTCAACTTAGATTGAGGTTTACTAAGTTCCTTAAAGAAGTAGAGATACACCTGTGAAAAGACGAGGGTACCCAAATACACCACAATCTTATAAATATCATCATGTAAGTCTGGTTTCTTAAGTGATTGTCTATGGACAAAGTCGAGACAATACAACTTAAGTTCCTATACCTTGTGTGATTGCTTATGGACGAGATCGAAACAATACGACAACAAGGTATTTACTTGACAATAGTTACGGTAATAACCCATTGACTATTAGGATCACTGTCAAGTAATTCGGATTAACGTACGCGTGTAATTTACTTAATTATAATAACAATTATAATTAGGAAAACAAAGTAAATGACACAACAAAATTTTGTTAATGAGGGAACTGCAAATGCAGAAAAACCCCGGGACCTACTCCAGTTTTGAATGCTCTCAGAATTAAGTCGTTATACAAAATATGGTACCAACTTTGTATATTTGAGACCAAGTAGACTACCCCTAGCTACTTAGTTTCCTCAGCATCCCTGCGCCTTCAAATTCTAGAGTCACGTAAGTAAATCACCAATCCTTTTGGTCGTATTCCAAACAGTAAAGGATAAAGTTGTTTGGTAACCACTCTATTCTATATTGGTAATAAGATATTATGAGTCATTGACAAAGGCTTTTCCGTTTTAAACTACTAATAAACTCCTTTGTCTGGTTAGATCAACCTAGACTTTGATTACCGAAATAACCAATATTTAGATTTGCAATCAATTGATATAGATCTCAAAGAGAAACTATAAAGTGATGTCGATCTCACGCAACTAGCCAATCAAATCTATCAAAGATAAACACGATTCTAGTTGGATCCCAGTCGATCAAGGTTTGTGCACACAATTCACAGGATATGAAAACTAATAAGAAAAACTTCGACGTCTTCAAATCTTCGCTTCTTTGTAATAATATCCTGCACAACACAACTTAAATCCTCTTGTGATTATCACAAGTTGTCTTTAGATCCGAAAATGGTTTTAAATATCCCGTCAATACTTTGATTTAGTTTAAGTGAGCCTTATATCAGAAGAGAAGGTTCTCAAGAATAAACAAACTAGGTGCAATCAAAGTTTCAACAACCGTTAGTCAATCAAGTCAATAGTTGAATACTAAAATAACAGTACAATTATCTAGTTTCCTACCATCGGTACTTGTATAGCTTCTTGATCCCACAGAAGTCCTTAAACGAGCAATCGTAAAAGATTTCTCCTAATTATGGTATTTTCCTCTCCAGATAGACTGCTCCATCAGAAACAACATGAATGAAGTTTTCCTAGCTCTTAGGATGGTTTGCAAGAAATGCAAACTCAAGTACTTGTAGACCAGGGTTGTTTGGACAAAAAAGATATTCCAAAATCAAAAATATCCTCAAGATATTCACATTAAAGCACCTAATTTCGGTTTTCCTATTTCCAATTACTTAGCAGACCATATTTGCGAAAACTCCCTTAGAAAACTTCTATTATTAGTCTAGCACATTAACTAATAATATTTTCTAAAGGATATGCTTTAATTTTTGGTAATTAACATATATTATGAAAATCATAATTAAATGCTTTTCAATTTCTCGATATGGGATCACCTTAAGTATCAAGGAATATGTTTGAACAATTAATGATAAGAGTTATATACATGTTCAAATAATGACGACATCTAGAAGTTTCTCAGCAAACCCTAATTTCAAGCTTCACACAAAACATAAAGAGATTTGTGAATATTAGAAACTCGGTTTTGCTCCTTGGGATCGGTTCTACCATGACTCACAATGTAAGTTGTGATCGGTTCTACCATGCTTCCCAAAATAGGTTGTGACCGGTGACACCTTGCTTCCCATGGGTAGCTTGTGAATGGTTACACCTTACTTACTGAGTTAGCTTGTGATCGGTTACACCTTGGTTCAAAAAGTAACTTGTGACAGATTATAACTAACTTCCCAAATTAGCTTGTGATCGGTTACACCTTGGTTCAAAAAGTAACTTGTGACAGATTATAACTAACTTCCCAAATTAGCTTGTGATCGGTTACACCTTGCTTCCAAAAGGTAGCTTGTGACTGATTACAACTAACTTCCCAATGTAGCTTGTGACCTGTTACACCATGCTTCACAAAGTAACTTGTAACCGATTACAACATACTACACAGTATAGTCTATGATCGGTCATACCTCAAATCTCAACAAGTTATAACACTAGTGGAAAATGGGGTTTCTATGACCCACATCAGAGACCCTCATTGACCGTAGTTGATACGTTGACCAAAGATAGCGGTCTCTGATTCGGTAAAAACACATAAAAATTCCGAGAGCCTAATAAGCGGTCTATGAATTAGAAATTTTATTTACCATTTTTCCATCACGGAACTGTCGATTCAACGACCCTCAACCTTCAATTCAGATGTGCTGATCGATTTTGGGCCCCATAATTTCTTTGGTCATGATTTGCTTAACATAATAGAACGGCTGGATGATAACAATAATCTCTCTCGTCTTTATCGTTTCCCTACTATAGAAAAAATCCTCTCTATTTCACCGCATATCATCTCCCTCTCACCTCACCTCTGCTCTTGGTCTCCATCTCTCACCTAAAGAACTAACACCATGTGAAATCCCTTCTCTTGATTTTTCTTATGATCAATAATCCCAGATGCCACTAATTAGATCTCAAACCTGCTGGAAATAGATTTACGTCAGTGTTCCTTCTCAATTTATGTTCAATTTATTTTCGGTTGAATCCATGTTTTTTTGTTTTCATTTTTAGGGTTTTTTTCGAAATCTCTAACCACTTTTAAATAAACTATGATTGTTGTCAAATTTTGTTCGTTTTCACGTTTCGGAATCTTGAGATGTTCTTCGATTTCTCTGATCTATACAAATATAGATTTTCATGTTTTTGTTAGGTTTTTTAGTTTTTAGTTCTCGATCTTCAATCCGAGAAGATTTAGATTCTAAGATTTCAATCATTGAATTAGATTGGTTTAAAACTCTGGTTCGTTACTTTGATTTAACACTCAATTGAATCATTGTGAATATATCAATAGTTCCGAATCTTGAAATCTATTGAATCGTTACATTGTTTCAATGGTTCGTGAGGTTAGTTTGTTGTAATCTGAAGTTCTATTTGTATTCTGTTTTTGGTTTTTCAATTCAGATTATAGGGATTTTGTTTTTGTTTTTTCAATCTGGGTTTTAGGTTTTCTTCAGAAGTTATAAGTTTTTTCCCATAACCTAAAAATTTGCATATCCACTGCTTTGATTTCATTAATAATGGATTCATTTATAATTTTTGTTTCTCTCTTTCAAATTTTCACAGATCCTGACTTGGGGTATCTGAAATCCGAAGAAAAGGTTGAGGAAGGAGGATCGCTTGCAATATTCTTATAGAATGTTAACTGAACAAACCTAGGTGAAATTATCTAGTAATATAGCACAATGTGATGTTTTTTTATTCAGATTTTTTGGTAATTACATCTTAGTGTAATAATAGTTATGGATATTAACAGAAGGAGTTTGAGAGAACTTAATCTCCCTTGAAGCATCAAACTAGATGTGTTGCTGCATTTCCAGATCTGCAAGGTTTTCTGGTAAGTGTCAGGCATTTATTTTCTTATGTTATTATGTTTCTGTTTGTGTAGTTGGTTAAGGTTTTCACTATTCTCGTCAGTTTTCTTCAAGGTGGCTGGTTATTGATGTTATTCGTGGTGGGACTATTCTTGCTAAGTTATCTGTTCTACCTATTAGAAGAAGTTATTGGGGTAATAAGATTGCTAAACCACATGATATTCCTTGTAAGGTAACTGGGAAATGTGGTTCTGTTACTGTAAGAATGGTTCTTACTCCTCTTGGTGATGGTATTGTTGCTGCTAGAGTTCCTAAGAAGGTTTTGCAGTTTGCTGGTGTTGATGATATTCTCACTTCTTCTTTGTGGATCTACCAAAACCCTTGGAAACTTCTTCAAGGTTTGCATCTATCATTTAATTTTTTTATACTAGTCTAATGTAGAAAGTTGTTTTTGCACAGGAGTTGATTGGCTACTTTGAATGTTGTGAGTACTGGTTATTGTTAGTTTGTATATTGTAGCATAACAACCAATTTTATGCTGAATTGGTTGTTTATTTTTTATTAATACTGTGATTTTCTTACTGAAATTGTACAATTAAGATTGACTGTGTATTGCTTTTTATCCTGTTTATTGAGTTGTAGAGTTAGAATTGCGCATAACTTGTCTTTCTGCATGAATTGATTTTTTTTAATATTGTAGTTTAATGATATTAGATTGAAGTTTTTAGTAATCTAAATTGATGGTTTTTAAAAACCTGTTTGAAAGTTTCTATGATAATGATTACAAATATTAAAAAATCAGGTGGTGTCGTAGTATGACTATTAGGATTCGTTTCTGGCCCTATTATGAGTGTTGAGTATGTTGTAAGTAGAAATAATGGCAGTAATGTTCCCTTTTAAGGTTCCTTTGGTAGTATTAGCTCAATGATTACATGCACTTTACAAGCAATATGCACTATTTTCATCAATACAAAACACTTCTTGTCCCATGATGTATCAATTTTCATTAACAAAGAGTCCATGTATCAGTTTGTTTCAAGATGGGTCTTTTCCTTTCGTTACCAACTAAACATTAGCTTTCTGACATTTAATGTTATTCAAGTATATAAGAATGTACAGAACAATTTTTGTCCCATGATTTAGAATGATGATTTAGCTAGAAAATATAAGGGAACCTAATCATTGAATTAGATTGGTTAGGTAATTAAGATAGGTTCTACCTTGTCATCTTGTATTGGTCATTCAAAATATATTCAATAAAGTACCTAACCAATCATGATTTCCTTTCGATTATGAAACAAGTTCATATATGTATTTCCTTTAAACAAATGTTATAAAACATTGTTTCCAAGATGAAATAATACATATATCTTACACATAATCAAGTAACCAAATACAAATATTATGTTGATGTCGTATCTACGAAGTTCCAAAAGATAAGCGTTTATACTTGGTAATTCAATAAGTTCCTTGACACTTTGATCATAATGATATGACCAATTCTAACTACTAGAGTATTATATATATATACAGCTTCGCACAGTATGTTTTCAATATAACCCGACTTGAAAGATACGTTAGGAATGGAAAAAAGATCAAGTCAATATTACTAATCTCAAGTGGAAGGATGGTGTCCTCGTTGTAGTTACTTCTTCACGTTCTTCAGGTCTTTGGAGTAATACTTGTACGTCTCAACATTCCTAGACTTTCTAGTCTGACCTAAATGAGGTTGACTCTAGTATTTAATCAAGCGACTCTATATGAGTTTTGATACTAAAATATGACAACCAAACTTGGCATACCAACGCTTGGTGGATTCAACCGATCTATGCTCTAACAATTTCCCCCTTTGTTAATTTTAGTGACAAAACTCTATTACATATAGAGATAAACGAATCACAAAATAACTCACTCTTTGTACGCTTGATTCCAAGTTTCAACAACACAATAACCTGCATATATTCAAAAAATAAATGTCGTTGTTGACATTTGAATAACAAAAGCTTTTACCCTCTTAAAGGAAAGCTAGGTAAATAGTCAATCCTAACATCTTTGTTATTCCCCTCTTTTAGTATGAAATACTACACAACATGATGATATGTTTCTCCCCCTTAGTCTATGTTTTACTCTTTCGTTAGATATAACGTTTAAGCACACATGTCCTTTCCTAGTGATTAAAAATCACTTGTTTACTCCATATATTTCTCCCCCTTTTTGTCACAAAAATGATAAAGGTACGAGCAAATAAAAGTACAAACCGAAAGGATCTTACAAATCCGTAAGACTTGTACAACCTATAAGAGTAAATCAAAAAGGTTTCAATTACCATTTTAGATAATTAATACTAAAACCAAAACTACAAAAGTAATCTAGCTTTAGTATGTCATCAAGGAAACAATTTCCCGAAGCAATTTTCCCTTTAGTCCGAAGATAGCTTAATTTTTTTTCGAACCGATTGTGCATGTACAATCACTTATTTAGACAATACACAAATAGAGATCAGAATTAACTCTATTTGTCTTATCAGACTCTAATTATTCCATAAAATAACTTAGACCCTTTCCTTTTAGACAAGACAAACACTAGGTTAGTTTTTCTTGTCAAGGAATTCTATTAGACTTTGATAACCGAATCCTCCATTTGATAAGTCTAAGTAAGATCATAATTAACTTAGTTTCTCTTATCCGGAATCAAATGGACTAAGAAAATGACCCCGCTATTTTGTTAGGACAAAACAATTGAAACAAACCAAATAATTGAGTTGTCATAGTTTATCTTAACCAGAAGCAATTAAAATAAATATAACCAATGTAAGCACCGAATTTTGTTAAGCAAAAACACTTGATACCAAACAATAAAGAAGATATCAAATCATAAGTCAATAAATTGCACAGTTTTTCTTAACCAGAAACAATTGAATCACAATATTCAATCCATACACAATAATGGAACATATCAATTGTACCGAAATTTTGTTAAGCAAAAGCAAAATATATGCAATATAAACAGGCTTTTCTTAAACAGGAAAACGACTAACTAACAAATTCGTTACCTCAGATTCCGCAACCTCTTCTTCCCAAAAAGATATATCATTAAGCGCAAGTTCAAGTAATAACTCTCCCCTAGTATGTTGTCATCCTCTCACAAGAACAAAATAACAACAAAAAAAGCAACCTTTACCAGAGAAAGGTTGAAACAGTTTTAACTAACGTGTGCCAATAACAGAAGTTTAAACCCGAAGCTCATATGTTATGCTAAACACAACTTATGTAAACATAAATTGGTTGTCAACATATTGTGACTTTTCACACATGAGTTTCAATCGGAACACCTTACGATCCTTTGATAAATCATGAAAGGATTAAGTCCTTTGATATATCATATTTGTATAACATTTCTTAGGTCTTTCATGGTAATTTCGTGAGAATCATGAAAGAGAAGTAGATTTCGAACATAAGTCGGATTCTTTTAAGACTATGACATCTTATAAATAAAAACTTTGTATTAACATGAAACAATTAGAATTACCCATACTGACCAAACAAATCTCTAAACCACAAATAGTGATTGGGTAAGAAGAAATTGTTATAAGTAACAATACGTTATTTTTGACTGTTTTTCCTCTTCCATTTTTTAAGATATGATATATTATCACATTCAAAAGTTGTCTCCAAAATCTTCTTTTTTAAAGGATGAGCAACATATCTTGTTTTTTCATTTTTAAAGTCATTTTTATTGTAACCCTTTTTGAATGACTTTACAACATGATGAACAGATCATGGACTATTACAGTAGTTCACTTGTCTGATTTTTTTTAGTAAAGATGATCAAAGTTCTTTGAACGAAAAGAAGCTTTTGTCGATTCTTTCGATACAAAAAGAAGGGAATTTTTCATCATGCGAATCTTACATCTTCTTTGCAAATGATCTTTATTACCACAAAAATACAATGTTCAGTATTATGAGAATTATAATTTTTGTTGTTACCTTTTGTGGATATTCTAGTGAAGACGCTTTGCTCTTTCGAACTCTTAGAGACTTTTATTTATTCTTATTTGCAATAGATCCTACTCTTAGTATTTCGTTTGATTGATCGCCTATTTTTGGTTTGACATCATTATTTTCTACACAGCAACATGTAGTATTTTTGATATTAGATATATCCTTTTGTGCAAAGAGATTTGAAGATTTAATAAACTTTATCTCTTTGTCATATATTGAAGTATCACATCCTTCATATCCCAAGCCACATGTATCACGATGACCTCTTTTTGTTTCCAAAAAAAATGATAAATTGTTTGTGCTATCATTAAGTTTTTTTAACTTAGAAATTTCTTCTTCTAATGATTTGTTTTAATCAAGAGCAAAGATAAGGTTATCCTCTAAATTATTTACATGGGATAGAAAAGTATTTTCTTTCTCCTTGAAGCATTCTTGTTAAGAATTGGATCTTGCATTAGTATCATCAAGTTCTTCCTACAAGAGATAAATCCTTTTGAGACCTTCATCTCGTTATTTCTCATCTATTTTTGCTCGATAAAGTTCAACACTTACTATTTCTTCGAGACATAATACTTGTTGTGAGAAATTTTCTTTCAACAATTCATGCTCCTTACCAAGATTTTCATACATGGTAGTTAAGAGTTTTTCTTTATCAAGTGCTAAAAGAAGTTCATCGGAACATTGAAGAAATTGTTTGCTCAATTCCTCTAGTTTAGAGGTTTTTATACTTAATTGTTCTCCAAGAATTTTAAGTATAGAACTCAATGACATCTTAATAGGGATATTTTCGATTGAGCAATATGAACTTGATAAGAGGATTTCTTTTGAACAAGAATCTTGTGGTACGTTAACTGCGTCGTTATATTTTTTTCACATTCACTTAGTCTTCCCTTGCCCATGATTTATAGGTTGGATCACACCAAACACAGATTTCTAGATATTTTCGTGTTTGCCCGCTTTGATACCAATTGAAAAGACGAGGGTACCCAAATACACCACAATCTTTTAAATACCAACCTATAAGTCTAGCTTTGTAAGTGATCGTCTTTGGACAAAGTCGAGACAATACTGTTAGAGCACGGCTCGGTTGAACCCACTAGTGTTGGTATGTCAAGTTAGTTTTCAATTTTAGTTGCCAAAATGCATTCTTGATTTAGCATACTAAAGACAGTTTCGGACTAGATTAGGTCTAAGAAGTTGAATCGAAGATATCCTTAAAGGATGAAGATTGAAGATTGAAGACAACAAGAAGACATCAACAAGTACTTCTCAACAAAGGTATGTGATTGGTTTCATTTGGATTCTTGTTCAATCCTACCCTTCTAATCTATCAAGATATATGCTCACTTTATGGAACAATTCCGATGACGGTAAATGTACATTTATGTATATATACTTGAGGCTATTTGATTCATGACCTTGGAGACAATAACCTTTATCCATATAAAGAATCTCATTTTATAGTGAATGATCTTACGAATCCAACGAGCCAAGAATCACTCAATTCCAAGTTATAACGATGAAGTTATGAGTGATTTATTAAAGTTCGTTAGTAGGAAACAATCCATGGGCTGTTTGTAACAGTTCATGGACTTGGGCCCAATTCGTGACTAAAAGCTATTTTTGGTCAAGTTGGTGATGTTTCCTTATCTAGGCAAGATGTCTATTAATCCAAACATATTTGATTATCATATTAAAGTGTTTGTGATAACTTTTAATTCCTTCCTAAGTTAAAATGTGATTTATTCACATAAATAAATATTTGCTAATTAATTATTTATGCATAATATTTGTAACTTAGGAAAGAATCCCATAATTAGGAGAGTCTTGAAAAAGGAAAATAGTCAAAACCCTAGCTTTGTTTTCAAGCTAACTTTTCACTATAAATAAAGGGTTCGTGAGTTTACACGGTTTTCATCCCCTTTGGAAGCTTTGCAGGTTGTTTCCATGGCTTCTTTTCTTCGTGAACAAGAGTGAGATAAAAGTCTTTGTATTGGGGATCACAAATCCAAGTTGGGTTTAATATTCGTGATTGATCATACAACTTGTAATATAGGTTTTTCACCTCTTGTCTATTCTAAGGTTTTCTCTTCTGATATAAAACCATTCAAGAGTTGTTGATCATAAACCCTAGGTTTTGATAGATTTCAGTTTCCGATCGTATACCAACACTTGTTAGTCGAATTCGGAAGCTAGAAAGAAAACTTCGATTAAGGTATCTCGTAAAAATCCTTAAGAAGTTTTAAACAAGATATCTCTAAATTTATTCTAGTTGTTCTTGTTGTAGAATTATTGGGGTTTTCTTAACTTGGAAATTGATCTTTGGAATCACCCAAGTTTACTTACGGAAATCTAGTTCACGGACTCCTTGTGTGTACGTATACTGATTGTAAGTTAAAACCCTGATCTACAAGTTTTTTTTTTATATTACTTTTACCTAGTAATTGTTTTTATCAAAATAAACACAAGATTTCCAAAACCTTGATTCACATCAAAAGGGAAATCAAACCGGTGTTTTGTGCAAACAAAATATCAAATCGTATCAATCGTGTTGGTGTATCTTCTAAAGAGAACTTTGGGTTCTGCTAGAAGATTTGTGTGAAGAATTTCTAAAGAGAATCGGTATTCTTCTAGGATTTCTACAAGTGCTGAAGAAGGTATCACATCTAGTCCAAATAGGTAGTAGGAAATTGGTGTAACAGCTTATAATCAGTGTGTGTTTATTCTGTACTGGGTCCCGAGGTTTTTCTGCATTTGCGGTTTCCTCGTTAACAAAATTCTGGTGTCTGTGTTATTTCTTTTCCGCATTATATCTTATTTATATAATAGAAATATCACAGGTTGTGCGTTAAGATCAATCAGTTCTTGTATCCGGCCTTTGGGTTGTTGAGTGAATTGATTGACACTTGAACATTGGTCTTTGGTACCGTTCAAGTTCATCCTATTATATTCAATCGAGCACGCAAATTCCTATTTGCTGATTGTGGATTGAATCAAGAGATAGAGATATAAAACTCTTTGATATACTTTTCTTAAGATTGAGTCTGACCGTCTAGTTGATTCTCTTGAAAGTATATTGGAGTTAGTCAAATCGGATTGCCAAACGAATTATTGGGTGTGGTTGTTAGACCCACGCTTTTTCATTTGGTATCAGAGCAGGCAAACATGCTAAGACCTCATAAGTCTGTGTTTGTAGCAATCTGATTCTATGGACAGGGTTGCTATCTTTATAAACGTACCGCCAGTCTTCGATGGCACGAACTATTTATGGTGGAATTCTTGCTATGCGTTCTATCATTCAAGCGCGAGATTTTCAATCATGGGTTCGTATTGTTAATGGCTATGATCCTTTATCAGTTACAGTAGACGGTGTAACTGTTGAAAAGAATATTGGTGATTATAATGATCTTGAGATTCTTGTTGCAAAGCAAGATTCTGAAGGATTAAATGTGATCATCCACGCCATTACCCCATATCTTCAGCACCACGTTACTACGCGTAATAAGTCTAAAGATGCTTGGGATATCTTAGAAACCGTATTCGAAGGGAATGTCGTAGAGAAAGAAGCAAGGCTTCAAAATATAGCTTCTGACTGGGAAGACCTTCATATGTCTGATGATGAAACCTTTGATGAGTTTAACCAAAGATTTTCTCAAATAGTTAACTCCTCATTTGCGTTAGGAAAAACTATTCTGGAGAAAGATATTGTGTGCAAAATTCTCAGGTCTCTACCATCAAGATACGAGTCTAAGAAACATTCCATTGAAGAAGGAAACGATCTTTCTACACTCTCCAGAAATACTCTTGCTTGAAAGTTAAAGATATTTGATAATGAACACGCAAGAAAAGAGGTGATTTCTCTTAAAGCTGCAAACAATTCTGAATCCTCTAAGGATAAATCTGGTTCGCCAGATACTAAGGATGTTACTCCTCGACAATTTAGAAAATTCTTGAGAGACGGGAAAAAAAGTTTTTCTAAAAATGTAACATCTTCTAAGGATGATGTACAATGCTATAAATGTTGTGGTTCGGGCACTTTTCTTCAGTATGTCCTAGATGGAGCCGTAGACAATCGGCATATGCAGCAGATTTGCTACTCTTGATAATGGACCTGAATTTTATAATCCCCAAGAGTTGGCTGGCGAGGTTGCATTAGCTTCTGGAAAAATTCTTGCGGATATTGATTCTGATTCTGACAAAGAAGTGTTCCATGTGGATCCAGTTGCTAATAACCTTCTTAAAGAAAGTCACAAAAAACTCTCGGAAGCTGAAAACACCATTTTCAGTGAGAAAGTTAAATATGACAGACTTCATAGTCGAAATAAAGACTTGCAAGACCAACTTAATTCTAGTGGTGCAAGAGATTATCTCAACGATATGAAATCTTAAAGAAGAAATTGCCGAAGGTCGTGATCGGGAAATTATTCTTCAAACAAAGCTAGATAACTTAGAAAACATTGAGATGAACTTGTTATTAGATTCAGAACGAGAAGATCTCAAAGTTCAATGTGAATCATCCAAGAATGATCTAGTTATTGCGCTTGAGAAGGTCAAAAGTTTGGAAGAAGATAACTCGAGCTTAAAAGAGAGTTTGTCTAGAAATAGCAGCTCAGATAAATTAACCTCGATATTTGGAGCATGTAGAATTCATCGCGATACACGAGGATTGGGCTATGAAGGAATAGTCGCTTCTAGTATTTGCAAAGAGGTAAAATTCGTCAAAGCTAAAGTTTCTTCTCAACCAAACACGGTTGACAAAAGTAAAGTATCTCTACCAACTGCCGACAACGAAAAGACGAAATTATGTCAAGCTCCAAAGCAATTACATACACATTCAGGTAACACTAAACATAACTTTTTCCATTCTACTAAACATTGTTTTTATTGTGGAAAACCAGGTCACTTGCAAAGGAATTGCAGATTTCTTAAACGATATGAAACCAGATCTTATTATGTTAAGATGACAAGATCTGATATTCCAAACTGAGTCTCATAATATCAGTGTTTTCAGTATTCCCCCAAAGAAGTTCCATAATTATATTGGGGAGAAAAAGAAATATGTTGCTCCAAAAGCTGCTCAGAAATGGGTACCAAAGAAGACCAATAAAGCAACGAGTACTATTAATAAGGGTCTCCCAGACAAGAGGTCGACAAGGGATAACATCTTAAAAATGTATGGAACAGTTATTGAAAGTTTCAAGGAAGTTTTTAAATTCCTAGATTCCATGTTTGATTTTGTTTCGAATACCCATCGTGAGCAAGATTTTGCTCACCTCAACATAACCTGATTGTGTTGAAAGTGCACCCTCACCATGAAGCCATATTAAATGCGGTGAGGAATATAAAATAATTGGGGTGCACATAGTATGTTGGGTAATTTCTGGATATGTGGAACAATTTATTGTTTCGAGCTGAGTCTAACTCGCTTACATATTTCTCAAAATATGTGTTGGTAAGCTTTTCGCTTCAACCAAGTTTATCTTTACCTAGTGAAGAAAGTCATGATATGTTTCAATCACTTTGAAAATTGCTTTGATGAGAAATGGTGTAACAACTATATAACATCCTCTAAGAATGTTTCAATGATTGAAATGAGAGTTTAGATTACATAACCAACGGTGGACATAAGCATTGTTGTGGAAACACATTTGTGTATAAGTCATATTCCTTGAAACAAAGTTTGCGAACTTTGTTGATCAAGAGAACCGAAAGAATGGCGTGAGCCAAGTCCGTGAACTCAGTACGCGAACTGCTGAAGTTCTCAAACCCGAGAATTTCTGTTGGAGTTGACAAACTACTTGCGTGAAACTAAGTCCGCGAACTGGCGAAGTTCTCATACCCGAGAATTTCTGCTAGAGTTTGTAAACTCTGCCCGGTAACTGAAGTCTGCGAACCTAGTCTGCGAACTTGAGAAGGTTATATATCTGAAGATGATTTCTGAAATTAAACTTAAAAAGACTAAGGAATGCAATTTTCAAACCTTGTCTATAAAAGTTCATGAACCGATTCAAGCGAATCAAATCATCTTTGCTTCAATTGTGTCTTGTGTAGTACATGAGATTTCCTTGCAATTGAACAACTCTCTAACTAGTTCATTTGAACTAGTTATGGTTAAGATGAATGTGGTTAGATACCACGTGTATGAGTCTTAATTACCTAACTTGATTTGTGATTGGAATTCTTAAATATAACAGGTTAGAAGCAATTATCAAAGCCATGGATGTTGGTTTTTATTATGAAAGAATATTTTTCATACTCTTATGGTAACCATTCTTGGTGTAAATCCTTATGGAAAAGATTTTTCTTCCTTCTAAGCATATCAATTCTTGTTCATACAAGTTTGTATCTTAGAAAAGATGATCACAATATTTGATCTTCATGATTACATATTGTGTATTATTACCATGAGATAGTTCTATTGTTCAGTAACTTGATCTCATGAGAGACTTTCAATGATTGGTTCTTAGTTCGCATCTTCTTGTGGGTTTTCTAAAATCCAATATATAAATCCTTATCTCTGGAGTAAGGTCACTCTTGTTGTTATTTCGGGAATGACTTCTTATGAGGGGGATTTCTTAAACGAACTTGTGCTTAATTGTCATATCTTTGTAGGGAGAAGTGGGTTTGGAGCATGAAGGGGTTATCTTGTATCTTTAAACTCCTTGATGAATGCATTTAGCTTCGGCTTTATGATTGTATCTAAATTTGTTGGTATGTATTTTTTCTTTTAGTCATGAAATGTCTCTTTTGGAAATTTCATTATGATCCCGTTCTTGTACCTTTGTCAATTTTATTGACAAAAAGGGGGAGAATTAATATGTAGTTCACACTACAAATACATATGGTTTTCGGATCATTATGTAAGGGGGAGTGGTTTCCATGTGATATGGAGTATTGACTAAGGGGGTGTGATACATATCACCGTAGTATTATTGTCAAAGTTTTGATACAATGAAACTTTGATGTTGTGTAATAATACTATGATGGATCTTCAACAAGTACAATATGAACACATAAATAGTTGAAGAACCAAGGAAATCAAGCTTGTCGATTTTGCTTTTAACAAGTACAAGCCATATGTAAAATGGTTTTGTCACTATAATTGACAAAATGGGAGATTGTTAGAGCACTTCTCAGTTGAACCCACTAGCTTTGGTACGTCAAGTTAGTTGTCAATTTTAGTTGCCAAAATGCATTCTTGATTTAGCATACTAAAGATAGTTTCGGACTAGATTAGGTCTAAGAAGTTGAATCGAAGCCATCCTTAAAGGATGAAGATTGAAGATTGAAGACTACAAGAAGACATCAACAAGTACTTCATCAACAAAGGTATGTGATTGGTTTCATTCAGATTATTGTTCAATTCGACCTTTCTAATCTATCAAGATATATGCTCACTCTATGGAACAATTCCGATGACGGTAAATGTACATTTATGTATATATACTTGAGGTTATTTGATTCATGACCTTGGAGACAATAACCTTTATCCTTATAAATAATCTCATTTTATAGTGAATGAGCTTACGAATCCAACGAGACAAGAATCACTCAATTCCGAGTTATAACGATGAAGTTATGAGTGATTTATTAAAGTTCGTTAGTAGGAAAGAATCCATGGGTTGTTTGTAACAGTTCACGGACTTGGGCCCAATTCGTGACTAAAAGCTATTTTTGGTCAAGTTGGTGATGTTTCCTTGTCTACGCAAGATGGTTGTTAATCCAAACATATTTGATTACCATATTAAAGTGTTTGTGATAACTTTTAATTCCTGCCTAAGTTAAAATGTGATTTATTCACATAAATAAATATTTGCTAATTAATTATTTATGCATAATATTTGTAACTTAGGAAAGACTCCCATAATTAGGAGAGTCTTGAAAAAGGAAAATAGTCAAAATCCTAGCTTTGTTTTCAAGCTAAGTTTTCACTATAAATAAAGGGTTCATGAGTTTACACAGTTTTCATCCCCTTTGGAAAATTGGCGTAAGCTTTGCAGGTTGTTTCCATGTCTTTTGTTCTTCGTGAACAAGAGTGAGATAAAATTCTTTGTATTGGGGATCACAAATCCAAGTTGGATTTAATCTTCGTGATTGATCATACAACTTGTAATCTAGGTTTTTCACCTCTTGTTTATTCTAAGGTTTTCTCTTCTGATATAAAACCATTCAAGAGTTGTTGATCATAAACCCTAGGTTTTGATAGATTCCAGTTTCCGATCGTATACCAACACTTGTTAGTCGAATTCGGAAGATAGAAATAAAACTTCGATTAAGGTATCTCGTAAAAATCCTTAAGAAGTTTTAAACAAGATATCTCTAGATTTATTCTAGTTGTTCTTGTTGTAGAATTATTAGGGTTTTTCTTAATTTGGAAATTGATCTTTGGAATCACCCAAGTTTACTTACGGAAATCAGATTCACGGACTCCTTGTGTGTACATATACTGATTGTAAGTTAAAACCCTAATCTACAAGTTTGTTTTGATATTACTTTTACCTAGTAATTATTTTTATCAAAATAAACACAAGGTTTCCAAAACCTTGATTCACATCTAAAGGGAAATCAAACCGGTGTTTTGCGCAAACAAAATATCAAATTGTGTCAATCGTGTTGGTGTATCTTCTAAAGAGAACTTTGGGTTCTGCTAGAAGATTTGTGTGAAGAATTTCTAAAGAGAATCGGTATTCTGCTATGAGTTCTACAAGTGCTGAAGAAGGTATTACATCTAGTACAAATAGGTAGTAGGAAATTGGTGTAACAACTTATAATCAGTGTGTGTTTATTCTGGACTAGGTCCCGAGGTTTTTCTGCATTTGCGGTTTTCTCGTTAACAAAATTCTGGTGTCTGTGTTATTTCTTTTCTGCATTATATTTTATTTATATAATAGAAACATCACAGGTTGTGCGTTAAGATCAATCAGTTCTTGTATCCGGCCTTTGGGTTGTTGAGTGAATTGATTGACACTTGAACATTGGTCTTTGGTACGGTTCAATTTAATCCTCTTATATTCAATCGGGCTCGCAAATTCCTATTTGCTGATTGCGGGTTGAATCAAGAGATAGAGATATAAAACTCTTTGATATACTTTTCTTAAGACTGAGTCTGACTGTCTAATTGATTCTCTTAAAAGTATATTGGAGTTAGTCCATTCAGATTGCCAAACTAATTATTGGATGTGGTTGTTAGGCCCCCGCCTTTTCAAATACAACTTAAGTCCTATACCTTGTGCGATTGTTTATGGACGAGGTCGAAATAATACGACAACAAGATATTTACTTGACAATAGTTACGATAATAACCAATTGACTATTAGGATCAATGTCAAGAAATTCAGATTAACGTACGTGTGTAACTTACTTAATTATAATAACAATTATAATGAGGAAAACAAAGTAAATGACATAGCAAGATTTTGTTAACGAGGAAACCGCAAATGCAGAAAAACCCCGGGACCCATTTCAGTTTTGAATACTCTCAGAATTAAGCCGCTATACAAAATATAATATCAACTTCGTATAGTTGAGGCCAAGTAGACTACCCTTAGCTACTTAGTTTCCTCAATATCGCTGCGCCTTCGACTTCTAGATCGTGATTCACCAATCCTTTTGATCGTATTTCAAACAGTAAAGGATAAAGTTGTCATATTCAATATTGGTAATAAAAAATTATGAGTCATTGATAAAGGCTCTTCCGTTTAAACTACTAATAAACTCCTTTGTCTGGTTAGATCAACCTAAACTTTGATTACCGCAATAACTAATATTTAGATTTGCAATCAATCGTCTCAAAGAGAAACTATAAAGTGATGCCGATCTCACGCAACTAGCCAATCAAGTTTATAAAAGATAAATACGATTCTAGTTGGATCCCATCCGATCAAGGTTTGTACACATGATTCACAATATATGAAAACTAATAAGAAAAACTTCGCCGTCTTCAAATCTTCGTTTATCTTCCCAAACTAGGTTGTGACTGGTTACACCTTGCTTCCCATAGGTAGCTTGTGATCGGTGATAGATGCATTTATGTGTCTATTTTGTTCTCAATGTTCTGTATTGTTAGACTCGATTAAGTACTTATTGTGTTATTTTGTGTTCTTGTAGGAAATTTTAGAGATATAAGCCCTTGCAGCGAAATGGGCTCAAAAAGCAGTGTTTTACACCCCGGAGAAATGTATCGTAGGCACCCCAGACCGGAAGCGTCCCAGAAATGTCCCGGAGGAACCCAGAAAAATTACTATTTCCACCCCAATTGATATTCGCACCCCAGCACTTTGGATAAGGGGCACCTTCTTCAACAATTTGAATTTGTGTTTTTGGCGGGAAATGAAGTTTTCAACTGGCAGAATTTTGATTGTCAAAATGAATGGGTTAGAGTGCGATTCAATCGCTGAAAATTGGCAGAAAGATGTGATTTGGCATAAGGAACAAAGTTTGGGTGGTGGTTTCGATCAAATTTGGCTGGAATACGTGTTTTGATTCTCGAGTTCAAAACAGGGCAAGCATGCACTGGAGGATGATAATCACGCGTCATGGAGAGTTATGGACGTGTTCTGATGATGTGGAATGGCTCGAGCATCACTTTGGGTCGTGAAGAATCGATTTGGAGCGTGGAGAGAGGAAGTTTACGCAAGAAATTCCAAGTTTGGTAAGAAAATATTCGGAAAATATTGTTATTCACTGCCCGCATAATGAAGAATTATATTGGAGTTATTGGCGGGATTTGGAGCTGTTGTTGGGTATAAATAGGCTCTTTGGGTCTACTAGAGAGGGTGTCGAGAGTTTGGGGTCGAGAGAAGGTCCAGAGAAGACGAAATCAGAGTTTAACAAAACTCTGTTTCTGCTGCTGCATGAAGATGAACACGAAGAACAATAGACTGTAAGAGACTGTCGTTCTTCAACAGTGACAGCGACAGTGGAGCGTGGGTCGTAGTTTCCCAAAGACTACAACATTTCATATGTATCGTTCTTGTGTGACGCTTCCTGTGGGTCGCACATTAGCTGTTTACACCATTTTATCTCCTTCTCATCATTTGTAAACCATTTTTGAGCCATAATAAATTATTTTGAGAGCATTTATACTATGATGAGCTAATTCCCTCGTAACCAAGGCAATGGAGGAAGCTATTCACGCAACATAAATGGATAACTATTTCATTTAATTATATAATTCACCTAGTCGCTGCTTTTGCAGAGTTTTAAATTGTTTGAATGATTGTCTTAATTATTTGTTATTCAGTTTGATAGGTTATGCTTGGTTTAATCTCTTGATAATCTATGCTTAAGGTTTACAAATAATGTTTGAGAATCTGTATGATTGATAGTGAATTAAAGATAAAAGAGGACTTAAGAATTGAATAGAGTTTTGAAATATTTATCATTCAATTTTGCATAATAGTGGAATCTAGTGTCTTGGTTACCTCTCGCACCCATTGTTAATAATTTTGTATATAATTTTATTAAATCTTTAAATTTAATATTCACAAGTCCGAGAGTTTTAACCTCATTACTATAACCCATCAAAAATCATAATCATTTTGGCGGCGCCGACGCGGATTTGTGCTTAGGTAGAATTTTTAGGTTTATTTTTTTTTACTATTATTTGTTCCTTTTTACGTTTCTTTTTGTGTCTTTGATTTACAGGTTCGAAGTGGAATACTAAGGACTTGGGAACAAAAAGCTTAAAGCTAAAAGAGAAGAAAAAAAAGACATAATTTTTTTTTTAGGATTTAATTTTTATTATTATTATTTTTTTTTTTGTATATAGCTTATATTTTTATTTTTTTAGAATTTGTAAATAGGCTTTATTTTTCATAATTTTTGTAATTTTTGGACTTTTTATTTGGACTTTATTCTGGAAAATTGGACTTTATTCTTTTTTTTAACCCTACAGAAGGGTATTATTAAAAAAAAAATTATATAAACTGTGTGCAGGGAAGGACGACGATTACTATATCGTCTCGTCCCCTCGGGTTCGTACATGACATAGGAGTCGTGGCCCGAGTCGACTTCAACGGTTCATCCCCGTCTGGTACGGGAGGTAAGTCCATCGAAACACTCGCGAATCTCCTGTAAGCGAGTTACTGTGTTCCTTAAGGTGATTCATTGATTGAGGACGAATTTGGACTGTTTTTAAATTCCTAGTAAAGGGCAAGGCCTGGCCAATACAAGATAAGGGTTCAGATTTCATCACCGCTCCCTTCTTGCCCGCCTTAGGAAAACGAAACCTAACGCGAACCCAAGCTTAAAACTTGAATAGAACGAGACCGATAGTGTAACGCGCTTATTAGGAAAAAATTTCGAAGGATATTGGTTACTTTCTTAAGCACACCTCGAAGTTTATGATGGTTTCTGTGAGTTGAATGCGTGACTGCGCCGCCTTGTGATAGCGGTGAGGCCTTGGGTATCAAAGCTCCACTGAGCTTCCCTCGCCTCAATTCAACTTACTTTGTCTCGGATTTATTCCAGAGGGGTTTGCTTAAATTGTAACGAATTCCCTTTCGAAGGATTAGAAGCTGGTCTAGAAACAATCTAAGTGGAGCCATCATGCTTGTTGTTTGCTAGATTTTATAGGTTTGATTTGGTCGAGTCAGCCTTGTTTGTGATTGTGTAGAATTCCCTTTCAATTAAGAATGTCGAACTGGTATGATAGAAGCCAATACAATGAGTATCGATCTGAATTTGAATATGGACATCATCCTTTTTATGGCCATAGTGTGAATAGTGGTTGGGAACGCCAAACTTTCGAAAGTTATAGTCCATACCATGGTGATCCCAATTACTATCCACACGCGCACAGGTCATACGAGCAAAATAATCCTCCTATTTCTTTAGAAGAGTCTCTCAAGAGTTTTAATGAGTCAACACAGAAGTTATTTTTGAAAGGGACTTATAATATTCCGCTTCCAGAAGAGTCCGTAGAGCGTCAACTAAGATATCTCTAGAAGAGACCCTCAAGCAATTTACTGAGAATACAAATAGGATTGTGGAAAAACATGCTCAGGATAGTCTTAATTTCCAGTGTAGTTTTCCCAATACCACCCTCGAAACTAAGGATAGTTTTTATTCACATAATCAAGATGACGAGGTTATAATTGGTAACACTACTTGTTTTGATGAGGTTCAATCATCTTCGTACTATTATGATGAGGATAATAGTAATGAAGAATCTGAAATGTGTAGGCATAGTGATCAGGAATCTATTAATCCAATTGAGCTTTATAATGATTCTAGTTCAAAGCCAAATAATTTTTATGATTATTCACCTATTCAAAAAGACGAGGATTTGATTAGGGATACCACCGTTTTAGACGATGTAGTTTTTCCTTTTGATTACGAAGCCGATAATGCTTTAGAGGAACGGGTTTATTTCCGAAAATGCTGTTTTAGAGTCTAGCGACTTAGAAACAATAGTCTTAGACGAAGAAAATGAACTCGTAGAGCTATTAAATATGAGTAAGGATGCGTCGCTTGAGTATAACCTCGAAGGAGCAATTGACTATTTTCAGGATTCCAATGATCTAGAAATTAGGGAGATTGTAACTAGTCTATCTAGAGACACTGAAAACTCTAAGTTTGGGGGTGATTATCACCTTCCTAGTGCCTTACCTTTAACTCTCAGAAAGTCCCTTCACTTAGGACTTGACATCTCTGCCTCGACAATTTTACAAGATTACCTTCATACTCGTTTTCCCGAACCTAATGATGTCCAGGAAGAAGTTCAGTCGTTAGAAACCCATCCTCTGGTTTGCCCAGGCTATGATCCCCAGATTGACTTTGTTTTCCCACCAAATAATTTTCTTCCAACTGTGGGAACGTTTATATTCCAAATGTGTCGAATATTAAGTTGTGAGACTAAACCTAAATGCTTTAGGAAATTAGAAATGACACATTTGCTTAAGAATGACCACTACTCTCATTGTGGTCAATTATGTAAGTCAAATCTTATTGACTTAGAGGATCCTCAGCTATTTAGGTTATTATTGTGCGCTTCTAAGATCATATTTGAGTTTTTCCAGACTCTAGGACCTAATGATTCGGATCCCACCTATGAAGAAACGCAGCCAATGAATTTTTTTTATTTATACCCTTTCTTAGAACCTGAACCTGAACCACAATTAGATATAAATTTCTTAATCAGGAAACTAAGTAAGGGCATGCTAGTCTTGTTCACTTTATTGTTTCATTGCAGTTTCCTTTGGTCAGCTCTATTTAGTTTTGAAGACCCACGGTTATTTCGACTGTTACTTTATGGTTCGAGTTGACTAACCCTTTCCTAAGTCTGGCTGAAGACTTTAAACTTAGCACTTCTTGGGAGGTATCCCATGCTCATGCAACACGGTAATATCTTTCCTTAACTCTTTCGCTTCAAATGGTAACAGTTTCTCCTTGTTCATGCTTTTAGTTTCATCTTTAGAACATTGAGGACAATGTTAGATTTAAGTTTTGTAGTATGGGAGAAACTTTTTAGTTGCAATTAATAAACTCCAGAGCCTAGAAATTTATGCGTATTCAGGATGGCAATAACTAATCTAAGTGGATGGAAGCATATTGGTTGTAGGAGTTGAGGAACCAATCTGATTAGATGGAAACATCTATAAAGTCTATTCATAAAAGCACAGAGCTCAGATGTTAGAAATAACATGATAGTTGCACCATATCTCGTTGAGTCATTTTCATTTTTTTTTTCATTTTAAACTATGTTTCTCTAAGTGATTAGGTGGGGCACACGATTCAAGTTGTTACCACTACTAGGGTGAATTAGAGTGACTGAGTTACTAAAAAAAAAAAAGAGACCGGACCAGTTAGACCAATCGGAATAAGTATTAACACTTGGATAGAAATATGCGTGTGTTCTCCCTGTTTCCGTCGCCTAAGCAAGCGTGGAATGCAGGACCCGTGGGAACTATCGTGTAATCTGCTGACAAGAAGCATGCGCTTGGATCAAAAAGATCTATTCATGCCGTTAAGTTAAAAAAAAATGGTTATTGTTCTGTGTAGTCAACTGCTGGTTCCCTTGTATTTGCTAGTTTGTTGATCTAGATTTAAGTTATTGACCACTGGTTCCCTTGTATATGCCAGTTGTGTTGATATTAGTCAGACCGGTATCTCAGTCCACTAGGATAGATTCATTCTGGCAGTGGCCTTCAAACAGATATGGGAAACGCTGTTCACTTAGTAAACATCAAAACCATCTATGTTTTTCTATTTCCATCTCCTTTTTCTATCCATATGATTAGTTTGACTCCGAATATGATGTCCATAGTTCAACTATCTTAGTAGAGCTCTGTCACTTATATGAATTTTAGTATGCTTGAGTGCAAACTCGTGTACAGCAATTGGAATTTTGCATCAGGGTTCTTCCTCCCATAAGCAATAAGTATGCCAACCAATGAGGTTCTTTAGTGCCTTCCAAGGTTCTGTGTAGATATCTAGGGTCTGGAGTAAAGGTTTTGTGGGTAAACCTCTGGTAAACCTTCCCGAGATTAACTCGGTCACTATTTTATTTTGTAGTTTTGATTTGCTCGGGACTAGCAAATAATAAGTTTGGGGGTATTTGATAGACGCATTTATGTGTCTATTTTGTTCTCAATGTTCTGTATTGTTAGACTCGATTAAGTACTTATTCTGTTATTTTGTGTTCTTGTAGGAAATTTTAGAGAAATAAGCCCTTGCGGCGAAATGGGCTCAAAAAAGCAGTGTTTTACACCCCGGAGAAATGTACCGTAGGCACCCCAGACCGGAAGCGTCCAAGAAATATCCCGGAGGAACCCAGAAAAATTACTATTTCCACCCCAATTGATATTCGCACCCCGGCACTCTGGATAAGGGGCACCTTCTTCAACAATTTGAATTTGTGTTTTTGGCGGGAAATGAAGTTTTCAACTGGCAGAATTTTGATTGTCAAAATGAATGGGTTAGAGTGCGATTTAATCGCTGAAAATTGGCAGAAAGATGTGATTTGGCAAAAGGAACAAAGTTTGGGTGGTGGTTTTGATCAAATATGGCTGGAATAGTGTTTTGATTCTCGAGTTCAAAACAGGGCAAGCATGCACTGGAGGATGATAATCACGCGTCATGGAGAGTTATGGACGTGTTATGATGATGTGGAATGGCTCGAGCATCACTTTGGGTCGTGAAGAATCGATTTGGAGCGTGGAGGGAGGAAGTTTACGCAAGAAATTCCAAGTTTGGTAAGAAAATATTCGGAAAATATTGTTATTCACTGCCTGCATAATGAAGAATTATATTGGAGATATTGGAGAGATTTGGAGCTGTTGTTGGGTATAAATAGGCTCTTTGGGTCTACTAGAGAGGGTGTCGAGAGTTTGGGGTCGAGAGAAGGTCCAGAGAAGACGAAATCAGAGTTTAACAAAACTCTGTTTCTGCTGCTGCATGAAGATGAACACGAAGAACAATAGACTGTAAGAGACTGTCGTTCTTCAACAGTGACAGCGACAGTGGAGCGTGGGTCGTAGTTTCCCAAATACTACAGCATTTCATATGTATCGTTCTTGTGTGACGCTTCCTGTGGGTCGCACATTAGCTGTTTACACCATTTTATCTCCTTCTCATCATTTGTAAACCATTTTTGAGCCATAATAAATTATTTTGAGAGCATTTATACTATGATGAGCTAATTCCCTCGTAACCAAGGCAATGGAGGAAGCTATTCACGCAACATAAATGGATAACTATTTCATTTAATTATATAATTCACCTAATCGCTGCTTTTGTAGAGTTTTAAATTGTTTGAATGATTGTCTTAATTATTTGTTATTCAGTTTGATAGGTTATGCTTGGTTTAATCTCTTGATAATCTATGCTTAAGGTTTACAAATAATGTCTGAGAATCTGTATGATTGATAGTGAATTAAATATAAAAGAGGACTTAAGAATTGAATAGAGTTTTGAAATATTTATCATTCAATTTTGCATAATAGTGGAATCTAGTGTCTTGGTTACCTCTCGCACCCATTGTTAATAATTTTGTATATAATTTTATTAAATCTTTAAATTTAATCTTCACAAGTCCGAGAGTTTGAACCTCATTACTATAACCCATCAAAAATCATAATCAATCGGCTACACCTTACTTCCGGATTTATCTTGTGATCTGTTACACCTTGGTTCCCAAAGTAACTTGTTACCGATTATAACTAACTTCCCAAATTAGCTTGTGATCGGTTACACCTTGATTCCAAAAGGTAGCTTGTGACCGATTACAACTAACTTTCCGATGTAGCTTGTGACTGGTTACACCATGCTTCACAAAGTAGCTTTTGGCCAACATGCTACACAGTATAGGCTATGACCGGTTATACCTCAAATCTCAACAAGTTAAATATAGGTTTTACCTTGTCATCTTGTATTGGTCATTCAAAAGATATTCAATAAAGTACCCGATCGATCATGATTTCCTTTCGATTATGAAACAAGTTCATATATGTACTTCCTTTAATCAAATGTTATAAAACATTGTTTCCTAAGATGAAATCATACCTATATCTTACACATGATCAAGTAACCAAATACAAATATTATGTTGATGTCGTATTTACGAAGTTCCAAAAGATAAGTGTTTATAATTCGTAATTCAATAAGTTCCTTGACACTTTGATTATAATGATATGACAAAGTATAACCACTAGAGTATTATATATATACAACTTCGCATGCTATGTTTTCAATATAATCCAACTTGAAAGATATGTCCTCGTTGTAGTCGTTACTTCTTCACATTCTTCAGGTCTTCGGAGTAATACTTTTACGTCTCAACATTCCTAGACTTTCTAGTCTAACCTAAACGAAGTTGACTCTAGTATTTAATCAAGCGACCATATATATATATATATATATATATGAGTTTTGATGATACTAAAATATGACAACCAAACTTGACATACCAACGCTTGGTGGGTTCAACCGAGCTATGATCTAACAAACTGTATCATAGGATGTCTATTGGATCAAAATATAACTCATGTACAGTAATCAGGTATGTTTAATATATTGGATGTCGTATACACACTTGCTAATGGCCATGTCGAACAACCAGTACCGGTACTCATACTAAGTATCACTTTTTATACAAGTGAGAAACAAAGTCATTCTAAACTTGGCAATGATCTTCCTCAAAATCAAATAAGACCCCAGGGCGGTAGCATTGGGGTTATTTTAAAAGGTTGTACAAGAAAAGCTCATGCATTAAAGCTTATTCACAATTAATAATGTGCATAACTGATAAAATATGTACCTAGTATAAACCAATATATGTAAATCAACTCCAGGAACTAGAACAGTCATTCTTGTAACAAAAAATAGAGAATTTTATATTTTGACTTACCATTTCAAACCCATAACTTGCATCAATGCATAAAAACACCAAATAAGCGTATTTTGTAGCATTTATCATTCCATAAAGATCAT
Source organism: Papaver somniferum (assembly GCF_003573695.1). Classification (NCBI taxonomy): domain Eukaryota; kingdom Viridiplantae; phylum Streptophyta; class Magnoliopsida; order Ranunculales; family Papaveraceae; genus Papaver; species Papaver somniferum. Next base: position 203,389,660 of record NC_039359.1, read on the forward strand.
TCGGGCACTCCACAAACTGTAATTACCTATGCTTACCTAGAAGAAAAAAAAAAGATTGCCTCATGGGCATATGTATTACATCATGACACCAGACATAAATCAGCATAAAATAAAACACGTATACACCAGATACCAACATAGAATTTTATGATTAATCCGTTATAACTTAGACGAATCATGTGGATAAAATGTACATTCCATCATAATACTTCCACTAACGGATACATTGGAAGATCATATGTCATTTCCATCCAAATCTATTGATTACTAATAAGTAAAATATAAAGCGGATAAAAAAGATAATACCTGGTAAAAAGGTGAATAAGAAACCACCATGCATCCTAGTAAAGTCCCTCAAAAACCACTGTTAACAGATCCCAACTCTCGTCATCATCCAATCTATAAAACAATAAAAACTACCATAAACATGAAATTACCAAAAAATAAAATAAATCATATGATTCATAAAAAACATAATGTATCATGATCACAACAAAACACAACTACACAAAAAATGATCGGAATTACTTGAAAAGTGGCACAACTGACGGTCATTGATTTCTTACCAACTCCAACATCACTCAACGCCTGAAGCAATTCAAAATAATTGATTCCAACATGTAGAAGTTTTGCATCTCCTCCACATAAACCTTACTACTAATCTAATTCCATCCATATCAATTTATAGGGTTTTAGAGAAAACTAAATTACCAATTTATAGAATTTTGTGAAAAACTAAACGGAGAAGAACATGGGATTGAGAGAGAAATCAAAGAGATTTAATAGGAATATAATCGAGTGGAAAACAAAATGAAAAATTAGAACTCAAAGTTTCGCTTTCGTTTTTGCGGCAGGGCTCTGCCAGCAAATGATAAAACAATATGTTATATTCTACAGGGGCATTTGTGTCATCAAAATGAATCATTCTGGACTGAATCGTTAATAAAAGGACTGAGTTGTACCAGATCTGGTAAATTTGGACCTCTTGGGCTTAGGCTTTACAGGGGAGGACTAGAGATTATAAAGCCCAACAACTTTGGGATTAAATGATTATTGGGAAAATTAGGGGGAGACCCAAAAAAAAAAAATCTCATTGTCAGACCCACAATTAATTTTGGATATCGTGACATCCATAAATATTTATGTGACACCCATAATTATCTGAAATTATTAAAACATGTCTGCATGACGATTTATGCATCCGCATTACGTGTTATACATACTGTTTTTTCAGGGATAACTTGTTATGCATCCTAATTTTCCAGGGGTATAATTGGCAACACAACTTGGATATAACATATCTAAAAATACGTGCCTTAGAATTTTACAAATTTTATATCGTTGGAAATATTTTAAAGAGAGCTACGCAACGAGTACAAACAACAATATCAAATTTTTGTTTTTCACGAAAAAATCGGAGGTGATCATCGTTTTAGGGAAAATTTTCAAAAACTGACTGCATATTCATTATGCAGCCTCCAAAAAAGAAGCATAACACATTATGCAGATGCATAACAAATTATGCAACCATTTTTTCGACTGCATAACAAAGTTATGCATCTATAACAAGTTATGTAGCCATTGGTTTGGTTGATTTTAGTTCGTACAGAAAAAATTGATGCATAATGCGTTATGCAACCATATTTAAATGATGCATATCAGGTTATGCATCCATTTTCTCGATGCATAAAAGATTATGCAACAATTTTCTCGACGCATAATGCATTATGCAGTCATGTTATGCATCCACTTTCATGACTGCATACCATGTTATGTAGATATTATTGTAGGTGCATAACAAGTTATGCAACCTTGTTTTTTGTTGGTTTCAATACTAAGAAAAAAGTATCTGCATAACATAGATATTATTTCCTTCATCAAACCACGCATCTCTACTCTTTTAATAGTTTGTAAGCAATCGTCCTTAAAAGTGCGTGGCAACCATTTACAGTCCCTGCAAATTTAACATCAAATTCAACAAACAAGTGCTACTCATACTACAGTTAACGAAGTATCTTTTCGCTTAACTTTTTTCTTTCACGAAGTATTTCTTTGTTCACTGTGTAAACTTTATGTTGAATCTCCTCCCTTTCACGAAATGTATGCTACGAAGTAACTTTGGTGATGTTACTGATGATGTTCGGGCGAATTCAACTTCGATTAAATTTACTTCATCAATTATCCCTGAAGTAAGATGGGTGTTCTCTGATCTTCTTTTGTCTTCGCTGGAATGGTTGGTTGACGAGATGAGTTGCTGAACTTCGTTGTATACTAGTTGTTCATTGATGATGAGACTTCGCTGAATTGAGAATTCTTCCCTTGAAGCTGCTATTGCTTCACATGATGGGTTGGAGCTGTCACTTCGCCCTGGCCTAATTGGTTTCTTCTTTTACTTTGACAGATTTTGGTAATATATTCCAAGCTTTCATCTATCGACTGCAAATATTTCTTGACGAAGTTGTCTTGTTTCTTCGCTGCAAGCAATCAATTAAGTCAGAACTTTTGATAATATCTGCCATACGAAGAGTGAAACCATCAGATTTTGTTCGTGGGAAGAAATCCCCAAATCAGTATCGAAACTTTGATATCCAATGTTTTCAAACTTTATGCAATGGGTTTGTGAAATACGATTCACTGAAATCAAATCTGCATTCAAAACTCGTTTTAAAACTTGCGTTGAAGAGGAAATCAATTCATGTGTTTTGTAAACTCTTTCCAAAACTTTGTTTAAAAATAACCATATCTAAAAATTGTATGAGTAGAATGAAGAAACAAGAGGAGGATTTATCTTTTAGGATCGGTTGTTGATGTAGCTCTATTTCGATTTCTGCTTCTAAACAGTTTCTTCATCTCCGAATCAATTTAGGAAAAGAAGAATAAAAGAAAAACGAGGAAGAATAAGCGAAGAAACAATTTTAGAAATTCTGGGTGTGGGAAAAAGTTTACCCCAGAAAATGGGTACGCGCCTGAACTTTTCTGAGTGTGGGTTTCACGGTGGAAAAGATCCAAAGAATGGGTCTCCATGTAGTTTTCACACGATTATTTCTATACAAAAAAAAATTATTAAAAAAAAAAGTCACCCCTTGCCGTAGACTGGGATGGTATTTACTGGAGTATTTAGTTAATTTCCAACTAGAGAGAGAAACCGACAGAATTGGGTAGAGTTTTTAGGTTGTCGGTAAAAATAGGCGTTTTTTGGCGGAATTTTTAATTTCACTTCTTCTGATCGGCAAAGAATTTGTAAACGTAAAGATGAAAAGAGCTGCTAGTTTTGATGCTGAGACTAGCAATCTTCTTGATAGAGACAATCAATCAGTGTCTTTCTGTAGTAAACGAACTAGATATGTTGGGTCTTCATCATCGAAGTCTTTGCATTTCTTCGTGAGAAACTCTGATGGTACTACAAAGGTAATCCATGCAAATAGTGATGATACAGTTGAATCTGTTCATGAACAGATTAGAGAAAAGACTGGAATACCTGTAGCTGTGCAAGGTTATTTGATTTATAGAGGGAAACAGCTTCAGATGGATAAAACCCTAGAATATTATTCGATACAGAAGGATTCGCAGCTTCAATAGGTTGTAAGAATCAGGACTGCTGAATATTTGAACACGTGGGAAGTTGTTAATAAGTTAATCTTAACAGCGGGCAGGCTTTGCAGACATGAACGTCCTGGTGCAAATAAGAATGTTGTTAATGATGTTAGAGTGTTCATCGATATGTCTTCGACAGATGCCAGTAGTTTTCGTCATAATCAGATGTTTGTATCTGCAGGTGCAGCAGCAGGTCTGGTCATGCTGTTTGTTTCCCCAATTGCAGGTAACAAGGAGTGTGCTGAAAAGGCAATCCAACTCTTTTTAAACCCTCAGCATATTTATTATGGTCCTATCATTTTAGAGTTCTGTAAATTGCTTTGCGGTAAAACATCTAAACCGAATCGGCTTTATATTTCTTGTGTAATCACGCTAAGGAAAATGTTGAAAACCATTAGGAAGAATAGATACTTTGATTATGCTAAAAAAAGTAGTTGTGATTCAGAGGTTGTGTCAGTTTGTATCTGAGCTGGGACGTAAGGTGATGAAGGGTTTGGAATCTTGTATTAATTCTCCACAAATTGCTGTAGTGTCATTATTCGGTGATGTTAGTGCCTTTATTGCTTTCTTGATTCTTTTGTCTAAAGCAATTGAGGACGGGTTAGGCAGGATGGGCATTTGTTTGACTGATTCACATCTATGTGATATTGTGGAGCTTGGATCGCTTCATGTTATCTTCTTAGATATGCTTGGAAAAATTGATGTATGCTTGAAGAACATAGAGATTTCGATCAGCAAAAGTAGAGGGACAATTGATAGTCATCGGAGTGGGTGGGGTCAATATCTTTATATATTGAAGGCACTGAATACTTTATCTAAAATTTATAAAGGTGCTGAAAAAAATGTTATATCCGTGATGCGGTCAAGGCACATTGCTCTAAACGCTCTCATTAAGAATTCAAGGAGAAGTGATGGTCATCGTTGGATTCTTGAGCATAAGGATTTCACATCTTTTGAATCTAGGAGGCATTTGACGATGATGTTGTTGCCTGAGCTGAAAGATGCATATGAATATGATTATGAACATTTGTTTGAAATGCTTATTGACAGGGAACAGTTATTGGCCGAATCATTTAAGTATATTATGAAGCTGATGCTGAAGATTTGGTTGGTGGTAGACTTTTCATGAAGTTTAAAAATGAGAGAGCGACTGGTCCTGGCGTTTTGCGAGAGTGGTTTTGCTTGGTCTGTCAAGCAGTATGCAATCCACACAATGCCCTATTTCTAGCTTGCCCAGACAACTTCAGAAGGTTCTTTCCTAATCCAGCATCCGATGTCAACTCACTGCACCTTAAATATTTTCACTTTTTTGGACGGGTAACTGCATTAGCGTTGGTGTACAAAGTGCAAGTAGGGATCTTATTTGATCGCACATTTTTCTTGCAATTGGCTGGAGAGACTGTTTCTTTGGAAGATGTGCGAGATGCTGATCCCTTATTTTATTCGAGCTGCAAGAAAATTCTAGAAATGGATACTGATATTTTAGATTCAGATGCTTTGGGTCTAACATTTGTCAGAGAAATCGAAAATTCAGGATCTAGGAGAACTGTGGAGCTCCTTCCAGGAGGAAATAGCATTGCGTTGAATAGCAAGAACCGAGAAGCTTATGTGAATCTCCTAATACAACATCGTTTTGTGACCTCAGTCTCAGATCAAGTAAAAGAATTCGGGGAAGGTTTTTCTGAAATTCTTTGTGATCCATCCCTGCTTGCATTCTTCTTTCGGAGTTTAGAGCATGAAGATCTCGATCTTATGCTGCATGGAAGTGATAGAGCTATATGTGTGGAGGACTGGAAGGCGCACACCGACTATAATGGCTTCAAGAAAACTGATAGCCAAATCGTTTGGTTCTGGAAGGTACATTCTTCTATCCCAATATTAATCAGTTCTACTATATTTGAGGTTGCGACTAGTGTATGTGGTTAAGTGTATGTTGGAAACGTTTTTCGGTGGAATATAACAAGATATAGAGAGATTTTTCTTCTGTCGATAGGATAAGCATATAGAATGAAGAAACCTAAACAAATTCTTTTCACCAAGCTCTGGAAATTTTACCTATCTATTTCCTAGTGTAATTAGAGTGTCTAAAACAATATATATAAACCTGTTGCAGGTTGTAGAAGGTATGTCAGTTGAGCAACAAAGGGTACTTCTCTTCTTCTGGACGTCAGTGAAGTACTTACCGGTGGAAGGTTTTAGCGGGCTTCAATCTCGATTATGTATATACAAATCACACAAATCCCATGAAAGATTGCCTTCAGCGCACACATGCTTCTACCAGTTATGTCTTCCGCACTATAAATCTAAATCCAAAATGCAGGAATCTCTTCAAATCATCACCCAGGAACACTTGAGCTGCAGCTTTGGTGTACGGTGAGACACAAAAACAGAGTTAATTGGTGGGTCGTGGTTCCTTTTGGTTCTTTTCTTTCTTTTGGTGGGATATCTTTTTTGATCAATCACTTTTGGGGGGATATAAAGTTAGGTTATTGGGATACAGAAATGTTAGGATGGTAACTTCTTTTTGAATTTCTACATGCATGAAATCTTAACCTAAACCTTTTTTTCTGACCATAGAATAGATTAGATGACTAGGTGCCTAACGCGTTCCCTGTCCTTAACCAGATTGCCATACCATAGAATCTCTAATGTTTTTCTGTGTGGAGTGAACTTGGTTTCTGCCTCAATGCCCTTGAATTTTCCTTACAAACAGGAGGGTCTGTTTAAACTTGGATTATTAGAGATATAGTACATACATTTATAGCGTGTTTGGATGCACACTCAGAAGTTGCTTTTCAGAACTCAGTTTGGCAATAATATTTCAGAACGACTTCTAGAAGCATCAAAATCAGCTTTTTCAGAAAGCAGAAGTAGAAGCAGATTCATATCCAAACGCGCTGCACTAAATTGCAGCACAAACAAATCTGGAACCTGGAATCTAAATGTGTCGACAACAATAACTTTCAGGGCTTGGTAATCAACACCCTCATCAGCAAATCAGCACCTTATGCAGAAGAAATTAGTCACGTCCAGAGATGTTTAGAACAATCAACTACAGAGATAAAAGAAAAAACAGAGAGACTTGTACCCCTCAAATATTTCCTTTCTGTATTTCCTGTACATGATTTGTTTCATTCCTAACTCCATAACACTCTACCAGGTACCCGAGAGAAGCTCCTCATCTCATATTTGAGACAAGAAAAGCTAGTGGCAAGTCCAAACATAGTTGTGGTACACCTAATGCAACTAACTCTCAACTTCTTCGCTTGTTTTTCCGTACCTAAATAAAATTTCCTCAAGGGACGCCTAAGATTTTTAGGTATTTGTAAATGGAACTCATCATAGAAAACCCTAACATTAGGTTGTGGGGAAGAACAGATGAGAGATAATCAGCCATGAAACTGAAACTTAGATTATGAATTTTTTTTCTCCTTGAAACCGTTACATAATAGTAAATTTAAACATGATCCGAACATACTCTCAAATTCACTACAGAGTTCTCAGGCTAGAAATCAAAAATAGAAAACACAGGAAAAAGTTGAGAAAAAGAAAAAGGACACAATATAAATAGACCATTCAGGGCCTAACACTTGATTTCCTTCAGAGAGTGGGCAAAGTAGAGGAAGGTGGGATCAGCAGCACCTTCCTTGTAGTATGCAAACACCATTGTAGCATCATCGTGCATGCTCTCCCCGACAAAACTGCCAAAAAAAAGATACATAACATATTAATAATGAAAACAAAGAAATAACTTCGCACAAACAAGTCACAGACTTTGCTACTGCAAGCTGAATGAGTAAGTAAATAGCCTTACAATTGCAAGTCCTTGAGCTTTGGAAGAAGGTACTTGGTTGCTGCCTCAATGCCCTTGTTGAATTTTGCTTTCTCCTCTTCACTCAGCTTGGGTGTAAGAGTCTTGATGAAGCGCTTGATGTATGTAACGAATTGTTTCTTGTCAAAAGGTGGTTGTTCCTACAGATAGAGATTCTTAACAGATTAGTTCAACAAAGCAAAATATTACAAATACCTTCGATCTTGCAAAGAAGGAGTAGCAGCACAAACCTGGAGTCTAAAAGTGTCGACAATATCAACACATTTCACAGCTGTGTCATCAACACCCTCATCAGCATCAGCACCTTCAGCAGAAGGATTAGCACCAATGTTCACATCAACAGCTCCTTGAACAACCCACTGTATATCATAAAAACAATCAAACGTTACTCCCTAACATATTGAGTTAGAAATTTGGAACACCACAACGTGCCAAAAAACTACTAACCTTCCCCTCAACTTGCCATAACATTCCATCTACAATTTCCTCGTAAGGAAAAGAATCCGAGAGAAGCTCATCACCTGGCATGTTCCAGCAAAAGTTAGCAGGGGCATATTTTAGAAACCAATAGCAGGGGCATATTTTAGAAACCAAAAATTAGAGGGAACATTGAATTGAATTAAGCTTGACAGTAAGAAGGTCGCTTGCCCCATCTAATCTCATCATAATAAGTAAATCTAGAAAAAGAAAATATTGACCAAACTGTAATTCTGACTGTAATTCTGAGTTTTGCTTTGATTCTCACACAGAAGATACGTGAATTTCACCACAAAAAAAATAAAAATAAAAATAAAAACCCCCTATTCAAATTGAGATATTACAAACAGATCTGATCTAAACAACAGTAATTTCTCTCAGATCTAAGAACTTTTAATTGCATCTCTAATTACTTAGATACCTATCACAAGCAATTAGCTCCAAAACAAGAATCATCATATTATAGATGTCAAAAGATTCAAAATAACCCCCAATCAACCAAACAAACATGCAGAGAGAAGACTCAAAATCATAATGAAACGCTATAATTCAATCAAATAAGAAGAAACCCATGTATTATAAAAACCCAATAACAAAAATCCATCTCACAGGAAACCCTAATTAAGCTTCTTAATCTATTTGAAAGAGAAAGCCACAAACATGATAAAAGATCAATGGCTATAAACAAAAAACTGATGAAGAAAAACCATTAGATAGGGAAATATACCTGTAAGAAGATCCTGGTAGACAAGCATGTTTGGTAAATTCTCCCGGATTGCTCGTAGAAAATCGAGAAGAAGAGGAAAGAGTTTTGCAGAAAAAAGCCGTATATCTGTGGGTGCGGGGAGAGGAGAGGGTTTGTTATTGTTTTCAGTTCAGAATATATAACGAGGGTTTTGGGTTTAATTTACCTAATTACCCTTCTACTTTTAGGGGTTTCCGTAAAAAGTTTTAAGCGGTGGTGAATGTTTAGAAATCGAATCAAACTCTTTCTCGGGGTGTTGTTATGTGGTGTTCTTAATATTTCTAGAAACGTGTAGAAACAAAACTGCTGTTTTTTCTGTAGGAGTCCAAAACAGGAAGAGACTCGCAAATTTGGAATGTCGTTGGACTCCAAGGATGCGTGCATCTCTAAATTACATCAGATAACCAAGAGAATAAACGGTCAGGCTTGCACGGAAACGAAATAGTTTTTAGCTAATTAATGGCGACTCTGGTCTAGAGTGAACGAGAAATTTGTACCAGAGGCCAGATAGCCCAGAGAGATAGGCAAGTCATCGAACAACAATGCATCATTGTTGTCGAGTGGGGAATAATAACGAGGAAAAGAAGGAGGAATATTATTGACCAATCTAGATCCAAATTTGATACTTTTTCTTCTTCTTTTTGTTGAGAAAGAATAGGTACTTTGCTTTTCACCCCTCAACTTCAAACCTCTTCCAGACATCCATTTGCTCCAAAGACCCTTTTGGACTAACTGTCTTTTCTTCGAAGTAAAATCGAATCCCACAATCCACCCCCTGTACAGTATATACGAGGGCACGGGTTTTGGGTTGCTTCCGTGATGGTTGTATAGTTTTTTTGCAACATACCATGATATGCACTTAAAAGTTGAAGAAGTTAATTTCGGGGTACAAATGAACATGAGATTAACACCATAATCTTTTCTAAAATGTTCGCCTTAATTAAGATGTCATTGATTATTAGGTGTTACGAGTCAAACCAAAAAACTTAAAAATGGATAGTCCTAGACTGTTCGAACTCGCAAGTTCCTGTGGTCAATGTTAGATAAACAAAATTATATCTTGATTTATAGTATATTAAAGTCAAGTATCGGACTAGGTATAGAGTTTGGAAGTTGAGTATTAGAAATCACCGAATAACTCTCGACGATTGAAGATCGACGAAGACATTTTGAGAACTTCATCAACAAAGAGGCATGTGAAGACTGAACCATTCTATTTACTCACATGCGTCAACATTCTATTTTAATAAGACTACGTTGTATGACTTCTAGTAGATTTAATATTGCAGAGAAGAAATTCCAAATCAAGCTTGTCTTGTTAAACATTTCGAAATATGAGTTAAGTAACGGATATTCTTTGGTCCTTAGCAGTCTTAGTTCGAAACAATTTATTGTACAAAAACTATTTTTTCGTTACATGGATCATTTGAAAATTACCAAAGCATTGGTATTTTGTATCTATTACAAATGAGAATGTTTCAATATCAAAAGAGAGTGTATTAGAACCATTTAAATCTGCACTCAGGGTAGGTTGGCGAACCATCTCGCAAACCATGGATATATGGATTTCAGAATATAGGTAGGTTCATTAACCCAGTTAGTGAACCATAAAGCTCTGAATAGGGACAGTTCATGAATTATGGTGATCTGGATTTGTCAAATAACAAATAGTTCATGAACCATAGACATCTGAGTTTAACTGAACAGTTTGGGAATAACTGAACAGTGCACAAACCGTGTCGCTCTAAATTCACGAACCGGCTAACAGTTCACCAACCGTTTCACAAACCGTCCCAATACGTATTAGCAAATGCTTAGAGACCATTTTCATATATATGTTTAGCATTGCTGTGGCTCACATAAGCACCTCTAAGACATCCTTGATCATTATTAAAACACATTGTGTATGTGCATCATGACTCAAGTCTTAAGTGTTTAAATGAACACAATATTGCTTACAAGTTCGAAAGGCATATTTGGCAAGAACCGTCATTGTACACTGTTCTGGAATCCGGACTATAATGTGTATTCTTCTAGATGATTTCTAGACAAGTTTCTCACATGCTTACTTGAAACTCTAACTAGAGTTTTATCTAAACAAGAAAGTGTTTACTTGATTCTCAAGTTATCTTAGTTTGAATTCTAAGCAACCCTCGGTCTTGAAAATCTATAAATAGAGAGACTTATTCTAATGAAAAATTCAATCCCTGGCACTTTTATGTCTTAGTTAATTGACAGAGTCGTCCTTCATTAACCTAGGTTTCCTATGAGAAACATAATTAGGTCTACGACTGAAAGACTTCACTTAGGTACTCGTGAAGCCAGGTCTGACTATCTTTACCTTGATGGTTCATGTATCCTGATCTTATTATTATGATATCGAGGTTTTAGTAATCTCTTTCAGGAACGAGATACATGTAAATCGAAACGTCTTTTTATTTTAGACTTTCTGACTCCTCAAGATAGATACCTAATGAAAACCATTCATGATTGTTCTTGAGAGGTGGTTAAGAATCCAAGCTTCTCATCTAACTAAGTGTAGTTATTCCGGATTTGTGAGGTTGCTAGATTTGTCTATTGCAAACATATTTCCAAGCCTTGATCTATTCGATCTAAAGGAAATCAAATAGGCTTGTATGTTAGATACATATTGGTAGAAAAAGTATTCACTTAGGATGAAGTAATTCTTAAGTTGTAAAGGATGTCAGCTAAGAGAATCAATTGCTTAGAGCCTTGCATGGTTCAAGAGACATAAGACTCACGAGTACAGTTGAATTGCTAGGAGGGTGAATTCAGTTTCAACTACATTTCCAATCAGAATCCGATAGTAGGCTAGTGTCTGTAGCGTCTTAATAAAATTCGGTGTTCAAACCTGGACGAGGTCCTGTGGTTTTTTGCAGTTGCGGTTTTCTCGTTAATAAAACTTCCGGTGTCTTGTGTGTTTTCCTTTCCCCTATTATATTTTTTATCTTTATAATAGGAATATCACAAGTAGTATGTATTCAATTTTAGTAGATAAGTCCATATTAATTGTGATCGATTACGAGACTCGATCTTGTAGAATTCGTATCTTGAAAGATAGATAACAAGTTTCATATTTTGCGGAATTCTAATTTAATTAATTGGATACGGTTAGATTGATCTTCGATACTGATATTTAGGATCGTCCAAGTACTCTTCTTAACAATAAGGTTCATGGACTCTTGAGTTTAGACTGTCTGATTGAGAATAGATATCAATATAAACTCTACATACATATTGTCAAAGATCATTAAGTTGATCTACTTGCAATTGTATTAGGTATTTTCCATACAGGTTGCCGAATGAAAAAGTTGGTAGCGTACCTGGTACCCTCTCATTTTTATAAATAACATATACAAATTCATAATTTGAATAAAAATGATTTGTACATTACATTCTTCCAGATTACAAAAATTTGTACAACCATCATTTGGGCATTAACGAGTTTAAAAGAGGCTCCAAACCATGTTAGTAGTTCAAGATAAACGTTTTGTATCATTACCCTTTAATAACATCTTGACTCTTCTTTCATTTGTGCATCTCGACATATAATTGGCCATATCCACAAAAATAGATTTTTTATTTTCTAAACCGCTCTTTTATTACGTGCAATAACATCATGTAAACACTTTGGTATATAAGTAATGCAGTGACCCATCCCTTCTCAACAACGGGAAATGTTTAAACTTTTTTTTTGCTCGATAGCAAGAATTTTATTAGAACTGAAATAAAGATTCACAATACAAAATTGCCCATATGGTCCTTAGACTGAAAAAATAAAAACACCCCTAAATGGGCCTCGGGCTAAAAGAAAATAAGAAGCAAAAGCCTTTATTATGTAGGCTAACAAATGAGACACTTAGCAGAATCTATAATATCTTAAGAAAGGAATTTCAATTTTCTTGAGGAAAGGTGGTTTTCCTGTAAACACTACACAATCCCCTTTATTCATTCTGGCACTTTTTTTGGCCAACGAATCTGTTGAGAAGTTTACTTCTCTAAAGCTATGTATAAACTCCCAAATTATTATACTACAAATTCTCTTCCATCTTGTGATAGCAATCCAAGGAAGTTTCCCATTTCTAAAAGCTGTTATGGCTGCACTTGAATCAGTTCTGAAACAAACATCTAAAAAAGTTATTAGTCACTTCCGATTCACCTGCAAATAGTACAACCATTATTTCAGCTAAGAAGTTTGTTGCAATCCCCAAACTACCAGTGGCAACAACTTTAACATCACCAGTCCAATCTCTTCATATGAAACCAAATCCATAATCTTCAGGGTTCCCTCTTGCAACACCATCATAACACATTAGCAATTGATTCCTCCTAGGAAGAAGAAATAAGCATTCTTTGACCCGAAGGTATCTGACTTTCCTACATCTTAGCTTAATTTTTTTTATAATATGGAGATCATAAGAAGAGTTCCACATGCATGCAAACATTCTAATATCACTGTCAGCTGTGAGCTTTAAAATTCTTTTTTTGATCATCTCTAAGTTAAATTCTTCATCTTCATAAACCGCTCTGTTTTTAGAGAACCAAATTTCTTTCAATGTAATGAAAGCAGCATTTCTCCAAATCTCCTTTACTGCAGGGCTTTTTGGTTTTGCCGCCGATAAAATATCTTCAAAGGCAGTTGGATTTATAAATTGGAAAACACCCCAAGCCATTTCCAAATTATTTCACTATAATCACAATACCACAAAATATGTTATAGTGTTTCCTCTGATTGTTTGCAGAAAGGGCATCTGGATGCAATATGAAACTTCCTTCTTTTCATTGTATCATCAGATGGCACCACTCTCCTAACTATTTTCCATACATTACTAGAAACACTAGGGTGCACACTATTATGCCATACTTGTTTGGTCCACTGTAATTTAGGATATTTCATTCTAATTACTTCACAAGCAGAAGCCACAGAAAAATTACCTGTAGATGAATCACACCAAATTCTTCTATCACTTGTGCTGTCAGCAACATGCAATTCATTTGCACCAAAAAATTGTGAAAACTCAGGAGGCACAATCCATTCACCATTGATTAAAAGTTCAGCTACCTTCATATTGGGATTAGACTGCATAAGAGAATTTCCTGGGAATATGTCACAAAGAGGTCTGTCTTTTATCAATGTATCTTGCCAAACTAAAATTTGTTGGCCATCACCTACTAGCCATCTTGTATTGCTTTCAACTTCATTTATAACCATTTTTATACCAGGCCATATGGAGGATTTCTTGTAGTAAGTTATCCACTCTCCTCTACTGTTCTTAAATTTTGCTTGAAAGAATTTTGCCCATTCCTCTTCACCATTGAGAATCTTCCAGTAGAGCTTCATTAAAAGAGCTTTATTGATAACTTCAAGTTTTTTAATGCCCAAACCACCTTATGATAATGGAGAGCAAGTTTTATCCCATTTCAATATAACTGCTTTTCTCACATTAGGATCTCCAGACCATAGAAAGTTCCTTATTATTCCCTCACATTCTTTTAGCACTCTTGCAGGCCATTTATAAACAGACATATTGTAAATTGGTATGTTGCTTAAGACAAATTTCACAAGAATCAATCTTTCTTGGAATGATAATAATTGACCCTTCCAACCTGCTAGTTTATCTTGAAGATATTCTACACATTCCCAAACATGAGAAGATTTAATGCTCCCAGGAATTAGAGTTACTCCCAAATACTTGTCTTGGGAAGGAAGCTAGAGGAATGTTGCATTCTTCAGCTAGATGCAATTTTCTGCTTTCACTTGTCCCCCCAATAAAACACTTGGTCTTTGTTAAACTGATATTTTGACCAGATGATCTTTGATACTCGTTCAGTTTTTGCACCAGTCTTCTTACATTTCTTTTATCACCATTGCAAAAGCTGAATACATCATCAGCAAAAAAAAATGTGTGTTGGCTGCACTCCATTTATGTTGACCATTGGAATAAGAGTCTTGGTTAAGACCATTGAGTTCAATTGTCTGTTGAGTACATCCTCTGCTATGACAAATAGTAATGGTGATAATGGGTCACCCCGCCTGAGTCCTCTACTCACACCAAAATAACCAGCAGGCCCCCATTAATCAAAAAAGAAATTTTAGTAGACTTGAGTAAAATATGAATCCATTTAACAAAGTTAACTGAGAATCCAAAAGCCTTCATGGCTTGAAATAAGAACTCCCAGCTGAGAGAGTCATATGCTTGTGTTATCTCTAGCTTTAGCCCAAAATTACCTCCTCTTCTTTTAATATGCATGAAATTTTTGAACTTTCTTGCATAGATTTTTGTTCATGAATATATGAAAAGATACGACGGACAATCTACCAAAGATAATAAATTTGAATCCAACCAACCTTAGACCATCTTTTGTAAGGCATTTACATTAAAATTTTCTGAAATAACTAAAAAATGGTTTAACATCAGAATTTGTGAAACGGGTCTCTTTAAGATTTAGTTCGTGGGCAACAACTCCCGTGACTATGTCCTTTACCACAAATAATTAATATAAAATGGTTCAAAAAAAGAGTATGAAGAAACTGACTACTAATGTAGTATATGTAGTTACCGAAATAGATGATATTAATGAAACTAAACTTTATTCGTTGGGATCCACAAAGTAATGCACTAGAATATGTTAACAAATTAACAATTGAGCATTAACCCTCCGAACATCCATGCGTCTACATGTCTATTATATAGTCATGCTTTCAGGCGTTGTCAGTGCCTTTGACAACCTTAATTTCTTTATTGTGCACCCAACAATCTCACTTTGACAGACAGTCCCTGCCACTTGTTGGTTGTCATTGCATAAGTCATACGTTTTGGATATTGGTTACATGTCATTCGCACTTACTGCAGTTTATACAATTTTTAAATTATAATCAAAGCCCTGAAAATTATTAAGGAATGACAACTAAATTAGTTTCAACTTTCAAGCTACACAACATATCAAATAAGAAACCTTCTTGTTATATAAATTTAGCCTTAAGGAATAAGGATACCCTGCATACGACAATACTGAGAAGACAACATCTTATTATGAGATAAGAAACAGTAGAAAAGAACTAGTCTTTGTGAACTCGAACAATAAGACGCCAAAAAGAATTACACTTGCAATAAAATCAACTCTGGAGCAGAAAATGTTATGCAAAAGAATTCGAAAGACCAAGTCACGGCTTTATGGATCAAAAGGAGGTTATTATTTTCCTACTATTCGGTTACGACCAACTTAAGTTAATAATAAAGTCAGAGGAAAACTCTTTTCTCCCTGATGAGAATGGAACCTCGTAATAAAGTTAGTCCTAATAATCATAACATAGTCTGTCTATACAAATTTAGAGAGGCCTATATAATCAGACTAAACGGTAAATAGTATCTCAACCCCAGTAGTTTGAATGTATGTGTAAACCTTGAAGTTGTATTATAATTTCTTGAGATACTGCCTGGAGCCTTCAAATACCATAAATCATGGATATTAGTATATATAACCATTTTGGGTCTTCAATCATATTCAAACATCCAAGATCCTTATTACATTGTCACATGATTTAAAACCTCATTAGCTGAAGGTTTGAAAATTTCTAAGTAAGAAGGAACGTGCATGCCAAAAAAGTACATTGCTGTCAAAGGTAAACAATGAAAAACAATTAACTATAAAAATGTTAGGGAACAAATCACCTAAGTTTTTTGTCGCATCATTTTGTACCATTGGGCGATATGTCTAGCACCCTGCGGTAAAGCACCCATCACCATTACTCATAATGGTTACAACCTGGATAATCGAAAAGAAACATCCCACAATTAGTTGAGTACCGTAAATTATACAATAGTATGGGGAGCATGCATCTGACACTTAATTGAGTACCACAAATTATACAATAGTAAGGGGAGCATGCATCTCATCACACTTAGTTGATATCCATAATTAGTTAAAAAATAGTCCATGATTTTGGATAGGGTCGCGTGGCATCTCACATCTATAAACTGCAAAAGCTAATACAACATCCATCCTACGACAAAAGCTTTGTCTCGAAAAATGCATCTCACATCTATAAACTGCAAAAGTTAATACACCGTCCATCCTACGACAAAAGTTTTGTCTCAAAAAACTAATGCGTGTCTCTAAAAGAATATACACTAATTGAGAATTTATTTTCTTGATCCATTAGAAATACAAGTGTACATTGAATAACTTTAAGCAAAATTATACCCTGATTTTCTCAAAAGAAAGAAAAAATAAGGTAAACTAAATCGCAATCAATTCAAATGAAGTATTGTATTAACAAAATCAAATTACACAAACTAAAAAATATATAGATAAATAACATTTTAATCATACGTATAAGTAGTTTCCCGTTAACAATAAATTGTCATTCTTGGGGAAGATGAGTAATACACAAATTATTGTTAGAATCAACTATAAAGCGAGACAACCTTTATTTTCAATGCGAAATTGTAGAAAACAAAAACTTGAGGTGATTTTTCACCAAATTCTTTAACATATTTTTCACCACAAAAATAATACCCATTAATGTAACAACCTTGGATGCTTTTAGCTAGAGACTTGACCATAGACATGAGGACAATCACATTGTTATGAGAACAAAGTTATTCATTAAATAAGTAACAGCTAGCCAGCTACAAAACTATCAAGTATGGGTAGCTGTTGGTAGAGGCAGTAGCATTTTCAAGAGATACGAGATAAGATATACTAAATCAATATCGGGTAGCATTTCAAAAGTTTATAGAGAACAATATTGACAAACTTAGATGCTAATGAAATTAAGCATTTAGTGGCTGACTTAATAGATTGAACAATGTGTAGACCACTTGTAATCCAAATTGTGTTATAACATGGAGAACTTAGAATGTGTAATATGCATCAACATTTTTTAATGAACATTTCTATATATATTACAAGCATGTATCACAACTCTAAGACTTATATAAGGAAACTCACCTCCAGTTTTGAGCTTTAACACATTCGGAAGGAAGCTTATTATTAGGTCAACAACCTATTTTCCACAAAAAAACAATACTTAATCTTTTTTATAGCCACTATGATAAATGTATATGGGCATTATATTGGAAATATTATGGTACTGTATAAGTAAAGTCTTCAATTTTTTATGCTTCATAGTCAGCCAAAATAAAACCAAATGCACCCTAAGTTCATGATAGTAAGATGACGTATATGAGAACATATCTAACTACCGCAGTTAACATTATTGTAAACATAAGCTAAAGTTACCTCCTTAGCATAAACAATAAATAAGTTGCTTATAGGGTAAACTACTTCTTTAATATTCTTAGATTCAAGTGTAACTGAAGTTCAAACCAGTGAGGTACCATATATTTTAAGTTGGTGTCCACGTGATACTGTAGCGCCCCCAAAGCTAGCAGCTGACTAATCCAAGAGGTTAACTAAATACAGAGGCATTAAGAATCCAAATCATATACTTAAGCATTCAATAAGAAATTTCTACAGAACTTAACCAAAAAACTAGTCCGCATCTGAAATATATATATATATATATATATATATATATATATATATATATATATATAAAACTTCTCTCAAATGATACATATGCAATAGTCATGGTTTGCAAATAGAATATACAACATAATAAACATAGCAAAAGTAATCTAATAAACGCCTCAAAGCTTTCGCTGCGCAACTCTAATCTATCTCTGAAACTGAAAGTGAGAATGGGTGAGCCATCATCCCTGAATAACATTTAACTTTCAAGTAATCATGTCAATATTTGGAAAACAATAATGTTTTCCCAACCATTAAAAAGTGACCAAGTCACTGAAATGATCAAACATGTATATGGACAAACTCCTTCTTCCAACAATGTATAATATTCGTGCTAACCACACTCATTAGCTATTGATATCACCAAGACCATGATGACCCACTCTAAGCAATAAAAGCTGAATTCATGTAGGTATAAATGTGAAGGAGCGTATCCTATATACCACATGTGGATATTCTCATTTCCCATAACAATTCATATTGACAACAAAACATTACAGGTCCTCTCCAAATCTTGGAAAGATTCAAAGAATCAACAAAACAATCGAAATGCAAACTAAGTAAAGCATGGAATATACAATCAGACAATGCATGAGTTTATTAAACATAAACTCTTGTAAAAGAAACAATAATGGTTACAAAAGAGTTAAATGTATTCCCACCTCTTTTGATGACAAGCCACGCCTACCTCGAGATCCACGATCCACTGGTTCATCCTTTGAATCGATCATTGTTAATACAGACTAACTGTTAATCACACAAGAAGTCTAAGAAACTAGCCAAAATGGCTCACACAAGAATCATACAAGTCTATCTAATGGTTATAAGCCCATTTATGGTTCTACACATCTTCGTTATCCATCTCTTGCATATTTAAAGGTTTATTAACTCAATTAAGTTATTTCTCTGGTCCAAAACTAAGTCTTATGAATATCTACAAATTCGTAGAAGAAGCCAAAGGCTAGTTTAAACTAAAAGAGTCCATAACATCAAACTAAGAATATATAACACTAAGCCCAAGTCCACTAGACTCGGCCCATTACACAAGTGTTGACCCAACTGGGTCAACTAACGGTCAATGATGGTCAAATGGTTCAACTAACAGTTAAGTCCATAGTCAAGTCAAGGTCCTGGTCAAATGGTCAAAGAAACCAACTCAGTCAAGGCTTACTGAGTCAGTACTGGGTCAAACCTATTCAGTAGGACAATTGGTCGACTCAGTCAGATTGACTAAGTCAACTAAACAAAGTGAGTCAGATAAACTGACTAGGATGACTAATAGGTTTAATGCTAAAGAACTAAAGTTTATACAATTACTAAACATCTCATTCATTCAAATAGAATTCTATAATTCAATACAACTGTATTTAAGCCTACTTGCAATTGCAGCTTTAAGCCTTCACTAGAGAGGTTCAACCCAACACATTCATCTAACCTTCATTCTTATAACTCAGCCACATAACATTTCATTCAACTTGTTCATCCATAATCTCGTGGCTTCATTACTACACTGCTCTTCCCTGCCACTGACTGTTCCATTCAATAAGAACAACTTTGCACTCACTCTTACAATCCATACCCTGTTCATCTCAACACATTCGTCTACATCTTATTCTCATTAACATATCAACTTGTATCTCCATTACGAACCCCTACGTCACTGTTTCAGTCTTCACCTTCTTTATCAGTAAACTCCATCTCTAAATTACTAACCTCTGTAATCACTAACTCAAAGTCACGTCTTCTCATTGAAAGTTCACCAATACACTGAAACCCCAATAACAATAGCCAAACATAATCTATTTCTATTTAACTCAACTCAGATACAATTCTGCATCCCAGCTTCATAACACACCCTTTATACCCATTTCCATACTTAGTTCAGTTCACTACAACTCCATGCAATTAACATCAGTACCAACACCTCTCAACATCAGTTCACTATATACATCTAAACCTTAATTGCAACTCACACATCAATCAAAGTCTTACATACTCATCACCACCAATAAAACATTTACCAACCATAGCATCTCAGACTCAAACCACTTCTGTCATAACTCCACCAGATCCAACAACAAGATTACTATAGCAACTTTAAGGACTTCATGACTTGTAACCATCCACCTGTTAAGACAGAGCTAAACCACACACCCCATCAACAAAAATGCATCTCATTCATCAAGATTGCACAACATACCTCAAACTAACTTCTTTGCTACAACTTAAACAACATTCATCTAAAGGACTTCACCCATTCCCCGCATTATTCTAACTCAGGCCATAATAATAACCAATCATCATTTCCATCTCAATAACTCCATTACTACCTGAAACTCTCATAATCACAACCACCAACATCACAACATCACCAACCATCTATAATCACAGTTCAATTCCAATTCTAATCAACTGCATCTAACCTAGCATTCATTAAACAGATTCTGGATTCAACCCATAACACAATCTTCTTAACAATAATAATTATCCAACCTCAATTACGAACTACTTTACTTGGAAATTAAAAGAACTATTACCTTAATCAAAATCTCAAATTGAGGTAGATGATTCACCCTTTGTGTAATCTCCAACCTTGATTTCATGATAACCCTGAAGCGTCAATTTCATATTCTTCAGCTAACTTACAAACCCATGAACCTTAAATCCTTGTTACCAAAAACCCGAATTCAAATTCCAATCTTCGCTTCTCTCAATCAAACCCAATACTTCCATTCAAATCTTCAAATCAATCAAAACCCCATCTCTAATCAATCTCTTAGAACCTTAATTTCATCTTCTAATCCTTTTTTGAGTTTACCTTATGAAACCCTAATATTAATTTCTCAATTCATCTCCAACAACTTCAGAACTTTAATTAAATCTCAACCCAATCGTTTTTCATCTAACAACAATCCAAATCATCTCTAAATTCTACAAAAACCCTAACCGGAAATCCTAACTTCGATTTACAGTAGCAATTCTATCATCATCTCGTGTTCAATCAACCGCAACATCATCACAAACGATCAGCTCTTGACATTTTCCCCTAATTTTCGTTCTCAAAATCATTCAGTCTTCTCGCAAATTGACGAGCATGAAGAATAGAGGAAAGAGAGGAATAAAAGAAGAATGAAGAAGAAAGAAGAAGAACAGAGAAGAAGATGATAAAGAAGAAAAAATAAGAGAAACTGATTTCTCTTCGACATGTATCTGGTGATAAGGCCAGCGACTAATGATAAAGGCACCTTCCCAAATGATAAGGGCATCCAGGCGGTTTAAAGGAAAATGATTTACTTTTCCTTCATACAAAAACTGATAATATCTTCTTCATCCGATATCTGATTGACACGTTCGAATAGTCCATTCCGCGTAACTTTTCGAGATCTAATCAATGGTACTATTTATGTATCTAGATCGTTGTTAGATTAACTTCTATTAATTAACATTCATGTTAAAATAATCGAGTTATTATCGGCTAATACGTCTCTTGACTGGTCTAATAGCGTTGACAAGCTTGCGGGTCTTTACAGATACCTAGTTATAGAATAGAGTATACAATAGATGAGAACTATTAGGAGAGTTATATTTATGGGCTCGAGACTCTTGGATTGAGACCCATCTTCACAGTCTCAGTTTGAGACCCAAGACCACAGTCTCAGTTCACAGTTATCACCACTGTTATGGACAGTCCAATGATTCCACTGTGATGGACAGTCCAATGATTCAACTGTTATGGACAGTCCATTGTAAGGTCGAACTCTAGGGTTGTATATCTTGTATAAGAGGCAGATTGAATGAATGAATGGGAGACGAAACTATTTTGATATATGTGTTTTACAAAATCTAACATGGCATCACGAGCCAGAGTTGATTAACACGAATAAACCCTGGAACAGTAACCATGGCGGATGATACAGAATCATCTAAAAGAGGAAAAGAGGTAGAAAACAACATGCAAAAGAAGAAACCAGAATATCATCTGGGATCAAGTGATGGACCAGGGATTATCATCACACCTATTGTATTAAAGGGAGAAAACTATGATGAATGGGCTAGAGCAGTGAGAAGATCATTGATAGCCAAACGAAAATTTGGTTTTGTTGATGGAACCATCAAAGAACCAACAGAACCTGAGGAGTTAGAGGAGTGGATTGCAGTGCATTCGATGCTGGTCTCTTGGATCAGCAATACATTGGAGACAAATATTAGATCAACGTTGGGGGATTATGATGATGCGAGAATGTTATGGATGCACTTGAATAGGAGATTTTGTGTTGTAAGTGGAACTCGAATCTGCCAGTTGAAAGCTGCCTTAAGTGAATGCAAACAGAAGAAAACTGAGGAGGTTGCAGTGTACTATGGGAGATTGAACAGATATATGGGATGAGATGGTGACGTACATGAAGATACCAAAGTGTAGCTGTGGCCAGTGCACGTGTAACATTGCACAACAGTTAGTACGTTGAGAGAAGAAGATTTCTTACACTTTTTTTGATTGGTTTGGATACCATGTATAGCTCCTGCGTGAACAATTACTGGCAAGAGAACCACTGCCATCTATAGATGTGTCTATCAAGCTGTGGTTAATTCGGAACGTCTAAAATTGGGGGAAGGAGTTGTGTCGTCTCAGACACAGGAAAATATTATGGCGTTCAAGGTTCAGTCAGATCAGCGTCCATCCAATATATGTATGATCCTAACAAATTTTGCAAGCATTGTAGCCGAGAAGGGCACTCACAGGAAGGGTGTTTTCAGCTGATTGGATACCCGGAATGGTGGGGTGACAGACAAAGAGGTGGAAGAGGATATGGTCGAGGAGGCCGAACTGGTGGTAGAGCTGGTGGTAGAGGACGTGCTGGTGCCGGTTTTGTGAACACAGAGGAGGTAGAGGACAAGACAATATACGTGCGCATAATTTGAACATCTCGGGAGCAACAGCATCATCTCATCCTGCCACTGGATCTTCAGGAGATGCATCAGGACTGACAGGCGTGACTGCAAGTCAAGTTCAGCAGGTTCTTGAATATTTAAATTCAAGAAAAATCAGTTCCCAACTCCAAGGTAAGACAAATCAAACATCCTGGATTATAGACACAGGAGCTACAAATCATGTCACGTGTAAAAGAGATGATATGATAAATGTAAAGATATTAGAGCATGTTCAGTGGGACTGCCGGACGGAAAATATGCTCACTCTGAGAAAATAGGAACAGTTATTCTTCCTGGTGGTTTGAGATTGGACAATGTGCTTTATGTGCCACAGATAACTTGTAACTTGATTTCGGTTACACAACTCATTGATGAGGTAGTATGTAATGTTCAATGTACTAACACTTTATGTCTTATACAGGACCGGTTGACGAGGAAGGTGATTGGAGTGGGTGAGCGACGAGGTGGACTATATATGTTCTGTGGTGTGCCTCCAGTTAAAGTGCTTACGGTGAGTGAAGATACGTATGAGCTGTGGCATCAGCGATTGGGACATCCATCAGAGAAAGTGTTACAACAGTTACCAGGTCTGGGTAGATTATTGAAGAAAAATAATGATGCGTGTGATATTTGTCCACGTGCAAAACATCGTAGAAGTAGTTTTGCTAGTAGTTTGAGCAAATCCAGTTGTAGTTTTGATTTGGTTCATATAGATTTATGGGGTCCTTATAAGACGTGCTCGTCTTCTGGAGCACAATATTTTTTGACAATAGTAGATGATTTTTCAAGAGGTGTGTGGATTTATTTAATTCAAAGCAAAACTGAGGTTGCAACAATATTTCTTAACTTTATTGCGCTTGTGAAACGTCAATTTGGTAAAGAAATCAAAATTGTCAGAAGTGATAATGGAACCGAATTTAATGCATTGCGTGGCTACTTTAAGACTAATGGAATAGTTTTTGAGACATCCTGTGTAGGAACACCTCAACAAAATGGAAGAGTTGAGAGAAAACATCAGCACATAATGAATGTGGCAAGAGCTTTGAGGTTTCAAGCAAATTTACCGATCAGATTTTGGGGAGAATGTGCTTTGACAGCAGCGTATTTGATTAATCGTACGCCTACACCGGTTCTAAATAACAAAACTCCATATGAAGTTCTATTTGGGAAACCGGCACCATATAGTCAGTTGAAAGTATTTGGTTGCTTGTGTTATGCACATGATCAAAGTAGTAAAGGGGATAAGTTTGCAAGTCGAGGAAGAAGATGCGTCTTTCTGGGTTATCCTTTTGGGAAGAAGGCATGGCAATTATATGACTTAGACAAGAGACAATTTTTAGTTTCAAGGGATGTAGAGTTTCATGAACATCAGTTTCCTTACATATCTAGGGTACCTGATCAGCCAACTGAGACAGTTCAGGCTAATAATGACGTGTGTTGGAGTGATGATGAAGAAATAGTGCAGCAAGAGAACCCAGAAGATATTACTGAGAACCCAATATACATTACTGAGAACCCAGAAGACAATACTGCGAACCCAGAATATATTACTGGGAACCAGGAAGGTATTACTGCGAACCCAGAAAACATTACTGAGAACCCGGAAGACATTACTGAGAACCCTGAAGAATACTGAGAACCCAGAATATATTACTGAGAACCCTATGGTCTCGAAGGAAGTGACGGACGCTAGTATGGGTAAAGGAAGGAGACAGAAGATTCCGTCTAGTAGGCTCAAAGGTTTTGTAACGCACACTGTACGACAAAATAGTCCATCTCATGCTCACTCTCCACAATCGTCATCCTCAGGTACGCCGTATCCTTTGACATATTATGTTAGTTGTGATAAATTCTCTACAGTTCATAAAAAGTTTCTTGCAGCAATTACTGCTGGGTCTGCGCCTAAAAATTTCAAAGAAGCCATGAAGTATCCAGGATGGCGTAAGGCAATGGCAGAAGAAATACGAGCTTTGGAAGAACAAGGAACATGGGAATTAGAAGAATTACCGCCGGGAAAGCTCTTGGTAGTAAATGGATTTACACAGAGAAGTATGAGAATGGACAGTTGGTGCGGCTCAAAGCTAGACTGGTGATCTTTGGGAATCATCAAGTAGAAGGGTTGGATTACAATGAGACATTTGCACCAGTGGCGAAAATGACGACAGTGCGGACTTTCCTAGCTGTGGCAGCAATTCAGAATTGGGAAGTACATCAGATGGATGTACATAATGCATTTCTTCATGGAGACTTGGAAGAAGAAGTGTATATGAAAATACCACCTGGATTTTCTCAAGGTAAGTCTAATATGGTGTGTAGGATGAAAAAATCTTTATATGGTTTAAAGCAGGCTCCTCGGTGTTGGTTTGCAAAATTGTCTGCAGCTTTGAAGAATTATGGGTTTCGGCAATCATATTCTGATTATTCTCTTTTTATCATGACTAAGGGAAAAACCCAACTTAATGTTTTGGTCTATGTGGATGATTTGATTGTTGCGGGTAATGATTTGGTTGCGCTTGATCAATTCAAACGTTACTTGGGACAATGCTTCAAGATGAAAGATTTGGGAAAATTGAAGTATTTTCTGGGTTTGGAGGTGGCACGGAGTGCACAAGGTTTTTATATGTGTCAACGCAAATATGCGTTGGATATCATCATGGAAGCAGGTTTATTAGGTGCAAAACCTGCAGAATTTCCAATGGAAACTAATCACCGTCTTTCTTTGGACAAAGGAGATTTGTTCACGGATGTGGAAAAATATCGAAGATTGATTGGGCGTTTAATCTATTTGTCCGTGACTCGGCCAGACCTAGCATATTCTGTTCATATTTTGTCTCAATTCATGCAACTGCCGAGAATAGCACATTGGGAAGCGGCTCTTCGTGTGGTTCGATATTTGAAGAAGAATCCTGGGCAAGGAATTCTGTTGCGCTCTGATAGTGGTCTTAATTTGAAAGGATGGTGTGACTCTGATTGGGCTGGTTGTCCCTTAACTAGACGCTCGTTGACGGGTTGGTTTGTTCTTCTTGGGTATTCTCCAATATCCTGGAAAACTAAGAAGCAACATACTGTTTCTCGTTCGTCAGCTGAAGCGGAATATAGATCTATGGCAGCGGCGACGTGTGAATTAAAATGGTTGAAAAAATTACTGGGTGATTTGGGAGTTCATCATCCACATGGAATGCGTCTTCTCTGTGATAGTCAATCGGCTTTGTATATTGCTCAGAATCCAGTTTTTCATGAACGAACAAAGCATATTGAAGTTGATTGTCATCTGGTTAGAGATGCTATCGTGCAGAAGCTTATTACGCCTTCTTACACTCCTACAACAGTGCAATTGGCGGACATTTTTACTAAATCTTTAGGGAAAGCTCAGTTTCAGTTTCTTATGTCCAAGATGGGCATGTGTGACCTCCATGCTCCGTCTTGAGGGAGGGTATTAGGAGAGTTATATTTATGGGCTCGAGACTCTTGGATTGAGACCCATCTTCACAGTCTCAGTTTGAGACCCAAGACCACAGTCTCAGTTCACAGTTATCACCACTGTTATGGACAGTCCAATGATTCCACTGTGATGGACAGTCCAATGATTCAACTGTTATGGACAGTCCATTGTAAGGTCGAACTCTAGGGTTGTATATCTTGTATAAGAGGCAGATTGAATGAATGAATGGGAGACGAAACTATTTTGATATATGTGTTTTACAAAATCTAACAAGAACAAAAAAACATACATAAGATAAGCATTTCTTCGTAACATGGAAAAGAAGGCTACATGTTGAAGCAAACATATCTGAAAGATAAACAATGAACATAAAAGATAAACAATTTAGTACGTGCATAACAAAATAGGCCCGTACATATACGATTTGGGGAAGGGGCTACTCACTCTCCCAGTTGCGAGACACCGCGACATTGAACTTGTGGTCAGCATATCACCCCCTCAGAGGAAAAAGACCTCAAAGGCTATAACTGTTGTGTGTACTGTGTACATGTCATTATGTGATGACCCACCATTTTTACCGCCCAAGAAGAATCGAGGCAAATCCGTACAAATTCTCCACCTTACCGATCAAAGATAACCGGTCATTACTTAGTTTTTAAGATTTTGAATGTTTTAACATATGGACACATGTCTTTTTCGTCCCACCGACTCAATTGTTCTCTGACTATAAATAGCCACTTTATTTCACTTTGAAGTGTAACAAACATTTGTGAAACAAAAAGCAGCAATAAGAGTCTCTTTGCTTATTATAAAGTCATTTATTTAGAGTTAGTAATCCGTAACACGACCACCTGTATATATACAAGAGTCTCTGACTATATACATATCGTTCATTATCATGCACCGAAATAAGAATATAAACCAGTTAGTAATTAAGTAAGCTAATTAATACACAAAAAGTTATCAATACGAGTTTGCTCTCGGTCAACAGCTGATTCACTTGATGTCTAAATATATATGGAACTATTTGGTAACTACGAATCTGTCTGCTCAAATCTACAAGGAAGAAAATAGATAGTTGATTGCATAAATAAGATAGATAAACCTTCCTCTTCTCTCTACTTAATTTATTTTCTTCATTGTTTATTTATGTATATAGACTTGTATAATTTTGTATCTTCATTGTTTATTTATGTATATAGACTTGTATAATTTTGTGAGTGTAAGATATTATTTGATCATGGATAATGGGTTGGTTGCTCCACCCATTCCTGTTTTTATCACGAGTTAGTCGATAAACGACCAAACCAATGCTAATTTATTTCTTTCTTAAAATATCATACAAGAGTGGATATTTGTGGGGGTTTTGATTAATCAGACGGGTGTTAACTAATTATATTTTGGTCAAATTAACCAGTGACATAAATTATGATTTGAAAAAGCGGGGGTCTAACAACTGCACCCAATATGTTGTTCGATAATCTGTATGGACTAACTTCAATATAATTTCAAGAAAATCAACTAGGCAGTTGATGGGGTGCCAAACTCGCAAAAGATATATTCCTTACTTTCTTACACTAACAAGTAGCACAATGATACGCAGGTTCGTTCCCAAGGGAGAGTTGAGTCAAAGTTGTCTTTTCAATTTCTAAAAATATGAATAATGCAAAAACTACAAAATAAACAATCCTAGACAAGTTATAAGTTCAACAAGTCCATTAAACTCCATAGTCACTTCGTAGAATAAGTTTTCTACTTGTGTCTAGTCAATCAAGACACTTTGAATAAGCTCTCTAGTGTAACTTAACTAACCGATATGTTCTGTGAGTTGGATTGATCCTAACCACATGCTCGTAAGTTCGACATGTTAACTTAGGGTTGTCAAATATACATCAAAATCCACAACATCCCATTGCAACGTTGATGTTTTGCTACTTATGATTAAGTCACCATAATAATTATGGATTAGGGTTCTAAAATCTAGCATTAGTATCGCAAACAAGCTATTTGATTGGCCACTTAAACAACTTGAAAATAATTCGTGGTCATAAGCACGGCATAAGACAAGCAATAAAACGATATTCAAAAGAAAGATCACATACCTTCAAAATAACCCTAACCGAACAAGAATTTAGTCATTGGAGTTCATGGCAAAGAAACATCAAATAAAACAGGAATACAAATCCAAACAGCTGCAAGTGGAGTTGTGTATGTGAAATTAAACTGCCGTGGTTCAAGAAAGGAAATAGCAGTTGCGGGATCTCGCCAGCAGGATGGTAAACGGAATGGTACTGGCGGCGTGGAATTGTTGTTGTGTAGTTGCCAGTAGTATGTTGTCTTGTTGTGGATGTACGGGCTCCTCAAGGTACTGCGGGTAGGTGACTGGCTCCAGCTATTGTACGCGGGTTTAACTGGTGGTGTGAACTGCAGCTGATGGTAATGATGTTGTAGATGGTATGCAGGTGGTTATGAAGGTATGCAGGTGATCATGGAATGCAGATGGGGTAGACGCTGGTGGTGGCGAACTGGAGAGGAGCAAAGCTCTTCCCTGTCGAGGGTGAAAACAGTCGTGGAGGGGGGTATGGGATCCTATTGCTGTAGCTTTTCTCACTCTTTTATAAATTTCTGTTGCTTGTTCTCCAAACCTGCGATTGAGACCCACCTCCTAATACTTCTCGACTTCTTATACCTCATCAATCACAGCCATTCATCATAGGAAAACCAATGGAAATAGCTCATATTCCTCCCTGTCTTGTCGGTCAAAAACCTCTTTCCATACTAGAGATAAACAAATTCTGTAATACAAGTTCCTCCTTGCCTTTCTTGAACTTGTGAATTTCTTATAACCCATCGTGTATGACCCTCAGACCCATGGCTAGCCGTAACTGAGATGTAGTGAGGTGAACCATTGGCAATGAACTTGAGCCTGTGTTAACTGGTGGCTCGGGCATTTCTTCAAACATGTTGTCTGCATTTTGCTGTTAATAAAAGGATATCTCTGCTGCTCATTTTAAATCCTCTCATATTGCTCATTCCCTGCATTTGAGAAGAACCCAAGGTTCCAAACATTCATTCAAGACTCTAAAACAATTCAGTATTCATTTAACACAAAGAACTAATGTCACCAACTAAATAACTTCGCTGTTCTCTTGGCTTCAGCTTATGTTCGTGTCAGCATTTGCAAATCTGAGATCAACACATCTCTTCCGTACATGCACACAATCTAGTTGCTTGTATTACCCCTCCATTAATCACCCTTGATCGATGTAATCAACTCATCCTTTCTTCATTACTTCCTGACTTCTCAGTGGTAAACTATAACCAAAACTGTGTACAGCTCAAACCGATAATTCCCTGTCCATCGCAGCTTCGCATTCCCTGTCTTAACCTCCTCCCCCTGTCTTAACCTCTTCCGTTCATCATGGTTATCAATGGAAGCATAATTTATTCTTCAATGACTTTTCTTTGCTTAAAATCCTGTCCGTTACTGCAGTCTACTGAACATGAGCTCTTTTCCTTCTTGGTGTGTCGAAAACATCTCTTCGAACCCATTCTAAACACCAGCAGAGCCATGGCTAACTGATGGCTTAAAAATGGTTCAGCACCTCTCATAGTTTTAGCGGCCACAAACTAGGTCTGAAATGATGTTAATTCATTCGACCAAGTCCTATGTTGTTTATAACTAAAGAAAATGGTGGTTCCCCTGTGTAGAGATCACTAGGTTCCCCAATAATTCTTTGTTTTTGACACACTAGAGTGTGCGTTGTGTCTTTACACGATTCAAATCCGTCAATTTCAAGTTCGCCAACGCATGAGGTTCCCAAAGAGCAAATGTTGATCCTTTTACTCTTCTTTCTTATCACATGACTCCAAAATACCTACAAAATGCAAAACAAACATAATATCCGAAAATACAAGAGAAAATAGCTAAGAAAAACATAAGAAAGTGATACTCAGATGATATATTTTAGGCACTTATCAAATTCCTCCACACTTATTCTTTACTAGTCCTCGAGCAAATAAAACAAAATTAAAATACAACAACTCCGTTTCGTTGAGGCCACGGTTACACTTAGCATGTATAACAAGCCTTTAAATCCCTAGGTGTCCCTAGTGGACGAGTTATAGTCTCGTGAGGGTTTACGAGAGATATATCCACAAAACCTAAACTCCAACTTATAGCAATTTTTGAATGATAGAGGATAAACACTAAACAAGCTATTTAGTTGACATCTAATCCCGAATCAGTTAAAATATACCTCATCGTCGAAAAAAAATTCCATCTACTTAGAAAGGCTAGTATTCATTCTAAATTGTTCAAAAATCTCTAAAAGTTAGAGTTTTGTATACGTCATTTTTTTTTCTTATGGAACCCTACCCCCACACTTAAATCAAACATTGTCCTCAATGTTTCAAACCTTTGCAAAAATAATAAGATGAATACTTGAAAAAGACAAGGAAGTAAGAATTGGAATTGTTCACCCGATTGATGCATACGAGTAATGTTCAAAATAGATTCCCCATATATCAACAATCTGAAAATCTGGGGATCCACCCGCAAAACAGTCTGCATATATAGCGATGACTTCACAAGAATATTAGCAAATACAAGGAAAAATGAAACCATCGTCTCATAAGAGTTACCCCCACACTTAATCTTTTCCACACTCGGAAGTGTATACAAAATATAAGTGGAAGGAACTTCTATTGTTTCCTCTTGGATAACCTGCATGGTGTTAGACTCAAACATATATGGTGGATACTTAGAAGCAAGAAATTCAGATAATATTTTTGAAGCACATAATTCTAGCCCCAAATGAGGTACTTTCCTAAAAGATGGATTAACAACTCTTTGAGAAACTACTACTAGTTTGAGAGGATCATCATTAGATGGAAATTCATGTAAAGGGTTAGACAAACCTTGCAAAACCTCATGTATTACCGGATCCTCGGTACTGCTAGATAATTCCATTCCCACATCACAAGTATCATCATTCTCACTCAAACTCTTGTCAAGACATTGTTCATCAGTTTCTTATATATCTATAACTTGCAAATCTTCATCATCAAAATCGAAATCTGCTCCAAGTAAGTCATCATAATCCTTATGGTCTTCATCACAAGTTGACTTCTCATTCAAAGTATTCACAATCTCTGAATTAGGGGTGTTATTCACAAAGAAGTCATAATGATCATCGCTCTCATACACAACATCTAAACTCAACTTCTTCCTTTTGAATAGGTGAATGATCATTATCACGATTAAGAATTGAGCTAGTTACACCATTTAAGGATTCGTCTTCTTTGGAATCATCGTACTCTATATTGGCATCCATGGGAATATTAGAATGAGTTTGAACCTCTTACTGGTTCCGCTCTTCTTGAATTTGATTCATGCCATTTCTGATGTTGTCTATATTCCGTTGAAGTTCTTGGGGTGATTCATTGTAACTTAGCTGAAATTCACAAAATTGTTTTGTTGTTTGAAGCATCTGTTGCATCACGGGAATAGCAGATTCAACAAAACTATCAAAGTTCTGACTTGAAGATTGCTCCGCCAAACTTAGATACACACAACTTTCATAGTTTCCATCCCAAATATCATCCCTTTGAATGGGTGAATGGTCATAAATACGATCCGGAGCTGGGCTAGACTCATTAAAACAAGGTCTGGTTGGTTGTCTACCAAGTTGTTCCACTGCCTTTAGCTCATAAAGAATGTGATCGAGCATATGCACATGTCTAGAATTAAAACTGATTAAAAGTACAACTCTCCACCCATCCTTGTGATCGTTCATCATACCCAAAAGATTGGTTTTGGTTATA
Source organism: Papaver somniferum (assembly GCF_003573695.1). Taxonomy (NCBI): domain Eukaryota; kingdom Viridiplantae; phylum Streptophyta; class Magnoliopsida; order Ranunculales; family Papaveraceae; genus Papaver; species Papaver somniferum. The sequence goes on from NC_039359.1 coordinate 203,422,063, forward strand.
TCCTAAGTATGGTTGGAAGTCATAAGAATGAGAATTAAATTGATCACCATAGTATGCATGGTTTTGTGAACTATATGCATTATTCTCAAAAGGATTCATCTTGAAAAGTACTTAGTACACAACTAGTTGTTTAGAGACCTACCTCTTGTTACAAATCGTGCACACGCAAAACGAGTGATTTTTCTTTCTTTTTTTGGTACCTGAAAATAAAATTCTAAGCAAACAAATTAGTAAAAGCTTATAATGAAAAACTAACAGGGGTTTACTCAATAAATACTTTTATTGATTTCCAAAGAGTTTAATGGATTTACAAAGTATTGTGTTATTGGTTGTATACTTTTAAAATCTCTTTCAAAATTTATGTTACTCGTTGTAGATTGTCAAAGGGTCTTCTAAAGTTTGTGTTACTCGTTGTAAACTTGAAAATTCAAAGACTTTGTATACTTACCAATTTTCAAGACTTTGAGTGACTTTTTTGTATATACTTGCCTTGATAAAAGTCTTGCAAAATATGTAAGATTTTGGAAAACTTCCAACTTTTTTATAAAGATGTTTTTTACTCTCTTTTATTTTATTTCATGAATACACAATCTATAAAACTCCTATTATAGATGAGTATAATTATATGATATGGTTAAACATTATTTGAATTTTAATTATTATGTACAAATCTTACTAATATAAAGAAAAGAGGTAATTGTTTGGTGAAGCCTTTTTTTGGTGATTGCTACTCAGCCAAAATATGAAGTTGATGCAGATTTATGACTTACCAATATGATTGTAATTGATGAACTTTGGGATATTTTATATCCTTATGTAATAGTCCTTTAGTAATTTAATAGATATCATGCTTACAAAAAAAAAAGCCTTTTTTTGGTGAAGCTTTTTTGTAATTTCCAATATAGCCTTTGATTAACCTCGCGTTTTTAGGGGCCACTCAAAAGGATTTAGGGGCCAACAATAAAACAAAAAAGGTCACCCAAAGGGAAAATGTAGCCAGCCCTTATCTCGCGTAGGCAAAATTACCCTTATATATTCGTAGGATATGATAACATTTTTATCCTCCGATTGCAATCGGAAGCCAAAATATTACCCAGACTTCCGATTGTAGTCGGTGCAGTATTAGAATGATTTCTGTTTCATTTTTTCCATTTCTTTTTCATTTTTGAGTTGTTAGAGTTATAGAGAAGAAGGTGAAGGAAAAAAGGAAAAACCCATTTTATCACTACAAAAATGGATGGATATGAAGAAGAAGGTGAGAATCATGGCGAAGAACAAAATATTGAGGGTTCACGACCGTTTAGAGAAGACGATTTGGGGTGTATGTTGAATGATCCAAACTTTTGTGGAGAGGAAAACCTAGACGACCCTTTCATGGAAGAAAATGGAGAATCGCCTGATATTGAAGCTAACGATGCATGTAAAACACAGGTATTGTGTTAAGAAACTCAAATACTCGATTTACATGCGTTTGTGTGCTTTTGTAAACAAGAAAAACCGATTATTGCATGCATTGAATGCCATGAACTACCCAGATTCGGTAGATAATTTCTCGAATAAACTTACGAATATAACACACTGAGTACCAAATATGTATATTCGATAGTTCCAAGATAGTAGTTTACTGCCGAATATGAGAAAAAACCCCAAACTGGTTTTCCAAAAAAATCTACATTCGGTAGTTATGTAGAGTTATTTACCCCCGAATGGCCCCAAAAACGAATTCCTCAAAAAATTTCAAAACTCAGTATTCTTATCCTTTACAATCGGTAATAGTTTAACATTATTTGTCTGCCGAATAAACCAGTGGCCTCAAAATAAAATTTTCGAAAACTTGAAAATCAGATGTTTATCGATTAAAATTATCTCCCGATTATTTATATTCGGCTGTTTTACTATATATTTTAGCTTCCGATTATATCATTTTTTGCACTCAGTAAACTGTGTACATTCATTTGCATAAATCGAGTGTTTTGGGTAACCGATAGGATTCCGAATATAGTATATTCGACAGTTTGACTTATTTAATAACCTCCGATTATTGTATAATAATTTGTTGCTTTCATATGCAGGCCGTTGAAGAGTTTGTTGATGATTTCTATTTGAGGCCCGACACTTCCCTATACTATGCAAACGATTTGGTATACTCATTACTACTTCTTCTTCTTTTCAAAATTTATATGTTAAATGGTTATGCTTATTAGATTTGTTTTGTTTTATGCACATTTAGACATTTGGAAGTAAGAAGGAGGCAAAGGAATGGCTTATGAACAAGGCAAAAGATAACATGTGCGTGGTAGTTCAAAATAATCATGTTAGCGACACTCGATTTGAAATGATTTGTGAGCGAGGTGGGACGCGAAAGAGTCACGAGGGAAAGAATAGTAAGTACGTACGGAAGACGAATAGGAAATACCGAAGCAATACCAAGAAGATAGGATGCCCATTTAAGATTGTATTCTATAAGCCCTATGGTATTAAAGGTAAAGAGTATAAAATGTATAAAGTTGATAATGGTTGTCACAACCATGATGATCCGTTGGATTTAATTGGACATGTAATGGTTGCCAAGTTAAAACCACATCAAATGCAGACGGTGAGGTCTATGCGGATCCAAAAAGCGAGTGCGATCTTAAGTAAAATAAAGGCGGACGACCCCGACAACTTGTCCTCTTTGTCTACAATTAAGTCGGCCCTATCTACGATCAAAAGGACTGAATGGGATGGTAGAACGTTCATGCAACAATCAGAGTGGTTAGCGGGGTTACACGGCTACACCTTGAGAAGGGAAGAAAAGGATGGTATAGTGGTTCGTATTTTCTTGGAACATCCCGAAATGATCCAATTGGCTCAATGCTTTCATCAAATTTTGTTGATATATGCTACTTATAAGACAAACAAGTATAACATGCCGTTGTTGAACATTGCTTGCCATACTTCGGACAAAAACACGTTTACGATTGCATGGGGTTTAATGGATCATGAGAACAATGTGAGTTTCATTTGGATGTTGGAGACGTTGAGGTCCATTTATAACTTTGATAATTTTCCAAGGTTTATTGTAAAGGATAACGATCAAGCTTTAATGCATGCAATAGCGGTAGTGTTTCCGGAAGCCCAAAACTTGCAATGTACGTGGCACATTCAATGCAATCTCAAAACCAATTGCCATCATCATTTCCAAGCTAAAAGACCAAGGAAGGGTACCAAGAGGTCAAAGGAAGAGGATGAGCGCATTAGTAAATTAACCGTGGAAGAACGTAAGGAAGGATAGGTTATTTGAAGAAAAGTGGAAGGAGGATGGAATTATTTGGAAAATGTTCATGAAAGCATGGGACAAAATCGTTTGGTCGATGACCGAGGAAATTTACGAATGTAACTTGAAGAAATTTGAGGATGAATACGGCACGGACTACCCAAAACCGGTTGAGTATTTTAAAAAACAATGGTTAACGATTAAGGAGAGGTTTGTGTTTGCATGGACATATGAATATCGTAACTTCAAGAACGAGGCGACAAGCATTGCGGAGGGGTCTCATGGTCGACTAAAGAAAATACTAATTAGTAGTCAAAATGGAGTTGTGTCGATTAATCAATCCGAAACACTTCAATCCGATTAATCATATTCGGGAATTCCATATTTTATCAAACCGCCGATTAATATTAAAATTTGAATTTACAACACTCAAACATCACATGTTATTCTTTTTTCCCAGTCCGAGATGCAACAATCAACGCGGCTTCGAAATGTAGAAACGACTCTCCTCTCCACTTGGAATAAGCATCTTGTGCCGCAAACATGTCGTCTCTGTGCCTAGCAAGAATACGGTTGTACTCGGTGCACAATTTTATAACATGGTGCACCCTTGAAGAAACATGGGATGGTTCATAATTGTGGCGTGGCTTCTTGTACTTACCAACAAAAGGACCCAATGAAACGTTAATCCAAAATATACGATCGTCCTGTTGTTCTTTGGGTAGATCTTTCACAATGTAACAATTTTTTATCCATTCGATCTCTTCCTCAACTTGTTTTAATCTTTCTCTTTGATGGAATTTTTCTTGACCTCGCTTCTTAGCCTTGATTTCCTCTTCCTCCTCCTTCGTTACCACTAACGATGGTTTAATTTTTTTGGGTTGTTTGTTCCTTTTTTGTATTTCTTCTTTCATTGCTGCAATTGATGTAGTTGTTCGCTTGCATCTTCGAAGTATGTTTTCGATTGATGATTGACTTGCCATTGAAAAGGTTTTTCATTCTGATTTTTTACTCAATAATAACTGAGAGGGGTTACCCTCCTTATATAGATTAGAGTTCCAACGGCTCTAATTTCTGAAAATATGGCTGTTGAGGTTTCGTATCAATGATGCACTACAATCGGTTGCTAACGATACACGTATTTCCTCCGAATAGGATATTAGGTAGCGAACTTTTTTTTTTTATCTGCCGATTAGGTTGGTATTTCTAAACACGACTATATTATTCGGAGGATAATTTTTTTTTGTAAAGTCCCGAATGTACGATGGCCCAAAAATCAGAATTTGGGAAAAGCTGATACTTTTCAAATTTTGAACTTGCAATAATCGGAAGTCAACTCAGTTACCCAAACTTCCGAATATGGGTTGTCTAACCTTCTATATTGGCCCTTGGAACCACCTAGAGCCATGGCATGGTTTGTTTTTAACTTGTAATATTCGGAGGATAATGTTTTTTGTAAAGTCTCGAATGTACGATGGCCCAAAAATCAGAATTTGGGAAAAACTGATACTTTTCAAATTTTGAACTTGCAATAATCGGAAGTCAACTCAGTTACCCAAACTTCCGAATATGGGTTGTCTAACCTTCTATATTGGCCCTTGGAACCACTTAGATCCATGGCATGGTTTGTTTTGAACTTGTAATATTCGGAGGAAAATTTTTTTTTGTAAAGTCCCGAATGTACGATGGCCCAAAAATCAGAATTTGGGAAAAACTGATACTTTTCAAATTTTGAACTTGCAATAATCGGAAGTCAACTTAGTTACCCAAACTTCCGAATATGGGTTGTCTAACCTTCTATATTGGCCCTTGGAACCACCTAGAGCCATGGCATGGTTTGTTTTGAATTTGTAATATTCATAGGATAATTTTTTTTTGTAAAGTCCCGAATGTACGATGGCCCAAAAATCAGAATTTGGGAAAAACTGATACTTGCTCATCAGTTAACGTTCCATTCTTTTCCTTCTCCAAGGTGCCTCAGAACATATTCATGAAAGCTGTAATGTTGATTTGTCTTGTTCTGTAACTTGCATGCCTCCTAAACTCTGCTGTTGTTGTCTCTTCATCCCAACCTAAGCAATTTTTAGTTAGAGCATAAAGTTGTGCCCAACTTAACTGCTTTGTGTAGTTAAACTTCACAGCTGTGCCTTGGTCGGGAAGGTTAAGAATCTGCACAACATCATCCGGGGTAATCGCCATCTCCCCAAACGACATATGGAAAGTATCGGTCTCATGATACATTCTCTCCACGAACGCCGATATGGCCACGCGATCATGTTCCAACAATGAATTCTCGGCGGCATTAGCTAACCCTGAGTTGGCAACAATTGACTTGAACCTTTCACATTCACCGGATAAAGGCCACGCAAGCATTTTTGTTGGTGCGGCGGTAGGTTTGAGTAGACGGACCGCATCTTGACCGCACCTTGGTTGCACCCCTTGTTCACTGCCTTGTTGTTCTACACTTTGTTCAGCACTTGGTTGCACTCCTTGTTGACTGCTTTGTTCTTGTAAGCTTTGTTGAGCACTTGAATTATCTTTGGCACCCCTTTCCCTCCTAGCACTAGCTGTCACTTTCTTCCTCCTTTCTTGACTTTGTCTAAACAACAAAGAAAAGAACAATATTTACAAACTATACAATCGGAAGACAAAGTATGGAAATATAACCCGAATGTACACATTCGGACGTAAGAAGACACATATTGTTCCCGAATACAAAACAATCGAAAGCTAACTAAACATATTTACAACCGAATATGCATCAATTGGAGTTCAGAAGCTCTAAATTTTTCATCCTACACAATCGGAAGACAAAGTACACAACTATAACCCGAATGAACAAATTCGGAAGTAAGAAGACACATATTTTTCCCGAATGAAAAACAATCGGAATATAACTAAACATGTTTACAACCGAATATTCATCAACTGGAGTTCAGAAACTCTAAAATTTTATCCTACACAATCGGAGGTATAAAACATTATATTGTCTTCCGAATAAATACTGTCCCCAAAATGGGATTTTTCCTATATCAGAAATTTTGAGATTTTTTCAATACATATATATATATTCGGTAGTGAGTGTACTTCTGAATACTGTGTGTCTACTTAAATATATTCGGGAGCCAAAAAATTCATTAAACTACCGATTATTACCAGTTTGTATCCAGGAAGATATGACCAACAATATTCGGCGGATAACCATCAAATATTTCTCCCGAATACTGTCGATGTTCTTGACAAATGAAGAACACGACTACATTCGGAAGTAAATAAGCATGAATATCGCCCGAATCTGGATAAATAACCGAAAACCCTAGAAATTTTTTTCTCGTTCGTCGAATTAAAGCGAAATAAACCCCAAAAATGATAGATTCTTACCTAATTGGGGCCATTTGAAGTTGACGAAGTGTTTGACTATCGAAATCGCAACCACCGACTACATCGACGGGTACTTCTTCTTCACGTTCTTCGCGTTCTTCTTCATTTGCAACAACAATTTCTTTATTTCTTGCTAAAATCCCAATCTTTGGATCGATACCCCGAGCAACGTTTTTGGTTCTAGGTCTGTGGGTTTCATTTCCCTTATCCATTGTTTTATAAACGAATCGACGATGTTTTGATTTTACGATTCGCGACGATGTTTCGGTTGAACACAAGAACGAGGGAAAGTTTTTTTTCTTCCACAATCGGAAGATAATATGAAACTGGAAGAAGAAGAGTTGAAATGAATAGAATTTTTTTTGATTTGGTTTTTATACAGTTTTACCAGAAGGGTATTTATATAATTTCAATATCATATAGGATACCCCTTAACTAGAGTCTTTGTCTGGGTACAAATTGATGGCCCCTAAATCCTTTCGGGTGGCCCCTAAAAAGGCGAGGTTGATTTAAATCTAGAAACCAAAAAGACTTGGCTATAAAAGATAATAATATAAGAGTGCAAAGGGCGAATGATAAGCGTTCTCTCATCTCTGTAAATCGAACTTCAGCAATTTTGATGGGTGATTCAAATCCACAACAAACCCGATCTTCCCCAATTGCAATCTCTACAAATTTAAGTTCAAATCCACAACAAACCCGATCTCCCCCAATTACAATCTCTACAAATTGAAGTTCCTTTAGGTATTGTAAGTGCGATTTACGTTGAATTTGATTTTACTAATTTTAGTAAGATATCCAACCAAGGATCGATGCCAACATCCAAAGTGACAGCATTCACTATGCTAATAGATATTCTATGATTTAAACATGTTAAAATATTTGATGATGTTTACTTTGTTAATGGAAGCTAAACTGTTTGATAAATTGTCATTGATAAGTTTCCTCATCAACTGCAGAAAACAACAACTAATTGCCAAGAGTAGCAGCAACAAGGTCAGTTTCTCCAACACCGCGACAGTCACTATAACCAGCAGCAACACTCAAGAATGGAATCTAAGCATTTTTGGTTCTTTACTGTCGAGGAACAATACAAAGTAGAAGGTATGTAAATTAAACCCATGGTCGATATTGCTGTTAATGTAGCCATTTTAAATGGAAGTAGACACATAACGTCCGTTTATAATGCACATGTCGTTTAATGCGAAACATCATAATCTGATCATCTTATATCCAGAAAAGACACGCAGATCTTATTCAGAGAATGGTTATGACGTAGAGGTATAAGAATCATCATGCGAATCTACTTCAATTTCCTAACAGATATTCAGTGATGTAAAGCATTAAGATTAATATTTTAAGAAACAAATTAGTCACGAGCACAGCGACATGCATCTCTGCTAGATATTAAGTTTGACACGAGCTAGATGGTTAAGTTTGATATGATTAAAACTGCAAATACTGTGAGTGTCAATGGGTTGATGCCACAGTATGACTGTCATTGATGTGAAGCCTTTGTGGTGTAACTGATCGATCAGTGCAAATATAGAACATATGTAGCATCTACCTATATGTAGTCAAGACGAAAATAAATCAAATTTAATGTGGCATACATGTATTACATATCATACACAGGTTTGAGCATTTTGTACTTCTAATCTATTACTTTGAGACCATACCTTCAATTTTTTAGAGAATGCCAAAAATGGTTGCATTTCTTTCTTAAACCCGAGGAAGAAAAAAAAGTTTTGTAAAAAATGAGATTCCTGAACCATCAAGTATTAAAGTTGTTTAGCGCCACTTCCCCTATTTTTTGAGATAAAATAGTTGTGTGGTGTCCAAGTATTTGGGATCATTATTCGGGAATTGATGTTTTTGATTGTCCCTTTAATGAATTTTTAAACAAATTCATGAATTTTTAAACAAATTCATGAATTTTTCTTTCGCATTTCCATTCTTCCAGGTAGTGTTAGCATTGCACCTGGATTATGCCTTTCTGGTGATGGAAGAATCGAGGCCACTTAAATGGGCTTTAATTGATGTCGCTGCCGGGGCTATTTTGGCAGCATATCTCGAAGGGTAACATCCCCGTCGTATGTTACCAAGATTAGATTTTAGGTTCAGTTGGAGCCAACTTCATCATGGGCATTACTTCGTAAAGAGATGTGTGGGTAGTCAAAATATACCGGGATGATGTAGGAAACTAAGGACATTTTTAGACAAGAAGGATTACTGGGTTTTTGGCGTGATAATGTCCCGGCTCTACTCATGGTCATGTTGTATATTTTAATAAAATTTGCGATGTTGCTCAAGTTTAAAACTTTTGTTTGAGGCTCATATAAGGGCGAGGATCACATTCTTTTGAATCCTTACTTATCTTAGTTAAGCGGAGCATTAGCGGGATGTGAAGCAATTGTCGGGTCATATCCATTTCATCTGTTACGAACTATTTTAGCCTCACAAGGGGAGCCAAGGGCATGTAAAATCAAGACATATGCTTTTGTTGATATTGGTAACAAGTCGTGGCTTTCGAGGGTTATATGCAGGATTATTGCAGACTTTGGTTGAGATCATTCCTTATGTTGGCATGCAGTTTGGCACTTACGACACCTTCAAGCGCTGGACCTTGCGGTTCAACAGGCTCAGATCATCCAACCAAGGTTTAAAACTTACAAGTGAAAGTCTCTCTAGCTTCCAGCTTTTTTCCTGTGCGTTTGTGGTACATGTGCCGAAGCTATTTGCCACACCCTTGATGTGGTCAAGAACAGGTTCCAGATTATAGGGCATCGTAGGAACCCAAAGTATGGAGCTCGGGTTGAGCACCATGCTACAACCGCATGTTAATCTCTAATACGCATCTTGGTAACTAAGGGGTGGGTTGTTATTTACAAGGGTATTGTCCCTTCTGTAAGCTACTCCAACGGAAAATGTTGTATATAAAGAAGTCTTTCTGTCTTAGAAAACTACGAGTTACGGTTACAAATTATTGATGTAAAGATTGAAAAATTATTAAATGAAAAAGTAGAATTTAGTTGTAATTATTTTTTTGTAGAATTTCTTGAAATGAGTTTTCACCACTTGGCGTTGACTTTGACAATTGACTGGGTGTTGACTCTGACCGTTGGCTATTATATGAAAACAACAAAATTATGAAACAAACGGAACGGCAGGCGCATCGCGCGTGCGTGTTACACTAGTGTACAATAATAATTATTTTGATTTATTGTCACACTTTATTTTATTTTATTGAACATAAAAAATAAGTTATATATACAAAATAATAATAATTTATTTTAATTTAGTTGAAGTTACTATAATAAATAAGCTACAATAAATTTTGTATTTATGTTTATCATGCATATTTCCATAAAAAATTTGTTTTTACAACTCTTAAGGACTCTACAGATGTCTGCAAGACATTAGACAACTCTGCATAACTCCACAAAATTTTGCTCAACTCTGTATAATTCTCGCAAAGTTATTAATTTTCATGACTCTTTTTAAATCTTTACAAATCTACAAATGTATTTATTGAGTAAACCCCTGTAAATGCAAAAACAGAAAATTAAATAACAACTCAAACTACCATTGCTCCCCGGCAGCGGCGCCAACTTTGATGAGGTGTTAAACTCACAAAAGGTATATTCCTTACTTTCTTACACTAACAAGTAGCACAAGGATAACCAGCTTCGTTCCTAAGGGAGAGTTGAGTCAAAGTTGTCTTTTAAATTTCTGAAAATTTGAATAATGCAAAAACTACAAAATAAATACGAATGTGAACAATGAGGATGAGAATGATTATAGGTTCTTTCTCCACTAGTGAACATAAACCTTCTTCAAAATATGTTTACTAATAATCCTAGACAAGTTATAAGTTCAACAAGTCCATCAAACTCCAAAGTCACTTCATATAATAAGTTCTCTACTCGTGTCTAGTCAATCAAGCCACTTTGAATAAGCTCTCTAGTGTAACTTAACTAACCAGTATGTTCTATGAGTTGGATTGATCCTAACCACATGCTCATAAGTTCGACATGTTAACTTAGGGTTGCCAAATACACATCAAAATCCACAATATCCCATTGCAACGTTGATGTTTTGCTACTTATAATTAAATCACCATAACAATTACGGATTAATCTAGTATTAGTATCGCAAACAAGCTATTTGATTGGCCACTCAAACAACTTGAAAACAATTCATGGTCATAAGCACAACATAAGACAAGCAATAAAACTATATTCAAAAGAAAGATCAAATTTGGATAAAATATCAAAGACAAGTCACATAACTTCAAAATAACCCTAACCAAACAGGAATTTAGCTACTAGAGTTCATGGCAAGGAAACAACAAATAAAACAGGAATACAAAACCAAACAACTGCAGGTGGAGTTGTGTAAGTGAAGGTAAACTGCCGTGGTTCAAGAAAGAAACTGGCAATTGCGGGATCTCGCCATCAGGATGGTAAACGAAATGGTACTGGCGGCATGGAACTGCTGCTGTGTAGTTGCCTGTAGTCTGCTGTCTTGTTGTGGATGTACAGGCTCCTCAAGGTACTGCGAACAGGTGACTGGCTCCAGCTATTGTACGTGGGTTTAACTGGTGGTATGAACTGCAGCTGATGGCAATGATGTTGTAGATGGTATGCAGGTGGTTATGAAGGTGTGCAGGTGATAATGGAATGCAGATGGGGTAGATGCTGGTGGTGGCGAATTGGAGAGGAGCAAAGCTCCTCCCTGTTGAGGGTGAAAACAGTCGTGGAGGGGGTATGAGATCCTGTTGTTGTAGCTTTTCTCCCTCTTTTATAATTTTCTGTTGCTTGTTCTCCAAACCTGCGATTGAGACCCACCTCCAATACTTATCGACTTCTTAAACCTCATCAATCACAGCCATTCATCATAGGAAAACCAACGGCAGTAGCTCATATTCATCCCTATCTTATCGGTCAAAAACCTCTGTCCATATTCGAGACACACAAATTCTGTAATACAAGTACCTCCCTGCCTTTCTTGAACTCGTGAATTTCTTATAATCCATCGTGTATGACCCTCAGACCCATGGCTAGCCGTAACTAAGATGTAGTGAGATAAACCATTGGCAACTGAACTTGACATTGTGTTAACTGGTGGCTCAGTCGTTTCTTCAAATGTGTTGTCCGCATTTTGCTGTTAATAGCAGGATATCTCTGCTGCTCATTTTAAAACCTCTCCTATTGCTCCTTCCCTGCATTTGAGACGAACCCAGGGTTCCAAACATTCATTCAAGACTCTAAAACAGTTCAATATTCATTTAACACAAAGAACTAATGTCAGCAACTCAATAACTTCGTTGTTATCTTGGCTTCAACTTATGTTCGTGTCAGCATTTGCAAATCTGAGATCAACCCATCTCTCTGGTACCTACACGGAATCTAGTTGCTTGTATTCCCCCTCCATTAATCATCCTTGATCGATGGAATCATCTCATCCTGTCTTCATTATTTCCCTGACTTCTCAGTGGTAAACTATAACCAAAACTGTTTACAACAAACCGATTATTCCCTGTCCATCGCAGCTTCGCATTCCCATCTTGGATATTTTCAACAACCCCTTGAATTGTAGGAATTTAGGCTGTTCTCGGGGTTCGACCTGCTCGGTTAGGTCGTTGGGGATCCAGGGGGGAAGGGGACCACTGCAGAGTGCGAGACAGCGTCTCGCTGTAAATTTTCTGTTCTAGGATTTCTATTATCAGTTAGAAAAACTGAACAGAAATCTCGTTTCACCAATGGACGCATTGCAGGAAGAGACGCGCCTGTTCACTCTGAAAAGAGTCATCTCCAAAGGGTGTGATTTCCTCTTTAAATAGGAGACTTGTTTTCCATTCAAAACAACATCTCAACTCTCTCCATTTTCTTTCTTACAAGCATCATCAGAAACAAAACCAGTGTGTTCTTGGTTGGATCAAGGTCGTACAAGCTTTGAATCCAACACTGTTGTGGGTCTTCAAGTATCCTGACGGCGATATTCATTGACCTGTTCGTACTCACCAATTCAATTGGGAAAGGGTCGAATAATTGTCGAAAAGAATCTTTCATTAGAGCCTTGAACCCTAATACAACATTCTTTTCTTCACCCTGTTTTAGTGTCAATTTTCCAACATCCCAGTCTTAACCTCCTCCGTTCACCAGGGTTATCAATGGCAGCACAATCTCTTCTCCAATAACTTTTCTTGGATTAAAATCTTGTCTGAAACTGCAGTCTACTGAACATGAGCTCTTGTCCTTCTTGGTGTGTCGAAAACCTCTCTTCCAACTCATTTTAAACACCAGCAGAGCCATGGCTAACTGATGGCTTATAAATGGCTCAACAACTCTCATCATTTTAGCGGCCATAAACAAGGTTTGAAATGATGTTAATTCATTCAACCAAGTCCTATGTTCTTTATAACTAAATAAAATGGTGATGTCCCTGTGTAGAGATCACTAGGTTCCCCGGTAATTCTTTGTTTTTGACACACTAGAGTGTTGTGTCTTTACACGATTCGAATCCATCAATTCCAAGTTCGCCAATGCATAAGGTTACCAAAGAGAAAATTGAGATCCTTTTTCTCTTATTTCTGATCACATGACTCCAAAATACCTACAAAATCCAAAACAAGCATAATATCTGAAAATATAAGAGAAAATAGCTTACAAAGGCATAAGAAAGTGATACTCAAAAGATATATTTTAGGCACTTATCAACAGTCAGACTCAATCAAGGAAAGATATCCAAGATTTATATCTCTTTCTCAAATCAATTAGCAAATCAACAGGATGGAATCCATAAACTGATTGGTATAAGAATAACTTGAACGGTACCAAAGACCAATGTTCAAGTGTCAATCAGTTTCAATCAACATTCAAAGGTTGGATTTACCAATTGATTGAACTACGCACAACCTGTGATATTTCAATATATAAACAAATATAATGCGGAAAAAAAATAACACAGACACCAGAAATTTTGATAACGAGGAAACCGCAAATGCAGAAAACCCCCGGGGCCTAGTCCATATTTGAACACCACACTGTATTAAGCATCTAAAGTAACTAGCCTACAACAAGTTAACTTCGGACTGGAATGCAGTTGTGCCCTAACTAAGTCTCACACCGATTAAGGTATAGTCGCGTTCCTTACGTCTCTGAATCCCAGCGGGACTCTATGCACTTGATTCCCTTAGATGATCTCACCTACAACTAAGAGTTGCTATGACCCAAAGTCGAAGACTTTATAAACAAATCTGTATTACACAGATAAGTCTATTATGATAGATAAATCTGTCTCCCACAGATATACCTATGAAGTTTTGTTCCGTCTTTTGATAAATCAAGGTGAATATAAACCAATTGGTAAATTCGGTCTTATATTCCCGAAGAAAAACTTAGAAATATCAATCACCTTATAATAACTTAACTATATGGTAGTAAAAGAAGTTATCGTGGAGTCACAAAGAAAGAGATGATAACTTTGTGATTACTTTTTATATCTTACCTATCAGAGATAAATCTCGAGCAAATCTTAGAGATGATAGTACTCAATACGATAGAACAAGTAAGATCAGAACACACAACTACAGAGAAAATAGTTGGGTCTGGCTTCGGAATCCCAATTAAGTCTTTAAGTCGTTAACCTATAATAGTTTTGGGAAAAATCTAGGTTAAAGGAGAATCGACTCTACTCGCAACTAGTATCACACGAAAGTGTGTGGATCAGGTTTTCCAGTTGCTAGAGTTCTCCCTTATATAGTCTTCAAATCAGGATTTGATAGCTTAGAAACAAAGCAATCGATATTCACCATTAGATGAAAACCTGATTTAAGATTCAATCTAAGTTTGCTTAAAACCAAAGCAATATATCTCCACTGTTAGATGGTCTTAGCTTGTTACACACAAATAAAATATATCTTTATTTAGATATGGGTAACCGTACCTAAACGTGTATATTAAGTTGGCTCAATAACAGTTAATCGAAGTTAGCCATATGAACACTTTTATATTAATCATCTAGCACTTCTAAATCAAATAATAATCAAATAAATATAATTGTGTTATTCATAGAGTTATTCAATTGTTTAAATTCTCGTAGAAGTATATAAGACACAATTGAAGCAAAATCGATTTGATTCATGATTGTACAAAGTATTTATTCAAGAATCAATTCATGAACATTAAGCCACAATTTGCAAAGATTGCATTCCTTAATTTATTAATGTATTTGTTCATGAGTATGAAATCTTAGTAAACCGATTTAGAACTTTAACCACTTAGTTTGCAAACGGGTACACAAACTTAAGTTTCGGACTTTGGTATTGTCCGACAGTTTGCAAACCGGTGTGCATGTTGTCGTCCCATACCTAACTCAGGTAGAATCGTTCGCATACTGGTATGTATACTTGGTTCCCGGACTTTATCAGTTAAAACCGTTCACATACTGGTATGCAAACTTGGTTTCCGGACCTGGATCATACTACAACAGTTTGCATACTGGTATGTATATTGTGTTATATCCATAGAGAGGTTAATTGTTCTAAACTCCCTTTTCAATCATTGAAAACATCCTTAGAAAACGACAATAGCTATCTCACACAAACTATTAGCTTATAAGTAATTTTCAAGTGATCGAATGATCAATACGAAACATTTCGATTCGACATCAAATGACTGTCTCACACAAATCATGTAAGATGTTTCAAGGAAATTTTCACATGATCATCTTTTGACTCATTATTTAGTTTTCAACAAATAAATGGTTTCCAACTAAACTCGTCAAGAATAGTGATGAACGTAGCTAAAGAAAAAAAGCTTCCAACACATATTTTGGGGAATAGATAACCGAGTTAAACTCAGCTCTAAATATCAAATGTATATAATGTGAAAGTTTATATAGCTATACGACTTAATCTCAATAGGAGATAAAACAGAATAGACTTTCGAGTGATAAATAAGTTTTAGTCTCCACATACCTTTTGCTGATGAAGTTCCTCCAAGCTCTCCTCAGTAGATCTTCGTCTTCAATCGATGAACGCCGTGAAGTCTAAAGCTCAACTACACATTCTATCCTAATCCGAGACATAACTATAAGTAGACTAGAAATCAAGACTTATAATTTTGATCACCCAAACTTGACAAACAAGCTTGAGATAACAACGCTTGCGAGTTCGACCGAGAAGTGCGCTAACAATCTCCCCCATTATCAATTTTAGTGACAAAACTATCAATACATACAGATTACAAAATAAATAAACTTCGTAGCTTCTCATCCAACATGCTTGATTTCCTTGATTCTTGATACATATTAATCTTTGTACCTTGGTGACTATTAATAGACGAAAACTAGAAAACATAACACACTAGAAACCAGATTCGAAGAAAATATCTTCTCTAGATTATGAACAAACAAACTATTACAATTCTATCTTTGTTACACTCACAGTCTCTCTAAACAATGGATGAATCTTAAACTGTTTTGCGAAGCTTGCTTTTACAATAATGAATATTGCCTCACAACCTTCTCTCTGATCTAGGTGTATTTGTATCACAAACCACACTCTATATGTCTTAGATATGAGTTAAACATCTCTATTTATAGCTTTAACGGTTTCCCAATCGTTCTAAGAATTTATTTCCTTATCTAGGAATAATTATTTTTCTAGGTATATTTCCTTATCTAGGAATTAGAAGTATTTCTTTATCTAGGTATACTTCCTTACTTTGGTTTGGTTTCCCTAACCTCCTAGGAATTTATTTCCTTTTATAGGAATACTGCTTTAAATCAGTAACCCCTCCTAAATTACAATTATATCCTCAATCCGTTTTGAGGATCACTGGTTCCCCAGGAGAGGAAGATACACATGTATCATGCGCCCCCCTCAAGAACTTGAACTCCTGTGAAAATTATATTTGGAGGTTAGGGAACTCGAGAGTTCCTTTCACCCTGCTGAACCATCTCTCTTTGCTGAAAATTTGACCTTGACGTCTAATTTGAAAAACATCCATATTTCCTCCTTTTGTCTTAGTTAATCTTCGATCCATAATGCAATCTTCTTCGAATGGTTCTTCTTCTTCCTCGTCTTTTTCTTCAAAAACACCAGATAAAGATCTAGTATTTTTCTTCGCCTTCGACTTGGGTGAATGAGAACGAATACATTCAGTCAATTTTTTAAGGGTGGTTTGAATCAACTTCATGTCTATTTGTTGCGTAGCCACCTTTTATTCCATAGTTTGTGGTTCGCTTTGTTTAGGATCATCATCTGACTTAGTCATCCTTGATTCCCTTGTTCTCCTAACGTATCCCAATTTTCGAATAACTCACCAAGTTATTTGTAGAGAGATCTAGTGAAGACCATAAACCACAAGAATCTTCCCTAAAATAAACGAACCTTGCTCTGATACCAACTTGATACGTATTGATCTCTGTACCTTGGTGACTATTATTACAGAGGCGGAATTCAGAATAATAATAGACAAAAACTAGAAAACATAACACACTATAAACCAGATTCGAAGAAAATATCTTCTCTATATTATGAACAAAAAATTATTACAATATTCTCTTTGTTACGCTCACAATCTCTCTAAACAATGGATGAACCTTAAACTGTTTTCCTAAGCTTGCTCTTACAATAATTAATATTGCGTCACAAACTTCTTCCCGGTCTAGGTATGTCTGTATCACAAACCACACTCTAGATATCTTATTCAATGAGCTAAACATATTTATTTATAGCTTTAATGATTTCCCAAACCTTCTAAGAATCTATTTCCTTATCTAAGAATAATTCCTTTTCTAGGTATATTTCCTTATCTAGGAATTAGAAGTATTTCTTTATCTGGGTATACTTCCTTACTTTGGTTTCGTTTCCCAAACCTCCTAGGAATCTATTTTCCTTCTATAGGAATACTGCTTTAAATCGGTAATCCCTCCTAAATTACAATTTTATCCTCAATTTGTTTTGAGGATCACTAGTTCCCGGGGAGAGGAATATACATATGTATCAGTTCTTCAACATTCTTTGAATTCTTCGTCACTCCAAGTACTCCAGTGATTCTGAACGTGTTCAACTCAGGATCATAGTTATTGAAGATCCATAGCCATAACAATAAGAAAACAATTGTTCTCAATTATTGTTATACAATGTCATAGTATTATTACACAACATCAAATATCAATTGTATCACAACTTTGACAATGATACTACGGTGATATGTATCACTCCCCTTTAGTCAATACTTCATCTCACAATGAAAACCACTCCTCCTTAAATAATGATCTGTAAACCATATGTATGTAGTGTGAACTACAAAATAATTCTCCTCCTTTTTGTCAATATAAATTGGCAAAGGTACGAAAACTAGCGGGATCATATTTGAATTCTCAAAGATATTACTCATGACTAAAAGAGAACATATCAACTTGGTTTCGATGATTTACATAGTCGAAACATAATGTATTCATCAAGGAGTTTATAAAGATACGAGATGAAAATGCGGGGGTTTAACAACCACACCCAACAATTCGTTTGGAAATCTGAGAGGACTTACTCCAGTATACTTGCTAGAGAATCAACTAGACAGTCAGACTCAATATAGAGTAAAGTATATCAAAGAGCTTAATATCTCTAACTCTTAATTCAATTCGCAATCAGCAAATAGAAATCTGCGAGCCCGATAGAATATAAGAAGAGTTACTTGAACGGTACCAAAGACCAATGTTCAAGTGTCAATCAATGTAAATTAACAACCAAAGGTTGGATATTCTAATTGATTGATCTTAACGCACAACCTGTGATATTTCAATTATATAACAAAATATAATGCGGAAAAGAAATAACACAGACACCAGAATTTTGTTAATGAGGAAACCGCAAATGCAGAAAAACCCCGAGACCTAGTCCAGATTGAACACCACACTGTATTAAGCCGCTACAGACTCTAGGATACTACCAATTAACTTCGGACTGGACTGTAGTTGAACCCTAATCAATCTCACACTGATTCAAGATACAGTTGCGTTCCTTACGTCTCTGATCCCAGCAGGATACTACGCACTTGATTCCCTTAATTGATCTCACCCACAACCAAGAGTTGCTACGACCCAAAGTCGAAGACTTGATAAACAAATCTGTCTCACACAAAAAAGTCTACAGATTGAATAAATCTGTCTCCCACAGAAATACCCAAGATTTTTTGTTTCGTCTTTTGATAAATCAAGTTGAACAAGAACCAATTGATAAACCAGATTTATATTCCCGAAGAACAACCTAGTATTATCAATCACCTCACAATAATCTTAATCGACTAGCGAAACAATATATTGTGGAATCACAAACGATGAGACGAATATGTTTGTGATTACTTTTATCTTGCCTATCGAAGAAATTAATCTCGAGTCAATTATTTCAATTGTACTCAATACAATAGAATCAGGCAAGATCATAACACGCAACTACAAAGAAAATAGTTGGGTCTGGCTTCACAATCCCAATGAAGTCTTTGATGTCGTTAACCTACAGGGTCTCGATAGAAACCTAATGTTAAAGGAGAATCGACTATAGTTATGCAACTAGTAACACACAGGAGGTGTGGGGATTAGGTTTCCCAGTTGCTAAAATTCTCCTTTATATACTTTTTCAAATCAGGGTTTGAAATCCAAGTTACCTTGGTAACAAAGCATTCAATATTCATCGTTAGATGAAAAACCTGATTCAACCAAGCTAATATATTTCAACCGTTAGATCGAACTTAGCTTGTTACACACAAATGAAATGTACCCTCATTTAGGTTTATGCAACCGTACCTAAACGTGTACACCATGTTGTTTCACAAATAGTTAACTGAGGTTATCCATATGATTACTCTCATATCAACCTTATTCATCTTAACTATAACTAGTTCAAATGACTCAAATAAAACTAGTTAAAGAGTTGTTCAATTTCTATATTCTCATAGAATTATACAAGAACACGATTGAAGCAAAATCGGTTTGATTTACTCGAATCAATCATGGACATTATAGTCACGCTTTGCAAAGATTGCATTCCTTATTATATAAATGTTTATGTTCATGTTTAAAGCCGATTTTAGAACTTTAACCTTCAAGTATGCAAACGGGTACGCATACTTGAAATACCCGGACTAAGATTGAGTTACGCCAGCATGTAAACGGGTACGCGAACTTAAAATCCCATAAGAAATTCTCGGACATAAACCTGTACGCTAGTACGCAAAAGGGTACGCATACTTAGATTCCCGGATTTGTCAAACCAACAGGTACTGTTAGGCCCCAAAGTTTTTACTCCGGTTTAATTCAACCTACTAGAGTTAGAAATCATAGATATTTCACTTTAAGAAGCCTAAGTTGAGTGTTTTTAACACCCTGAGTCTGCCCAAGTTACAAAATAAGATTTTTATATGACTATTTATAGCCTGAACCATATGTAAGGGTGCCAAAATAAATGGAAATGCAGCCTTCCACGTCACTATACATGTGTCAAAATATTTTGAATGATTCAAGGGTAAACTGGTCATTTTGTCTAGCCAAATGTTAGAAAATAGAAACCCTTATTTTCTTCTTCATTCTTTCCAGGACTGTCAATAATTTTTTTTACAAAGAAAAGAAACCTTAGAACTAGAGAAGAGGAGAGCTTGGAATGATTATGAAGCTAAAGCATGAAGTATTGTGTGAATATGAAACTTCTCCTCTCCTTTATCCCCTTTTTATCTCGAATAGTTTTTGATTCATCTTTCTCAAACCAAAATCTTGGATATACCTTTTAAGAGATTAGTGATATTATTGGTTAGTTGCAAAATCGTGAAAGGGGCTGATGTTATTGGTTATCAAGCAAGGAACAGTAAGTAATTCCTAAGGAACATCAATTTCATGTATAAATATTTTGATTTGAGAATGTTGAAATTAGGGTTCTTCATGAATCTCTGAGTTTTCAACACAAACCATGTTTTTTAATGAAAATATGGATTGGGTATTTTGATTTATTGCTTAATTTGAGTTAACAAGCCCTTGGTAATAAATTGCATGATTTGATTATAATTCAATTTTGTGAACCCTAAAATGTCTGTTTTTAGTTTTAATGATATCTTTAAATTCAGCCGTTGGAATTCGATGAAATTTTAGTATGTTTTGTTTAGTTTATTCATAGTAGTACAGTAAAAATTTCATGATGATAAGGTCATGATTACTGCTGCTAAGGTTGCATAATCTATGACTACGTTCTGCAGAATTTATATGCTGAACAGCCTATCCCCAACGGGTGCATCTCATTATCCATGTTTCGGATGAAGCTGAATTTTTAACATGTTGTTTATATATGTGTAAGCAACTTACTGTAAAAATTTCATGAAGTTCTGAATTCTGTGTGTTAGATGCTGAAAGCAGCCTTGTTGAAATGTGTATATCTTTTTAATGAACCGTTAGAATCAAGTGAATTTTGGATATGTTATTCTTGGACATGTCAGGAAATTTTAGTCAAATTTTCAGGGCAATCATCTTAGGGAAAGTGGTGCAAACTGTGATAATACAGAGTATCGTTTTTGCGGAGCTTGTACTTCTTTGTTGCAGTAATAAATGTGTGGTGAACATGAAGTCATCAATCAATCAAGGGATTACTGTATTCTGTTTCATGATTGAGATGATAATAAAAGTTTGTTTCATCATATATCATTATAGAAGGACAATAATCGCACATTTCAGCGGGAGTACTACTTTGATGTTTCCTTCCGTGTTGTACTTATACTTTTTGTCTCCACTGATAAAGGATAGCTTGTTAGTCCAGCAATCCCTCTTAACTTGGAGCAATTTAGATTCACCTGCAAGCTCAATGTAAACTATCTTTGTTGCTTATAGCTCCTTGTACTACTCTTGGATATATTTTGTTTCCTCGAATTTAATCTATGGATGCCTGTGTACTAACTACTTGTTTCTTATGGGTGTAAGCCAAAGTTAAACTTAATTTTCTTTTAATGATAAGGTCTTTATTTAGTCGGTTTTAGTGTGCCACTGATGGGAAAGTGCGGATACTTAGTAAAGTGAAGTAGGAGTAGCGATAAATAAAATTACCATGTTTACCAAGAAATGCTCATAAGCTTGCTGATTTTGTACTTAAATTAATATTCGAGTTTAGTTTTCTTGTGTGGACTTTGATATTCCTTTTAGTACTTGATGTAGATACTTGGAGCCCCTTTGGATTTTAATGTATGGACACAGAGACGAATAAACATATTCATTTCCCCTCCGTGTTCACGTACTTGTTATTGGATACGACTGGCGTTTTTAGCTATTATCAATTTTATTTCATACTTTGCTGCTATGGAATACTTTGTTAACTACTTGATTTTGGTGTGGACTTGTATATTATAAGTGTTGTAGTTCTTTGGGATATGGTATTTCCTTGGAGTACCACTAGAATGATGATTACACTTAGATAGGATTCTATGTGTCTCTGTGTTGTCTTATCGATTCCGAAGAATTTTATTGATATTGTTTTCCTGGTTTTGTTATGCACATGGTCTGTATTTTTGAGGTACCATTGGTTCTGCAATATAAGAATTATGAACAACTTAGGAATGACACATAGGGTGTCTTGGGTATCTTTATGGTATCGAGATAGTTCTTCTTTCTAGTTCACACGTGCACTGCAAGTATAATATGTTTACTTGATATATTGAAGAGATAATTGCTACCAATTGAGGGTGGTTCATATTTAGAAATCTAAATAAAAGAATGACGAACTACGGTCGTGCTTGATCCCTTCGAGCAACGGAGAGGGTACATAGGCAGCCGCTATATGGTTCATCACAAATCTGCACTGTTGTTCATATCATCTGAAAGTGGTGGTTGTTGTTCGACAGTTCATACCACATATTCGGAGATGATTGCAACATTGACATTGGCAATTAGCCATATATATTGTTAGAACCGGCAACTGGCCGTACAAATTATTGGAGTTGGCAACTGGCCATCTCCCGTTTTTAGCAATTGGCCATGTAGATTGTTAGAATTGGCAACTGGCCGTCTGTAGTTTTGGCAACTGGCCGTATGTTATTTTTGGCAATTGGACGTCTCTTAATTTTGGCAACTGGCCGTGTGTTATGTTTGGCAATTGGCTGTCTCTTAATTTTGGCAACTGGCCATATATATATATATATAATTGGCAACTGGCCATATATGTAATTAGAATTAGCAACTGGCCATCCCTTACCATTGGCAATTGGCTGATGGTATTTATTATATGAGAATTTTGTTTCCTCATAAAGATGAGAATTATTTGTGAGATTCTATGACCACTGAAGTATAAAAACAAGTGTGTTTGTTTACAAAGCAGTTTGGTGTAATCCAATTAAATTTTGTAGGGTAAATTTGAATTGGTTTGAAAATTTTGAAAGATCGGTTTTTTGAGTGGCGTATCAGCGAGTCGGAGCTTGCCAAGCGGGTCGAAACCCGGTTCGTTGAAAGTCCAGATTTTCTGATCCATCACAGGTACACAAACGGGTGCGCATATTATGGTTTCCGGACATGGATTACATATGTGCAAGAGTGCACAACATGACATATCCAATAATGGTTAAGTATTCTAAACTCTTATTTCAATCATTGATCTTAAAGGATGACAATAGCCGTTTTCACACACTATTAGCATCAAAGCAATTTTCAATTTATTGAAATAATCATTACGAAACATTCCAAGACAACACCAAATGATTGTATCACACAAACCATGTAAGATATTACTCGGTAATTTTCACATGATATAAGATGAACTTGGTCGAAGCGAAAGCTTGCCAACACATATTTCGAGAAATATATAAACGATTTAAACTCAGCTCGAAATCTCAAATGTGTATATAGAAAACTATATCGTAATACGACTTATATCTCAATATAAAAGATAGAGTAGAAATAGATTTTCCAAGTGATAGATGAGTTTAAGTCTCCACATACCTTTTGTCGATAAAGTTCCACAAGCTCCCCTTAGTAGTTCTTCGTCTTCAAATGATGAACGCCGTGAAAACTAAGCTCAACTACACAATCTATGTCCTAGTACAAGACATCAATAAATAGGCTAGAAATCAAGACTTATAGTTTTGATCACTAACATTGACAAACATGCTTGAGATAACAACGCATGCGAGTTCGACCGAGCAGTGCTCTAGCACAAGATAACTCCTACAATATTCCACAACCGCACTCCCCACAAAGATTTGGAAATTAAACACAAGTTCAATTAAGAACTTCCCCCCATAAAATGTCATTCCCGAAAGAACAACAAGAGCGACCTTACTGAAGGATTTATTTTGATACCTAACAAAAATAAAATACAACTAATAGATACAAATTTGGAGTTGAAACAACACTTCACTGTAACTTCAAGCTTTTATTTCCCAAAATATATAGGTCAATTCAGGGGAAAGAAAGAGCTAGAAGTCTAATGAACCAAAACAACACCAATAGACTGTTGTAAGTGTTGAAACATAGAAATATCTAGAGGTTTGGTGAGAATATCAGCCAATTATTGTTCTGAAGGCACAAATTCCGTGTTAATGATACTTTTTTCATAAATATCTCTAATAAAATGATACATGATGTCGATGTGCTTAGTTCTTGAGTGCTCAACAGGATTCTCAGTGATGTGAATCGCACTTGAGTTATCACAAAAGATCTTCATTATTTCAATGTCAATTCTGTAATCAACAAGCATTTGTTTCGTCCATAGAAGTTGAGTACAACACGAACCTGCAACAATATATTCTGCTTCACATGTGGAAGGGATTGTGAGTTTTGTTTCCTGCTATGCCAAGCCACAAGATTCAACCCTATATATTAGAAACCCCTAGATGTACTCTTTATGTCTTCCACACATCCTGCCCAATCAGCATCTGAATTGTCAGTAAGATCAGTGTTAGTATCAAAAGTATAAGATAGACCATACCCGATAGTTTGTTGAATGTATCGCATGATCCTTTTTGCAGCAACAAGATGAGATTCCTTTGGATTAGCCTGAAATCTATCACAGCAACCAACGCTAAAAGCAATATCAGGTCTAGTAGCTGTAAGATACAAAAGACTTCCAATGATAAATCGATAAAGTTTTTGATTTGCATTGACTCCGTTCTCATCTCGATGTAGTTTACCAGTGGTGGGCATAGGGTTCAGCTTTGGAGTTGACTTATCAAGACCGAACCTTGTAACAAGATCTTAGCATATTTTTCTTGAGATAAGTAAATTCCATACTTGTGTTGTTGAATTTGTAATCCTAAAAAGAATTTTAATTCATCAACATTGCTCATTTCAAATTCCCTTCCAAGAGAGACTTGAAAATCTTTTGCAAGTTTCTCGGATGTTGATCCATAAATCATATCATCTACATAAACTTAAGCAATAACCACACCTTTCCCACTCCATTTGGTAAACAATGCTTTATCAGCTCCACCTCTCGAAAAACCTTTCGTAAGAAGAGAAGTAGTTAGTTTTTCGAACCAGGCACGAGGTGCTTGTTTTAATCCATATAATGCCTTTTTGAGCTTAGAAACATGATCTAGTAATTCTGGACTTTCAAATCATTTAGGTCGAGCAACATAGATCCCTTACTTTAAACATCCGTTTAAGAATACGGATTTGAAAAAGTGGGGGTACAACAACCACACCTAATATCTCGATTAACAATCTGTATGGACTAACTCCAATATACTTTCAAGAGAATCAACTAGACTCAATCTTAAAAAAGTATATCAAAGAGTTATATCTCTCTTTCTCGATTCA
This sequence comes from Papaver somniferum, assembly GCF_003573695.1. Lineage (NCBI taxonomy): Eukaryota > Viridiplantae > Streptophyta > Magnoliopsida > Ranunculales > Papaveraceae > Papaver > Papaver somniferum. The sequence goes on from NC_039359.1 coordinate 203,447,492, forward strand.
GTACTTACTCAAGCAAATAGAAATTTGCGAGTCCAATTGAATACAAGAGAAATCACTTGAACGGTACCAAAGACCAATGTTCAAGTATGAATCAATTTCAATCAACAACCAAAGGTTGGATTTCCCAATTGATTGATTCAACGCACAACCTGTGATATTTCAATATATAATAAAATATAATGTGGAAAAGAAATAACACAGACACCAGAAGTTTTGTTAACGAGGAAACCGCAAATGCAAAAAAACCTTGGGACCTAGTCCAGATTGAACACACATTGTATTAAGCCGCTACAGACACTAGCCTACTACAAACTAACTTTGGTCCGGACTGTAGTTGAACCCTAATCAATCTCACACTTATCCAAGGTACAGTTACGCTCCTTACGTCTCTGATCCCAGCATGATACTACGCACTTGATTCCCTTAGCTGATCTCACCCACAACTAAGAGTTGCTACGACCCAAAGTCGAAGACTTTAATAGACAAATCTATATTACACAAAAAAGTCTACAGTAATAGATAAATCTGACTCCCACAAAAATACCTACAAGTTTTTGTTCCGTCTTTTGATAAATCAAGGTGAACATGAACCAATTGATAACCCAAACTTATATTCCCGAAGAACAGCCTAGTATTATCAATCACCTCGCAATAATCTTAGTCTACGCGACGAAAGAAGATATTGGGGATCACAAACGATGAGACGAATATGTTTGTGAATACTTTTATATCTTGCCTATTGGAGATATTAATCTCAATCCAATCGTTACGACTGTACTTAACATGATAGAATATGCAAGATCAGATCACACAACTATGAGAAAGTAGTATCGGCCTGGCTTCACAATCCCAATGAAGTCTTTAAGTCATTAACCTGGTTTACAAGAAGAAACCTAAGGTTAAAGGATAATCGACTCTAGCTAATACAACTAGTATCACACAGGAGGTGTGGGGATTAGGTTTCCCAGTTGCTAGAGTTCTCCCTTATATAGTCTTTCAAGTCAGGGTTTGCAATCAATGTTATCCTAGTAATAAAGCATTCAATATTCACCGTTAGATGAAAACCTGATTAGATTCAAGCCAATATCTTTCAACCGTTAGATCGAAAACTTAGCTTGTTACACACAAATGAAATGCACATTTTTAGGTTTGTGTAACCGTACCCAAACATGTACATTTGTTGGTTTAACAGTAGTTAACCAAATGGTTAGCCATATGAGCACTTTCATATCAACCATATTTTTCTTCACCATAACTAGTTCAAATGACTCAAATGAACTAGTTAGAGAGTTGTTCAATTGTATAAATCTTATATAACTATACAAGACACAATCGAAGCAAAAACGATTTGATTCACTCGAATCGACTCATGAACTTTATAGCCACGGTTTGCAATTTGCATTCCTTAGTTTATATAAATATAAGTTCACAAATAATCGTCTTTGGATATAACCAACTCAAGTTCGCAGACTTAGTTCCCGGACTTAAGTTCCCGGAAGGAGTTCACAAACTCCAGCAGATATTCTCGGGATGAGAAACTCCGCCAGTTCGCGGATTGAGTTCACAGCTCTTGTTCCGGTTTTCCTGATCAACAAAGTACGCATACTTTGGTTCAAGGAATAAGGACTTATACATATATGTGTTGCCACACAATGCTTTTATCCAACATTGGTTATATAATCTAAACTCTCATTTCAATCATTGAAACATTCTTAGAGGACGTTATATAGTTACTATTCACAAACCATTTTTCGTCAAATCCATTTTCAAAATGATTGAAACATAACATGACTTTCATCACTAGGTAAAGATGAACTTGGCCAAAGAGAAAGCTTACTAACACATATTTTGAGAAATAGATAAGCGAGATAAACTCGGCTCGAAATAGCAAATGTGCATAATCAAAGTCTATATAGCAAAACGACTTTTGTCTCAAGATAGGAAATAGAGTAGATAGATTTTTGAGTGATAGATAAGTTCAAGTCTCCATATACCTTTTAGTCGATGAAGTTCCACCAGTTACTTGAGTAGTTCTTCGTCTTGTATGATGATCGTCATGGAGTTCTTAAGCTCAAGTACACTTTTTATCCTAGTCCGAGACTTAGCTATACTATACTAGAAATCAAGACTTATAGTTTTGATCACTAACATTGACAAACATGCTTGAGATGGCAACACATGCGAGTTCGACCGAGCAGTGCTCTAACAGGATTTTACGTCCATTTGAAATAGATTAATCTTGAGAAAACAAGCATGAGATAATAACAATCAAATGAACTAAAGGCTATCCACAAGAGAAAAGGTTTCGACAAATTCGATACCTTCAATCTGTGAATATCCCTGAGCGACAAGTCTGGCTTTGTTTCTGACAATGGTGCCAAATTCATCAGACTTGTTCTTGAATATCCATTTGTTACCAACAATATTTATATTGGAGGGACAAGGTACGAGCTCCCATATATCATGTCTTTGAAATTGATTTAACTCTTCATGCATTGCATTCACCCAGAAGGGACCACTAAGAGATTCATCAATATTCTTTGGTTCTACTTGTGATAGATAACATCCAAAATTGCAAATATTTTGAAGTTGTCCTCTCGTTTTAGCTGTAGAATCTTTACCTCCAATAATACTGTTAGTATCATGATTCCTTTGAACCCATAGGTGCCGTGGAGGAGCATGTTCTTGTTCAACAGGAATAGCCTGACCAGGGCTTTTCTCCTCGTCACTAGAAATGCGAGGATCAACAACTGTTGGAACAACTTCTATTGATTCTGGGATTTCTTTGACTTTCTCAATTGTCTTCGTTGGAGGCAATTCAGCTGGAGGGTCATCATGACAAAAATTCCTCAGATCATCAATGATAACATTTGCTGATTCCATCATAACTTGGGTTCTGAGATTAAATACTCGAAAACCACGATTGTCAGATGCGTAGCCGATAAAGATACCTTCATCGCTTTTCGAATCAAATTTCCCTTTCTGTTCTCGATCTTTTAGAATGTAGCACTTACTTCCAAACACTCTGAGATAATGTAAGTTGGGCTTCTCACTGTACCACAACTCGTAAGGAGTATTTAGGGATTTTGACCGCAGATAGACACGGTTGATCAAGTAGCATGATGTAAAAACAGCTTCTCCCCAAAACTTTAACGGTAAGTTTTTATTATGGAGCATTAACCTTGCCATTTCATGTTGAATAATGAACGTAATTCCAACACGTCAGTTTATCACAAAATTCAAACACCTTAGTGTCCTTGAATTCAGTTCCACGATCACTTCTAATTTTCTTTAGTTTGCGACCCTGTTCGTTCTGGATTCTATTAGCAATAATCTTGAATTCACCAAGGGTTTCATTCTAATGAGATAAAAATGATACCCAAGTGAATCTGGTGTAATCACCTACCATAACTAAATCATACTTTCTCCCAGCAACAATAGGTTGTTGAATAGAACCGAAGAGATCCATATGAATTAAATCATATAGAGCTTTAGTGAGAATGTGTCGATATGATTTATGTGAAACTTTTGTTTGTTTACCTTTCTGACAGGAACCACAGACACCCTCAATCTTAGCACTGATTTTGGGAACACCTCTAACAAGTTATTTGTTGATGATCTTAATTAGGAGGCGGTAATTGATGTGACCAAAACGTTCATGCCAAATACGTGTAGATTCCACCTTAGTCAAATTGCAACAATTATTAAACTGAGTATCTAAGAGATAACATTTATTTTTACCACGAGTTCCCTGAAAAATTACTTTTCCAGTCTTGTCTACAATGTCACATCCATTCGCATTGAAGACAACTTTATGGCCTTTATCACAAATTTGACTAACAGAAAGGATATTAGCAGTCATACCTTTAACTTATACGACATCATGAATTTCAGGAACGCCAGGTTTTTGATCGTTCCGTTCTTTCTTATGTAGCAACAACTCCCATCTCCGAATGTTACTGGACCTCCTTCAAAATCGTTTGAATTCACAAACCACGAAAGATCTCCAGTCATATATCGGCTACATCCACTATCAAGGAACCATTGAAAGAGTGATGTTGATTTTAGAGCAAAAGCTCTCATACTAATACCACTATCCCGTTTGTGATTTCTTGTTAGATTTGTACACATTTTTAGAGCAGTAAACAGTTGTTCAACTTTCTTGTGAAGATCACTAGCAACCTTTAAACTTTTCTTGAAAGGTGTACATGTATGTTGAAAATGATCACGAGAACCACAAAACATACATGCACCAACATCTTTAAACTCATCTGAGAAATTCTGAGTCACATCAGGTTTCATAAAGCCTATGCCTCGCTTATCTCCTGACTTACGATGATCCTTCAGGGAGGAATTAAAGGAGTTTCTCAAATCCATTCAAGATACTTTTACAGACTTCAAATCCTTATCTTTTGCAATTTCTGCAACAAGATCAGAATTGATCCGGGTTCATCGAAATTCTTTTGGAGAAAAACTACCTCTTCGGAACGTTCTCGAAGATTATAGTTTTTGATATGAATTTCGCAACGAAGACCATCAATTGTCCTTGTCAATTATTGTTTCTCTCGACAAAGATTTTTGATGATTTTTTCTAGATCAAAACACCCAACCTCATTGATGGTTTTTAGAACACACTCGGAGTAGACCTAATCCTGGTGAAGCGTTTATAGATATTTTAATGTCCATAGAGTCAGATTGCTACAAACACAGCCTTATGAGCTCTTAACGTATTTACCTGCTCTGATACCAATTGAAAAAACGGGGGTCTAACAACCACACCCAATATTTCGTTCGGCAATCTGTATGTACTAACTCCAATATAATTCCAAGAGAATCAACTAGATAGTCACACTCAATCAAGGAAAGATATCCAAGAGTTATATCTCTTTCTCAAATCAATTAACAAATCAACAGGATGGAATCCGTGAACTGATTGGTATGAGAATAAATTGAACGATACCAAATACTACTGTTCAAGTGTCAATCAACAACCAAAGGTTGGATTTACCAATTGATTGAACTACACGCAACCTGTGATATTTCAATTATATAAACAAATATAATGCTAAAAGGAAATAACACAGATACCAGAAAATTTGTTAACGAGGAAACCGCAAATGCAGGAAAAACCCCGGGACCTAGTCCATATTTGAACACCACACTGTATTAAGCCGCTACAGACACTAGCCTACTACAAGTTAACTTCGGACTGGAATGTAGTTGATCCCTAACCAAGTCTTACACCGATTAAGGTAGAATCCCTTTTCATACGTGTTTGAATCCCAGTAGGACTCTACGCACTTGATTCCCTTAGCTGATTTCACCCACAACTAAGAGTTGATACGATCCAAAGTTGAAGACTTTATAAACAAATCTGTCTCACACAGATAAGTCTATTATGATAGATAAATTTATCTCCAGTTTTGCTCCGTTTTTTGGTAAATCAAGGTGAACATGAACTAATTGATAATACGGTCTTATATTCCCGAAGAATAGCCTATAAATATCAATCAACTCACAATAACTTAACTATGTGGTAGTAGAAGAAGTTATTGTGGAATCACAAAGAACGAAACAAAGAGCTTTGTGATTACTTTTTATATCTTACCTATTAGAGATAAATATCGAGCAAATATTAGAGAAGATAGTACTCAATACGATAGAACAAGTAAGATCAGAAACACGCGACTACAGAGAAAATAGTTGGGTCTGGCTTCAAAATCCCAATGAAGTCTTTAAGTCGTTAACTTATAATGGTTTTCGGAAAAACCTAGGTTAAAGGAGAATCGAATCTAGTCGCAACTAGTGTCACACATAAGTGTGGGGATTAGGTTTTCCAGTTGCTAGATTTCTCCCTTATATAGTCTTCAAATCAGGGTTCGCTAGCTTAGAAACTGAACAATCAATATTCACCGTTAGATGAAAACCTGATTTAAGATTCAAGCTAAGTTTGCTTAAAACCAAACCAATATCTCTTCACCGTTAGATGGTCTTACCTTGTTACACACAAATGAAATATACCTTTATTTGGATATAGGTAACCTTACCTAAACATGTATATTAAGTTGGCTCAATAACAATTAATCGAAGTTAGCCATATGAACACTTTTGTATTAACCACATTCATCTAACACTTCTAGATCAAATGATAATTAAATGATTCTAATTGTATTACTCATCGAGTTGTTCAATTGTTTATATTCTCATTGTTGAAGTATATAAGACACAATTGAAGCAAAATCGGATTTGATTCATGATTGTACAAAGTACTTATTCAAGAATCAATTCATGAACATTAAGCCACGGTTTGTAAAGATTGCATTCCTTAACTTATTAATGTATTTTGTTCATGAGTATGAAATCATACTAAACCGATTTTAGAACTTTAACCACTTAGTTTGTAAACGGGTACTCAAACTTAAGTTCCGGACTTTGATCTTGTCCGACAGTTCGCAAACCGGTATGCATACTGTCGTCCCGGACCTAACTCAAGTAGAACCGTTCGCATACTAGTATGCATACTTAGTACTCGGATTTCATCAGTTAAAAACGTTCGCATACTGGTGTGCAAACTTGGTTTCCAGACCTGAATCATACTACAACAGTTTGCATACTGGTATGCATACTATGTTATATCCAGACAGAGGTTAATTGTTCTAAACTCCCATTTCAATCATTGAATCATCCTTCGAAAACGACAATAGCTGTCTCACACAAACTATTAACTTATAAGCAATTTTCAAGTGATCGAATGATCAATACGAAACATTCCTAGTCGATATCAAATGACTATCTCACATAAATCATGTAAGATGTTTCAAGGCAATTTTCACATGATCATCTTTTGACTCATTATTTAGTTTCCAATAAATAAATTGTTTCCAACTAAACTCGTCAAGAATAATGATGAACGTAGCTAAAGCAAAAAGCTTCCAACACGTATTTCGAGGAATATATTACCGAGTTAAGCTCGGCTCGAAATATCAAATGCGTATAATGTAAAAGTCTATATAACTATTAAAAATGCGGAGGTCTAACAACCACACCCAACAATTCGTTTGGAAATCTGAGTGGACTTACTCCAATACACTTTCTAGAGAATCAACTTAATAGTCAGACTCAATCTAGAATAAAGTATATCAAAGAGTTTAATATCTCTAATTCTTAATTCAATCCGCAATCAGCAAATAGAAATTTGCGAGCCTGATTGAATATAAGAAGAGTAACTTGAACGGTACCAAAGACCAATGTTCAAGTGTCGATTAATGTAAATCAACAACCCAAGGTTGGATATTCTAATTGATTGATCTTATCGCACAACCTATGATATTTTAATTATACAACAAAATATAATGCGGAATAGAGATAACACAGACACCAGAATTTTGTTAACGAGGAAACCGCAAATGCAGAAAACCCCGGGACCTAGTCCAGATTGAACACCACACTGTATTAAGCCGCTACAGACACTAGCGTACTACCAATTAACTTCGGACTGGACTGTAGTTGAACCCTAATCAATCTCACACTGATTCAAGGTACGGTTTCGCTCCTTACATCTCTGATCCCAGCAGGATACTACGCACTTGATTCCCTTAGTTGATCTCACCCACGACTAAGAGTTGTTACGACCCAAAGTCGAAGACTTGATAGACAAATCTGTCTCACACAGAAAAGTCTATAGGATTGAATAAATCTGTCTTCCACAGAAATACCAAAGAGTTTTTGTTCCGTCTTTTGATAAATCAAGGTGGACAGGAACCAATTGATAACCCGAACTTATATTCCCGAAGAACAACCTAGAATTATCAATCACCTCATGATAGACGCATTTATGTGTCTATTATCATCTCTTTTGTGTATTTTGTTAGTACCCATTTTTGCTTATTGTGGTGTTTTTATGTTTGTTTAGGTGTTTTTGGAGAAATACCCCTTGTGTAGAAAGAGTTGCTCAATAAGTGATGTTTTACACCCCGGAGAAATGCACTGGAGGCACCCCATAAATGTACCGGAAACGTCCCAGAAATGTCCCACAGGAACCCAGAAAAATTACTATTTCCACCCCAATTGATATTCGCACCCCAACACTCTGGATAAGGGGCACCTTCTTCACGATTTGAAAAAATAAAATTGGCGGGAAAATTGGTTCATCAACTGGCAGAATTTCAATCGACAAAATGAAGGTGTTGTGATGCGATTCAATGGCTCAAACTTGGTAGGAAGATGTGATATAGCTTAAGGGACACAATATGGGTGTCAGAATCGATCAATTTAGGCTGGAATTCTCGGTTCGATTCACCAAACTCAAAACAGAGCAACACACACTGAACACGAGCTCAAGTGTGTTTCTGCTGTGCACGGAGTGATGTGGAGGTGCGGGAAAGCTTCTGAGGCATGAAGAAACTAATTTGGAGCGTTTTGGGAGCGAGTTAACGTGTGGAAATTCTATAAATGGTAAGTATTCTCATTTTTGGATAACAAAGAATAATCGAATTAAAGAGAAAATATACGCAATCAATGGTCGAATTTCTTGCTCCAAAACACTATAAATACAAGTATCGGTCATTGGGAAGAGGGGTTGAAGAGTTTGGGGTCTAGCCGGAGCCGAGAGGAGCGAGAAAAAAAGTTGCAGAGCTTGTCTCTGCTGCTGCCATTAAAGGAGAACACGAAGAACAAAGCACCAACAGAGACAGTCGTTCATGCTACAAAGGAAACGACAGGCACCTGTGGGTCGTAGTGTTCCGTATACTACATCACTTTTCAAGTATCGTTCTTTGTAACGGTGTTTGCAACAATTAAAAACGTTGCAAACACCCGATTTTCATTATTTTCTCCTTTTCATCATTTGTACACCTCCTTTGAGCAATAAAATCAATTTTTGAGCGTGTTTCCAATATGCGGAGCTAGAACCCATCACTGGGACAACGGAGGAAGCAACTTTTCACGATTGTGGTAAATGAATTAATTCTTTATATGACTTTTTGCATATATTTACTTGTTTAATGATTTCTATTAATTATTTGTTATTTTGTCTGATGTCGCATGCTTGGTTTAATTTACTTTTGATGCGTCATGCTTACGACTTACGGATAATGTTTTATGAAATCTAGTTTTGGCAAAGAATTAGAGTCACAACTTCTTTTGTTTGAGCTATATTGTCTAGAGTTAATGACTAAACCACAAGAATATGTAAAAGTGTGAAATCCTGCGTCCTAGTGTCTCTTCACCCTGTTAATAAATTTTTGATAAAATCATTTATTTATTATTTTAGAAAACTTTAATCTTTACAAGTCCGAGCAACGAACTTTTACTACCACTTTCAAAACTACAACACCTCACAATAAACTTAATCGACTAGCGAAACAAGTTATTGTGGAATTACAAACGATGAGACGAAGTTTGTTTGTGATTACTTTTCTATCTTGCCTATCAGAGACATAAAATCTCGAGCCAATTATTTCAAATGCACTCAACACGACAGAAACAGCAAGATCAGATCACGCAACTACAAAGATAATAGTTGGGTCTGGCTTCACAATCCCAGCGAAGTCTTCAAGTCGTTAACCTACAGGGTCTCGAGAATAAACCTACGGTTAAAGGATAATCGACACTAGTTATGAAACTAGTAATACACATGAGGTGTGGAGATTAGTTTTACTAGTTGCTAGAGTTCTCCTTTATATAGTTTTCAAATCAGGGTTTGCAATCCAAGTTACCTTGGTAACTAAGCATTCAATATTTACCATTAGATGAAAAACCTGATTAAACCAAGCTAATATCTTTCAACCGTTATATCGAACTTAGCTTGTTACACACAAATGAAATGTACCTTCATTTAGGTTTATGTAACCGTACCTAAACGTACACCAGGTTGTTTCACAAATAGTTAACTGAGGTTAGCCATATGATCGCTCTCATATCAACCTTATTCATCTTAACCATAACTAGTTTAAATGACTCAAATGAAACTAGTTAAAGAATTGTTCAATTGTATAAAAAACACAATCGAAACCAAATTGGTTTGATTCACTTGAATCAATCATGAATATTGTAGCCACGGTTTGCAAAGATTGCATTCCTTGTGATTTAAATGTTTAAGTCCATGAACTGATCGATTTGAAAAAGTAACCAGCTTAAGTATGCGTACGGGTATGCGTACTTAAGCAGCCGGATTTTGAGTTTGTTAAGTTTCCAAACTCAGCAGAAATTTTTGGTTCGAAAACTTCCGCCAGTATGCTTACGGGTACGCATACTTAAGGTGACTAGTTTAAAAGGTTGTAATTCCAAAACTCAGCAAGTATTTTCGGTTAGAAAACTTCTGCCAGTATGCGTACTGGTACGCATACTTAAGGTGACTAGTTTAGGAGTTTGTAATTCCCAAACTCGGCAGATATTTTCGGTTCGAAAACTTCCGTCAGTATGCGTACGGGTACGCATACTTATCTTGTCTCCTTCACCAATTTCGTATACACACATATGCGTACTCTTGATTCACGGTTTATGGATTTATACACTAATGTGCGAACACACTATATATGCTTATATCCAAAGATGGTTACATCATCAACTCTTTATTTCAATCATTGAAACATTCTTCTATAATGACAATAGCCGTTTTCACACACTATTAGCATCAAAGCAATTTTCAAGATATTGAAATAATAATTATCGAAACATTCCAAGCCTACATAAAATGATTGTAACACACAAACCATGTAAGATGTTACTCGGAAATTTTCTCATGATATAAGATGAACTTGGTCGAAGCGAAAGCTTACCAACACATATTTCGAGAAATATGTAAGCGAGATATACTCAGCTCGAAATCTCAAATGTGTATAAAGAAAACTATATCTTAACATGACTTATGTCTCAATATAGGATATTAAAGAAACAGACTTTCCAAGTGATAGATGAGTTCAAGTCTCCACATACCTTTTGTCGAAGAAGTTCCACAAGATCCCCTTAGTAGTTCTTCGTCTTCAAATGATGAACGCTGAGAGATCTAATCTCAACTACACTATCTATATCCTAGTCTAAGACATCTATAAATAGGCTATAAATCAAGACTTATAGTTTTGATCACTAACACTGAAAAACATGCTTGAGATAGCAACGCATGCGAGTTTGACCGACCAATGCTCTAACAATCTCCCCCTTTGTTACTTTTAGTGACAAAACTATCAATACATATGGATTACAAAATAGATAAAAATTGTAGCTTCCCATCCACATGCTTGATCTCCTTGGCATCTTCAACGCGACTCGAAATCTGCATCACTTCCAAGTACTCCATGATCCTAAAGGTTGTAAGTTCAGTATCATAGTTGTTGAAGATCCGTAGCTATAACAATGAGGAAACAAAATGCTCTCAATCATTGTTATACAGTGTCATAGTATTATTACACAACATCAAAGTCCAATTATATCACAACTTTGACAACAATACTATGGTGATATTCATCACTCCCCCTTAGTCAACACTTTATCTCAACATGAAAACCACTCCCTTTTACATAATGATCCGTATACATATGTATTTGTAGTATCATACTACACATTAATTCTCCCCCTTTTTGTCAATATATATTGGCAAAGGTACGAAAACTAGTGGGATCCCCATGAAATTTCCATGGAGATACTTCATGACTAAAATATAATACCATACCCACTTATTTAGATGCAATCATAAAGCCGAAGCTAAATGCATTTATCAAGGAGTTAATAAAGATATAAGATAACCCCTGATATTCCATAGCCGCACTCCCCAAAAAGATTTGGCAATTAAGCACAAGTTCAATATGAACTCTCCCCCATAAAATGTCATCCCCGAAGGAACAACAAAGGAGACCTTACTTTCACAAGAAAATAAGGATTTATTACAAACACTAGGATACTTGACAGAAACAAATCTACTAGAAACAAATGCAAACAAGACTTAACACTATTCTGGAGTTCTAAACTCAATTGCCCAAAAGATCGAGAAAAAAGCAGGGGCAAGAGTTATGAGGATCTAATGAACTAGAACAACACCAATAGACTACCGCAAGTGCTGAAACATAGCAGTGTCTAATGGTTTGGCGAGAATATCATCCAATTGTTATTCGGAAGGCACAAATTCCATAGTGATAATACCATCTTCATAAAGATCTCGAATAAAATGGTACCTTATGTCTATGTGCTTAGTTCTTGAGTGCTCAACATGATTCTTAGTGATGCGAATCACACTTGCGTTATCACAAAAGATCTTCATTATTCCAGAATCAATTCCATAATCAGCAAGCATTTGTTTCATCCATGGAAGTTGAGTACAACATGAACCAGCAACAATGTATTCTTCTTCACATGTTTAAAGGGATTGTGAATTTTGTTTATTGCATGCCAAGCCACAAGATTCATCCCTATATAGTACAATCCCCCTGATGTACTCTTTATGTCTTCCACACATCCTGCCCAATCGGCATCTGAATAGGCAGTAAGATCAGTGTTAGTATCAAATGTGTAAGAAAGACCATACCCGGCAGTGTGACTGATGTAACGTATGATCCTCTTTGTGGCGGCAAGATGAGATTCCTTTGGATTTGCTTGAAACTTACAACTAACACTAAAAGCAATATCAGGTATCGTAGCAGTGAGATACAAAAGACTTCCAATAATAGATCGATAAAGTTTTTGATCCATATTTACACCTTTCTCATCTCTATGTAGTTTACATGTGGTAGACATAGGAGTGAGTTTTGGATTTGACTTATCAAGACCAAATCTTGAAACAAGATTTTTTGCATATTTTTCTTGAGATAAGTAAATTCCATCCTTGGGTTGTTGAATTTGTAAACCCAAATAGAATTATAATTCACCAATATTGCTCATCTCAAACTCCTTACCAAGATAAAGTTGAAAATCTTTTGCAAGTTTCTCCGATGTTGATCCATAGATGATATCATCTACATACACTTGAGCAATAACAACATCTTTTCCACTTCGTTCGGTAAAAAAAGTTTTATCAGATCCACCTCTTGAAAAACCTTTCCTCAAAAGAGAAGTAGTTAGTTTTTCAAACCAGGCACGAGGTGCTTGTTTTAGTATAATGTCTTATTGAGTTTAAGAACATGATCAGGGAATTCAGGGTTTTCAAAACTTTTAGGCTGAGCGACATAGACTTCTTCCTTTAAGTTTCCACATAGGAAGGCGAATTTAATATCCATATGAAACAGCTTAACCTTAAGGAAACAAGCATGATCTAATAACAAACGAATGGACTCAAGGCGTGCCATAGGAGCAAAGGTTTCGTCAAAGTCGATTCCTTCAATCTGTGAATAACCCTGAGAGACAAGTCTAGCTTTGTTTCTTACAATGGTGCCAAATTCATCAGACTTGTTCTTAACTATCCATTTGGTACCAACAATATTTGTATTGGGAGGACAAGGTACGAGTTTCCATACGTCTTGTCTTTGAAATTGATTTAACTCTTCATGCATTGAGTTTACCCAAAAGGGATCACTAAAAGATTCATCATAGTTCCTAGGTTCCACTTGCAATAGATAACAACAAAAATTGCAAATATTTTGAAGTTGACCTCTCGTCTTAGAAGTAGAGTCCTTACCACCAATAATATTGTTAGTATCATGATTCCTTTGAACCCAAAGGTGTCATGTGGAGACACGCTCTTGTTCAAGAGGAACCGCCTGACTAGAGCTTTTCTCCTCATCACTAGAGACATCAGGATCAGCAACCGTTGGAATAACTTCTTTTGATTCTGACGTTTCTTTGACATTCTCAATCGGTTGGAGGCAATTCAGTAGGAGAGTCATCATGATGAAAGTTACTTAGATCATCAATGATAACATTAGATGATTCCATCATGACTTGGGTTCTGAGATTAAATACTCGGAAACCACGACTGTCGGATGCATAGCCGAGAAAAATACCCTCATCGCTTTTTGAATCAAACTTCCTTTTATGTTCTCGATCCTTTAGAATGTAGCACTTACTGCCAAACACTTTGAGATAGTGTAAGTTTGGTTTCCTACCGTACCACAACTCATAGGGAGTGTTTAAGGTCTTTGACCGTAAGTAAACACGATTGATCAAATAGGAAGCCGTAAAAACAGCCTCACCCCAAAACCTTAATGGTAGGTTTTTGTTATGGAGCATTACCCTGGACATTTCCTGAATATTTCTGTTCTTCCTTTCTGCAAATCCATTTGCTTGTGGAGTGATAGGTGGTGAGTATTGTTGAATATTCCCAGAGAGTCACAATATTCAAATACCTTGGTGTCTTTGAATTTTGTGCCACGATCATTTATAATTTTCTTTAGTTTGCGACCTTGCTCATTCTGGATTCTATTAACAATAATCTTGAACTTACTGAGAGTTCAATTCTTGTGAGCCAAAAATGCCACCCAGGTGAATCTAGTATAATCATCTACCATAACCAAAGCATACTTCTTCCCAGCCACTGTAGATTGTTGATTTGGGACAAAAAGATCCATATGAATTAAATCAAGTGGAGCTTTGGTGAGAATATTTCGGGATGATTTGTGTGGAACTTTCGTTTGTTTACCCTTTTGACAGGCACCACATACACCCTCAACCTTAGCATTGATTTTGGGAACGCCTCTAACAAGTTCTTTGATAATGATCTTAGTTAGAAGACGATAATTGATGTAACCAAATCGTTCATGCCAAAGGTGCGTAGATTCAACCTTAGTCAAATTGCAACAATTACTGAACTGACTATCTAGAAGATAGCAATTATTTTTGCCACGTGATCCTTGAAAAATCACTTTTTTAGATTTGTAGACAATGTCACATCCTTTATCATTGAAGACAACCTTATGGCCCTTGTCACAAATTTGACTTATAGAAAGAAGATTAGCAGTCACACCTTTAACGTATACGACATCATGAATTTCAGGAACGCCAGGTAATTTGATTGTCCCTTTCTTGCTTATGTAACATAAACTTTCATCTCCAAAAGTTACGGGTCCACCATCAAAATTGTTTGAGTTGATGAACCATGAGAGATCTCCAGTCATGTGCCTGATACATCCACTATCAAGGAACCATTGGAAGGGTGATGTTGACTTTAGAGCAAAAGCTCACATACTAGCACTACTAACCATCTTAGGATTTCTTGTTAGTATTGAATGTCTTTTAAGAGATGACACAAGTTGAATAGCCTTTTTATGAAAACTACTAGCAACTTTTAGTCTTATCTTGAAGGACAAACACACATGTTGAAAGTGATTGTGAGAACCACAAAACAAACATGTACCAACATCATCAACCTTGTTCGAAGAGTTCTGAGCACTGTCAGATTTCACAAAGCCTAGGCCTTGCTTATCACCTGACATATGACAATTTTTCAAGGAAAAATTAGAATTGTTATTTAAAACCTTTGAAAAAAACTTTACGGACTTCAAATCCTTAAGCTTTGCAATTTCTGCAGCAAGATCAGAATTGATCTGGATTTGTTTATCTAACTTTTTCTGGAGCTCAACAACATCTTCGGAGCAGTCTTGAGAATTAGGTTTTTTTGATATAACCTTCGCAATGAGATTCATCAATTTTCTTTATCCATCGAAATTTTTCGAGACACAAGAACTTGATGAGTTTTTTTAAATCAGGATTTTCAACCTTTTCGATGGTTTCTAGAACACACTCGATGTTGAGTTTATCCATTTCTGGTGAAGCGTTTTCAGAGACAATATCATCCATATCAGATCGCCACAAACACAGACTTATGAGGTCTTTAGTGTATTTGCCTGCTCTGATACCAATTGAAAATGCGGGGGTCTAACAACCACACCCAACAATTCGTTTGACAATCTGAGAGGACTTACTCCAATACACTTTCTAGAGAATCAACTAGACAGTCAGAATCAATTTAGAATAAAGTATATCAAAGAGTTTAATATCTCTAATTCTTAATTCAATTCGCAATCAGCAAACAGAAATCTGCGAGCCTAATTGAACATAAGAAGAGTAACTTGAACGGTACCAAAGACCAATGTTCAAGTGTCCATCAATGTAAATCAACAACCAAAGGTTGGATATTCTAATTGATTGACCTTAACGCACAACCTGTGATATTACAATTATATAGTAAAATATAATGCAGAAAGAAATAACACAAACACCGGAATTTTGTTAACGAATAAACTGCAAATGCAGAAAAACCCCGGGACCTAGTCCAGATTGAACACCATACTGTATTAAGCCGCGACAGACACTAGCCTACTACCAATTAACTTCGGCCTGGACTATAGTTGAACCCTAATCAATCTCACACTAATTCAAGGTAATCAATCTCACACTGATTCAAGGTACAATTGCGCTCCTTACGTCTCTGATCCCAGCAGAATAGTACACACTTGATTCCCTTAGATGATCTCACCCGCAACTAAGAGTTGCTACGACCCAAATTCGAAGACTTGATAGACAAATCTGTCTCACACAGAAAAGTCTATAGGATTGAACAAATCTGTCTCCCACAAAAATACCCAAGAGTTTTTGTTCCGTCTTTTGATAAATCAAGGTGAACAGGAACCAATTGATAACCCAAACTTATATTTCCGAAGAACAACCTAGAATTATCAATCACCTCACAATAAACTTAATCGACTAGCGAAACAAGTTATTGTGGAATCACAAACGATGAGACAAGTTTGTTTTTGATTACTTTTTTATCTTGCCTATCGGGGATATAAAATCTCGAGCCAATTATTTCAATTTCACTCAACACGATAGAAACAACAAGATCAGATCACGCAACTACAAAGATAATAGTTGGGTCTGGCTTCACAATCCCAATGAAGTTTTCAAGTCATTAACCTACAGGGTCTCGAGAAGAAACCTAAGGTTAAAGGAGAATCGACTCTAGTTATTCAACTAGTAACACACAGGAGGTGTGGGGATTAGGTTTCCCAGTTGCTAGAGTTCTCCTTTATATAGTTTTCAAATCAGGGTTTGTAATCCAAGTTACCTTGGTAACAAAGCATTCAATATTCATGTAACCGTTAGATCGAACTTAGCTTACGGGTACACATACTTATCTTGTCTTGTCTAGTTCGCAGATATTTTCGGTGACTAGTTTAGGAGTTTGCAATTCCCAAACTCCGCAGATATTTTCGGTTCGAAAACTTCCGCTAGTATGCCTACGAGTACACATACTTATCTTGTCTCCTTCACCGATTTCGTATACACACATATGCATACTCTTGGTTCCCGGTTTATGGATTTATACACTAATGTGCGTACACACTATATATGCTTCTACCCAAAGATGGTTACATTATCAACTCTTTATTTCAATCATTGAAACATTCTTCTTTAATGACAATAGCCGTTTTCACACACTATTAGCATCAAAGCAATTTTCAAGATATTGAAATAATAATTATCTAAACATTCCAAGCCTACATCAAATGACAATATCACACAAACCATGTAAGATGTTACTTGGCAATTTTTTCATGATATAAGATGAACTTGGTCGAAGCGAAAGCTTACCAACACATATTTCGAGAAATATGTAAGCGAGATATACTCAGCTCGAAATCTGAAATGTGTATAAAGAAAACTATATCTTAACACGACTTATGTCTCAATATAGGATATAGTAGAAATAGACTTTCCAAGTGATAGATGAGTTCAAGTCTCCACATACCTTTTATCGAAGAAGTTCCACAAGCTCCCCTTAGTAGTTCTTCGTCTTCAAATGATGAACGCCGAGAGATCTAAGCTCCACTACACTATCTATATCCTAGTCCGAGACTTCTATAAATAGGATAAAATCACGACTTATAGTTTTGATCACTAACATTGACAAACATGCTTGAGATAACAATGCATGCGATTTCGACCAAGCAATGCTTTAACAGCTAT
The DNA here is from genome assembly GCF_003573695.1 of Papaver somniferum. Taxonomy (NCBI): domain Eukaryota; kingdom Viridiplantae; phylum Streptophyta; class Magnoliopsida; order Ranunculales; family Papaveraceae; genus Papaver; species Papaver somniferum. The sequence continues at coordinate 203,465,381 of NC_039359.1, forward strand.
ACGACTTAGTCTCAATAGGAGATATAATAGAATAATCTTCTGAGTGATAGATAAGTTTTAGTCTCCACATACCTTTTTTTGATGAAGTTCCTCCAAGCTCTCCTCAGTAAATCTTCGTCTTCAATTGATGAACGTCGTGAAGTCTAAAGATCAACTACACATTTTATCCTAGTCCGAGACATAGCTATAAGTAGACTAGAAATCTAGACTTATAGTTTTGATCACCTAAACTTGACAAACAAGCTTGAGATAGCAACGCTTGCGAGTTCGACCGAGCAGTGCTCTAATATGATTGACATATATCCATAATTGTAATATGGATATTTATGGTAAATATGTGTGATCGCGAAGGTAAGAATCACTTAGTAAATATTTTTGAATTTCCTTTAACATATTTAATATGGTACCGACGATTTTAATACAGATGAAGCGAGAAATTATTGCGTCCCTAATGGATAACATAAATCTGATTTTTCCGGCTTTGATAATCTCCAGAATTTTTGAAATATTTCCACTAGAAGTTAGAATATCGTGTAGCTTAATATGGCTGCAAAAGTAGTACTAAGCCGATCGGTCGGTCTGTATGAAATAATTCCTAAGCCGGTCGGTCCCAGAAGTGACTCATTACCAAGTGCTAACCGGGTTTTTATCAGTGGTCCTTGAAGTGACCTGTAACTGATATTGTGGCAATTTCCCTATAAAGAGTGTTTCCATTTGCACACTTGTAAATTAATATTTTGTCAGACCCTGAAGGTGACGAAGTTGGAGATTTGTTGATATTATATCGGTACCATATATGTATGTAGTTATATGTTCCTCCTTTACTTTAAAATTTTGTTTTAAATTACTTGTTTCTAATAATGGATTCTAGAAGCAATCCATGAAATGTTTTGACCCCAGAAGCGATCAAAAAATATAAATTATGGTTTCCCGCGGTGATACAAAATATTATGGATTCCAGTAGCAATCCATGAAATAGACTCCAGAAGTGGTTTACGTTAATATTTGGATTCAGGGATAACAATAAATTTATGGGTTTTAGGATAGCCCATAGTTACTAAAATGCTATTGATAATTTTTTTAATTATTTTCTCTCATCCATCTATACAAAAAATATAGATTCCAGAAATAATCCATCCGGTATTGATATAGGCAGTAGACACCAGTGGAAAATGAGATTTTTGAGTATGTCTGGGCCTTGAAAATACGTCTTTCGATGGGCTTTCTTAAATTAACAGGCCTCAGTGGAAGTCGTTTTAGATGGATTTATGTAACGTCTGCCAGGGTCAGAGTTTTCTATGGGAACAAATATCAAGAGAGTCAACACAACTATGCCTTGTTTCTCGAGCACCCTTATCTTCTGTCCATTTTCTCATTCCTCTGCTCTGCGCTCTTCTCATTTTATCGCCTGATGAACCATCAAAGAACAAACCCTAGACATCTACTGAACCATTAAAGAACAAAAATGGTTCTCTATCCGTGATTGTCTATAAACCCTTTCATCTACTACAACCCAGTAAACCAAATCAATCTCTTCTCCTAACAGATCCATTCTAGGTCGTCGTCTTCTTTTAAGGTGAATGATAAGCAAACCCCTAATTTATTCTTCAACTTTCTCATAATACTTGGTTTATGATTTCTCACAACCATCTATCTTCAATTTAACTTTTGAGGGTTTTGTTGTGAACAACTTATCTTCAATTGGTCGGGTGGTGATGTCAATTATCTTGATATTATTCGAGGTGATCCCGGTGGTTATGTCGTAACAGTTAAAATGATTAAAGGTATACACAGATGATTACTTCATCTGATTTCAATTTCTCCAATAAGGCTTTCTGTAAGGTTTAGATACATGGATCTGGGTTTTTTTAATTGATTTTAATTGTTTCTAGTAGTCATTCAATTTTGGTGTGGGTTTTTCATTTTTCGTCTCCTTTTCAGTTATTGGTTTTATTTGAATGGTTAGGTTAGGATTTTGGGTGAAATAACATGTTTGATGTGACAAAAATTATATCTAATTGCTTTCTTTTCCTGGATTTTTTTTTATTTATAATTTTGGGTTGGGTTGTAAATCATGAGTTTAACATCTTTAGAACATATGAAGGAATATGGAAGTTTGATGCTTGATCTAATAAGAATTCTGGATTTATAGGTTAAATCCAACTTTGGTTATGAGGTCAATTATCCTAATAGGGATCACTGAAGAATAGATAATGATCAACATTTGTATGTATGATGATATCTGATTCAAAAATGGGAAGAATTCTATCCCAGATTGACCTAAGATTCAACCCTGTGGAGCTTGTCTATTGAGAATATCTTCTATTGAAAAGCTTATATTTTTTCCTTCTAATCAGTTTCTCAAGTTGTACTGAGAATTTCATGGGGCACCTTATCTATGGGGAGTATTTAGAAAGAGAATTGTTCATGTTTAATGCCTCCTCCATGTTCATGTAAGCACCCGTGGTGACTCTAATGTTGGTATTTGTAGGTGCTTTCCTGGGAAGTGAAGAATGTTTACTAAGTGTTAAGATCTCAAGTGTTTGATCTTCTTTTCTATTGCCCTCGTTGTTTTTAAAGTTTTTGTTTGTGTGAACTTTCTAATACGTTTCCCTTTTGATCTGTTATAGGTAACAATTTCTGAGCTGAAATAGTGATGAACTGAAGTAGTGATGATTAATCAACTTGCTGTTGTAGAATATTCTGTTGTGATGGGTAATTAAGGGAGGATAAGGCTACTCGCATATATACTTTATGGCATTCTTGTTGTGTTTGTAGAAAATTTTCATTAACACTGGTCACTGTATACAAAAATTGCAGCTATTACATTCGCTTGCTATTTGAGGCGATTGTATTTGACCCTTACATTTGCAGTCACCTTGTTAAACTTACGTTCAATCTGACCGCGAATTTGAAATAAGTGAACTAAGTAGCCTTGATTATTCAGTTTAATTGTATTTCAGTTTTGCAAGTTTTCTTTCATTGTACAAGAACCAATGGCTACATGATACATTGTGCCCACCTTTTGTGCTGTTCAGGGGATGCTTTTCCTAGTTAAATTAGGACCTTTATATCAGTTCCTAATGTTTAGCGATTGAAAGAATTATTCATTTATTTGTACTTGCCATGTAATTTCTTACAAATTCACAACACTTTTGAGTTGAATTGCCAATCTGGGTGTTATATGGCTTATTATTTGGTATTTAATTGGGGTTTTTTTGATCCCACAGATTTGAATACCACATTCCAGAAAGTGATGAAAGAGCACTACAATACTTACTCTGTTCTAATACTTATTCAAAACAGCTAGTTGAATTGCCACTGGAATCCTTAATAGAACTACAATAGGGAGTTTGAAAACCTGTGTTTTTGTGTAGGTTCAGGTTGGGATAATATTTCTGATTAGCTTACATCCCCATCTTTTTGTAAGCTCTCTGACCTTACGAAGATCTCTTTATATATGCTACTCTATATACATTTATGTCTTGTTATATATACATTTTGTATACCTATACACATTGTGAAGTCCTAATAGCTTCTGTCATTGTGAAGTACTGTATGCAACCTTACTAATTGATATACAAGTGGCTAGTATAGGCAATATGTTATTTCCATCTCTTGACGTGATTCTTACTCTCTTCTTTCCCCTTTTGTCTCTGTCTTAGTGTCTTGTGCTATTTTTTTTATTTAATATCTTACTGATATTGGTTTTCTGATGGTTCTGATCCTTAGGCCATGAAGTCTTATTTCTGTCTACAAACTTCTGATGGTTCAATCCAGCAAGTAGAATAAGAGGTTGCTATGTTCATCCCAATTGCAGAGAAGTGCTACAAAATAGAAAGGGTCAACTAAGAACTACGCTATTTCACTTCACGAGCAAATACAACTATATTAATTATTAAGCTTAATAATCGATTATTGTCGTTTCTATCAAATACCTGGTCGTTCTAATAAGGTTTGACCTCTCTTCTATAAATATTTTGAATTGGATGCCTTTGTTTGTTAGCGTTCATCATAGTGGCGAGTCTGGATAATAATGAGTTAGTATTTCAGGTACTTGATCTTAGATCGCTGATGTTGTCGAGATTGAAACTACAAATTCATCAAGTATCTGATCAGCTAGTTGACAACAACGCTCAGGAAGCCAACGCTCAGGAAGCTTTACCTGCTATAGCGGGTTATAGTCTGGTAAGCATTTAAACACTTCTACAGTCTGGTAAGCATTTTAACACTTCCTCGGAAGATGTGTTGCTTCCCTAAGATCCAAGTTCTGTTGGTTTTGCATTTAATAATTTAACCGTTGCTCCTTAATTCTGTAATGCCTTTGCAAATCAAGTAGGGAAGCAGCCTTCTTCTTATAGGTGGACAGTCAAAAGAGTTATCGGATGTCATAATTGGCAGCAGTGTCTCACTATACCTACCTCACTTGCATACTATCAGACTAGTGCATTGCCGAAAGTAAGATTCTTACTTCCATTTCCTCCATTTTGCTAGAGGTTCTTTCCCGTTCCCTTTCCTGAACATCCATGTTTTCCCTACATATCTAATTTGAGTTTATGAGCAACTCTGCATCCATCTATTACCATTTCTAATTGCGTCGCTCATCATTGCATCAACGTTACATCAAACGCACTCCAGGTTCGTCTGGTGTAAGCTACCATATTTCTTATGTTCTCCTCTTACGAAGTTTTAGAAAGTTTGGGCTAAGAAATTGGTGCTGCAAAAGCAGGAACCCTGGTGTTTAAATGCAATTGTTTGCCTGAAGTTGACCTTACTGGTTGCGAAGCTCTGATGAATTATATTTGTGAAGTTTTTAGTGATGAGGGTGGTTGCCCGATGCTCAAGTCACTGGCCCTCTGGACCTCGACAACTGCGAGGTTTGTGAACTAGGTTGTTTTTTTGGTACTTGCTGAACATGAATTCAGCAGTACATCCCTAGTTTTATTTCTTCGTGTGTCTTGTTTGAATAAAGTGTACTATCTGATATCTCTTTATGCAATTTTTGTTGTCCGTTTTGGATCTACTGACAGACCATGTTTTTGTTTTGTTTGCTGTTGCAGGTTGGTACTCGGTCTCATAACTTAGGTATATGCCCTAAATTCGAGGAACCTGACATTGTGGTGCTAGAATTGAAGGGATGTGGTGTTCTATTCGAAGCATCAATCGTTGTCCCCGTCTGATAGCGTTAGATTCTTCTTTTTGTGGGTAATGCTCTTTATTTTCTCTTCATTTCCTTTTGTTCTTTCATTAAGGTGTTGTGCTCAATCTAATATCTGTAACTCAGCAGCAAAACCTAAAAGATGACTACTGCCACAAGTGCTGCATGGCCTTTATGATTTTGATGTCCTGCCGAACTTTCTCTTTGATGGCTCGTGTCTTTAGTGAATGAAGGCATAAATGGTGAAGTCTTGTTGATCCCTTTTGCAGTGTCTTCAGTAAACAAAGGCATAGATGGTGAAGTTTTGCCTTCAATTTTTTGTTGAAGTTTTTCGGTAGCAAGCTTGTAATAAAAACATAAACTTAAGACAAGAACTTGTATTTTAGATACTCGATGATGTAAACTGTTATCACTTTTTAGTACAAATTCAGTTTTAAAGTTACCATCAATTTAAGTTTTTGATTAATACAGTTTTGAAGTTAATATTACTTCAAACGTGATTCAGCTTTTAGATTCAGCTGAATCAGCTTTTGGTTCAGGATTCAGCTGAATGAATTCCATTTTTTTTATAAAATATGTTCTATATAAACGTCTGGTTCTATCAGTAGGGAAGTTCAGACTGATTGAGGTAGTTGTTGTTGAAAGATTCAAGGCCTCCTAGCCGCAGTACTTTTGATAAATAAGACTACAGATTTAGGGCTCCCAGAAGCAGTCATATTTGATGAATGCAAGGTTCTTTCTGGCAGATTTATTTTTTTGATTTTCCACTAGTGAGAGATATTTGCCTCAAAGACAGCGGAAAAACAATCAAAATTTTTCGAACCACTAGTAATATTATAACCTTGAAGAGGTATAACGGAAATGTGAAATACCATTTTTGGTTCGAATAATGGTAGACGACTCTGGAAGAGCGCCTATCATTCTGGTGGTGTAGCAATTACTGCTACTGACGCTTATATTAATCCGGATTCTTGAAGAATTTATTGAGTTTTGAAAATATTTGGCGTAAATATCACCTTGAAATAAAAAACGAGCATTTTTGTGAAGTTTTTATTACTTAATATGTTAAGTGTCAAAGGCACGTTGTAAAGAAGCTCAAAGCTTTATTTTATGGGGTGTGCCATATGAGAATTCGTACAGTCGAATCTCACGTTTTCATTAACCAGAAGTTTATAATGACCTTGAATTTTTCATGCTTCGGCATAGTCGGTTTGGACACCCAAGTTCTACCAAGAGGAGTAGAACAATACAACATGCTCATGGACATCCTTTACAGAACCTGAAGCTTCTGCCAAATAAGGATGCAAAGTTGTGTTGTTTGTTCCTTGAGACATTTGGCTCTTTAACTGGCTCATTAACAATAGCATTACGATAACTCGTTACATCATCACCATTCTTTCAAAGGATTTGTAGTACGTAGTACTTGTAAGGATTATTTACCCCACACTATGGACAGTTTTTCAAGGCTTTACTGTATTGTTAGATGCACCTCTTATTTATTTTAACACATAATGTTGTACTTGCCAAACTATTTGTACAAATCTTATGGTTGCATATCCATTATTAGACTTTCTTATTAAGTCCATTTATCTTGATGGTAAATTAACAGGCTTTTGATGTTCCGCCTTCAATTGGTATTATATCGAGAATAAATAACACATGTGCACGCTCAACATAGTATAGTTGAGTTCTTTATTTAAGCATCTTTAGTTGATTGCTCGACCAATTGTTACCATAATATTTATTTGGGAAGCAACCTTACACATCACATTTACGTGTTTGGTCCATAGCGTCACCTAATTATATATGTTGGTTTCAGTTTTATAAGACATTTAAAACCCTAACATCGGTATTGTCTTATTACAGATGAGACTGTATTCCCACTGTTAAGGGGAGGAAGTAAGCCATTACAAGGAACAACATGAAATGTATCATATTTTGTCAAGTCTGCAGTTGTTTTTGTGATACTTTTGTAGTTTGATTAACCCAAAAACTATAATAAGTATATTTGTCTTTGAAAATCAGACAAAATTATCCAGGAGTTTACATAAATGAAGAAGTTTGCATGATAACCCGCCACCAGAATTTGGTGTGCGTAAGGTTGATAACTTTTAAGGTTCTCCCTATTTAATCAGGGGCAGAAATGTCACCACAAGAGGATGGTGCAAATTATGATAACCTAAAATGGTTTTCCCGCCTTAACCAGAAGGAAAGACTGCCACCTGAAGATGGCACGTATTACATCGACAAACTTAGGGTCTCTCTCTTGAAGTCATGGAGATGACAGGCACCACCTAAAGGTTGCACTAAGCAATGTCTACAATTAAATAGGTTATTTGATTAAGTTTTTATCTCGAGCAAAGAAAGTTTGGCTGCCACCATAATTAGCGTGAAACATCTCATTTGTTTTATCACACCAAGATATTGGATGTAATTGAATATTGGAGATTGCTCATGATTAAAAGACATAATTGTAGTAGCTTTGGGAAGATATTGTTTGTCATTTGCTTGAGGATACAAACACGAGAAGTTGTCTCAGCAGGATAAATCATAAAACTCGCACTGACCAAGTCGTGTGTTAAGACATGACAGAGGCGTGAACGATTGCCTCATAAAGAAAAATCTGATCGCTTTTATAATATGTAGTGCTCTTGAGGAGACTAGAGATAGTTCTCGTGGATACTATCAGAATATAATCCACATTCTCTAAGTTCATACCTCCTTATTTAAGATAAATAGATAGATTATGCTACTGAAGTGGAACTGGTATAAGTCTGTAAAACTTTTGTTGAAAGTGCATGCACTAGAGAAATGTGTGAGATCTATCTGATTGTCGATTATCTTTATATAATAGTGGTTTTGTATCCCTCTGCGGAGGAACATCGACATCGTGATTGGTAGGCATATATTAATCCAATCCGCTGAAACTAAGTTAGAAATTGGAATCTCTCTAAAAGGCGCAATGGTTATGATCCAACTCACACCGTATTGTGAGGCCTGAATATCACAGGTTGGTGTTTGAGATGAAGTGCATAGAGAATAATGTAACCGCTCTAAGTACCATTTAAGGTTTTCCCGCTGAACCCAGGATTGGTTCTGTAAAACTAAAGTATTCTCCTAATGTGATGCACTTTAGCGTGGTGGTCCGTGAAGGACTCGTATTCTATCTTGTAATGACTAGTTTTTGGTCAATGTATTTGAATCCCTGAAGGATTTTGGTTTTAACCCAGGCAACCTCCTGACCTTGTGAATTACGCCAGGCTTGAAATTAAGTCATAATCACCACTTGCAAGAGGAAAATTTTGCGAACAACCCTTTGTGTGATTGCTAAAATCTTGATGAATTGATGATATCGTATCCACGCATGAGCTAAACTAATGAGACCTCGTCGAAGTTGAAATATATCTCGGGCCGAAGTTCGAGAATATGCTAGCATAGACTATAATATCTGATTTTGATACTGTATATAATTATTGTGCTACTAAAATTAGCACCATTACTATGTGATCCCTAAAAGTGGGAAGTGGTCGATCTATCCGAATACGTACGTAGAAATAATATTTTATAGTCCAGAAGTACCATATGCGAATACAATGCATGCATTATCTTGCTATTATTCCAACTTTTGTTTTGCAAGTTACACTTTTAAAGGCTAAAATTAATTTTACGGTAAATATGAGTTTACAAGAAGTTTTTTCATTGTTATGCCTGAAGTTAAAGTGGAAAATTGAATATAGTATACAATTATGGACCCACCATGTCTCTATATCGTTTATGTTGGTGGTACGTTTATCTTTTTTGGACTATAAATAGCCACTTGATTTTACTTTGAAGGGTAACAAACACTTGTGAAACAGAAAGCAGTAATAAGATTCTCTTTGCTTATTGTTTATTCATTTCTTTAGAGTTAGTAATTCACAACAAGACCACCACTAATATATATATATATATATATACACGACCATATATAGTATCGTTCATTACCATGCACTAAACTATATACAACCCTATATAACGTCGTTCGTTACCATCTAAGATAAGAATATAAACCAGTTAGTAACTAAATGAGCTAATCAATACACAAAAAGACTTAAGAGACCCATATCTGACCATTCCCATATTTTATTGAATTGTAATGCTGGTACTTCTCCTAAACCTTCATTCAAGTTTGAGAATTATTACCCGGATCATCCTGCGTTCTTGGATCAGATGAAAATTTGGTGGGCAAACTTAACTTTTAATGGGAGTCCTAGTTTAATTCTTGCCAAAAAACTGCAAGGACTTAAATTTTTTATCAAAAAGTGGGGAAGAGAAATTTTTGGATCATTACAAGATGAAATAGACAAATGTGAAACTCTTATTGATGTGTTTGATAGCCTGAAGGAGATTCAGGGGTTAAATGATGATGATTATGCTGCCAGGGAATTAGCTAGGTTAGATCACAAGAAATCTTCTTTGAATCTTACTAGGAAATGACATTCTATAGCTAAGGGACAGTGGTTGGCTGAAGGTGAAAGAAATTCAAGGTTACTCATAAAAATGTTTCCTATAAGCAGAAAATGAATGCAATAAATTCTTTGCTCATTGATGGTGTTATGTGTCATGAAAATGACAAGATCAATGAGGAAGCTAAAAATTTTTATATGAATCTGTTTAATGAGAATGTATGGGTCAGATCTACATTTAGTGATCTTGAACTGCCAAGTTTGAGTACTCAACAGATCATTATGTTAGAGAAACCTTTTGAAGAATAAGAAGTGAAAAATGTGATTTGGAATTTTGGTAAAAGCAAGTTCCCAGGTCCCGATGGATGTACCATGGAGATTTTAAAAGCAGTTTGGGATATTATCAAAGTGGAGCTGATGGCAGTGATGAAAGAGTTTGAAGTTTATGGAAGATTGGATTGGCGTTTGAATTGCACCAGTATAATTTTAATCCCTAAGTGTGATGGTGCTTCTATGGTGCACTCTTTTAGGCACATTAGTCTAATTGGAGGTATTTATAAGATTATCTCAAAGTTGCTGGCAGATAGACTCAAACAAGTTCTCCCTTCTGTTATCTCTGATTTTCAAGGGGCATTCGTAGATGGTAGGCAAATCACTGATGGTATTCTTATAGCCTCAGAATTGATTGATGCTAGAGAGAGACGGTGATGCTGGTTTGGTTGTTAAAGTTGATTTAGAGAAAACATTTGATAATGTAAACTGGAATTGTCTTGATTATACGTTAAATAGATTTGGGTATTGGATATGTATGGAGGAACTGGATAAGATGGTGTCTCTCAAATATAAGGTTCTCAATGGCTATAAATGGGCCTGCTTCAAATCTGTTTAGAAGTAGTAAAGGCATAAAGCAGGGAGACCCAATGTCCCCTTTTCTGTTCATTTTGGTGGTTGAAGTTCTGTCTGTTATGATGAAGAAGGCTGCTTCTATGAATCTTTTACCTGGTTTCAGGCCATCTAGGGAGTCTTTTAAAATTATTTATTTACAATTTGCAGATGATCTCATTGTTTTCTTGGATGACAGTTGTGAACAAGTAAGTAATTTGAAGAGATTACTTACTTGTTTCTGGTTTTGAGCTCGTTTCTGGTTTAAAGGTGAATTAAAAAAAAAAAAGTGCACTAGTTCCAATGGGGAATGATGTAAATGCTGTTGAGAGTGCAAACATTTTTGGATGTCCAATAACTTTTTTTTTCCTATGAAGTACATAGGTATACCACTTGGTAGTAAATCCAAAGCTATTGGAGTTTGGGATGTTATTTTACATAATTTTCAAAAGAAGCTTAACATGTGGCAGAAGAGATATTTATCAAAAGGAGGGAGGTTAATGTTGATACAGACTGTACTTTCCAGTTTTCGAATCTACTATCTATCTTTGTTTCAAATCCCAGCTTCAGTAGAAAAGCAGATGGAAAATATTATAAGATAGTTCCTTTGGGGTACTGTGAATAAAAAGTCTAAGAAGAGTTGTGCAGGATGGGATAGAGTTAGCTTGTCAAAACAAGGTGGTGGGGGTAGGAATCAAAAGATTAAGACTAATGAACAAGGAATTGCATGCTAAGTGGATTTGGAGGTATGTGAAAGAAGAAGAAGCGTTATGGAGAAAAGTTATTCATCATAACTTTGGCGGTAACACTAAGGCTTTTTTTCCTAACAGTTCTATTAAGTCTGTTGGTAAAAGTCTTTGGGCTGGTATTCTGAAAATCCGTAATATTGTTACAGAGAACTCTACCATTCAGGTGAATAATGGGGACAAGTGCTTATTCTGGAAGGATGTGTGGCTGAATGAACAAGCAATTATGCATATGTTTCCTAATTTGTTTAAAATAAATAGATTGCAAAATTCTACAATTCAAGATATGTTGGAGGTAAATACAAGAAACAATTGGAATTTTGCTTTTTACAGGGCTTTAAAAAAAGAAGAAATTGAAGACATTGCTCACTTGCTTAACATGCTTTGAACTTTCAACAGTGAGGTTGGTGAGGATCGCAGAGTCTGGCAGAATGGAACCAAAAAAATTTCAGTGTCAGAGTACTACAAGAACCTGGAGGAGGATGGACTGCTAATTTTTCCACACAAATGTGTCTGGAACCCAAAGGTACCACAAAAGGTAGTCTTTTTCATTTGGACTCTATGTTATAATGCGGCTCCCACTATGGATAATATAAGAAACTCTATATTGGTCAATGGTTGTTTGCTATGTAAGAGAGCTGCAGAGTCAAATCAACATATCTTCTTACATTGTGACACTACAAGAGAAATTCGGAATTATTTCTTATCTATTTACAATCTGAATTGTGTATCAAGACTCTGTAAGAAACACAATTTGGGAGTGGAAGCGAAAAAAGAAGACTAGCAGCAGTATATGAAGAAATATTTGGGATATTATACCATTTGCAATTTGGTGGGCAGTGTGGTTAGAGAGGAATGACAGAGTTTTTAATGGAAAGAACAACTCTATAGAGCGAATCAAAAACATTGTTAAGACTCTGATGTTTAATTGGTGTCTAGGAACCAATATTTTTAGGGATTTCTCTTTGGACACAGTTTTGAACAATTGGGGAGCAATTATGTGTTAGTTATGCTTCTGCGGTAGCTATGTTTGTTAGGGCACTACTGTTTTTGATTTTTTTCCTTTTTTTTTTTGTATAACTTCTGCTTCAGTTCTATTACTGTCTTGGGGATAGACTGACTTTTAATAAATCTTGCCCTTTTTTGAGTAAAAAAGCCTGGCTTGATTGGGGTATACCCAGATTAATTGGGGTATACCCAATTTTAAAGGGACTCTTTTTAAGAGTTTTAGGGGGAGTCCTATTGGGTAAGTTACAAAACTACCCTTTCCATTTAAAAACCTATTACCCTAAATCAGTTTTAATCTTTTCATTTCATCTTCTTCTTCTCTTCTTCTCTTCTTATTCTCCTCCACAACCATACCGACTCCAGCACGCCCACCACAATCAAAACTTGTCGATTAATTCGTAGAAATCGTCGATTCGAAAACTCCGATTAATCTTCATCCATGGATCCACCATGGAGGAAGGGAACTCGTATGAAAGATGCTAATCGAAAACCCAATGAGTATATCTCTGGAATTACAAGTTTGCTTCAAAAGAAAGTGAAGAAAAAAACCGTCGAAGAAGGAGAATTCACAGCCACTGAAACACGAGAAATGGTGCGCTTAAGAAAGTAAGGGCTTACTTAAACTCACTCTAGTATTTCTATTTGATGTTTGCATGTCAAATTAGGTCAGAAAAACCGACTCTTTGATTTTCAGTTATTATCGCCGGAAAGTATTATGTTATCGACCTTGCCGACTTTTCATAGTTAGGGTTTGGAAGGCAGGCTCTTTGGTTGAAGATCGTGCCGGATGTTGAATACCTGTAACTGGTACTTGCAGGGCCGACAAGTTATTCAACCCCAGACCCTGCCGGCGACATTTTTTTAGCCGGGTTGGTTATAATTTTTTACCTTGTCGGCTGTATTTCAAGTTTTTTGTGTCTCCTGATGCCTTGAATTTTTAAGACCGGAATGGTATTTGGATAAAACCATGCCGGCTGTTTGTCAGCCGGCAATGTATGGGCAATGGACCTTGCCGACCTATAATGTGGAAAATCCTTGTATCTCCTGTGTTCATATTTGTTATAAGCCGGCAGGTTATTTGAATGATACCCTGCCGGCTATAGTTTAGCCGGCATATATGTTTTAGTCTACCATTCCGGCCATTATTCCGCCGGATTGGTTATATTTGTCGACCCTGCGGACATGTAATTTCTTTTCTTAATTGTTCTTGTTCAGGTTGGAAAAGGAAAAGAAGAAATCTATGAAAGCTCTTAGTCCCCTTCAAGACCTCCTCGTGTTGGTGATAAACTCTTGACTTTAACACATCGAGGGGAATACGTTGTGCCGGGAACGCTCAAGATCCGTGTACCGAATGATTCTCAACCACCATAGGAACCCAGTGATTCAGACGATACTCCAGATGAAGACCAATCAATTCCATATGGTAGAAGAGCTGATGATATGATGTTGATGAAGGAACTCCGGCTACTGGAGGAGGTAACAATGATGATGATGATGGTGATCAAGACATGCCTGATGTTGGAGGAGGTAATGATGATGATGATGATGGTAATGGAGATAAATTTAAGGAAATCGAAGAAGAAATTATTGAAGAGGCAGTGGAAGAAGAAGAAGAAGAAGAATAAGGCGATGGAGAACAAAGTCAAGCTAATGTTCAACAAACCGAAGCTTCAACTTCAACCGAAACCGGAATGAAGAAGAGGGTGATCACTGAACCATCTAATTCTCACATGCCTCCCACTCACTTGATGCTTACACTGAAAAAAGGTGAGCTTCCAAGGGAGACCCCAAGAGATGGTGGAAATGTTCTTTTTGGATACAAAGACTCATGGGCATGTACGATCCATAATACTATCGTAAGTAATCTCAATCCGTCTTTGTTTTTTATTCAAGTGTGTAACTATCTTAAATTTGCGTCAAGTGTTTGTATTTCTTTTCATTTTGCTTTTTCGGTATTTAGGATCACAAGCATGCCGTCCATCTCATGAGGCGCCAAGCTTCGTGTTCAGTGACTAAGACTTGGGATCTTGATCTAGAATGTGAGGAGGTGAAAGTGATTGTCAAGAACTCTGGGTTGTGGCCTGTGGTGGAGAGTTTGAATATTGAGCATGATAGAATTACCGTATCTGCATTTTGTGAGAGGTTCTACGGAGAGACTGATACAATCTTATTCCCATTCGATGATATGGAGATAACTCTCGATGATGCTCATCAAATTCTAGGCCCCGAGGTTGATGGAAAAGCATTCAGTGAGGGATTCAATAATAAGTTTTCTTTCAAGGATATTTACGAATTCAGCCAGAAATTGTTCGGTTGGAATCAGAGTGAGGCGGAGTCTATTCTTGAGAAGAAGGATCGTCGTCTAACCAAGAAGTTTAATATGAATAAGTTGAGGGACACATTATGGGAGATAAAGAAAATATTTGATAAGGAAGGAAAGGTGAACCCGGTGTGAATCAGTGCTACCGCGTCAGCTTATTTGCTATACGTCCTGGGCAAATGTATCTTCCCCGACAGTTCCGGAAGCTTGGTCGACGCCAGTTACTTGCAACTATTGGATCCCTTAGATAAGATGCGTGAGTAGACTTGGAGTACTACGGTGGTCGCCTTCTTGAACAATGAGTTGACAAAGTTTTTTAGGGCACTCACTGCGCAAGTTAACGGAAACACATATATCTTCCAGGTAATTTTATTGTCTAAATCATTTATATTTGCAAAATTCTCTTAAGATAAGATTCTTACTAAACTTTTTTTTTGCATAGATTTGGTGATTAAAATTTTTGATTGTGGTTGTAGTAATGAGGTTCAAACTCTCGGACTTGTGAAGGAAATGAAATTTTTAGATTTAATAAAAATATATATACAAAAATATTAACAATGGGCGAGAGGTACTGGGACTAAGAATTTGGCCGAATTCACTACACAGGGTTCATTCATATATTCTTTGACAATTTAAAACTCAATAAAATTAACATGGACTCTGATTTTTCCAAGATAGATTCTCAAAACATTGATTGTAAGTCCTAAGCATGATGTATCAAAACACCTAACCTAAGCATACATCAGCAAATTAAATAACAACCAATTAATTCAAATCATATTTCAATTTTAGATTAATGCAAACGTCATAAAAAAGAATAAAATAAATTACCCCAAGGATGAAATTCAGCCTCCTCCGTCGTCCCGGTGTTGGGTTTTAGCTCCTCATGATGAAAACACGCTCAAAATATATTTTTATAGCTCAAATGGTGTTTACAATGGAGAGAAAAGGAGAAAATGGTGTAAAACTGTAATCTGCGACGCACAAAAAGCGAGAATGAACGATAAAACACAAGTGCTGCTGATGTTTAGACTGCATTGCGACCCACGGCTGTGCGTCTTAGACACTGTTGATAAACCACTGTCCTTGCGAGTCTGTTCTTCGTGTTCTTGGTGTTCTTCATCACCAGCAGCAGCAGAAACAAAGTTTCATCAACTCTTGATTTCTGCTTCTCTGGACCTTCTCTCGACCCAAAACTCTCGACACCCCCTCTAGGACTCCCAGGGAACCTATGTAAACCAAAAAAACGCGTTGAATCTCCTCCATTAATCCCAAATAATCTTCTTTTACTCGGGATATTTTCTTTCCTTTTTCAAAGAAATACAAGATTTTCTTTCCTTTAATTCCTCTTCCGCGCTTCTGTTGATGTGGAACACACTCCAAACAAGTTTCTACAGGATCCCAACTCCATCCAAACACGTAAAAACACGCTGAATCCCGTGAACAACTCTTCCCTGTGCGTATTCCCCATTTTCCAGCTCGTGGATTTCCTAGCCAATTCAAGCCAATTATGGTCGAACCAAACACCCATACCATCTTTATTATGATATATCACATCTTTCCACAAAGTTTCAGCGATTGAATCGCACAAAATCACGTCCAAATTTCCGATCAAACTTCTGCCAGTTGCATGCATCATTTTTCCCGCCTTTTTCTGATTTCAAATTTTGGAAGAAAGGGACCTCCCCTTTATCCATTCCTGGGGTCCCTTTAGTAATTGGGGCGGAAATGGTAATTTTCTGGGTGTTTTTAACAACTCCTCCGGGTGCTTTTAGCGTATTTCTGGGGTGCCTTTAACACTTTATCCTAGGGTGTAAAACACCACTTTTTAAGCCCATTTCGCCGCAAGGGCTTATTTCTCTAAAATTTCCTACAAAGACATAAAATAACACAATAAATACAAAATCGAGCACTAACAATACATATAATTGAGACATATTAGACACATAAATGTGTCTATCAACACCCCCAAACTTATTATTTGCTAGTCCTCGAGCAAAACTAATATGGAAAATAAAATCCTAACTCACTAGGTGTCCCTAGTGACCGAGTTAATCTCGGGAGGGTTTACCAGTGGTGTACCCACAAAACCAATACTCCAGACCCTAGCTATCTACGCAGAACCTTGGAAGGCACTAAAGAATCTCCTTGGTTGGCATACAATCATTGACTATAGGAGGAAGTACCCTGATGCGAAATTCCAATTGTTGTACACGAGTTTGCACTCAAGCATACTAAAATTCATATAAAGTGACAGAGCTCTACTCAGATAGTTGCACTATGGACATCATATTCGGAGTCAAACTAATCATATGGATAGAAAAAGGAGATGGAAATAGAAAAATGTAGATGGTTTTGATGTTAACCAAATGATCGATGTTTCACATATCTGTCTGAAGGCCACTGCCAGAATGAACCTATCCTAATGGACTGAGATACCGGTCTGACTAATATCAACACAACTGGCATATACAAGGGAACCAGTGGTCAATAACTTAAATCTAGATCAACAAACTGGCAAATAAGGAACCAGCAGTTGACTACACAGAACAATAACCTTTTTTTAATTAATGGCATGAATAGATCTTTTTGATCCAAGCGCATGCTTCTTGTCGGCAGATTACACGATAGTTCCCACGGGTCCTGCATTCCACGCTTGCTTAGGCGACGGAAACAGGGAGAACACACGCATATTGCTATCCAAGTGTTAATACTTATTCGATTGGTCTAACTGGTCCGGTCTTTTTTTTTAGTAACTCAGTCACTCTAATTCACCCTAGCAGTGGTAACAACTTGAATCGTGTGCCCCACTAATCACTTAGAGAAACATAGTTTAAAAAGAAAAAATAAAAAAAAGAAATAAAAGGACTCAACGAGATATGGTGTGCAACTATCATGTTATTTCTAACACTGAGCTCTGTGTTTATGAATAGACTCTATAGATGTTTCCATCTAATCAGATTGGTTCCTCAACTCCTACAACCAAGATGCTTCCATCCACTTAATTAGTTAGTGCCATCCTGAATACGCATAAATCTCTAGGCTCTGGAGCGTATTTATTTATTGCAAAAAAGATTTTTCCATACAGACTTAAATCTAACATTGTCCTCAATGTTCTAAAGATGAAACTAAAAGCATGAACAAGGAGAAACTGTTACCATTTGAAGCGAAAGAGTTAAGGAAAGATATTACCGTGTTGCATGAGCATGGGATACCTCCCAAGAAGTGCTAAGTTTAAAGTCTTCAGCCAGACTTAGGAAAGGATTAGTCAACTCGAACCATAAAGTAACAGTCGAAATAACTGTGGGTCTTCAAAACTAAATAGAGCTGACCAAAGGAAACTGCAATGAACCAAGAAAGTGAACAAGACTAGCATGCCCTTACTTAGTTTCCTGATTAAGAAATTTATATCTAATTGTGGTTCAGGTTCAGGTTCTATGAAAGGGTCTAAATAGAAAATTTTCATTGGCTGCGTTTCTTCATAGGTGGGATCCGAATCATTAGGTCCTAGAGTCTGGAAAAACTCAAATATGATCTTAGAAGCGCACAATAATAACCTAAATAACTGAGGATCCTCTAAGTCAATAAGATTTGACTTACATAATTGACCACAATGAGAGTAGTGGTCATTCTTAAGCAAATGTGTCGATTCTAATTTCCTAAAGCATTTAGGTTTAGTCTCACAACTTAATATTCGACACATTTGGAATATAAACGTTCCCACAGTTGGAAGAAAACTATTTGGTGGGAAAACAAAGTCAATCTGGGGATCATAGCCTGGGCAAACCAGAGGATGGGTTTCTAACGACTGAACTTCTTCCTGGACATCATTAGGTTCGGGAAAACGAGTATGAAGGTAATCTTGTAAAATTGTCGAGGCAGAGATATCAAGTCCTAAGTGAAGGGACTTTCTGAGAGTTAAAGGTAAGGCACTAGGAAGGTGATAATCACCCCCAAACTTAGAGTTTTCAGTGTCTCTAGATAGACTAGTTACAATCTCCCTAATTTCTAGATCATTGGAATCCTGAAAATAGTCAATTGCTCCTTCGAGGTTATACTCAAGCGACGCATCCTTACTCATATTTAATAGCTCTACGAGTTCATTTTCTTCGTCTAAGACTATTGTTTCTAAGTCGCTAGACTCTAAAACAGCATTTTCGGAATAAACCCGTTCCTCTAAAGCATTATCGGCTTCGTAATCAAAAGGAAAAACTACATCGTCTAAAACGGTGGTATCCCTAATCAAATCCTCGTCCTTTTGAATAGGTGAATAATCATAAAAATTATTTGGATTTGAACTAGAATCATTATAAAGCTCAATTGGATTAATAGATTCCTGATCACTATGCCTACACATTTCAGATTCTTCATTACTACTATCCTCATCATAATAACGAAGATGATTGAACCTTATCTAAATAAGTAGTGTCTTTTATTCTAACCTCGTCCTCTAAATTAGGCAAATATTCACTATTGATATCAAGGGTAGAATTAGAAACACTATTTTGGAAATTTAGATCATTTCGAGCAGCATTAGCTAACTGTTCATTTTCTGCCTCTAGACGTGCCTGAATTTCACTGAGCATAACACTTGTACGTTCACTACTCTCGTTTATCATCTCAGAATATCGTGTACACTCTTCTTTTGAACTATTCATTGCAACTAAACGTTTATACGTCCTTTCAATCCGTTGTTGGGTCTCTTCTAGAGATGGAACAGGTTCAGAAATATCATAATCAGGACTAGTTTCCAAAAACGAGTAACCAGTACTACAGTGTTCCTGATTTTCTTGCTCGTAAGACCAATTCGCGTGTGGATAATAATTGGGATTACCATGGTATGAACCATAACCTTGAAAAGGTTGGCGTTCCCAACTAAAAATGATGATGTCCATATTCAAATTCAGGTCGATACTCATTGTATTGGCTTCTATCATACCAGTTCGACATTCTTAATTGTAAGGGAATTCTACACAATCACAAACAAGGATGACTCGACCAAATCAAACCTATAGAATCTAGCAAACAAAAAGCATGATGGCTCCACTTAGATTGTTTTCTAGACCAGCTTCTATTCCTTCGAAAAGGAATTCGTTACAATTTGAGCACACCCTTATGGAATCAATCCGAGCTAATGTAAGTTGAATCGAGGCGAGGGAAGCTCAGTGGAGCTTTGATACCCAAAGCCTCACCGGTATTACAAGGCGGCGCAGTCACGCATTCAACTTACAGAAACCATCAAGAACTTTGAAGTATGCTTAAAAGAGTAACCAATATTTTTCGAAAGATTTTCCTACCAAGCTCGTTACCCTATCGGTCTCGTTCTAATCAAATTTTAAGCTTGGGTTCGCGTTAGGTTTCGTTTACCTAAGGCGGGCAAGAAGGGAGCGGTGATGAAATCCGAACCCTTATCTTGTATTGGCCAGGCCTTGCCCTTTACTAGGAATTTAAAAACAGTCCAAATTCGTCCTCAATCAATGAATCACCTTAAGGAATACAGTAACTCGCTTACAGGAGATTCGCGAGTGTTTCGATGGACTTACCTCCCGTACCAGACGGGGATGAACCGTTGAAGTCGACTCGGGCCACGACTCCTATGTCATGTACGAACCCGAGGGGCCGAGACGATATTGTAATCGTCGTCCTTCCCTGCAAACAGTTTATATTAAATTTTTTTTATATAACCTTTCCGTAGGGTTTAAAATTAAAATAAATTGTCCAAAGTCCAGTCCAATGAAAAGAAATACAAAAAATAATAATAATAATTACAAAAAAAATGGAAAGTCTCTTAAAAAAATAAAAATAAAATAATTCTCTCTTTTATTTTTTATTTTTTTGCTTTGTCTTTTTTCCTTCTCTTTTAGCTTTAATCTTTGATTCCAAGGTCTTTAGTATCCAACTTCAAACCTGTAATACAAAGACACAACCAAAGATACGTAAAAAGAACAAATGGAATAATAAAAATAATAAAAACCTAAAAATTCTACCTAAGCACAAATCCGCGTCGGCGGCGCCAAAATGATTAAAATTTTTGATTGTGGTTGTAGTAATGAGGTTCAAACTCTCGGACTTGTGAAGGAAATGGAATTTTTATATTTAATAAAAATATATATACAAAAATATTAACAATGGGCGAGAGGTACTGGGACTAAGAATTTGGCCGAATTCACTACACAGGGTTCATTCATATATTCTTTGACAATTTAAAACTCAATAAAATTAACATGGACTCTGATTTTGCCAAGATAGATTCTCAAAACATTGATTGTAAGTCCTAAGCATGATGTATCAAAACACCTAAGCTAAGCATACATCATCAAATTAAATAACAACCAATTAATTCAAATCATATTTCAATTTTAGATTAATGCAAAAGTCATAAAAAAGAATAAAATAAATTACCCCAAGGATGAAATTCAGCCTCCTCCGTCGTCCCGGTGTTGGGTTTTAGCTCCTCATGATGAAAACACGCTCAAAATATATTTTTATATCTCAAATGGTGTTTACAATGGAGAGAAAATGAGAAAATGGTGTAAAACTGTAATCTGCGACGCACAAAAAGCGTCAAAGAATGAACGATAAAACACAAGTGCTGCTGATGTTTAGACTGCACTGCGACCCACGGCTGTGCGTCTTAGACACTGTTGATAAACCACTGTCCTTGCGAGTCTGTTCTTCGTGTTCTTGGTGTTCTTCATCACCAGCAGCAGAAACAGAGTTTCATCAACTCTTGATTTCTGCTTCTCTGGACCTTCTATCGACCCCAAACTCTCGACACCTCCTCTAGGACTCCCAGGGAACCTATTTAAACCAAAAAAACGCGTTGAATCTCCTCCATTAATCCCAAATAATCTTCTTTTACTCGGGATATTTTCTTTCCTTTTTCAAAGAAATACGGGATTTTCTTTCCTTTAATTCCTCTTTCGCGCTTCTGTTGATGTGGAACACACTCCAAACAAGTTTCTACAGCATCCCAACTCCATCGAAACACGTACAAACACGTTGAATCCCGTGAACAACTCTTCCCTGCACGTATTCCCCTTTTTCCAGCTTGTGGATTGCCTAGCCAATTCAAGCCAATTATGGTCGAACCAAACACCCATACCATCTTTATTATGATATATCACATCTTTCCACAAAGTTTCAGCGATTGAATCGCACAAAATCACGTCCAAATGTCCGATCAAACTTCTGCCAGTTGCATGCATCATTTTTCCCGCCTTTTTCTGATTTCAAATTTTGGAAGAAAGGGACCTCCCCTTTATCCATTCCTGGGGTCCCTTTAGCAATTGGTGCGGAAATAGTAATTTTCTGGGTGTTTTTAACAACTCATCCGGGTGCTTTTAGCGTATTTCTGGGGTGCCTTTAACACTTTATCCTAGGGTGTAAAACACCACTTTTTAAGCCCATTTCGCCGCAAGGGCTTATTTCTCTAAAATTTCCTACAAAGACATAAAATAACACAATAAATACAAAATCGAGCACTACCAATACATACAATTGAGACATATTAGACACATAAATGTGTCTATCATTTGGATATATGAGCACTTCCCTTCTTTGTTCAAAACCAACTCCTACGTCAAAGCGGATGCGACTGTTGCGGTTGATAAGCCAAGAGCGCAAAGGTATAGTTTTAAGGGTACTCAGGATAAGGACATGTCGCAAAATCTTATCAAACTCCGAATCACCATCGAAAAATTGACTGCGGAGGAGGTGATATTTGATCCGTATCGAGATGCTAGAAAACAAGGTTTAATCCAAAGGAGAGATGAAGTTGCACTATACTACGGACCCTTGTTATGCTCACCGAGATATTCAATGTACGATCCACATCGGGTAATGCGACAATTGGGTTAGTCCAAGAAGAACCTTATTTCGATGAAGAAAAGATGTTCTTTACTTTGTGTTGATGGTAGTTTTTAGCTTAGGATTAAAATCATAAAACCGTACAACTGACATGACGTCACTATGACCATTAACACATTTATTAAATCGATCAGTATGCCTACGTAAGAATTACCAAGGTACCTTTTTTTTATGTGTCATGTTCCAGGGCAGAACCCTTAACATTGACCGACATCATCCATGCCAAACCCTAATTCTCATGCTACCGCGCCAAGGCATGCCAACCATGCCAGCCGCACCACTGTGCCAATGGAAAACCATGCCAGCCACATCTCCGCGCCAAGGCATGCGAACCATGCTAACCGCACCACTGTGCCAATGGAAAACCATGCCAGCCACATCTCCGCCCCAAGGCATGCCAACCATGCCAGCCACACCACTGTGCCAATGGCAAACCATGCCAGCCACATCTCCGCGCCAAGGCATGCCAACCATACCAGCCGCACCACTATTCCAATGACAAACCATGCCAACCACATCTCCGCGCCAAGGCATGCCAACCATGCCAGATGCACCAATGTGCCAATGGCAAACCATGCCAGCCACATCTCCGCGCCAAGGCATGCCAACCATGCCAGCCGCACCACTGTGCCAATGGATAACCATGCCAGCCACATCTCCGCGCCAAGGAATGCCAACCATGCCAGCCGCACCACTGTGCCAACGGCAAACCATGCCATCCACATCTCCGCGCCAAGGCATGCCAACCATGCCAACCTCACCACTGTGCCAATGGCAAACCATGCCAGCCACGTCTACCGCGCCAAGGCATGCCAACCATGCTAGCCGCACCATGCGCCAATGACATGCCAAACCCTTGGCCCCACCATGCCAAGCCAAACGTACATTGCCTTGGCCCCAACCATGCTAGCCGCACCATGCGTCAATGGCATGCCAAACCTTTGGCCCAAAACCTTAGTTTTGGCCACGCCAAGACATGCCATGCCACATGTGCCAATGGCATGCCAACCACCTTGCCTCGCCATACCATGCCGGCCTTCCCTATGCGGCTACCAAAACGAAGGCGTGCGACAATCAACGACCACCCTTCCATCCTGGATGCAAATCCTAGCCGTCTAAGGTTGCCAAACAACGCATGGTAACCTTTAGCCCAAAACCCTAGTTTTGGCCACGCCAAACCGCGCCAAGGCATGCCATGCCACATGTGCCAATGGTATGCCAACCACCTTGCCGCGCCATACCATGCCGGCCTTCCCCATGCGACTACCAAAATGAAGGCATGAGACGATCAACGACCACCCTTCCATCCTAGATGAAAATCCTAGCCGTCCAAGGTCGCCAAACAACGCATGGTAACCTTTGGCCCAAAACCCTAGTTTTGGCCACGCCAAACCGCGCCAAGGCATGCCATGCCACATGTGCCAATGGCATGCCAACCACCTTGCCGCGCCATACCATGCCGGCCTTCCCCATGCGGCTACCAAAACGAAGGTGTGCGACGATCAACGACCACCCTTCCATCCTAAATGCAAATCTTAGCCGTGCAAGGTCGCCAAACAACGCATGGTAACCTTTGTCCCAAAACCCTAGTTTTGGCCACGCTAAACCGCGCCAAGGCATGCCATGCCACATGTGCCAATGGCATGCCAACCACCTTTCCGCGCCATACCATTCCGTCCTTCCCTATGCGGCTACCAAAACAAAGGCCTGCAACAATTAACGACCACTTTTTCATCTAAGATGCAGAACTTAGCCGTCCAAGGTTATTAGCTAACGCATGGCAACCTTTGGCCCTAGTTTGGTCACGCCTAAACAAATCCCAAACCCTAACTTTTGGCCGCGCCTAAACTGGGCCATATTAAAGCCATACTGACCATACTTTCATGCCACTGGCTACCAAACGAAAGCTTGCAATAATCGACGGCTACTTTCCTCTTAAGATGCAAAATCTCGACAGTTAAAGGTCACCACCGAGCCGACAAGTCTCCCAAGCTCAACTTTCCAGACAACAACAACATGCTACATGTTTTCCACGAAAACACTCGAGACATCAACACATGTCACAAACTGGGGGATGCTCATTGGGTATTGGTTTGGCGGTTTACAGCGTGCGGCGTACACTACGCTCGTTATAAGAAAGTGTCATAAGGATGAGGTGGTTAGTAAATACAGGTAGTAATGGTGAAATGCTTTCTTTTATGGAACATCAATTCCAAGCGTTACCGGTTACCACCTCCTCCCATTTACTCACCCGTTTTCCATTTCTTAATGAGACCAGAGTACGTTTCACTTCGAATTGTATAAATAGGTATTACCTATTTCCACCGAATAACAAGTTCAGGTCAGGAGGATACAATACTCAGAAAACATTTGCTAGCTTTCCATCTGTTAGCTTCCCACTTTCTGATACAAGTCGTGAAACAACCACTCTTCCAGAATCAACTATTCTGGTCTCAACACCTTCTTCGCTTCCCTCCCCAAAACCAGCCCTTCTCCTTCACTTTGTGATCGAAGCAAGTCTGGAACGACCATTTCTTGGTTTAGGCCGGATTTGTACATATTGATCTCTCGAATCTAAAATACTCCCTGACAGTACATTGTTTAGGGTTTAAATTCATTTCTCACCCACACACCCGAAATTACCAAGATCAGCATAAACTGTTTTCACCCTCAAACACTTTGTTAAAGGATGACTGCTCCATGTACCAAAAAAATATTAACGTCGCTTACGCTCCACCGCCATCTCTAGAACATTGGGACGATAGACGTGGTCGTAACATCGATGTGAGTCTTTTGGACGAGGTGACCACCTCTAATGAAGCTAGTGAGAGATGCATGGCATGGTACTTGGGTTTGGATCGTCCTACTGTGATTAGGGAAATGACTGCTGAAGAATTGGCTCATAAGAGGAAGATGACATCGAAAGACCCAGCAACAAGTCTTAAGTTCTTTGTAAGTATTTTAGAGTTGCTCTTACTATTTTAAGATTACATTATCGAATCATTCTATTAATTGTTTGTTGTTTAATTGAAAATAGAAGGAGAAGTTGAAGACCTTTGTGAAGGTGTTGTGTTGCGCGAAAGACCGAGGAGAGCCTTTGTCGATTGAAGAGAAAAGCAAGCACATTGACTATGCTTGCAATATTGACAGTGAGGATTCTCATGAATTGTTTAAGAAAGCTGATGCTGAAGTAAAGAGGGAAGAAAAAGCCAAGAGGGAATCACAAGCCAAGCTGTATGCTGACAAAAAGAGGGCTCGTAGCGGTCGTGGTGGTGAAGGTAGTAGTAGTGGTAGTGTTCTTAAACAGGGTGGTGGTCGTGGTAGTGAATGAATGTTTTCCACAGTTTATTTATTTATGTTGTGGTGGACAAATGTTTAAGTTAATGGTGTGGACAAATGTTTTTTTTTAAGGTTTATGGGACATGTTTTCGTATTTTGGACAAAAAGTGTTGGATTTCTAGTTGTTGAATGAATGGTTTGTTTAGCTATGTAAAGTTTCAATGTTTATACCGGCATGATTTTTTTAATATAAAGTACCGACTACACCAGAGTCGGCATAGTTTTGAACTGTCAGACTGCCGACCCTGACAGCAGAAAATGCTTGCATACCAGGGTCGGCAAGGTGATCAGATTATTACCAAGCCGGTTGTTATGAAACCGGAAGGGTATTATTTTATCGACCATGTCGGCTATTTGTTGCAGAAAAAACCTTCTCCTGATGCCTAAAATCATCATAAGGCCGGCATGGTTTTAAATTAAGGTCCTTGCCGACCATAGCATGGCTGGCACGCTAGTGAACAAACACCTTTCCGATGGTTTAACATAAAATTGCCTGAACTCCTGATGCCTAAAAGTCATAAGGTAGGCATGGTAACAAAATTTCCACCTTACCGGCCATATCATAGCCGGCATGCTAAAGACAAAATACATTACTGGCGGATACACGGAACAAAATGTTCTCCTGATGCCTAAAATCAGCATAAGGTCGGTATGGTAAGAAACTTCCCACCCTGTCGGCCAGGTTTAGTCGGCATATTGGGGAAAACAAACCTCGCCGGCGAATTTAAAATTCAAATTTTTTGCAAGTACAATTTCATTGATTGACTGTACTTGGGCACTATAACGGACAAATTTGTCCATCATCCTATAAATACACTACTTCTCTCTACAAAACAATATACAAATAGTTCCATATACTCTCCAAAGCTCATATCATAATCATACACTCCATATAACTCACCCAATAGCTCTCTACATATAACAATGGCTTCAATTGATTCTAATGAAGATTTGGCAATCACCAAAGCTTGGTATGCGGAAAAAAGACTTATACGTCAATCCTCCGAAATGGTGGATTCCACAACCTTTTGGGCTAAGGTACACAACAAATTTAGCCAAGAGTTTGGGAATCTAAATGCAAGAAGTGTTCAACAAGTGCACGACAGGCACCTTGTCATCGAAAACGCGATACTTTCTTTTTTAGCTCTCCAACCTCAAATTTTTAACACTCGCCCCTTCACCTTGTCCATTGCACAATTTGCGAGTATTTTTGTGGTTTGTTTTACGTAACCCATGTTTTTTTATCTTCCAATGAAACACCACTAACAAATGTAAGTTTTTTTTTGTAGCACGAAGTCGTGAAAGCGCGCTACTTGGAGGAAAAGGGGGAAGCATTTGCTTTCGATGCAAGCTATCACTTCTTGGATGAGAGAATCCCGGACTAATTGGATGTTGTATCGTCTTCGGAGGAGGAAGATTGATGGCTTTAGAAGTTTTTGTATAGGTTTTCTGGGTAGACCTCTATGTAAACCCTCACGAGACTATAATTCGTCCACTAGGATCGCCTAGGGGCTCAAAGGCTTGATGCACATGCCAAGTGCATTCGTTTTTCCGTCGACAAGGAGTTGTATTTTATATTTCAATCAATGTAGTAACCAAAAATGCATGAATAAAGTGAATTGCATCTATTAGAATTCAGTTTTTTTGGGGATAACCAAAGTCGGCAAGGTTATAAGATTACTACAGTGCCGGCTAACTTCTAGCCGACAAGGTAATAAAGTTAATAAATGCCGACTAAAAAAAGCCGGCAAGGTAATAAATCAAAACCATGCCAACTACCTACGCATTTATAACAGTCTCTTGTGTGTCAAAAATATTACAGCCGGCATCTTCTTCATTCGTATACCTTGTCGGCCGCACTAAGTCGGCAATTTCTTCATTCGTCGACCTTGCCGGCCTAGTATGGTCGGCATGATCTTCACTAGTCGACCTTGTCGACCTTTCATACTTTCAGAACTGGAAGTGTGGATTTTCTCTTTGATTTTGAGTATGATTTCATACAACAGATTTGCAATCACCTTTTAGAAGTGTTTCGGTTGTGTACTTCATTTTCGTTGCAAGAGATATTCTCAAAACAAAAAAAATTCTCATCAAAAATCATCCCACAAAAGTTCAATCAAATTTTTTTTTTCATAACTTCAATTCCTAAGTTTTAATCTATTCAATCAATCTAAACTCAATTAATTAACCTAATCAGAATTTTTAGTGTTAATTAAACAAGGACATATTAGCCATTTAGGAAATACAAGGTTAAGGGATGGCTTGGTTTTACTTCATAATGACCAGATTATGTCTCATTGGGTATACCCCAATTGATCTGGGTATATCCCAATCAAGCCACGTAAAAAAGAATCAATACACAAAAAGAATTAAAAATATATTTTTTTATTTTTTTCACAACAATGAGATATGAACCCTATTCTATCCTTTTATTACCAAAAAGGACTCCAGATTCACTCCCTCAACTATTTGTCAATTTCAGAAATCATCCCGCCGCTTCATATATCTACTCTTTCGCAGACGTTGACTAATAAATATCTAGGGTTTCTTCTGATCTAAGCAAAATCACAATTCACATCTTGAAAATTTTCTGATCTTTCTATTCTCTCTGAAAAATCAATCGCCATGGGAAATCAAGAAAAGTTAATGAATCAAATCTTCGAATTGAAGTTCACATCAAAGAGTTTACAACGTCAATCGCGAAAATGTGAAAAAGAAGAGAAATCAGAAAAACTCAAAGTAAAAAAAGCAATTGAAAAGGGAAACATGGATGGAGCAAGGATTTATGCAGAGAATGCAATTCGTAAAAGAAGTGAAGCGATGAATTACTTACGTTTGTCATCTCGTCTCGATGCAGTTGTATCAAGATTAGATACACAAGCAAAGATGAACGTGATAACAAAATCGATGGGATCAATTGTGAAATCCCTTGAATCCTCGTTGAATACAGGGAATTTGACAAAGATGTCTGAAACAATGGATTCATTTGAGAAACAATTTGTGAATATGGAAGTCCAATCGGAGTTTATGGAGAGTTCTATGGCTGGTAGTACGAGTTTGTCTACTCCTGAAAGTGATGTTAATAGTTTGATGCAACAGGTGGCGGATGATTATGGTTTGGAAGTTTCTGTTGGATTACCTCAAGCTGCTGGGCATGCAATTCCGTCCGCTTCCACGGAGAAAGTTGGTGAGGATGATTTGACTAGACGTCTTGCTGAATTGAAGTCTAGAGGGTAAGCATTTCTTGAAATTTAGGGGTTTCATGGGTTCATATTGTAATATAATAAGATAATGATAATACTCTTTCAAGAAGCTTGTGGGATCAAAACACCTTGAAAACATCGGTTCATAGACGATATGGATGTGTTAAAAATATATTATTATAGTTGAATTGCTCGTGTTTGATGTTTTATGTGTTTAGATATTTGTGATTGGTTTGAAAATTTATCTATTGCTATGTGGGTTGTGTATGGGAGATTTGCCTTGTATATTATGCAGGTTTTGTGTAAGTTAAAGAATTATTGGAGCAATTGAATTTGGTGCTGTCGGATAATTTATGACTATCTTTCTGTTCTTGCAAATGTTTATATCTGAAATTGATCGTAATGGATACTCTATTTGTTAGGATGCAATATTCTTGTGTGTAATAGTGTGGCTTGTATGTTGGTTAAGTCTCCAAGCGTCGGGGAATTTGCGGTAGCATGTAGATCGTGATAGGTTTTTCTACTTCTGTTTTTGTTTTTCACTTGTTATGAGAAATTTTTTTGGTTCTGTCTCAAGCAATAAAGTGTTTGTCGGTCTGTTTCACGTTATTACAACTTGTTCTTGCTTCATGTTGGTTTCAAGTTGCTTAGCAGTCTATGGAAGATTGATTGTATGGTGCACTACATTAGTTGGCTAAACTTAACCCAGGGCTTTCAGCATGGCTAGGTTTCGGTCTATAAATATGTATTATTAATAGTTACTATCTCAACCAAGCAAAACCTTTTCCTAGTTGCAGAATTTTGCTGCAATATTTTTTGTACTAATTACCAATGTGTTCTTGAAACACTCTAGTCTTGGATTGAGATCACATATCTTCTTTGCTATGTCTTAACCACTAAATGTTTATTGGTCTGTTCCCTGGCACTACAACTTGTTTCTGCACTATATTGATTTCAAGTTGTTCTGCACTTTTGAGTTTTTAAGTTGCTTTACATCCAATTCTCATGCTATGCTGTTATACGGGAGATTGTGCGGGGCGGTAGGTTAGTTAGCTAAAATTAATACAGGGCTTTCGTCAGTAATAGCATAATAGGTTATATCAGGTCTATGTTGATTTCAAGTTGTGGTAGGTCAGTCGCAACTTGTTTTTGTATGTTTTGCGGTATTTGAATTGTTGCAGGTTAGTTGGCTAAAATTAATACAGGGCTTTCGTCAGTAATAGCCTAATAGATTATCAAGTCTATGTTGATTTCAGGTTGTGGTAGGTCAGTCACAACTTGTTTTTGTTTTGTATGTTTTGCCGTATTTGAATTGTTTTACATCCAATTCTCATGTTTAGCAGCTATTTTGTTTTTGTTTTTCCAAATGTATCAATCCTATTTGTCATTTTTGTTTTCTCACAAGATTTATGAATGTCTGTTCAAACCCAATCTTATAATCAGAATCTTAATTAATGTCTTTTCTACTGGATTTTGAGAACCATATCATCCATGGTTTTCATTAATGCCTGTTGTATTATCTCATATCATACCAAATATGAGAGGTCTCTATTTTCTTACTTTTTGTGCCTTTCTTTTTTGCAATTTTGTCTTTCTTCCGAGACATGCATTCACAGCATCCATCTCAATACTCTGGATCATTTTAGGATAAATATGTTCTATAAGAGCAAGTCTTATGGTGGAATCCAAACTATTCCAAGTGTGGAAAAATCATGGAATGTCAAGTCTAGTGGCTTCCAAGTTGGGGTCTTCCACAAAAAATTCAAGCAAGGTTCCACGGTTTCGTGGAAGGGTTCGTGGAATCCATCTGAACGCCAATAAAAATATCGTTAAACGTAATTAAGAATGAAGCTAAAAAAACGCAATTAAGAATTGCGTTTTTTTTTATTCGTAGATTTAAAATGAGTTGTTGAAATCTAACGGCTGAAAAAAAAACTCCATTCTTAATTGTGTTTTTTTAGCTCCATGCTTAATTGCGTTTTTTTAGCTCCATTAAGAATAACGTTTCTACTATTCCACCATTATACTTGCACTTCCATTCACAGTCCCAAATGCTGAGGTGGCGTGGAAGATGGATGGATTCCACCATAAGACTTGCTCTAACACTACTCTGGATCATTTTAGGATGAACATGTTCAATAACATACCTTGTTTAGTTGTGTGGTTATGGTCTAAGCGAACTCGTGGTTTTTTTATCCTTAAATTGGATGCTTAGTCGTGTAGTTATGGTCTAAGCGAACTTGTGGTTTCTTTATCATTAAAATTGGATGCTTCACTCACCAATCGATATAAATTTTATTGAAAGGACGAGGAAGAGTACCTTCGGTTTCGGAGCAGGCAACTAAGCATGAGATATGTTGATATTAGGTCTATAAGCGTGTTAGTGGTTTTACCCTACAAATAAAATGGCTAATGGGGTATAAAAAGGTGATATTAGGCCTATAAGCGTGTTAGTGGTTTTACCCTACAAATAAAATGGCTAATGCCTAATACTTCAGCAGCGAAAACATTGCTTAAATTCTTGTTAAAAAATATTACAATCAATTCTGGCAAGGTTCGCACTATGACCACATCCAGGCTATGGTAACTTCCCTCGTTTTACAAATTCGCATTCGCGGTTCAAGAGAACTTATTAGGACTTCATGTAATTTGGAGGCCTGGATTATTATGCGAAGGGATCAGAGGAGGACTGGACAATTCAGCAAAAATGGAAGGGTATTACAATTTCATTTTTCTTTTTACAAGTCCCTCTTGCAAGCTTTCAAGAAGATACTGGGGAGCCAAATACAAATATCATACATAAGAGCTAGCCATAAACGGTGACATTACGACCCTTTTGCATCAATTCATGATAGAGTTTTTTTAGCAAAGTTTGTGAAAAAGTGAGACTTTCTAGTAAATCATCGACTTTTTCGTCTGATAGGAGAATGAACCCG
Organism: Papaver somniferum; assembly: GCF_003573695.1. NCBI lineage: Eukaryota > Viridiplantae > Streptophyta > Magnoliopsida > Ranunculales > Papaveraceae > Papaver > Papaver somniferum. Next base: position 203,497,287 of record NC_039359.1, read on the forward strand.
TGTAATACTTTAAACTGTTAAAATAAAACTTTCAATGCGAAAAAGTAAAAAAGCACACACATGCAGGAATTTTGTTAACGAGAAAAACCGCAATATGCAGAAAAAACCTGAGACCTCGTACAATTTGAATACTATACTGTATTAAGACGCTACAAATATTAGCCTACTATCAGACTTCGGACTAGAATGTAATTGATATCGAATCGACCCTCTGAACAATTTAGCTTCAGTTGTGCTCCTTACGTCTTTTGGATCTCGCGAGACCCTACGCACTTGATTCCCCTAGCTGACGTTCTTTACTGTCCTATGAGTTGTTTTATCTGTAGTGAAGACTTTTAACTACTCTGCCTCTAACATACATCATATTGATTTGCTTCAGAAACATATTCAATCAAGGTAATAGAAATCTGTTTGCTTATGAAGGACGTTCAAGGATAAAGAAGATATCAAGCAAACCTGGAAAATTATGATAGCATACTCTCTTTAACAAGTTGCGAAATCACAAAGTCTGAAACAAAGAGAACTTTGTTTCTACCAATTTTATTGTCTGACTGATAGTTCTTAAATGGCCGTGTATTAGAAAAGACGAACCTTAGAATAGACAAGAACTACGATGATCAAGAGAAGACTTTGGATATCAAAAATTATCAAGTAAATGACAGATTGATTCATGTAAGCATGTTAGATGTTTTACTTGCATTACAAAGAATAATGTGCACCAGCATATTTATCGATTTAAGCACTGTGCACCAAAAGGTTAGCCCAAGAATAATGGTTAAGTTGTCCGTAAACCATCAAGCAATAATGGATTTCAATAACTCTCAAAGACAAAATCAGTTCGTAACTGGTCAAAACAGTTTGTGAATAAATTACCATCTCGAAGTTTAGGAATTTTTCATATTTACAAGTTCGTAAACTGTCCAAATCAGTTCGTGTACTCGAGTTACAAAAAGTATCCAAGATCCACTAAAATCAACCAATTCGACAAGTGACCAGATCTATTCGCGTGCTTGAGGATTTAAAAGTGTCCACGAGCATCTCAAAATCAACTAATTCGCGAACTGACCAAATTAGTTTATCTATGTTAGTTAAAAGAGATTTCCCTTTGAAGCATGCATTTTATTAAGTTAAATCGAGATTACACGTGGGAATGTTATGCCTATAGAATCTGCTATTACAATAGAACTTATAAGTTGGGGAATTATATTGTCTCATACTGTTGTTGCGAGCTTCCCTATAGAGCAATCATCTTCCGCTCGATTTGCTAGACCGTCCAATGCTTGAATTCATTCTCTGTAGACATTGCTAAATTTGGGTAAATCTATACTTGATTTCTGCAACCCGATTAGAAATATACCATGGAACGTCGGCGTCTGAGGTTAGAAATCTCGTTAAGTTCTCCATGTCTATTTCAAATTGAACTTTTGGCCATCCTTGTTCCGTCACCGTTCTAGAAGCAATGAGCATAACTCAAGTTTCCGTTGCAAGTGTAGTGATGATACCCAATGGTTGTGCTATTTCTAAGACTGTACCAGTCCTCTCGTTTCGGCATATAATGCATGCTCCCGCTATTCCGATATATCCCCTTGATGCTCTGTGGTAGGCTTAAAACAATACCTACAATGATAACTGCAAGTGCACAGTGTCCTAATGTAATACATGGCAAGCATAGGTCGATCCACTGGGACAAGGTGGGTGTAAGTCGAAGCTATGATCTTTAGTACAACTGATTCAAATAGAGAGTAACACAAAGGGTTGTTTTGTTTGCCGATACGGCTAGATGTTGGTTATGTAACACAAAATAGAAAACAAGAATGCAGATTAAAGGGCACTAGGGCAGTCGAATCCACCACCTAATCTCAGCTAATTCAATACTTATTCAAGTTATGTTCTTGTTCCTTTCAGGAAAGACTACAATGGATGATTTATCAGTTAATCTCACTGACTTGCCCCCAGTATAAGATGTCTTCTTATAGTACAACTAATCACAGGCTCATTTGGTCAATTAGCTAACTATCATTCCTTTCTCAATTAAGCACAGTTCTTCTTCCAGAGAGGTCTCAAATGGATGATTTATCAACCAATATCACTAACTCACCCCTTGTATTAGTTGTCTTCTTACAGTGCAACTAATCACAGGCTAATTTGATCAACCAGTTAACTATCAATCCTAATTTACTTTAGGCACAACAAGAACAATAACATGAATCAAAATAACAATAGATTAAGGGATTCATCTAAACCCTAGTTATGGAATTAGAACATAATAAAGATACCGAAAACAAACATAAACTACTGCTTGGTGCACCGGCTAATCCGGGCATGAATTTTACACATAACTCTCATCCCTATTTATACATGAAAATATCCCAATTAGACTCCAGTTCACAAATTGATAGAGACCCACTCACCATAACGCGTTTCTATGATAGACCCCTACTTCAATTCAGCCTTTACAGCTACTTGATTTGATGTTCTACAGCTGTGAAGAAACCCTAGTCTTATCTCTCTCAATCATAGCTTCTAGAGTTACTGTATAAGGGAGAAGATAAGATGGAGAGAGATAGAAACTAGGAGATTGATTGATGGGTAGTTGTTAGGGTGGATGATAGAGTGGTTGTGTTCAGTGGTGGTCGGAGATGGAAGTGATGAAAGGAGAAACGTGAAGTGATGGAGTTGCAGAGGCTGTAGGGAAGAGAAACGAAATGGGGGGAGTGTTTGGTTTCTGTTCGGGTAAGGGAAGAAAATAGGAGGATGGGGTGTTGAGCAAGGGTAGCAAGATCTGATGTACCGTGTAGAGATGCTCTGGATGTTCAACAGTTATATAAAATCTTATGGCTCAGAATGGAAACGGGTTTGGGTCTTGGTTCTTGGATTTTATCTCTTGGAAGATCTTCTTCTAGGCCCAAACCTTCTTCAATGCTAATAATATAGTTTTTAGACGTGAAAACAACATTCTTTACCTGCGGATGAGGTGAAAAAGACATTCTTCACTGCCTTACTCTTTTGGCTCCTTAGTTCATCCAAGCTTTATTTTACTACCTAAAAACACAAAACTGATTAGTGCAAGAATTTATTCTTGAAAACAATGAAAATACATAATTTGAGATAATATATGACTTTAAAGCGTGAAAGATGAGTTAATTGCCAATAAAAAGGTGTAGAAATATGCAATATTTGGCACTCATCACTCCGTCTGTGTCAATTTTGATCCAATCTAAGTGGGGTTTGAGCGATCCCACGAAGATGGTTGTTGTTGCTAGTGTTGTTTGTGTTGGGTTCAGATAAGGTTGGATCCCAGGTAGTACTGGCGGTAGGTGTTTTTGAGCCCAGGTATATTCCTGCTGGAGTTTGATGGCCATCTGCTTTATATTAATCGGATTTGGCAGTTGCTGGCGATAGACTGCATCCTCCCTATATATATATATATAAAGACCAAAAAAGGAAGCAAAAATTCGTGGCGACTGGGGCAGGAGATTTTGTTTTGAGTAGTAAGGATACTGTCGTTCGATGGGGAAACGAGGTGAGTATGCTATGAGTAGGGTTATGGTTGTTTGTGAGATGAGGTAGTAGGAGGTTCCAGGAATCAATGGTTGTTTGACAATGAATCAGAATGTGACTGGACGTTTCAGGACTAAAACTGCATTGAGGACATAGGTTGGAGTTGGTGAGTTGGATGCGGTTGAGAATGTTGAGGGTCGGTAGACCCTCATTAATTGCTTTCCACGAGAAAAGTTGTACTTTTGGGGGATACGGGAATGTCCAAAGGAAGGTAGTTGGTGGGATGGCGTTTTTGCGGGTATGTACAAAGTCATTGATGAGGCAGTTATATCCTGATGCCGTTATATATTTTACGCTTTTGGTAAAAGGCCAAACGATCTTTTCTGGTTGATTGTTCTGTGGGATGGGAATGCTGACTATTCATTGAACTATGGGCTAGGGAAGTAGGTTCAGGTTATCATGATTACAGTTCCTTGTTGACAAGTCAATGATGTTAGCAACCGAACTTATGGGATATCATAAGGATGGGTTAATGTTGTTATTGAATTGTTGAATCCAGTTTGATTGGATATGGGTATTTAATCCGTCTCCAATTTGATAGAAGGGATGACGTTTGAAGGTTGGTATGAGTGCTGCTAGTTGTCTCCATTGTAGGCTGGGAGATGACAGCAGGGGAGGGATGTTTTCGAAAATAGGTGTGTGTTTGAGGTATTTTGAATTATATAATGTGGCTAGTACAGAAGTAGGTTTTTCGTGAATGTTCCAGATTCGTTTCATGAGAAGTGCTTTGTTGTGCTCCTTCCTGCTTATGATGCCTAGTCCTTCCTGAGCTTTGGGTTTGTATAACTTGTCCTTTCCTAGTGGGTGGAGATTCTTGATAGACGAGTCATGCACCAAAAGAAATTTGTTGTAATGCGATCTATTTTTTTTGGATGTGTGTAGGAAGGGTTTGTGTTTGCATGAGGTGATTAGTTATAGGGGTAAGGGATGATTTTATGAGTGCAAATCCGCCAGATTGGTTTAGGCATTTAGTTATCCAACCTTTTGCCTTGCGATTTAGACGCTGAAGGATTGAGGCAAAGATATGGCTGGAAGATCTCCCATGTTTAAATTGCACTCCTTAGTAGGTGGGTGGGTGGGGGGGGGGGGGGGGGGGGGGTTGATGTTGTTGTCATAAAGAAGGATTGTTTTAGTTCATCTAGTTGGTGTTGTTCTAGCTTCGGGTGATGACTGATTGTAGATTTTGATGTGTTGATATGTTGATCTTCCGAACTTCCATAAGCTTGTAGCAGATGTTTGAGGTGATTTGTGCCATCCGGAGTTGTTTTATATGTTATCAATAAATCATCCGCGTACATGAGATGTAGTATTGGCAGAGCCTTCTGGAAAATGCGGAGCCCTTCTATCTTTTTCTGGTTTTCAAGAATTCCCAAATTTGTGGATAGTATTTCCGCGCATATAATAAATATATATGATGAGAGAGGTGATGTAGCCCTTCTATATATGATGCGGAGCCCTTCTATCTCCTTGACTTATTCCCCTAGTTGGGGTGATGTAGCCATGTGGAGTTCCATTAATATTAATGAAGTGGGTAACTATTGATATGCACATCATAATATAATCCACGAAGAGTGAAGGGAAGCCTAAGGTGGTGAAAGCTCGTTTGATGAAACCCCAGTCCAAGGAGTCAAAGGTTTTTTGAATGTCTAGCTTTATGCTATTTTGGGATCTTTAGTGCTGTTTGAGGTTTTGATATGGTGAAAAAGTTCGGCAGTGATAGATGTTGTCGTGAATGGATCTTTGTGGCACAAAGACTCTCTGATACGGGCTTATCAGAAATGGAAGTAGAGGTCTGATGCGATTGACCAATATCTTTGAAATAATTTTATAAGTAACATAACATAGTCCTATCGGTCTAAATTGGGAGGGTTTTGAGGGGTGATCAATCTTCGGATTAATGTAAGGTTAGTATGGTTCATGAGAGGGTGGATGCTCAGGGAATTAAAGAAACCTCGAACCATCTTAATCAGTTGTGGTTTGGTTGTTTCACAAAAAACTTAGAAAAACTTACTGGTATATCCATCCGGTCCTAGGGCACGTTCTGAAATTTCTTTGGAACTTTCATTTGTCAAGTACTAGATTGAACATGAAATTTCTTCTCTACAAATTTCATCATAACACTAAAGTCATACGACGTTGTCTCAAAAGATAAAATGGTAGAAAATACGAGTAAATAGTATAGTTAGTCATCACATGCCTTTGTTGATAAATTTCTCGTAAATGCCTTCGTTGTTCTCCAGTCTTCAATCTTCAAGGGTCAATTGGTGAATTCCGATAAGTATACTATAAACCAAAATATGATTGATCAACTATATTTGAAAACAAGATTGACATAGCAAAAATTATGAGTTACCAAACAATGCTCTAACAGTTTCTATAGTGAATTCAAAAAAAATTCTTTACTACCTAATAATTTTCTCTTCTCACTAGTAAAATTTTCTGGATTCTTTGAAGATGTGAGTCAGACGTGTTAGTTTGAGACGTGTAAATATTTCTCTAACTTTGAAGTTTAATTTCCATATTTTCAACCAAGTATACATCACCATGCTATTATTTTTTTAATTTTTTTTTTGGATAATAAAGATGATTTTTAGGTTAATTCGGAATTACACACATTGAGAAACAGGTTCTCACTGAGAGTGGGATTTCAACTTATCTATGTTTAGAATACCAAATATAAAAAACTATGAGGATAAAAGTAGTTTTCCAGGGAGCATCTGCATTAGTATTATTAGCCAATGCAGACGCCACCTGGTTTTGTACCCTTACAACAAGAATAAAAATAGGTGTTTTTGTTTAACCATACTCTGGTTTGTTCCCCTTGATGTTGTAAGTTCCTCATTATTTTTTTATTTAGTATCCATATTTAATGGTTTTAATATGTTTTTTGTTAACAACTTGTTACATCTTGCTTTCCAGATGTTCCATACCATAGGTTTTCACCATGCATCCCAATTTCCTATATCATCTTCCAATCCTACAGGTTTATTATGCCAGTCTTAGCTCAATTTTTCAACATGTAAATGGTATATGCCAGGTGGGAAAAGATTGTAGTTTGAAGCAAACCACATCACTCCTAGCAAACGGACAATAGAGAAAGGTATATTTCAGTGTTTCATTTTGTTGAGAGAAAAGATAAAACTGATTAGGTTTGCCAGTGATTCTAGGAAATCGATCAACTGTGAGAATAATATCATATAAACATTTGTTGGAAACTAGATGAATCCTATAAGAAGCGTGCAAGGCCCAAATTTTGTCCCATTAAGATATTTTATTTTGATATGGAATCCCTTGAATAAACTTATAAAGAGATTAGGTAGTGAACATAATAATTTTTAGATGGATTAATATCATCTAAGGTGTAGATGGGGAAAAACGATTTGCTGGTTTTTACGGGATTGAGGAGACGACCGTGCGGAGGAGACTCCTTGAACCGAGCGAAATATTTAACCTCACACAGATGCACTGCAAGAAGGGAGTGCTTTAAGTTCGAGAGATCAATATGTAAGACTCCGACCTAAACCAAGACAATGGTCGTTCCAAAGTCAATTCGGTCACAAGAGAGGATGGACTGATATGTAGGAGGGAAGCTGAGAAATGTGTGAGATCAATGGTGATCGAGATTGTAGGTGTGTTGTGTATTCTGCGTAAGAAAGTTCTGAATGATTGAATTTTACTCAGTTGAGAGTGATTGCTCATACGATGAGTTCGTTAATGAGTGCCAAATATTGTATATATTTGCACCTTTTTATTGGCATTTAACTCATCATTTGTGCACTAACGCTCCATTTTATCCCATATTCTGTGTTTTCGTTGTTTTCAAGAATAAATACTTTTCTCAATTAATTTTGCATTTTTAAGTACTAAATAAAGCCTGGTTAACTCACAGAGCGAAAAGAGCAAAGAAACGGCAAAGACTCCCGCAGAAAGGCAGCGAAGATTGATGTTTGCAAGAGCCGGATCAATTAAAAGTGGGCTTGAAGAGGAAGAATTTTTCTTAAAGAAGATATGGGCTTGGCATACCCAAGTCCCAAAACCCTTACCCAAATCCATTTCCATTATCCATACCCATTTCCATGAGAGCCGTCATATTGGATCCATCTCATCATTCAACGGCCACCTCATCATTGTTCATCAAAATCCGAAGCTCCTGTCAAACACCATAGTACCTAAATCCATCTGAAGCCGTCAGTTTTGTTGTATCTCATAATCCAACGGTCGCTACATACCTCTCCATCGTAGCCGTTCGATTCAATCTATATGGGATCATCCAACGCTCTTTACTCGTTGGACATCGAATTTGCTACACTCGCTCAACACCCTAGAACCAAATATCTTCTCCCAAAACCATCGACTTCTTATCTCCTTCTTCTCCTCTTCTTCCCAAATTCCTCTCTTCCATCACCTGCAACTTCCGCCACCACTATCTCCTGCCATCACTGCCACCACCAGACCTCGAACAACACCACCACCACAACCACCCGACAACTCCACCATCTCTCTACCTAGCCTAGGTGTTTCATCAAATTCACATCCCACTGACCTAGGGTGTGGAGTTGATGAGACGACTCGAGCTAGGGTTCACAGTTCACAAAGAAGAGCAGCAAAAGCAGCAGAACAAGTGGGAAGAACAGAAGAATGTATGGGTCGAGCGGGTACGTCAAATTGAAAATCCCCAAATCAAATTTTAGGTTTTCAAAAATTAGGGTTTAGAAATTTGGGGATTCTGCACTATAAATAGAACATGGTGTTTGTAATGTTAGGGGGATGCCTGGGTTATCCAGAGCTCAACCCTAGAGGCCTGGAGTAGCCAGTGCCCTCCACTGATAACTTTTGTTCAATCTTAAGTTCATTGTACATTTCCACTGCAATTGTTAACTATGTTTAGCATGTTTTAATTTGCTTGCTAAGGTTTCAATGAAACTCTAATCTGCTACTGTGCATTGCACTCTGATAGTATTTCTCTTGATTGTTAAAAATGCTCATGAAAGAATTAACCTAGTACATCAGCATTTTACTCTCACAATGTATGCCATGTATGCATTGTAGTTAGGCTCATACTATGTTGATAAAGCTACAACTCATGTTAAACTAGATTATCATTGATCCGTAGACGAGTTGTGCTTTACCTAGACAGTTAGCACTTTGGAGAAATGCTTTAGTTGTGATTAATCTTTCTAGTGGGGAAACACCTTAGATATAAGGCATACTAGAATCTCAACCCTTATCTGTTATAAGGACAAGAGTAGTGTAATCAGTTCAATGCAAAGTGTAGGTTAGAGGTGGATTTGATAACCTTAGTTCCCTCATTCTCACTGTTTACACCCTTAGTTCATTCATGCTCTTGATTATTAAACATTGCACATTGCTTCCACTGTCTTATCTTTGCTCCCTTACACACTGCTTTGCACTGCTGTGCTTTTTGCTTTCAATCACTTCCCAAAATTCTATGAAATCAGTTAAGCAAAAGCCTAGATTCAACTACACACACCAAGTCCCTGAGGACAAACCCCTTCTTACCTCACTCACTACAACTGATCCTGTATACTTGCAGGTCTAAGTTGTAGGTTCTTTTAAAACCACACCAAGTTTTTGGCGCCGCTGCCGGGGACTTGGCTGCTGTGTGGTTGAAGCTTTGTGTATCTTGCTTTGCTGTTTTCTGTTTTCCTTGCTGTTCATCTTAGTTTTTCTTTACTTACATCTTAGCTAACTTACTGTGCATTTAGTGTAAGCATATCTGTTGTTTTTCCTGTAACTGCATTTTAGTTTCTCATCTGTAGCTGCACCTGCATCTCATACTCTTTGCTCACTGTTTGCTCTTGATCTTGATCTTTATTGTCCTGTTCTTGCTGTACATTCCCTTGTCTTGCTGTTTCTTGCATCTTATTTGCATTATATCATCTTGCAGTCTTCACTGCATCATTTTCTTGCATCTATTCATCTGCATCTTCTCTGCTCTAGTAGCATTTGCATTTTGCATCTTCACTGCATATTGTTCTTGCATTTATCTTTGCATACTGTTTTGCATCATAACTTGCATCTTTCAATTAATCTTACTGCCTCCTGCATTCACATAATCTCCGCCTTCTTGCTGTGCATCTCATTGCATTTCACTGAACTTGCAAATTTTGCTGCTGATGTGATGCTGTGGAGCTGGTGTTGCTGCTGCTGCTCTTGGTTGTGCTGCTGCTGTTGCTGTGTTGCTGCTGCTGAGCTGCTGCTGCTGCTGGTGGTGGTGTTGTTGCTGCTGTGAACCAAAGCCCAACTGGGATGTGCAACTAAAACAACAGAGCAGCTGGGCTGTGCTAAAAAGAGTAAGCCTAAACCCAATAACTGTGTGGGCTTGCTTTAAAAACTAAAATTCTGGGCCTTGTAAATTGATTCTGAAACTCTTGAACCCAAGTGCACTTTGTTTCTGAACTCTGGGCTTGAACCCAACTCAGAATTTGTAAAACGTTTTTAAGCCCAAGTGGGCCTCGTATTTTGGCTAACTGAGAGCCCAAAAATCAAATACCCAGCTGGGCCTCGTGCATTTCTGGGCTTGGTTCACTGAACTCGTTAGTTGGGCCGTGTACTCAAATCTCTAGGCCGTTCGCTGGGCTTGTCCCACAGAAAATTTGAACCAGTTAGCTGGGCCTCATCCCATTAAAACCAAAAGGAGTTTTCAAAACCCAACTAAAAACCAAATTGCATTCTCCCACCAATGTGGGCTTGCTCCTAACAACAAAACCAAAATTTTCTCCCAACTCAAAACCAAATTCTTGCTCCACCAATGTGGGCTTGCTCCCAATTTTAAAACCAAAATTGCTCCCAATAACCAAAAATTTTCTCCCACATTCAAACCAAATTTTCTTTTCAAAACCCAACAAAACCAAAGTTTTTATCTCCCAATTAAAACAAAAAGTTTTCTCCCTCTTTTTAACCAAAAATCCCAAATAGGCTTTACCTTTAAAGCCTAAAAACCAAATTTTTGAAAACCATAACTGAAAAGTGTGGGCCTTATTTCTCTTTTTGAATTGTGTGATTGTTTGATAAACATAACATGTCTGGATTTTGGTATGCCATTGGGAATAAATCTATTAGAGAAGCTTACGGGCAAGATTCACCTTATGAGCCTCCCACAGACCATGATGTCAATAGTTATAAGGATTATTATTATGGACCTTCTGTAGGTCATGAACCTCAATATGAAAACCCTAATGACTATTCACACATGTATCATCCACCATTGAGTGAAAATGAACATCTAGACAATATCCAACTCACACATTCGTCACTTGTGAATCAGTTAGAGGCTCGGATCACTGCTTTAGAAATGCAAACACATGAGAAATCTGTAGTTTCTAGTTCACATAGACGACCTGAAATCTATGCATGTACCTTATGTGGTGGTTTAGACCACCCGGATAAATATTTTTATATTTTGCATGATTATAGGCAATTTAGAGAATCCCATGAAAATCCAAATTATGAAATGCCCACAAATTGTGAGGCTGGTAGTCATTGGGACCATAATCAATCCTTTGAGGGTTGCGATCAATCTTTTATAAACCGTAATGACCATGCACACATGTACCATTCACCACAATTTGAACATGAAGAATTTTGTACTCCCATGAATTTAGACTCCACCACAGAAGCTTTCAGACTCAGTGAGCAAAACTTTGCTAGATCTACATCACGAATTCAGGCATATTTAGATCAGATTTTGCTTCACCTACAAAAGGAGGAAATTCATGAGGAAATGTATGTTGTCCCTAATGAAGTGTCTAGTCCCATTCATGTAAATTATGTTGAATATGAACCTAATTTAGAGGAACATGAATCGTCTAATGACACCACCACTGTTAATGAGGACCAATATGCATGTTACCATGATGATGATTATGAAGATTATGATGATAATGATGCTATGTTAGAAGAACATGAAAATATTGTGGAACCTTTTGGTTCAATAACATATAGCTTCTCGCCCTCGACCTTCATGAATGTTGTTTCTTCTAATGCTCATAGCAAATCATATGATTTTGATATTGATATGGTACTTGTACAATTGTTCTTCGAAGATGAGCATGACATATGAATAGTTGAATCTTCTGTAGACACTAATGTTAATATGCATGAAAACAAATTTGATGTGTCTGATTCCTTGCCTAAGTCACAAAATGTTATTTCTTCCGATGTTGATTTGAGTACTACGGACAATCATGATACGAATTTAGGTCTTGATGTTTTGTTCGATGAATGTGAGCATGATTCACCAATTTCTGATTTAGGGGAAGTATGTGTTGGTACTGTTGATCTTATCCATGAAAATAACTTAGAAGTACCAACTTTCTTACCTAAATCGCATATTGAGATTATTCCACCCAACCTAGATTTGGTTTGTAACACAACTTTTAAACCAACTTTTCTGAAAATTCCCAATCTAGGCCTGGAACTGTGTGCCTCCCAAGTCCTCTTGGACTATTTTGCATCTAAATACAATACTTTTAAGGAGCCACAATTGGAATACATTTCTTTGCCCATCCCGCAAAAAGTCCATTTTGAGTTAGACCTGGTGAATCCCGAACCCCCAAAATTGCTAGATTTTGTGCTTAAAAATAAATCTGTTGAAAAATCCAGGTTTAGGGCTGATTCATTCGGTTTTTCACTCTCACTCCCATTTAAGTCCAATTTTAGTGTTTTGAAACTGTCTATGTTTCAACACTTTGTCTTTTGGGTTGATCCTCAACTCTTTAGACTGTATGTATATAGTGAATTGTTTGTATATAATTTGGTAGGTAATGTTTAGTGGAATCATATGTTTCTTGTATATATTGTGCTAACCCAATGTGAATTCAGTTGAGTTACTGTTAGGTTTTACCTTGAATAATGGAGTTCAAAACTTGCTTTCGCCAATATCCGGTAATCTCTTTCCTTTTTCTACACTTAGCATCGTTCTCATGGTATGTGTTATAATCATGTTTATCTTCTGAAACATCGAGGACAATGTTTAGTTTAGGTTTGGGGGTGAAAAGTAGATACTTTGGTAACATGCCATAATTGAAAACAGAACTCTTTCTTTTTGGAAAAAAAAAATCAAAAAAAAATTTAAAAAAAATTCGAAAAAAAACATAAAAATGGAGCTCATTTACCTTGAAATGTTGACTCTTGTGCATGTATGTAAACATAAGGATTCTTAGTCTAGATATTTAGGCACCCTGATTCTAGCACAATTCACATAGTGATAAGAAACTTGCAAGCGCACGATCTACCAATACATGTATAGCCTCATCCTTGAGGTGTTCTATCGGAAGTCACGATTGCCAATCACTTTAGAATACTGAACGAAACTTGACTAGCTTGTTCTTTGGTTGGTTGGGATAGAAGGTGGAGGTTACATTAAGAAAGACAACCATCGAATTTAACTGGGTGCATCAAAAAGGGCTACCTCTTGCAAAGTGTCATGTAATTTTTTGTTTCTTTTTGCTTATGTATCAAAAGAGTTACCATTTTGTAAAATTTTTTCTCTCTCTCAAAAAAAAAATAAAAAAATAAAAAATCAAGTATTTATCAATTTCATCCTCTCTTGTTCCAAAAATAAAAGAGAGTAGTCAATGTAAATAAGAGTCATGTAAAGAGTCATCTTTTGTGTTTTTGTGTTATAAGCAAGGAAGGGTGTATGCCATTGATGTTCAACGCGAGTAATTGTGAAATACCTCCAACTCATTCACAATTCTCGTAAATTCCGGACAACTAGCTAGATTTCGACCTCGGTTCTTAGCATGAGAAACTATCTCTTGGTGATTAGTAGTCATAACATCCGATCTTTCTTTACACATGTGTAGATACACTTTACACTCTTATCACATGTCTTTATTTGTTATCAGTGCTAGGATTGTGCCTTTGATAGCTAGATTGACTTCTCCATTTTGCTGTGAGCTTCTACTGTCTTGCACATGTCACATTTCATGGAATCTGAGCTTATATTTTGTCCTAGAACTTTGTAGGTACGTTCTAAGCAAACCTTCACGAGACTTCAACTCGTCCACTAGGGACACTTAGTGGTTTAAAAGGCTTATTGCATTCGCTAAATGCAATCGAGAGACCAGCGACAGTGGTATAGGTAGGATTTCCTTAGTTTTGTTTTACTTGAGGACAAGTAAAATTCAGGTTTGGGGGTATTTGATGAGTGCCAAATATTGTATATATTTGCACCTTTTTATTGGCATTTAACTCATCATTTGTGCACTAACGCTCCATTTTATCCCATATTCTGTATTTTCGTTGTTTTCAAGAATAAATACTTTTCTCAATTAATTTTGCATTTTTAGGTACTAAATAAAGCCTGGTTAACTCACGGAGCGAAAAGAGCAAAGAAACGACAAAGACTCCCGCAGAAAGGCAGCGAAGATTGATGTTTGCAAGAGCCGGATCAATTAAAAGTGGGCTTGAAGAGGAAGAATTGTTCTTAAAGAAGATATGGGCTTGGCATACCCAAGTTCCAAAACCCTTACCCAAATCCATTTCCATTATCCATACCCATTTCCATGAGAGCCGTCAGATTGGATCCATCTCATCATTCAACGGCCACCTCATCATTGTTCATCAAAATCCGAAGCTCCTGTCAAACACCATAGTACCTAAATCCATCTGAAGCCGTCAGTTTTGTTGTATCTCATAATCCAACGGTCGCTACATACCTCTCCATCGTAGCCGTTCGATTCAATCTATATGGGATCATCCAACGCTCTTTACTCGTTGGACATCGAATTTGCTACACTCGCTCAACACCCTAGAACCAAATATCTTCTCCCAAAATCATCGACTTCTTATCTCCTTCTTCTCCTCTTCTTCCCAAATTCCTCTCTTCCATCACCTGCAACTTCCGCCACCACCATCTCCTGCCATCACTGCCACCACCAGACCTCGAACAACACCACCACCACAACCACCCGACAACTCCACCATCTCTCTACCTAGCCTAGGTGTTTCATCAAATTCACATCCCACTGACCTAGGGTGTGGAGTTGATGAGACGACTCGAGCTAGGGTTCACAGTTCACAAAGAAGAGCAGCAAAAGCAGCAGAACAAGTGGGAAGAACAGAAGAAGGTATGGGTCGAGTGGGTACGTCAAATTGAAAATCCCCAAATCAAATTTTAGGTTTTCAAAAATTAGGGTTTAGAAATTTGGGGATTCTGCACTATAAATAGAACATGGTGTTTGTAATGTTAGGGGGATGCCTGAGTTAGCTAGAGCTCAACCCTAGAGGCCTGGAGTAGCCAGTGCCCTCCACTGATAAATTTTGTTCAATCTTAAGTTCATTGTACATTTCCACTGCAATTGTTAACTATGTTTAGCATGTTTTAATTTGCTTGCTAAGGTTTCAATAAAACTCTAATCTGCTATTGTGCATTGCACTCTGATAGTATTGCTCTTGATTGTTAAAAATGCTCATGAAAGAATTAACCTAGTAAAAATCAGCATTTTACTCTCACAATGTATGCCATGTATGCATTGTAGTTAGGCTCATACTATGTTGATAAAGCTACAACTCATGTTAAACTAGATTATCATTGATCCGTAGACTAGTTGTGCTTTATCTAGACAGTTAGTACTTTGGAGAAATGCTTTAGTGGTGATTAATCTTTCTAGTGGGGAAACACCTTAGATATAGGGAAGACTAGAATCTCAACCCTTATCTGTTATAAGAACAAGAGTAGTGTAATCAGTTCAATGCAAAGTGTAGGTTAGAGGTGAATTTGATAACCTTAGTTCCCTCATTCTCACTGTTTACACCCTTAGTTCATTCATGCTCTTGATTATTAAACATTGCACATTGCTTCCACTGTCTTATATTTGCTCCCTTACACACTGCTTTGCACTGCAGTGCTTTTTGCTTTCAATCACTTCCCAAAATTATCTGAAATCAGTTAAGCAAAAGCCTAGATTCAACTACACACACCAAGTCCCTGAGGACAAACCCCTTCTTACCTCACTCACTAAAACTGACCCTGTATACTTGCAGGTCTAAGTTGTAGGTTCTTTTAAAACCACACCATTCGTGTAGACGAAAGATTGTCTGTATGAACTTGTCGAGAAATTCTTGTCCTTTCAATCAGGATTCATAGACTTATATATTGCTGAATTGAAGACACCATGATCCCATGAAGTGTGACAGTTGCGGGAGTCAAAGAGTGGGGAAGTGGAAAATCGTGTTGAAACCAGTTGCTCATCATGCAGAGACTTGGTTAACTTTCCACCCACTACTTTGCTAACTCCTCCAACTGATTGCACGACTTGCTCACATTCTCATCGTGTGTATGAACACACGTGCGGTAGACCGCTAGACCAAAACCCTAGTTAATATCCCCCCACGTGACACTATTAATGTCTCGTGAATGTGGAGTCTGAAAGGCAGACGTGTATTTAGTTAGTCAGTTGCTGACCTTATGGGACGATGAGTCCTTTTATTACTGAGTTGAACATAATTTGCAAATGTTATGAGACTCATGAATTGAACATGTATATTGAGACGAAGATATAATTACGTTGATTGTTAAGGTGAGAAAATATTGCTCGTTTGATAAACTGTTGAACATTAATAGTCAGTATTCATGGACTGATCAAGTATTGTTCATATGATGACTTATTGAATATTGATAGTCGAACCAATATTCATGGACTGAGCAAATGTTGCTCATCTGAGCAAATATTGATAGTTGAACCAATATTCATGGACTGGGCAAATGTTGCTCATCTGAGCAAATATTGATAGTTGAACCAATATTCATGGTCTGAGCAAATATTGCTCGTATGAGCAAATATTGCTCGTATGAGCAAATATTGCTCGTATGAGCAAATGCTGCTCGCATAAGTTATTGAATATTGACAGTTGAGCCAATATTCATGATTTGAACAAATATTGCTCGTATGAGCAAATGTTGCTCGTTTAATGAATTATTGACATCGTCGAATATTGATAGTTGAACCAATATTCTTTTAATTGAGCAAATATTGCTCGTCTGAGCAAACGTCAATTTAAGATGCAAATATTAAAGTGTTGATCACGGGATCAACGTAATATTATTAGTGTTTGAATCTGCTCAAAATTATGTTTTGCAGAGCTCTGGATTCGAAACCCTAATTTTGATCAATTGCCGAATTGATGATAAATTGATGATTTATTGAAAATAATTCATGAAAATGAAGTAGGGAGCGGCTACAGGGGATGATGAACCGACCATATAGCGCCCAGATGCTCAAGTGAGCAAAATACCGAAGTCTCTTGAAGATCAGTTGGTGAAAGGATGATTAAATGCTGGTTTAATCATTTTTCAAACAGTGCTCGTGTGAGCGTCAGGTAGTAAAACCTGATTATGGAGAGATGAGGGACCGACCAGGGGATCATGAGATCGTCCCTTGGTGGTCATGGGACCAGTTGATGGTCGTCTTAACAAACTCCCAGCTGTTTGGGAAGAGTTTGGACCCAGCATGAGCATTTGAGCAAATTAGGTCAAAATTATTAAAACACGTGGGACCGACTATTTGCAAGTCTCATGGCCGTCCTTGGTCGATCAAGGAGACATGCCCGCGTCACCATAATGTCCGTGTCTCAGTCCTGAGAGTTTCGAAATTTTCCGGTGTGCCTTTGAGCAACATTTTGAGAAAATATGAAGAAATCAGGGGATTTTGCTGAAACCGTGAAACTTCATGAGATGGAGGAATAAAATTATAAAATAATGAAGGAATCATGAGGTGTGGGACCGTCTAGGCCAAGGCATGGACGGCCGTCCAAGGAGCCAGTCCCAAGGCATTTTTTCCTAATTTATAATATTTTCATGATTTTAGGGAAATATCATAAAAATCAAGAAGTTTGTTGAAACCAAGGAATTTGTTGAAATTAAGGAGTTTCCATGAGATTATGGAATCATAAAAAATAATAATGATAAAATAATGTGCGTGTGGGACCGGCTATGGCCCGATCCCACGGGTTTCCCTAATTTTATATTATCTTTCATGAACTTGAGTGAAATTTCATGAATCCAAGGAGTTTGCTGAAACTAGGGAATTTCCTTGAAGTGAAAGAGTTTCCATGGGATGAGGAAATAAATAATATTAAAATAATAAGACATAGGTGTGTGGGACCGGTCATGGCTAGAGCATGGCCGACCGAGAGCCCGGGTCCCGTGCGTTTTCTCCCTAATTTATAATATTTCATGAATTGAGGAAAATATCATGAAATCATGGAATTTTCATGTGAAGAGGGAAATAATAAAATAATAAGGAGTCATGAGGGTTGGGACCGTCCACGACTAAGGCATGGCGGGCCGGCTAGTGGACCTGGTCCCGCGACACCTTTCCTAAATTTTATTATTTCTTTGATACGAGGAAACACCATGAGACTGGGTAGTTTTCTTGACACGAAGGAGATTTGCTCAAATGAAGGGATTTTCATGAGGTCAGGGAAAATAATAAAAATATGATAAAATATAAAATTGGACATGGGACTGGCCCAAGCACGACCGGCCGGCCAGTGGGCCTAGTCCCCAACGCCTTGATTAATATTTTATTATTTATTATTTTCTTCCTACTTTGTATAGGTTCATCGTTCCTTCATGTTTTGGAATGCTCGTTTGCGCATTCAGGTGCTCGTTCGTGCATTATTGCTGAGTACACTAACACCATTTTGGTCAGGGCTTACTCGATAGCTGCTCAGACGCCCATACGTTGAACATTTATCACTAACCCGTGGAATTTTGCTGGGAAGAACCACAAACTGAAGTGACGAAATATTACGAAGAATCGTAGAATATTGCTGAATATTCGGTTAACAATTAGAGATAATTAATTGATGGCTTTATACTAGCAGGCATGCTGTCTAGGAGCATTAATTATATGAGAATTGATAAATATGAGTTGTTGAAACGTCATATCTCTTTTATATAGTCATGGAAAACCTTGTTGCATCCTGAAGACGTTATTGCTCTATACTAGCAGGCAAGTTGTCTAAGAGCCGTCCAATCATAATGATTCTATATACATGTCTTTTATATAGTCAGGGAAAACCTTGTTACATCCTGAAGACGTTATCGCTCTATACTAGCAGGCAAGCTGTCTAGGATCCGTCCAATCCTTCGATTTTATATAAAAGTGATTACTGAAATTTCTCAGTATTCATGAGATATGCCGTTGTCTCAGTTGAGAGACTGCACATATGCATATGCTCTGAGAGACAGTATTCTCAGTCAGAGGTTCTTGCGAGCCTCAATACTCATATGATTTTCGGATCCGGAGAATGTACAATTATGGTTTTACGATTTTAGCCTTTATCGAAAATCCACCATCTACATAAGGGTATCAAATTTCGTTCCTATTAATTTGAATCATAAAAGTAGCCAACATTGTGTTAGTGTCAAAGATTGAAGAAATTTGAGTAATGTTCCAATAACTTTGCAATATTAGATTCGTGTTAGAATGAAAAATGTTAGAGCACTGCTCGGTCGAACTCGCAAGCGTTGTTATCTCAAGCTTGTTTGTCAATTTTAGTTTCCAAAACTATAAGTGTTGATTTGTAGTCTACTTATAGCTAAGTCTCGGATTAGGATATGTAGTTGAGCATTAGACTTCACGGCGTTCATCGATTGAAGACGGAGAACTACTAAGGGGAGCTTTTGGAGATTCATAAACAAAAGGTATGTGGATACTTGAACTCATCTATCACTCAAAAGTCTATCTACTCTATCTCCTATTTGAGACAAAAGTTTACATATTTCTCGAAATATGTGTTGGTAAGCTTTCGTTTTGACCAAGTTCATCTTATATTCTCGACGAAAGTCAAAAGATGATCATGTGAAAATCGCCTTGTAACATCTTACATGATTTGTGTGAGACATTCATTTGATGTAGACTCGGAATGTTTCATATTGATCATTCGATCACTTGAAAATTGCTTTGAAGCTAATAGTTGGCGTGAGACAGCTATTATCGTCTTCCGAGAATGTTTCAATGATTGAAATGGAGTTTATAATAATTGGATACAAGTATAGTATGCGTACTTGCATATATGTAATCCAAGTCCGGGAACCATAGTATGCATACCCGTATGCATACTGGTTGGCTTAGTGAAAGCCCGGGGACCTTGTATGCATACCGGTACGCGTACTGGTGTGAGGTTCAGGTCCGGGATTTTCTGTTGAGTTTAGAAGGTATGCATACCCGTTCGCATACTGGCGAACCCAAACTTAGTTCGGGTACTGAGGTATGCGTACCCGTATGCATATCTGGGTAAGTTAAGTTCTAAAATCGATTTGTTCATGAACTAATACATTTACATAATAAGGAATGCGATCTTTTGCAAAGCGTGGCTATAATGTTCATGACTTGATTAGAGTGAATCAAAATCGATTTTCCTTCAATTGTTTCTTGTATACTTCTATGAGAATATAAACAATTGAACAACTCTAGAACTAGTTTCATTTGAGTCATTTGAACTAGTTATGGTTAAAATGAATGAGGTTGATATGAAAGTGTTCATATGGCTAACTTCGATTTACTATTGTTGAGCCAACAAAGGTGTACACTTTTAGGTACGGTTACTTATGTCTAAATGAAGTCACTTTTCATTTGTGTGTAACAAGCTAAGTTCGATCTAATGGTTGAAAGATATTAGCTTGAGTCTAATCAGGTTTTCATCTAATGGTGAATATCGAATGCTTTGTTACCAAGATAGCATTGATTGCAAACCCTGATTTGAAGACTATATAAAGGATAACTCTAGCAACTGGGAAACCTAATCCCCACACCTCCTATGTGATACTAGTTGTGACTAGAGTCTATTATCCTTTAACCTTAGGTTTTTCACGAAACCCTGTAGGTTAACGACTTGAAGACTTCATTGGGATTGTGAAGCCAGACCCAACTATTTTCTCTGTAGTTGCATGTTCTGATCTTGATGTTTTCTATCATGATTGAGTACTATATTCTCTAAAATTTTCTCGAGATTTAATCTCCGATAGGCAAGATAAAAATTAGTCACAAACATCTTCTTCTCATCGTTTGTGATTCCACAATATCTTATTTCACTACCATACGATTAAGATTATTGTGAGGTGATTGATATTTCTAGGCTGTTCTTCGGGAATATAAGTACGCTATATCAATTGGTTCCTGTTCACCTTGATTTACCAAAATACGGAACAAAACTCATAGGTTTATCTGTGGGATACAGATTTATCTATTCAATAGACTTTTTCTGTGTGAGACAGATTGGCTTATCAAGTCTTCGACTTTGGGTCGTAGCAACTCTTAGTTGTGGGTGAGATCAGCTAAGGGAATCAAGTTCGCAAAATCCGGCGTGGTTCTAGAAGCATAAGGAACGCGACTGTACCTTGATCAAGGTGAGATTGGTTAGGGCTAAAATACATTCCAGTCCGAAGTTAACTTGGAGTAGGCTAGTGTCTGTAGCGGCTTAATACAATGTGGTGTTCAAATATGGACTAGGTCCCGGGGTTTTTCTGCATTCGCGGTTTCCTCGTTAACAAAAATTCTGGTGTTTGTGTTATTTCTTTTCCGCATTATATTTGTTTAATTGAAATATCACAGGTTGTGCGTAAGTTCAATCAATTGTGAATCCAACCTTTGGTTGTTGATTAAATTGATTTACACTTGTATGTTGGTTTTTGATACCGTCCAAGTTATTTTTAATATTCAATCGGGCTCGTAAATTCCTATTTGTTTGATTGCAGATTGAATTGAGAAATAGAGATATAACTCTTTGATATAATTTTCTTAAGATCGAGTCTGACTGTCTAGTTGATTTTATTGAAAGTATATTGGAGTTAGTCCATACAGATTGCTAAGCGAAATATTTGGTGTGGTTGTTAGACCCCCGTTTTTTTTGTAAATTGTAATACAAAATTTGTGCATTAAATTTACAAAATAAATAGTATTTTCATAATACCAGTATATTCTAGGGACGGTAGGGATGAAAGCATCACAAGAAAATAACTTAGCGTATCAATCACCAAAAAATCCCAACCATCCAACACTCATTTCAAAACCACTATCGAGTCACCATCATTGATAGCATTTCAGTCATTTAATTATAAATTCTTATCATTTGTGGCTAGAGTGAAATTTTATTCAGTTTTTAAAATCTCTGGTTTGTTCCCCTTCAAATGATCTTTTTTATTTATTTTTTTGTTCCCCTTGATGCTGGAAGTTCATTATTCCTGCTCATATTTATCCTCTATTCCTTCTTTGCAAGTTTATAAGTCACTTATCGATTTAATGTGAATTTTCTAAATAACTTGTCACATTTGGTTTTAAAGATGTTTCAGACTATAATAATAACACCATGCATTCCAATTTCCTATTTCATCTTCTCATCTTGCAGGTTTATTATGACAGACTAACATTCATTGCTTAACAAATAAATGGTATATGCCATGTGGTAAAGGGTTGTGGTTTGAAGTAAACCACCCCACTACTAACAAAAACATAGTAGAGAATGGTATGTGAAAATGCGGGGTTCTAACAACTAGACCCAACAATTCGTTTGATAATCTGAGAGGACTTACAACAATACACTTTCTAGAGAATCAACTAGACAGTCAGAATAAATCTAGAATAAAGTATATCAAAGAGTTTAATATCTCTAACTCTTAATTCAATCTGCAATCAGTAAATAAAAATCTGCGAGCCCAGTTGAATGTAAGAGAATTACTTGAACGGTACCAAAGACCAATGTTCAGGTGTCAATCAATGTAAATCAACAACCAAAGGTTGCATATTCTAATTGATTGATCTTAACGCACAACCTGTGATATTTCAATTATACAACAAAATATAATATGGAATAAAAATAACACAGACACCAGAATTTTGTTAACGAGAAAACCGTAAATGCAGAAAAACCCCGGGACCTAGTCCAGATTGAACATCACATTGTATTAAGCCGCTACAAACACTAGCCTACTACCAATTAACTTCGGACTGGACTGTAGTTGAACCCTAATCAATCTCACACTAATTCAAGGTACAATTGCACTCCTTATTCCTCTGATCCCAGCAGGATACTACGCACTTGATTCCCTTAGATGATCTCACCCACAACTAAGAGTTGCTACGACCCAGAGTCAAAGACTTGATAAAAAAATCTGTCTCACACAGAAAAGTCTATAGGATTGAATAAATATGTCTCCCATAGAAATACCCATGAGTTTTTTTTCCGTCTTTTGATAAATCAAGGTGAACAGGAACCAATTGATAAACTGGACTTATATTCCCAAAGAACAGCTTAGTATTATCAATCACCTCACATAAACTTAATCGACTAGCGAAACAAGTCATTCTGGAATCACAAACGATGAGACGAAGGTGTTTGTGACTACTTTTCTATCTTGCCTATCAGAGATATAAATCTCAAGCCAATTTTACAATTGCACTCAATGACGATAGAAACAACAAGATCAGATCATGTAACTACAAAGAGAATAGTTGGGTCTGGCTTCACAATCCCAATGAAGTCTTCAAGTCGTTAACCTACAGGGTCCCAGAAGAAACCTAAGGTTAAAGGAGAATCGACTCTAGTTATGCAACTAGTAACACACATGAGGTGTGGGGATTAGGTTTCCCAGTTGCTAGATTTTTCTTTTATATAGTTTTCAAATTAGGGTTTGCAATCCAAGTTACCTTGGTAACAAAGTATTCAATATTGACCGTTAGATGAAAAACCTGATTCAACCAAGCTAATATCTTTTAACCGTTAGATCGAACTTAGCTTGTTACACATAAATGAAACGTACCCTCATTTAGGTTTATGTAACCGTACCCAAATGTGTACACCATGTTGGTTCACAAATAGTTAACCGAGGTTAGCCATATGATTACTCTTATATCAACCTTATTCATCTTAACCATAACTAGTTCAAATGACTCAAATGAAACTAGTTAAAGAGTTGTTCAATTTCTATATTCTCATGGATTTATACAAGAACACAATTGACGCAAAATCGGTTTGATTCACTCGAAATCAATATATGAACATTATAGCCACGGTTTGCAAATATTGCATTCCTTATTGATAAATGTTTAGGTTCATGTACAACCGATTTTAGAAAGTAACCTACTTAAGTATGCGTAAGGATATGCGTACTTAAGTAATCGGATTTGAGTTTGTATTAGTTTTCAAACTCCGCAGAAATTCACGGACGTGAACTTTCCTCCAGTATGCGTACGGGTACGCATACTTTAGGTACGCATACTTACCCTGCCTCCCACAACCTTTTTGGTATACACACAAGTATGCATACTTTAGGTTCCTGGTTTTGGACTTATACACTAATGTTCAAACACACTATACTTATATCCAATATGGTCACAAGATTATAAACTCTTTATTTCAATCATTGAAACATTCTTCTATAATGACAATAGCCGTTTTCACACACTATTAACATCAAAGAAATTTTCAAGATATTGAAATAATCATTATCGAAACATTCCAAGTCTTAGACCAAATGATTGTATCACACAAACCATATAAGATGTTACTCGGAAATTTTCTCATGATATATGATAACCTTGGTCGAAGCGAAAGCTTACCAACACATATTTCGAGAAATATGTAAGCGAGGTATACTCAGCTCGAAATCTCAAATGTGTATAGAGAAAACTATATCGTAACACGACTTATGTCTCAATATAGGATATAGAGCATAAATAGACTTTACAAGTGATAGATGAGTTTAAGTCTCTACATACCTTTTATCGATGAGGTTCCACAAGCTCTCCTTAGTAGTTTTTCGTCTTCAAGTGATAAACGCCGCGAAGTCTCAACTACACAAACTATGTCCTAGTTTGAGACATCTATAAATAGGCTAGAAATCAAAACTTATAGTTTTGATCACTAATATTGACAAACATGCTTGAGATAGCAACGCATGTGAGTTCGCCCAAGCAGTGCTCTAACAATCTTCCCCTTTGTCAATTTTAGTGACAAAACTATCAATACATATGGATTACAAAATAAATAAAAATTATAGCTTCTCATCCAAATGCTTGATCTCCTTGGCATCTTTAACGCGACTCGAAATCTTCGTCACTTCCAAGTACTCCATGATCCTAAAGGTTGTAAGTTCAGCATCATAGTTGTTGAAGATCCGTAACGATAAAAATGAGAAAACAAAGTGCTCTCAATTATTGTTATATAGTATCATAGTATTATTACACAACATCAAAGTTCAATTGTATCACAACTTTGACAACAATACTCTGGTGATATTATCACTCCCCCTTATTCAATGCTCCATATCGACATGAAAACCACTCCCCCTTACATAATGATCCGTAAACCATATGTATTTGTAGTATCACACTACACATTAATTCTCCCCTTTTTGTGAATATAAATTGGCAAAGGTACGAAAACTAGTGGGATCCTCATGAAATTTTCATAGAGATACTTAATGACCAAAAGAAAATACCATATCGACTTATTTAGATGCCATCATAAAGCCGAAGCTAAATGCATTCATCAAGGAGTTTATAAAGATACAAGATAACCCCTATAATATTCCACAACCGCACTCCCCACAAAGATTTGGCAATTAAGCACAAGTTCAAAAAGAACTCTCCCCCATAAAATGTCATTCCCGAAAGAACAACAAAGGCGACCTTACATTCACAAGAAAAGAAGGATTTCTTTGGACATAACCAAATCACATGAAAACATTAATTTGAATCCAAAGTATTCAATTGAATTAACCATAAAAGAATCCATGATTAATCCTATCGAAATGCACAACTAAATTAACCACAAGAAAACTCATGATTAATTCAATCGGAATTACACAACTAAATTAACCACAAGAAAGTGATCAATTCAATTGGTCATGCTTGTCATAAGAGAACTTACGGAGCAATAAATAAACTGACCACAAGAGAATGATCAATTAAATTGGTCATGCTAAAACATAAGAAAACTTATGGAGCAACACAGTATATGCACAAAAATGTGGATCGGAGATCGACCAATACTGCGGAATAGACAAGGATTTATTATATTTTCCATCACTATTTGCACAATGACATGTAATAAACTTAATCCTTGTAAACAAAAGTTTTATCCTTTCTTTCATCAAAACAATGACATAAAAGGCTTTACCTTTTGTAAAGTCAAAATTTCATTCTATCTTCTATCAATACTTTCATACCGACATAATAGAGATAAGTTTTGAACAAGTATGGGACAGTCACAGGTTCACGGACGTAAACACATATCCCGTAACATTTTGCAGTATGTATAAAATCATAAATATTAAAATTGCAAAAATCATCTTTCAAATAACTTAGAGTTTAAATAAATAAATCTAAAACATTGAAGATGAAAATAGTTGGACATATCTATGTGTACTCACAATACTGGCTATTCCAAACCCTAGCTATTCTTCTAAAAACATAAAAAGAAGATTTATTAGACATTGAGACCTCTGAAGAATTCTTTATCGTCCCCGAACTCCTTGTCGTCAACAGCCATGGGAACATAAGGTTCATGGAGAAAGGAGTCGATTCGAACAAACCTTCTAGGCTGATGATGTCGAACCAAGGCCTTCTGAATTTCGAGAGTTCTCATAGCAAAAGCCTTTATTTGCTGAATCACCTTCCTTGCTTCCTTCAACTCTTCAAGAACACCAGAAAACTTCTGAGAATTTGAAGGAACAGCTCTTGGCTTCCTCATATTCTTTCTTTTTCTTTTCAAAGTTGGAGGTAACAGAGATTTTTCTTTTTCCTTCATGATTGATGTATTAACAATCATATTAAAATCTTTTCCATCAGAACATATGATGCTTAGAGTCTCTATACATATATGTGTTTGTGAGAGGAAATCACAATTTAAACTCAACAGGCAGTCTTAGGATGAAAAGAGTTTCAGGGAAGGAAAAAGAGATATAGGGTCACGGAACCTTAAACAGCACAGGTTCACGCACGCACAATTCACAACCCTAGAGAGAGTAGAATTGTCGAGAATAACCCTATTTCATAAGACAGAGAAGTCCTTTCCAATATCAATTAGATATGAAAGAATTCCAAAATTTGCAAACCATAGCAAAAAAATAAAAAGAAAAAACTACTTTTCTTTTATTAAAGCCTGAGGTGTGCACAATCTTGTCTCTTTTGATCAGGCACATGAGATAAGATGCACAAAAACAAAACAATCAAGTTGTGATGCGGTGAACAACAATTTGTCCACCATAACCTTTTTGAAAGGAATTCATAGAACCATGTCTATCAAATTGTTTAGACCATACTCTTTTCTCTAGTGGTCTTGACCTATCTTTGGAAACCAACTTCTTTGAAGAGGATAACTTCTTACATACCTCAGCAGTTTTTTGAACAAGTTTGAGCTTGTCTGCTAGGCGATTTGCTCTTCTTTGAAGTCTCTTGACATGTCTCATCTTGTGTTTTTACTTGAAACACTTTGAAAGTTAATGAACTTTGAGCGAACAATAAGAACATGTCACTCGGATAAGATGATTCAGACGCCCGAGATGTGCAAGCTGCTAGGCACAGAGTGGAACCTGAAAAATCAGACATAGAGTTTCCAACAGAAAGGTTAATTTCTTCTTTCAGATTGGTTGAGTCTTTTTTTTTGGAAGGATATCAAGATTGATGTATGTATTGTTATAATTATCAAAATAAATATCTTCACAAAAAAGTGCAACACTTTATTTTTCATCTTCATTGGAATCATAGTGATCAGACATTTCATCAAGGGTTGCAACAAGACCTTTGTTTCTAGTGTATTTCTACGGTTCGGACACTCATTTGCAAAATGACCAAAGCCTTTACCTTAAAGCACTGTGGCATATCTTCTTCATTAGCCTCGTCAGTATCCATGTTTTTAGGAGGAATACGATTGTGAGATTTAACTGAAGAACTAGGTTTGTCTCTGGAAAACCGTTTACTTCTCTTCAATAGAAGATCCCTAAATTATCTAGTGATCATAGAGACTGATTTGTCAAGATCTTCATCTGATGAATCAGTCTCAGAAAGATCATCCTCAGAGACATAAACACTTTTACTTTTTTCAAGTAATTTAGTGTTCCTTTGTGCTTTGAAGGCAACATCCTTTCCAATTTTGGATGTATGCTCATGATCAAAGATCTTTAGCTTCCCAACCAACGTATTTCTAGAGAGAGCATCAAGGTTATTTCCTTCAACGATGGCATGCTTCTTAGAATCGTACAGCGGTCTGAGAATTTTCATCACAATGTCCTTTTCAGGAATAGTCTTACCCAATGCAAAAAATGCATTAAAAATTTCAGACACTTTGTGATTAAACTCATCAAATGAATCTTCATATTCCATACAAAGGTTTTCCCAATCGTAATTAAGGTTTTGAAGCCTAGCTTCCTTTTCACTGGTATTTCCTTTGAATACGGTTTCTAAGATATCCCAAGCATCTTTAGATCGTGTGCACATAGTCACATGGTGTTGAAGATCTGGGATAATGGCATTCAAACCGTCGTATTTTTTCTTTGCAGCAAGTATCTCTGCAGCATCATATGCACCAATGTTCTTTGGAACGGTCGCATTCCCTACTGCCACAACGGAAGCATCATAGCCATTAACTACATAAACCCATGATTGAAAATCACGCGCTTGAAAAAAGGCACGCATAGCAATTTTCCACCACAAGTAATTTGAGCCATCGAAGACTACTGGAGGTACGTTTATAGAGATAACACCTCTGTCCATATCAGATTGCTACAAACACAGACTTGTAAGGTCTTTAACGTATTTTCCTGCTCTGAAACCAATTGAAATGCGAGGGTCTAACAACCACACCCAACAATTCGTTTGGAAATCTGAGAGGACTTACTCCAATACACTTTCTAGAGAATCAACTAGACAGTCAAACTCAATCTAGAATAAAGTATATCAAAGAGTTTAGTATCTGTAAATCTTAATTCAATCTGCAATCAACAAATAGAAATCTGCGAACCCGATTGAATATAAGAGAATTACTTGAATGGTAACAAAGACCAATGTTCAAGTGTCAATCAATGTAAATCAACAACCAAAGGTTGGATATTCTAATTGATTGATCTTAACGCATAACCTGTGATATTTCAATTATATAACAAAATATAATGCGGAAAATAAATAACACAAACACCAGAATTTTGTTAACGAGGAAACCGCGAATGCAGAAAAACCCCAGGACCTAGTTCAGATTGAACACCACATTGTATTAAGCCGATACAGACACTATCCTATTACCAATTAACTTCGGACTGGACTGTAGTTGAACCCTAATCAATCTCACACTGATTCAAGGTACGGTTTCGCTCCTTACATCTCTGATCCCAGCAGGATACTACGCACTTGATTTCCTTAGCTGATTTCACCCACAAATAAGATTTGCTACGACCCAAAGTCGAAGACTTGATAAACAAATCTTCCTCACACAGAAAAGTCTGTAGGATTGAATAAATATGTCTCCTATAGAAATACCCAAGAGTTTTTGTTTCGTCTTTTGATAAATCAAGGTGAACATGAACGAATTGATAAACCAGACTTATATTCCCGAAGAACATCTTAGTATTATCAGTCACCTCACAATAAACTTAATCGACCATCGAAACAAGTTATTTTGGAATCACAAACGATGAGACGAAGGTGTTTGTGACTACTATTCTATCTTGCCTATCGGAGATATAAATCTCAAGCCAATTTTACAATTGCACTCAATCACGATAGAAACAACAAGATCAGATCATGTAACTACAAAGAGAATAATTGGGTTTGGCTTCACAATCCCATTGAAGTCTTCAAGTCATTAACCTACAGGGTCTCGAGAAGAAACCTAAGGTTAAAGGAGAATCGACTCTAGTTATGCAACTAGTAACACACAGGAGGTGTGGGGATTAGGTTACCCAGTTTCTATTGCTCTCCTTTATATAGTTTTCAAATCAGGGTGTGCAATCCAAGTTACCTTGGTAACAAAGCATTCAATATTCATCGTTAGATGAAAAACCTGATTCAACCAAGCTAATATCTTTCAATTGTTAGATCGAACTTAGCTTGTTACACACAAATGAAATGTAACCTCATTTAGGTTAATGTAACCGTACCCAAACTTTACACCGTGTTGGTTCATAAATAGTTAACCGAGGTTAGCCATATGATTACTCCTATATCAACCTTATTCATCTTAACCATAACTAGTTCAAATGACTCAAATGAAACTAGTTAAAGAGTTGTTTAATTGCTATATTCTCGTGGATTTATACAAGAACACAACTCAAGAACAATCGGTTTGATTCACTCGAATCAATACATGAAAATTATAGCCACGGTTTGTAAAGACTGCATTCCTTATTGATAAATGTTTAGGTTCATGTGCAACCGATTTTAGAAAGTAACCTACTTAAGTATGCATACGGGTATGCGTACTTAAGTAACCATATTTGAGTTTGTTTTAGTTTTCAAACTCAGCAGAAATTCACGGACGTGAACTTTCCGCCGGCATGCGTACGGGTACGTGTACTTTAGATAACCAGATGAGTTTGGTTTTGTTTTTCAAACTCAGCAGAAATTCAAGGACGTGAACTTCCACCAGTATGCGTACTGGTACGCATACTTACCCAGTCTCCTACAAATTTTTTTGTATACACACAAGTATTCATACTTTAGGTTCCCGTTTTTGGACTTGTTCACTAATGTGCGAACACACTATGCTTATATCCAAAGATGGTTACAAGATTCTAAACTCTTTATTTCAATTATTGAAACATTCTTCTGTAATGACAATAGCCGTTTTCACATATTATTAGCATCAAAGCAATTTTCAAGATATTGAAATAATCATTATCGAAACATTCCAAGTCTTACGCCAAATGATTATATCAAACAAACCATGTAAGATGTTACTCAGAAATTTTCTCATGATATAAGATGAACTTGTTCGAAGCGAAAGCTTACCAACACATATTTCGAGAAATATGTAAGCGAGATATACTCAGCTCGAAATCTCAAATGTGTATAGATAAAACTATATCGTAACACGAGTTACGTCTCAATATAGGATATAGAGTAGAAATAGACTTTCCAAGTGATAGATGAGTTTAAGTATCCACATACCTTTTATCGATGAAGTTCCACAAGCTCTCCTTAATAGTTCTTCGTCTTCAAGTGATAAAGGCCGTGCAGTCTAAGCTCAACTACACAAACTATGTCCTAGTCCGAGACATCTATAAATAAGCTAGAAATCAAGACTTATAGTTTTGATCACTAATATTGACAAACGTGCTTGAGATAGCAACGCATGTGAGTTCGACCGAGCAGCGCTCTAACAATATGCTCCATTGTTTCATTTTTTGAGAAAAAAGATAACATAAATTAGGTATGCCAATGAATCTTTCAGTTGTTGGAATCATAGCCTTTAAACATTTGCAGGAAACTAGATGGATCCTAAGAGAAGCTTGCAAGGGCCAAAATTTTCCCATTGAGATTTTCCATTTTGATTTGGAATCCCTTGAATTAACTTATGAAGAGATTAGGTACTACTATACCATTATTAGTTGGATTACCTAGATACCATCTAGGGTGTCAATTCTATTCCTATTGATTTGAATTATGGTAATATGACCAGCATTATGTTAGTGTCAAAAATTAAAGAAATTACAGTAACGTTCCAACTACTTAGGAATTAATATCACATCCTTGTTAGAATGAAAGATGTTATATAACTTTTTTGCATTAAATTTACAAGAGAATAATATTTGCAGAATGCATGTACAACCCGGTACGGTAGGGATGAAGCCATCACAAAAAAAAAAATTACTTGGAATTTACAACCGCCATAAAATCCCAACCATCCAACACTCATTTCACAACCACTAGCAAATCACCATTGCTGAGTTCTAAATAGAATATTTCAGTCATTTTATAATAAATTCTCATCAGTTGTGGCTGGATCCAAGTTTGATTTAGTTTTTGGATACTCTGGTTTGTTCCCCTCGATGTTGGAAGTTCTTAATTTCTCTTAATCTTCAGCCTCTATTCCGTCTCTGCAAGTGTATTCATTACTAATAGATATGTGTGATTTTTTTAAACAATTTATCACATATGGATTTTCAAATGTTCCTAGATATAGTAATATACCATGCATCATAATTTCCCATTTCATCTTATCATCGTGCAAGTTTTTATGCAGTCTAACATCCACTGCTTAACAGATAAATGATATATGCTAGGTGAGAAAAAGGTTGTGGTTTGAATCAAATCACACCATTCCTAGCAAAAGGACAATAGAGAATGTATGCTCCAACTAGGGCTGCACAAGACCGGTCCACGATACCCAAACCCACCCGTACCCGTTAAATCCGTGGGTTTTTAATCCATACCCGCCCGTTGTGGGTGCGGGGTTGGTTATGGAAAAAAAACCCGCTGTCTGTGGGTGCGAGGTTGGTTTAAGCTAATACCCGCCCAAAAAACCCGCAGATTATATACCATTAGATAAAACTAATCCTAATCGTCCATTATGAAACCCTAATACTAGTAGATAGGATAACTGATAACCCTCATTCACTTTTTACACTCTTCTCTCTGTTCGGCCTCTCCTCTTCTTCCTCCTCAGTTCTCCTTCTTCACCTACGAACGACAATTACCAGAAATCTTCACCAGAAATCGACAACAACTTCGAATCTTCACCAGAAATCGACAACAATCGAAAAATCAACAGATTCAACACTTAATCTTCATCTGTGAACTTCCTAGATATGAATATTTTGGGGGTTTTGTTTTTTTTTTCTCACTTAATCAAGGAGAATAGAAGTTACTCTAAATACTTGAATATAAAGCGGGTTTAAACCCGTTTAAACCCATACTCGCCCAACCCGTAGCGGGCGGGTAACAAAACCCACCAGCTGTTTGTGGGTGCGGGATTGGTTATGAAAAAAAAAACCCGCAGTCTGTGGGTGCGAGGTTGGTTTTAGCTTATACCCGCCCATACCCGCCCATGTGCAGCCCTAGCTCCAACGTTTCATGTTTTTGAGAGCAAAGAGAACATTGATTGCGTATAACAGTGAATCTAGAAAGTCTTTTCAGATGTTGGAATCATTTCCTATAAATATTTGTAGGCAATTAGATGAGTCCTTGGAGAAGCTTACGAATCCCATAAAGAGATTTATAAAGAGATTATTAAACATATTATTGTTAGCTAGAGATTGGGTAGTGAACATATTATTGTTAGCTGGATTAGATGGATGCCATTGTAAGGGTATCGACTCCATTCCTATTAATTCGAATCACATGAAT
Source organism: Papaver somniferum (assembly GCF_003573695.1). Taxonomy (NCBI): domain Eukaryota; kingdom Viridiplantae; phylum Streptophyta; class Magnoliopsida; order Ranunculales; family Papaveraceae; genus Papaver; species Papaver somniferum. Next base: position 203,530,160 of record NC_039359.1, read on the forward strand.
ATCCAACGTTGTGTTAGTGTCAAATATTGAAAAAATTAGAGTAATGTTCCAACTACTCTGCAATATCAGATCCTTGTTATAATGAAAGATGGAATATACGCGAGATTATAGGCCCACGATTTTGGTGTTTGATGCGTCTTTGTTGGTATACAATTGCAATTTATCCCTTGTAAGTGTAAGCTTTAAAAGAGAAGGCAGATATCATGAGTGGATCTATTGCATCGATCTTCCAATGGCCTTAGGATCGAGAGCAGTCGGATGCTCCCAGAATAGAGCAAACATTCTCTAAGTAGGAGTTGTTGCTTGTTGTATCAGAAATATCAAAAAATTTGGAGTGACAAAGTTCAAATATTGAACCAGTTTCATTCGTTCATGAAATTAAATATGCCATTCTTAGGCCCCTTCTTCCCTGAAAGAGTCCACCGCCTGCCGTCAGGCATGTCCCTTGAGTAGGTGATTCCGAGGCTGGATCAAAGGGGTACCACGAGCCCTCTGCCCTATGCATCTAACCAGCTTGCGTGGCGAAACTTGTTTCTTAAATTTACAAAGTAATTAGTATTTGCAGAATACACGTACAACCTGTGGATAGTAGGAATGAAGCTATCAAAAATGATTGACTTGGCGTTTATAACCACCATAAAATCCTAACCATCCAACACTCATTTAACAACCACTCACAAATCACCATCACTGAGATTTGAAAAGAGCACTTCAGTCATTTTACAATGAATTCTCATCATTTGTAGATGAAGCCAAGTATGATTTAGTTTTGAGATAATATGGTTTGTTCCCCTTGATGCTGGAAGTTCATCATTCCTCTTCATATTCATCATTCGTTTATTCTCTGCAGGTGTATGAGTTACTAATTAATTTAATATGAATTTTGTAAATAACTTGTCACATCTAGCTTTTCAGATGTTCCAGAACATACTAACATACCATGCATCTCAATTTCCCATTTCATCTTCCCATCATGCATGTTTATCAGGCATGTTTAATATCCATTTCATCAGCCTATTTTCCGTTAAGCGAGAGCCCTTTCACATGGGACTCCCAGATTACTATGGCCGACTTTCGTTTCTGTTTTACTAGTATGTCTAACTATCAGGTTTGCTTAATATGTAAATGGTATGTGTCAGGTGGGAAAGGGATGTCGTTTGAAGCAAAGCACATAACAAAAGGACCGAAACGATAGGTAAGCTTTAGTATATCATTTTGTTGAGAGAAAAGAGAACTTTGATTAGGTATGCCTGTGAAGTCTTTCAGCTGTAAGAATCATATCATTTAAACATTTGTAGACAACTAGACAAATCCTTGTCATAATGGAAGAAGTAATACAAAACTTTCGGTGTAAATTTACAAAGAGCATAACTCAATGGTATCCCATCAACTCCAGTTTAGAAAGAAGTCAGGGGTTCGATCCCCACCGTGGTAGAGGTTTGTATTTAATTATTTGTATAACAAAACTAGTGACAAAACACCTAGGTGACCAACTTTGTGGTACAAAAAATCCAGCCATATTATTTTCAATAAATTAAAACAATTTCATTAAAAAGTGTCACAAAAACCCCAGGTCAAATAATAATGATAAAATTTAGTCTTTGTTATTTAAAAAAACGCCAAACATACCCTTTTACATTCTTCTTCTTCTCTGATTTCTTTTTTTCTTCTTTCTTCTGTCTCCTTCTTCCCACCACAATCACCAGCAGCATCGGCAATAGATCTCCACGAACACCAGCATCAACTTTATTCTCCTCCGACCACACTACTGTACCTTCGTTTCTCACTTCACCACCAACACCATTACCACCACCGTCAACATCACCACCCCAAACTCCTCTCAACATCACAACAACCATAATAAAAACCCTAACCATAGTTTCATCTTCAAATTCAGAAGGAAATACAGGTGAATCTGGTGATGTTGTGATGTTTCTGTAAGATTAGATGAAGAAATTGTTGAAATTAGGGTTGCGACTGTAGATGCAATTGAAGAACAATAAGAAAAGAGATGGGTTGGTGAGGAATTGATGGTTGAGATCGATTTTCAAGGAAGGGATGATGAAATGGTGATGTTCCTAATAAGGGTCTGAGGAATTGGATCCAACAATTTTTTTCAATTTCATGCCCTAAATTTACTTTAATCTTGCCTTCTGTCATTGTCACCACCACCCTCCTTCTTCACCACCACTAATAACAAGAAACACCGTTACAGACAACTGAAAATGAAATAGAAAATTGGTATGAACTGAAACTGGATTTGTCAAAATAGTCTTCACACCAACTTTGGTTTGATTTCAATTAATACTAATTTCATTTTCATATAACATATGTGTACCTTCAGATTTTAAAGGAACTAGATAAATCTTCAAAGACATTGGTAAGAACTACTTCACAATGGGTCAATTCCAAGCCCTAATTGAAAATTTTGCTCAATTTTTTCTTTCTTTCTGAATTCTTATTGTGTATGTTTTCCTTTGCTATACTCCATTTTAGATGTAGTAGTATTGGAGATTTAGTCAAGTTTAAGGTTACAACAAAAAAATGATTCATTTTTCTGTCTGACAACTGCACCTGCATCTTTGAAACCTGGATTAACATTGTGCTTTCCACAAGGATTTTAACTTTTGTGGTCATCATCCAGATGAATATTTCACTTGCATTGCTACTTCTATAGCAGTTCTGTTTTAATTGCAAGTGGAGATCATTCTTTTGAGATCATCAGCTTGATCCTGTTTGGAAACATTTCATGGTGCATCTTGTTTTTCTTTTCCCATAGGTTATTGAGATTGTGACATTTTATCCTCCGATTGACTACCATTTCTTTGTAGTGCAGTGAAGACATTACAATGTGCACTTTCATGAAAAACTAAAAAAGTATATTCCTTAGGCATGGATCTGACTAGCGTCAGGTCACATAAAGTGGGATTCTAATTTATGATGTTTGCATTTGATATTTCTAATCAAGTTGCACTTTTTCTAGCTCACACACACAAACTCTCCTTAACTTGAACATGAATGTCTTCAAGTGATGTAGAAGGCTTATTTATTTATTTTAGTTCTTAAATTATGTGCTTTGTTGTTGTTTCATGATAGAGTGAGGACGTTGAGTTGATATAGATATCATAGTTATGAATACTACCTTGATGTGTGTTATGTATAGGTGGAAGGGAAATGAAAATGGTGGTGTTCTAGATTCTCTTGGATATAAAGAGGGTTTCAGAGTTGATGTTGATGTTCCAGATGACGCATGGGCAGAGGCTCCAAGCTTCCATGATATTCTTATCTTAAATACCGGCCACTGGTAATCATTTGTCTCTGTACGCCCCCTATCTTATCGTGTATGTGTTTTAAGTAACACTTGCTTGACACTCTTTTTTACCAACAGAGTGCTGGAAAGGACAGTTGCATAGTGGGATACAGGATTTTCCTGATGTAGTTATTGTGTTCGTATGTGTATCCATTTATATCCAATGATTGCAAGTTCTTGGAAATAATATTTCCTTTTGGTTTCATCGTATTTATGATGAAACCAAAATTGTTTTCATCTAATTTTTGTCGATTTCAAAAAGAGGAAAACTTTCAGTTCTCGAGGCTAAAAATGGATTTGTTCCTAAACAGATTCTCTTGATTGTGTAGGCACAACATGGTTGGTCAAGGTCTAGTACGTGAAGATATTTTAGTTAAATCGAGATGCCAGGGACGAGGATAAAGGCGATATAGTCTTTTGGAGGTGTAGACCCAAAGCACTATAATTAGTGAAAAGGGATACTGGCAGGTGAGTGACTGAAATCATTCTCATCTGAATAATCATAAGCTAGCTACGTATTATTAAAACTTATTACACTATTTTATTTGTCAAATGTTAAATAATGGTTTCTTGGTAGAATGTTAGTGTATGCTCCCTATTATTTGATTTTTCATAATTGTTTGGGGAATTCAGAAACATTGCACCAATTGCATTTCTGACAACTATAGGCACCGTTTATTTTTATTGAATGTTAGAAATCATGAAACCCGATTACCAGTGCAGATGGACAGTCGCATTTGATTTCATGATTTGTTAAAATTGCAAGTTCGATCGTGGGATTTTTGGGTTTGCGAGATGGTTAACTTTAAGAGACACTGATCCATAAACTTAGATTGCAGTAAAACTTGTAAATTTTGTATCATACGTTTTTGTAATTCATGGGTAGAGGTATTTATGATGAAACCAATTATGGTTCCATCGTATTTATGATGAAACCAAAATTGGTTCCATTTAATCTTATCCTTACTTAAATTGATTTTTTTTATGAGTTTGAATTGTTGTTGTGTTTGATATCCGTGGATTAGGATTTACAATGCTAGCTGTGATGGAAATTATGTGCTTTGAATCAAATAAGTGGTGCTTGTGTTTAGGTTAAGTCTGAAATAAAAAAAAAATTGAGTTACAAAATGTTGTTGGTGGGTGCTTTACATAATGTTATGAAACTGAATTACCTGTGATAATGTTTAGGTAGTTGTGTGGTTTGAATTCTAGCTGTAACTAATGATGTTGCTGAGTTTTGAATGAAGTTTTTATTTCATCTAATATGTAATTTTTTTTCCTAGATTTTATGTCGACGAAACCAATTGTTGATGGTGGTTTTTAGTTTAGGGCGAAAATTGTAAATGTCTATCTACCTGACCCGACATCGGAAGTAACCTTGATATGTCCTTATTCCGCAAGTAATTTGAAAAATATATCAAAATCTGATGAGTGCCTATGCCTCTCTTCATATTGTATTGAAACTCAAGCTCCTAGATGAATTGTTCACTAGTATAGATCCTAACGAGTATTTAAGCTCCTAGTTGCATTATTCACTAATGAAATGGAGCCATTTAAAAGGGTTGAGTGCCTAAGCCTCTTCGCTCATATATGTATTGATAAATTCAATATATTTATGTGTATAAAATTTACTCAGAATGGTGCATGTAGCAACAATCCCAAATATTTTATAAATTTTATCTTACACCAGCATTATTCACTAATGCATGGCCTGCCTAGTGTTTTCCGATGCCATGTTCCCCAGCGAACTCTCAATATTGGCATGACATGACGATTAAATGTTCGCTGGCAACATAGTAGCATGAATCTCCCGAAGTGTCAGTATTGAGACCTGCATGAAAACACTAACATAGGCTACACCACCCTCTGACAAAGAGATCAGCGCGTTCGCACACCTTTTAATTAAAATTTGCGCGATCGAACGCGTTTAAATTCCTTAAGGAAAATCTGGACTGTTCACATCAGTCTCAAAAAATAATCATGGCCACACGATTTGTCCGTGTGATTTAACAAACTTAGACTACTCCTAGCAGAACTAGGCAAACACTACAGCGACCACCGACGGGCCCACTAGTACCCTAGTCGATCGAGTAGTCCTTTGCTCATTCACAAGCACTTCAAACGCCGACCGAAACGTGGGTGTTCGCGCTATTTAGAAGCTCAAACGATCTAGACCGACCATGACGGTCTCAAAGTCATCACGTCCGTCTAACTTGGCCAGCCAAGTTGGACGTCTTAGATTGAGCTTTGGGCGATCAAAAAGGCGTCGTAGCAATCACCGGCAGGCCCACTAGTTCTCTAGTTGATCGAGTCCCATGTTTCCCATGCACAAGCGCTTCAAACGCCGACCCAAACGTGGGCGTTTGGCGCTGCGTAAAAACAAAGCTCGAACGAGCATAGACTGTTCAATGCAGTCTTAAAACCATCACAACCGTCCAACTTCGCCAGCCTGGTTGGACGTATTAGATCATCCCATTAATGATCATGGAAGCGCTGACGCACACGTTGGCGGGCCCACTTTTCCTTTACCCAATCGGTTTCGCACGGTAAGGCCATGGAGAAATGAAACGTTTGCTCGAATCATGGCAGGCGTGATGCTTCTAAGGGTCGCGGAAGTCCACTAGTGTCTTAAATCGATCACAGCCATCCAACTTACCCAGCATGTTTGGATGGCTTAGATCGCATTTAGGACCATAAGGAAGGTGCACGTGTGTTCACCGTCAGCCCAACATGGGCCCCACGTGATCGATCTCCCAAGAGGAGAATCACGGCGTGCCAAACCGCTTGGCCAAAGTCACGTGTGTGTGACTGATTCAAAAACCTAATTAGGGTTTGCGGCAATGCACATCTGTCGTAGTTCGATCATGACCATCCATCTTCACCAGCCTAAACGGAGGATGTAGATATAAACTCAACTTGATCACCGTGGGCCCACCTTTGTATGTGATCGGCCGACCTATGCAGACTAGAGCCCGACGGCTCGAAACGCACGCCCAAAGGTGGCATGCCACACGGCTTTTAAACCTTTACGACAAGGTACTTTTGTCGCAAATCGATCACGACCACTCATCTTTGTCGTTCAAATTGAGTGGCCTAGATCGAATCTTTGGGGGACATAGAGGTGTAGACATGCACGTCGGCGGGCCGTCTCCACGCATGCCTGGTCGGTCCCTCCAAAATTATCACCCATGCTTGGATTCGATCAAGCCAAAGATGGGATGTTGCGCACCTCTAAAAAACCCTAAAATCCATCAATGGAAGCAAATATGTGCCATAAATCATCTCGTCCGTCCAACTTGCCAACTTGGTCGGACGGCTTGGATTAAAAGTTAGGCGATCAATAAAGCGTTTCAATGATTACCTTCCGCCAGTCTTCCACAGAGAGTGATCGACCAGATGGTGGCCCGCGCATGTGATCTCCAAACAATCACTCGAAGATGGTTGGGCGTGCTGCCATTTTAAGACGCTTAATCCGCGACTTGTTCAATCAAGCTTTAAAACAACGATGCTTCATACATATCGATTGTTTCGAGCTGCTTGCATAAAAGCGATGCATTACATTCATCGAGCATACATGATATTTCATGAATATCAATTCCATAAATAACTTAGTTATTTAACCTGATAGAAACTTATGCTATTTCTTGCGGCGGGTCCCACGAATCGACCCGCTCATTCGAGACATCAAACATGTCACAAACTGGGGGATACTTGCTGGGGTATTGGTCTGGCGGTTTACAGCGTGCGCCGTGCAACGCGCCCATTACGAGAACGTGTCAGGAGGCATGGACGGTTAACGACGATGAGGGAAGTGGGAAAAGGCGTGATCGTGTGACAATCACCTACACGACCCCACTGCTCCGTCACTCAACTTCCTCCACTTCCTACTAGATGAGGATTGCGCTCAAAAGACTTGTATAAATAGGTTCTTCAACCTATTTTAAAAGCACAGAACAACACCAGTGTTATCAACACAAGTAGCCAAAAACCATTTTCTGATACACAAGTCATAAATAGCCACACCTTCATAATTCAACACTCTGATCTCAAATACCTTCTCTGCTTCCCTCCCTAAGATCAACCCTCCCTCTTCACATTGTGACCGAATTGAATCTGAAACGGCTATTTCTTGGTTTAGGCCAGAGTCTTACAGATTGATTTCTCGAACCTAAAAGCATTCACATGCAGTGCATTTGTTTAGGGTTTGAACTTTTTTCTCATCAACACAACCCAAATTACCAAAAACAGCAGAATCAGTTTTTACCCATAACAACTGGCGACCACAGTAGGAAATTAATCTATCGGTTGCAAAAAATCATTTTCCCTATTCCGTTTTCAATTTCCTAAATTTCTCAAGATGGTTGATCTTAGGAATGGTTCAGAAACCCTCAATCACAATATTACTTCTCCTAGCACTGAAAATACTTCACATGTTATCCCTGAATCCGTTCTTTCATTCAAAACCGTTGTCGAGGCTATGTAGTCTCGATATTTAACAACTATTCACATTTTGACGAAAATCTTGGATGATATTGTTGGGAATCAAGCTGCTATTGTCAAGATGCAGGACATAGTATTTACGCTTTTGAAAGCGCTCGCGGATTATCAAAGGAACCAACACGTATTCATTCCGAAGGAAACTCCACCAACAATCCATTTTGGATCAATACTGATAGTAGTAGTCCTTTTTCCAAGATTCATATACCTATTTCTGGTGAGGAAGATGAAGCCTATGATCGTGTTGAATGGAAAAGTAGTCACCAACCTAACTTGTCTGCTCATGAAGATCGAGAGATGCTTCCTCAAACTCGGAAAGAAGACTCGTGGGATTTAGCACGTTCTCATCAGAGTCCTCGCAATGAAAAGGTGATTTCATTATGTGTGTCCTTCCTGGAAAGTATCAGTTCCCATATTGCATCAGAAGCTGCTAAGAGATCCGCTGCTGCTTTACTCAGTCGATCCGAACCTTCCCGGAATGAAGAAACTCGTAAAGATGTTCAGGAAAACAGGTGTCCTTCCAAAATAATACCCTACCTCCAATTAATCACTAGTGAGGGTGGAAAGAGAAAGCATCCGGGGAACAACTATCAACAATCTAAGCGTCCGACTCCCATTTCACATAGGTCAAATGAGACTCCACCATTCCTAGATTTTCCCTTTCCAATGGAAGAGGTGATTGAACTCTTGGAGGTCTGGATACAAGATGACGCCATCAAGCTACCTCGTGTCAGACGTCCTCCAACTAAACAAGAAATGGAAGATCCCAAGTACTGTCGCTTCTGTAGGTTTATCAACCATCCTACAAGTGACTGCAACAAATTGAAGCACATCTTCCAGGAGAAGATCGACTCAGGGGAACTCCAACTAGGCACTGAAGGAGTATAAAAATACCATCCTCCTATTAGAAGCTGTTGCATGCTTTCTGGGGACTCCGTCTACAAAACTGTGCAGTCAACCATGGAACATGTGTGTGAAATTCTCTATTCCTCCAAGGCACAACGTCAAGATATCTTTGCCGCTCTAAATTGTGTTGTATCGGGAAAGCGACTACCTTCGATCGATGAAGCTTCCTCAGGCCTAAATCTCTTCTGGAAGACATGATTGGCATAAGCGGCTGGGGACTCTTGACCACTGCTTATCTTAGAGATGTCGAGTTGGGAAAAGCGTTATTAATGCAGGGACTATGAAAGAAAGTCCAGAAGCGCCATATCGTATATCCCGAGGCTAAAACTCACGAGTAAGTCTTCTCGAACAACCTCTTTTATAGTCTGTTAATCCTCATCTCACCAAGAACTGGGAACTTGATCCGATTGTCAACCTAACTGCGACTAGGCGATGTGAAGAGGAAGCTGGTCCCTATCAATATTTTGTCAAATGTTTATAATAAGTCTCAATCGAGGATAAGAGGTCCAGCGGTCAAGTAGCAGGAGCCTTACTTAGTTTCTGAAATTAAACAAGGTGACTATTGCAAACTCCTTGGTACTGACAACTGGGAGGAGTAATAATACACACTAGATAGCTTCCATCAGTTCCTGAAACATTATATTTCAATTTCCCTAGTATTTACCTTGTTTTCATACAATACTTACAATTCATCCAAAATGTTTGCACCAATTTGCATTCATAGTTAAGATTTCAGGGAAACACCATTTCTTTCACAAAACAAAAACCTCTATTCTTCAAAGAGCAGCCGCCTACCTGTTCAAAACCAAATCAAACCACAAAGGAACATCTCGTCTTTCCAGAAAACTTAAAGAGAAAAGTCATGGGAAGGAAATAAAGGCATTCAAGGGAAATCATTCAGCAACATTTCATTTTTCTAGAGAAAACACTTTTTATATCCCGAAGAGTAGCCTGCTTCAACTTCAACTCCCGAGACAGTTTCTCAATTTCCGATTTATGATTAATGAGATTCATGGAAGGAATCCTATCCATTTCAGTTTGCAAATTTCGGATTTTGGAAATCCCTTCACATGACCAGGAAACATTAAATTCGAAATCTACACACATGTCTTGAGGATACTTCCGATATTCGATCACTCATCCAGAAGCAGCGTGCCTGATCATACTACACATTTGGTCATGGAAATGTGTCCACACTTCTTCAATATTCGGGCGTACAATTCAGCATACTTCTAGACACCCTGAACCCCCCAATTAACACGTGATTTACATGAGGAGCATCAAATTGAGGGTCGAGGACGCAGTCACATCCTCAACATCGTCGGCCGCCTCCATTACCTCTCGGTTTTTCCTGCAACGTCATCCCGGATACATGCAACTTGCGCAAATCCAACAAGGATGTTCATCTTCTCAAAGCATTAAAACTACGAAAGAAGTTGAGCAAGATTAGTTCAAAGCTATCCAGATAATTCATCCAGTCAAACAGAGCAAAACATGTACATACACGTACATCCGAAGAATTGGAGATCACTGTAGTTGTTCAAGCGCCACCTGCAATCCTCTCTGACAGAACCTATTTCCCCTGGGGACTGCCTCCACTTTTCCTAGAGGATACAACTCATACGACCACCGTACAAGTTAAAGTCAAGGCCTCTCGCAATCGAGCATTACGGAGTTCGGAAAATTTTGAAATTTACTGGAGAGACTGGAGACAGAAATTACACATTCCAGTGGAGATCGATGGTACAACTTCTAAGCCCTCTGGTCCAGGAAGAAGAGTCTTCACGTGATTAAGATGAGTCTTAACAGTCATATAGGACACTTCGAAGAAGTCATCACCCATATTGGGCGTGTCTTTGGAATCATTAGTTCCCCTTGGCTTAGTAGCAGAAATATTTCCAGATTGCTTTGTTGTTGTTATACTCGCTCTACCGCTGCTAACAAAGAAAGTCAATCATATCGAATTAAACGTGGATATTTCACTCACATTAAGAATACGAAGACGAGATGAACTTACCTTGCTGTTGTTTGGTGTACATGAAGATGGGTGGGTCTTGATGTTCGTGCAAAACAGGAAAGAGCATAAGCTCCCTTTACACCCGACGAAATTTTAAAGCCAGAAAGGGTTTATTCCTCTCGCTCATACGAACGGGATTCAGAGGATCTAGTTGAGATCCAAAGACTTGACCGGACATGCCGCTTCCATTTTCCTACCATTGATGAGCAAGAGCGGTAATTTATTCGTAGCCCCTGATTATAAGTTGCTTCACCAGTACGACTGCAAGGGAAGTTCAAACCAAGTGATATACCTCTGGTAACATCTATCTATTTCATCTTATTGGTTTTGTTTTTTCGTCTGCCACTATCTAGTGCTTACCCCGCAACAATGCCATTGTTACGTACTAAGCAGGGTACTTAATATTGATGGTGGTTTTTAGTTTAGGGCGAAATTGTAAAAGTCTATCTACCTGACACGACATCGGAAGTAATAGACCTTGATATGTCCATATTCCGCAAGTAATTTGAAGAATATATCAAAATCTGATGAGTGTGTATGCGGCTCTTCATATTGTATTGAAACTCAAGCTCCTAGATGAATTGTTCACTAGTATAGAGCCTAACGAGTATTTAATCTCCTAGTTGCATTATTCACTAATGAAATTGAGCCATTTAAAAGTGTTGAGTGCCTAAGCCTCTTCGCTCATATATTTATTGAGAAATTCAATATATTTACGTGTATAAAATTTACTCAGAATGGTGCATGTTGCAACAATCCCAAATATTTTATAAATTTTATCTTGCACCAGCATTATTCACTAATGCATGGCTTGCCTAGTGTTTTCCTATGCTATGTTCCCCAGCAAACTCTCAATATTTGCATGACATGACGATTAAATGTTCGCTCTCAACATAGTAGCATGAATCTCCCGAAGTGTCAGTATTGAGACCTGCATGAAAACACTCACATAGGCTACACCACCCTCTGACAAAGAGATCAGCGCGTTCGCACACCTTTTAATTAAAAGTTGCGGGATCGAACGCGTTTAAATTCCTTAAGGAACATCTGGACTGTTCATATCAGTCTCAAAAAATAATCACGGCCACACGATTTGGCCGCGTGATTTAAAAAACTTAGACTACTCCTAGCAGAACTAGGCAATCAATATAACGACCACCGACGGGACCACTAGTGCCCTAGTCGATCGAGTAGTCTTTTTCTCATTCACAAGCACTTCAAACGCCGACCGAAACGTGGGTGTTCGCGCTATTTAGAACCTCAAACGAGCTAGACCGACCATGACGGTCTCAAAGTCATCACGTCTGTCCAACTTGGCCAGCCAAGTTGGACGTCTAAGATTGAGATTTGGGCGATCAAAAAGGCGCCGTAGCAATCACCGGCGGGCCCACTAGTTCTCTAGTTGATCGAGTCCCATGTTGTCCATGCACAAGCGCTCCAAACGCCGACCCAAACATGGGCGTTTGCGCTGCGTAAAAACAAAGCTCGAACGAGCATAGACTGTTCAATGCAGTCTTAAAACCATCACAACTGTCCAACTTCGCCAGCCTGGTTGGACGGATTAGATCATCTCATGAATGATCATGGAAGCGCTAACGCACACGTTAGCGGGCCCACTTTTTCTTCACCCAATCGGTTTCGCACGGCAAGGCCATGGAGCAATGAAACGTTTGATCGAATCATGGCAGGCGTGATGCTTCTAAGGGTCGCGGAAGTCCACTAGTGTCTTAAATTGATCATAACCATCCAACTTAGCCAGCATGTTTGGATGGCTTAGATCGTATTTAGGACCATAAGGAAGGTGCATGTGCGTTCACCGTCATCCCAACATGGGCCCCATGTGATCGATCTCCCAAGAGGAGGATCACGGCGTGCCAAACCGCTTGGCCAAAGTCACGTGTCTGTGACTGATTCAAAAACCTAATTAGGGATTGCGGCAATGCACATCTTTCGTAGTTCGATCATGACCATACATCTTCACCAGCCTAAATGGAGGGTGTAGATATAGACTCAAGAGATCCCATGGATGTCAACATGATCACCGTGGGCCCACCTTTGCGTGTTATCGGCCGACCTATGCAGACTAGAGCCCGGCGCCTCGAAACGCATGCCCAAAGGTGGCATGCCACACGACTTTTAAACTTTTACGGCAAGGTACTTTTGTCGCAAATCGATCACGACCACTCACCTTTGTCGGTCAAATTGAGTGGCCTATATCGAATCTTTGTGGGACAGAGAGGTGTAGACATGCACGTCGGCGCATGCCTGATCGGTCCCTCCAAAATTAGCACCCATGCTTGGATTCGATCAAGCCAAAGAGAGGATGTTGCGCACCTCTAAAAAACCCTAAAATCCATCAATGGCAGCAAATATGTGCCATAAATCATCTCATCCGTCCAACTTTTCCAGCTTGGTCGGACGACTTGGATTAAAATTTATGCGATTAATGAAGCGTCTCAATGATTACCGTCCGCCACTCTGCCACATGGAGTGATCGACCAGATGGTGGCCCGCTCATGCGGCCTCCAAACGATCACTCGAAGATGGTTGGGCGTGCTGCCATTTTAAGACGCTTAATCCGCGACTTGTTCAATCAAGCTTTAAAACAACGATGCTTCATACATATCGATTGTTTCGAGCTGCTTGCTTAAAAGCGATGCATTACATTCATCGAGCATACACGATATTTCATGAATATCAATTCTATAAATAACTTAGTTATTTAACCTGATAGCACCGTATGCTATTTCTTGCGGCGGGTCCCACGACTCGACCCACTCATTCGAGACATCAAACATGTCACAAACTGGGGATATTTACTGGGGTATTGGTCTGGAGGTTTACAGCGTGCGGCGTGCAATGCGCCTATTACGAGAACGTGTCAGGAGGCATGGACGGTTAACGATGATGAGGGAAGTGGGCAAAGGCGTGATCGTGTGACAATCACCTACACGACCCCACTGCTCCGTCACTCAACTTCCTCCACTTCCTACTAGATGAGGATTGCTCTCAAAAGACTTGTATAAATAGGTTCTTCAACCTATTTTAAAAGCACAGAACAACACAAGTGTTATCAACACAAGTAGCCAGAAACCATTTTCTGATACACAAGTCATAAACAACCACACCTTCATAATTCAACACTCTAATCTCAAACACATTCTCTGCTTCCTTCCCTAAGATCAACCATTCTCCTTCACATTGTGACCGAATTGAATCTGGAACGACCATTTATTGGTTTAGGCCAGAGTCTTACAGATTGATTTCTCGAGCCTAAAAGCATTCCCGTGCAGTGCGTTTGTTTAGGATTTGAACTCGTTTCTCATCAACACACCCCAACTTACCAAAAACAGCAGAATCAGTTTTTACCCATAAACACCAATCTTGTTAGTGTTTCAGATAAATGGGTCGTGCAGTCAGTTATGGAGGAGGTCAGAGTTCTTTAGGATATTTCTTTGCTGGTCCTGAGGATTCAAAACCATGTCAATATTGACATTTCAACGATGTCTTTCTATCAATGAACATGTATAATACCTCTTATAATTTTTCTTGCAGTTGAATTCTCACGAAACCAATTATGGTTTCATCTTATTTATGATGAAACCAAAATCGGTTTCATCGTATTTATAATGAAACCAAAATTGGTTTCATCGTATTTTTGGGCGGTGGTGGTGTGGGCGGTCGTGGTGCTGGTGGAGGTGCGGCGGGTGTTGGCGATGGTGCTGGTTTTGGTCGGTGGTGGTCGACAGTGGTGGTGCTGGCTGGTAGCGGTGGCTGGCAGTGGTGGTGCAATTGCGCAGTATCGGTGGTGGTCGGAGGTGGTGGTGGCGGTGGTGGTCATAGGTGGCGACGGCGGTGGTGGTGGTCGGAGGTGGCGGCGGTGGTCGATGGCAGTGGTGGTCGATGGAAGTGGTGGTGGGTGGTGGAAGGTGGCGGTGGTGTCGCGGTGGTGGTTGGTAGCGTCGGTGGCTGTGCGGTGGTGGTGGTCGGGGTGGTGGTGGTGGTGGTCGGTGGCGGTGGTGGTCGGAGGTGGCGACGACAGTGGTGGTGGTCGGAGGTGGCTGTGGTGGCGGCGGTGGTGGTCGGTGGTGGCGGCGGCGGCGATGGTGGTCGGTGTCGGCGGTGGTGGTCGGTGGCGATGGTGGAAGGTGGCGTTGGCGGTGGTGGTGTTCGGTGGTGTTGCTTGTTGGTGGTTGTTTGTTGCTTGTTGGGGGTGATAATATAATAATAATTAAAGTGGGGTTGATTTTTGTTTTTGTTGGGGTGATTTAAATTAGAAGGGTAATATAGACAGTTTATATTAAATGGGTTTTTTATGAACAATTTGTTTTGTTGGAGTTTTTGTGTATGGATAGCGACACCTTTGGGGTTATAACTCGCGGACCGTTTGTATAAAAGGATTTGGCGGGATTGGGTCTAACAGTGGGGCTAGTCCAACTGGCTGGATTTGGGTAGAGGCCTGGGTCCAGCTTTAGCCTATCAAAAGAAAAGAAAAAAGAATTACAAAGGAAATAGTATTATGTAGGAATTACCTATAGATCCTATTATAGTGTTCTTAGTTAGTGGCAGGTCCACCCAATTTTTTAAGCCCAGGTCCTGCACACGTGTGTAACCTATTACGTGCATTTTAAGAATTCCCAAAATAGCCTTCACTATATATAATAGAAATAAAAACAGCTTTCCTCAATTTTCTTTTTCTTCTCAGATGCGTTTTCTCTCTCTCTCTCTCCCTCTCCTCTTCTCTGCTGCTGCCGCTTATGAAGTTTAATCCTAGGGTTTGTGAAGATGTTTAGTGATTTTACAGGTATGTTATTTAATTTTTCTCCAGTTCTTCTTTGTTTTTGTTTTGTTTCTCAACTGAATCATGAAAATTCGATCGATTTCATGATGTTTTCACTTTCTTTTTGCGGTTTTGGTAGTTCGATCTCATGATGCGTCTCTTGTTTTCACGTGCTGCTGATTTTTAGACTATGAATCAACAGTACATATTTGGTATACTGAAATATACTGCTCTAATCTTGTTGTTTTTTATAGTTTTGGAGATTTTTCTTGTTTGATCCAGAAGTACATATATGGAATACTCAAATAAAAGTGTTTCGATTCTATTTTTTCATAGATTCGTTACTTGTTTTTCACATGCAGCTAAATTTTAGATTATGAATCAGCAGTGCATATATGATGTACTGAAAAATTATGCTTTAATTTTGTTATTTTTGTAGTTTTGGATATTTTTATTCTTCGATATAGAAGTATATATATGGAATACTGGAAAAAAAAAGTGTTTCGATTCTGTTTTTTATGGATTCATTACTTGGTTTTCACATGCAGCTGATTTTAGTTTCATTTTGGTTGTTTTTTATATGCTTTTGAGTTGCTTTTGTGTATCAATCATCAGTACGTATATGATATACTGGTGGATTTTGATGAAACAAGTTCATATCTAAATAAAAAATCATGTTTTATGTTTATTTCATTAGTAGATCTGATATTTTTATGGTTTTTGGTTTGTTTTTCAGTTTTCTTTTGTGTATTAACCATCAATACATATTTGACGTACTGTTTATTTTTGTGTTTAATATGAATTTATAGATTTTTTCTTATTTTTTTGGTTTGATCCAGGAGTACATATATGGAATACTGAAATATGTGCTTTGATTCGGTTAGATTTTACGGATTCATCACTTCTTCTTGACATTCAGTTAAGTTTTTCTCTACCTGATCAGGTGCGTATTAACTTTGATTCTTCGTTTTTATTTACTTCTTTAAAAAAATGAGTTCGATAGAATTACAAAATGAGTCTTTACAGGGATACCAGGTAACCCTAGATTTGTTAATTTTCAAAGCACCAAATTTGAAATTTTGAAGTTTCGTTCAAAACCCTAATTTTGATTTCCTTGGATGAGCAAATTAGTTCTGAGCTACTAGAGGCATTATATGAGAAATTTCAGTCTGAATGTGCAAAGTTCTCGCAATATCAGGTCAGTTAAGGAATGCGGGACAATTTTCAGGTCTTAACATTACTTTGTTCTCATTTACTTGATTTCCTCTTGGAATCCACTTTGAATAACGATATTTTACCTTGATTTGTTCTTATGGGTATTTTGTTTGCAGTTTGATTTTCTTGCTTCTAGCTAATTTAGGATATCGATCCCGATGCAATAGGATTTCTCGGAATGTACTGCCTTTCTATTGGAGCTTAACAATAATTTTTCTGTTTGACTAGATATTTCCCGGCATATGTTTAAGAATTACACATCATATACCAACTTGAACGAGTTCCCCAAGTTGCATGATGCTAGGTCATGTTTGAGGTGATTCACACTAAGGAAAATGTGGTTTGGGTTCTGATTTAGATGCGATTATTTTCGACTTAGCAGACCATCATTCTCAGATGTGAATGATGAATACAAATACAAAGGGTAATATCCGCCATCAGACGACATTCCATGTACAAAAAACTTTGCTCGCATTTAGAAAAATTTGTAATATTGTAGGTTTAGAAATCATATTCTATTGTGTTCATAATTATAGGCACAAATTTGGTGCATATCAAAGCACTTAAATGAATCTTAATTAGAGATTGCATAGGACGGACACAGAAATGACATGAGTTATTGCGAGATAAATTAATCATCTTTTAGATGCCTATATGATAACGATGTTTTACTTGCATTTGATAGTCTGTGTTGCAGTAGAATTGAAATGACAATGGTGTTGATGTAGCTGTTGCAGTTGTGGTTTAAGCTAAGAATATTGTGATGCAGCAAGATAGAAGATTACTGAGAAGATGGAGCTGAAGGCAGTGGTGAATGGTTGACTGCAGAGGTGCTGGTGCTGCAATAAAGTAAAGTGAATTGAGGAGTACGCAGATTCCTAAGTAGTGTAGCAGATGTGTACTCATATTTGTAAGCAGTGTGGCAGATATGTACTCAAATTTGTAAACAGTGTAGCAGATATGTACTCAAATTTGTAAACAGTGTATCAGTTATGTACTCAAATCTATGGTAGTATGTTATTTCACACGTACTTAAACAGTGGGGTATATTAGTCATTTCCATGTTTTCAAATAATTTTGGACCTTAGAATAAGAGTAAAATCTAGTTGGACCCTGCTATAAATAACCTTACAGGCTTAGGACCAAAGAAGAAATTTTCCTAATATTATTTGCAGTATATATGTACAATGGGGGTGGTAGTATAAAGCAATCACAAAAAATTGACTTGCGTTTACAACCACCATGAAATCCCAACCATCCAACACTCATTTCACAACCATTATCAAATCTCGATCGCTGATTTCTGCAAAGAGTATTTCAGTCTTTTTACAATGAATTCTGATCATTGTTAAGAAGAAAAACTGTCTTAATTTAAGGCCATCGGTCGGATGACGATACAAAGATAGGGCACAACTTAAAAAAAAACCAAAAAAACCAAAACAAAACAAAAACAAAAACAAAAACAAAAAAAAACATTAATTTCAGATTTTCACCTACGCAATTGTAAAGGAATGATCTTTGATCTTCAAGGTTCAAAGGGTAAATTATTTGTTGAAAAAGAGCTAGAGATTTTGAGTCTTTTGGTATGAGATTCAAAGGGGCTTTTTAGAGGTGAAATTTTCTGAAACATTGAAATATTATGGGATTAGGGGGTGGGGGTGGTGGTACTGACCTCATGGTAGATGAGGGAAGTGGTGGTGAGGAGATGTTAGATAATTCTTCATCTTCAGTTTCATGTTCAATTTGTCTTGATGAGGTTTTGAATAAAAGGGGAGATAGATCAAGGGCGATTCTTCAATGTGGTCATGAATTTCATCTGGGTGAGCTCAATTTCTTGATTTTTGTTTATTTGTAGCTGAAATTTTGTGTTTTTTATTGGAATTTGCTAAAATGACTTGGGTTTTTCTTCTGGGCATGTGAATTTCAATGTAATTGCTTAGATTTTGGGGTTAGGACTGAATTTGTTGATAGTTGATTCCCATGATGGGGTTGATGATGCATTGGCACCTGCTTGGGTTGATAATATTAACTTGTTGTCATCGTGATCCGATCCCGATTCTTAAGATTAGGTTTACACAAAGAAGGTGTTCACTTTCGTGATCTTGAACTTATGATGATGCAAACTTGAAGGCTCATGGACAGATAGGAGCCCTTCTTATTATAAGGGTTTCATACATAAATGGGAAACTGGTAACCTGATAAAGAAGCCTGATACATCTGTGAAATGCTAAAATTGAAGGGACTAAGTTTACGAGATCAATACAAGGTTTCTGAAAAGACAATATACTAATTCTAAATATGAGGTTAAAGTTAGTAAATATACCTTTATGGGATGGATTTACATAAGTTCAGCATTTGGTAATCTGTTGAAAAGGACTTATATGTTAAATTCTTAACCATTCGCACCACTTTCCTGGTTGCTAATAGGCACTTCTTGTTTCTTGCTAGGGGCATTTAGTTAGCTAGATGAAAGAGTTGCTTTGTGCCACTTTTTTCTTCAGGATTTGTGTATCAGCTAAGCGTTATGTATACTTATTATATTTAAGACATGTTTTGTGACCATTATTCTTTGCTAGACAAATTATGTTGCATCTCTCTTATCTTTAGTCAGCTATGCTAATTGTTTAATGTCATGATTTCTTTCAGACTGCATTGGTTCCATGTTTAATTCTAAGGGGGGAGTGATGCAGTGCCCAAATTGTCGTAAAACTGAGAAAGGACAATGGCAGTTTACACATGGTTCTCATTCATCATCATTTTCTGAGTTTAACCTAGTTGACTGGGCGCATGACGATGATCTTTATGATCTAACTTATTCTGAAATGGTAAGAATTAGTATGCTTAACTCATGTTTATTAGCAGTGCCGTTTGATTGTACTAGCTTCGTCTTTTTTCTGAAAACATTACCTTATAATTTCTCCTAGGGGGTAAGCTTAACCACTTCGATTAGAATTATTTGCTATTGCCTATTAATATGTTTGACGTCCCAGCCTTATGCAGACGTTTTGATATGTCAGGATATTTGGAAATTAGGATGTTTGCTACGTTCTTGAGTCCTGCTGTGACGAGGTCATCCTCGTGACAGTTATCACAAGGGTGCACCTTTATGGCCCTTGGATTTTGCATCATAGATGTGTACACATCCCAATGCAAAAGTTATCTTTTTGCTTATTGAGTTATTTCTTATATCCTATTCATTATATTTACACTTTACTCCTTCTAGCAAATCAAATAAACTAATTTTTTGGACCTTGAGAATAAAATCACATTCTTCTTCTGTTTCTGATGCTAATACATACTCATCAAAATCTTATTACAAGACCATAGATTACAGGACCAGCTTTGGTTCCTGGATCGAGATTAGTTGGATAAGGAAAAGTAATATGGGGAAAAAAATAACAATCGAAGATATTTGTTACGAATTATGAACTTGTCATCTGAGTTTGAGAGTCAAGAGTGGATTATCTTGTGTGTGGGAGATTGGAAGCGGTAACGCTGTTTGAAAGTTAGGGAATTTAGGCGTTTTCTTATATGATTAATTCTTTCAAGGTCGTCATTATAAACGTTAAACAAATCTTCTTCCACATTCTAAAAAACCAGAATGGAAAAGTTCATTCTTTGATTTGCTTTATATGGTCTATAAATAGCAAAGAAAATAAAATATAGGATGTAAAAAATAATGAAAAAGAATAAATATATCTTTTAGTTTCTAAATTCTCTATCGAGATACGTATATAACTATGATATAACATCAAAGGCCATAAGGTGACCTTGTTTCAGCAGGACTTAGTTATCCAAGATTTTTCTTTTTTCGGGCACATATTTAGCATGCACTTTATTTGTGTTATTTATTAACTGTGTTTGCAGCCATATGGAGTTCACTGGTGCCCATTTCGTGGATTGACTCCTATTTCTTCATCGTATGAGTAAGTATGCTTTTTGGCATGGGCTTAAATCTTACATATTTTCACTTTGAGATGTTAAGCTCAAATTATCTTTGTAATGATATGTGCATGAAGCATTTACTAGAATATAATATGAATATTTAGTCAAAACAATTATAAATTGCAGCATTTTTCTCGATAAGCTGAATGAAGCTGCAAACTTCTCACTAGAAAATTGTCTAGTTACAGTCATATTTTCATCGTAATGTCTATCATTGGCTTTTACAGTCAAATATCATAGATTTGCTGGGACATTGGAATCACAAGTTCAGTACTTGCAGTTTTTAGTTAAAATATCCAATAACACCCACCTAAGTTTAACTACAAATAGCTATTCCTCCCCTCTGACATTCTTGCTTTGAATCCTGCAGGGACAGGGAGTCGCCGACAACTATTTGTAAGTTCATGATCTTCTTGGACAACTGTTTATATCTTAAGAATATGCTGTTATTCTTTTTTGAAATTTAATATGAAGTTGTCGATGTCCTTTAATGCAGTTCATGATCTACTTGGACATAACGCCGTCTTAGCCGAACATGCAGCGGTATCATCAGGTTCCCGTTCATGCCCTTATGTTGCCGTCTTTCAACCACTTTTATCATCATCCACAAACTCCAACGAGCGGGTTAACAGTACTCCTAGTTTCAATCATCAATGGACTGGCCCGTCTGGGCCAAATGAAATCTCAAGTTCTCATCGATTTCCTGCAGGGGATATCCATTACCAAGTTTGGGACCATCATTCACCTCCATATTCTGCAACTAGCAGCCATGTTGGAGCTGCTGATCAGGGCACAATTCCATCTGCTGCTATAAGACCTTCTAGGGGTGATTCAGACGGTCCACCAAGATCAGGGTCAGTACATCCGTTTTTTGTTGATCAAGGGTGAGTTTCAATAGTTCAATTCTTTAAACAAAACCCGCTCCTCTTTAGTAGTGTATCTGATAGATTTTATGTTTGCACAAATACTTATATACAAACAGTATAATATTGTGTTTGACATTACTAAGTATTAACTTTGCTTTACAGTTCTGGTTCTAGAGCTGGAACCTCCATCATGCCCTCAATGGTACCCCCGTACGCAGGCGTCAGCTCTCGCGTTCATGATCGGGTTGAAGGTGTTCATCAGCACCACCAGCAGCCACAATTCCATCCCCGGGCACCAATGTTTTCAAATGTCAGAAGATCCAATGGTCCGAGGGGAGCACCTCCTGTAACGCAACCACCATCTTCTTCAGAACATGGCAGCAACTTCTATATGTTACCGCCTTCAGGCTCTTCTGGTAGGAATTTACAAGAAACAGTTAATCCATCACATAGCCATTTTTATTCGTGGGAACGAGATCGTTTTGCCCCTTTCCCTCTGGTTCCGGTGGATAGAGAATTGAGTTGGTGGCCTCCTCCTCTGGCTGTGGGCGGATCAGAACCTGGGATCAGGGCTAACGGCCATTGGCACAGGCATGGGTCAGAGAGGACGTCGTCACAAGGTCGGCCACCATACCCTCATCCTCCTGGTCAGATGCATCCTTTCAATCGATGATGCCGAAAACTTTTCAGTGCCTGAAAACTTGGAATATATGTTTAAAAGTGATGTATGTTGGGTTTTATACTCCAACTGACTATTATACTGTTAAGTGGCCCCAAAAAACCCGAAACGATCCATTTGGCAGTCGAGCCACGGTGTGATGATTTTGGCCTCCTGTAAAATCATGGCCTGAAGATATAAAATGATACATTTCTCACACAATGGCTGAAGTGTATTTTTGGGTGACTGGTGATTGTTGTGCCGTTCCCAACCCGATATAAGATTCATTCCCACCTGCTCATGTATGTGCCTCTAAAAGAGAACTACAGAACCTTTTCTTCCGTTTTTTTCTTTTTCCTTACTTTTTGATTCGACAGTGGAACACTGAAGTCATGGCTTAACCAGATTTGTGATGGATATGGGTTCACGAGTCACAACTGATTATTTGAAAATTCAGACCAATATGCCTCGTACACAAAAGATTAGAAAAGAGTAAAGACCGTACATAGTTAAATCAAATCGCCTAAAAACTACTCTATGTATTATTTTTTTGTCCGTAACATTCACACGCCCCGTTTAACCTGTACACGTGGGCGGATGTCCCCGGTCCTGGCGCTTGATTGTCAACCACCCACTTCTGTTGAAACCTGTTTGGTCATCCACCTGGCTCAACAAAAAGTTTAGAGCCTGTTTGGTACAGTTTTTAGAAACAATTTTTTGTTTTCAAAAATAGAGAAAACAGAAAACAAAGAAAAACGCGTTTGGTAGGGACATTTTCAGAAGATGTTTTCTATTTGTTTTCTGTTTTTGAAACCAACAAATTATTGCTTTATGTGTTTTCCCTTTTTTTCTTTTTTTTGTTTCTTCTTTTCATAACAAAGTAAGAGACCGGGGGAATGACTGCAAGTGAGTCATGGCCAGTATTACTATCAATTAGGAGTCTTTACGTTTGATCAGATTTAGTTGATTTTCCTTGGTTTTCAAAAATAGTTTTTATCTTACCAAGCAATTTTTTGAAAATGGAAACAAGCAAAAAAAAAAAAAAAAATATATAAACTATTTTTGAAAATTGTACCAGCTCTTAGTTTGTACATTGCCATAGGAATTGCCCTAAACATTCCTTGATACAGATTGAAGCCATTAACTAGAAATTGGTTTGAAAGTGTATCTTCTCCACTTGTGCAAACTGGTTTGAAAGCACGTCTTCTCTACTTGTGCCTGAATACAGATTGAAGCCATTTAACTAGAAATTGGTTTGAAAGCATATCTTCTCTACTTGTGCCTGAATGGCTGCACTTTCTCAGGAGATCAAGTTTAAAAGTCCAGTGTCATGACCAAGCAAGTGTCTGAACTCTCAAGTTCCACATGATAAATATTACCAACAGAAAAGATTTGATAAATATGTTTGCAGTATTACATTAGACAGTGCAAAAAAAAAACTGGTTTAGTTCCATAAAATAGTTCAAACTTAACTCTCAAATATCAAAATACAATTAAAAAAAACAAAATAGGCTATGCTACTCTCAATAAGAGTTTCCACTATTCATTCTGTGACTTCTCAGGTTCTTCAGTTGGTAACAATGATGCCCCTGACCTGTCAGACAGGAAAACAGTAGTCAAGATTAAGCACATGGCAGAACCAAAAGGGAAAATAGATAACAATATGTTTCCAGTTGGTATACCACCACACCTGATATTAGTTTTAGCTAGGGCTAAGGCTTCGACTCTTGCTCTTGATTGGACTCTTGCTACGACTGGGACTCCGCTTTTTAGGGCTTTTACTCACATGTTTGCCGCGAGGCTGCATAATAATAAGTTTAGTAGAATAGGGGAGAGAAACATAGATATCAAAGCATTTGAAGTTTTTACTTACAGAGAGTACTGGCGACTTGGACCTCGAACGGGATCTGCAAAAAGTTCCAGAAACAACCCAATTCAATATCCACAACGTTTCCAAAACACCTTTGATCCAAAATCCTCGACGCCTCTTCCACGTCAGAGTACCAGATTCAAAAGCGAGAAAGGAGGAAACCCATAAAATTTCAGAACTATAAACAATATATAAGATCCAGCTATGCACTATTACTAAAAGAAATCTACGCTAAACATGTCATTGATAATCAGATGATGACCCCCATCAGGTGAAGACAGCATCTTCACTTGAACATGATGATCATCAAATATTAAAGATTAAAAGATAGGAGATTGGCATCTTTCCACTTATACCATGGAGGTCCAAGGAATTCCTGGGCGCAATCCTATTAAGCCTGTGCAGATTCCAAGAAAAAAAGGGAATTTGAATTCTATTCCTACAGCTGATTCATGGTGCGTCCATATATCCAATTACTTAAGCCATCTCTAAAATACCATCATCTTTCATGTCCCACTTAAGCTTCAAGTTGCACAACATTAAAATTAATATGCCATTGAGGTTTCCCAAGCTGTCCACTAAACCACCACAAACAAAAGAGTTGCAGGCATTTTGCACCACATCCCATCAAGCCCCTAATGTGCAATCCCCAATCGCCGCATTAAGCCAAATCTAGAAAACAAACAAGCAATCTTCATAAACAAGGAATGATAACTGCCCAACCTGGTGAAGGTATCTCTTTCTCAAATACCCCTAAACCACTTTTCAAAAAGAATCATGTAGGCACATTTAATGAATACGACAAACAAAAATGGTATGGGAAGCCGTAACATCTAATATGAAGTATAAACATCTCATGTCGAAGTGGTTTAGACCAATGCTAAAGGCCAACTCTAAATTTGGTCTGCAGATCTAGAAGTGAAAAAAAAAGAAAAAAACTGAGCAGTGACCTGTAAATTTTCAGAATTTACCAAAGACTGCTTATAGAGGTCATTATCCTTGAATCAACCCAAAACCCCAATACTTGATATTCAGATTTGATGAATACAAGTCATCAGATAAAATGCAGGTATTACCAGTTGTTGGGTCCCCCTCCTTTGCACATTACTTAATCGCCACTAGTAGCCATGATCTTAGTACATTGCCAAGCATAAAAGTGTACCAATGCTTAACCCAAACATTATGTAGGAAAGTTAAACTGAACTTTGAGTGTTAACCATTCTCTCTTGAACATTTATTCGCTGTATCTGATCTTTGCTTTGTCAAACATATCATTTCAGGGTTCTACCCTAGTACCCAGCAATTCAACTTGCTCAGACTCTGGGCACCAAGACATAGGGTTCAGTAATGAAACACTTCACATACATGATTCTCTAATAAATTACCCATTTCAGGTCGACCTAGTTGGTACATTCAAGTAAATATAAAAATATATCAAGCAGACTTGGAAAACAAAAGCAACACTAACCTTGAGAGCGAGCGATGCTTTGATCCCGAGCGTGACCGTGAAGAAACAGATCTGGATCTAGATCTGGACCTAGATACAGATCGACGAGAAGATTTGGGCTTTGGAGATTTGCTACAGAAAAGTCAAGATAAGTTATGGTCAATTAACAGCCAAAGGTAGCAAACTCAAGCTATTGCATGGTCAATTCACAGCCAAAATAAATGAAACAAGCCTACAGACTAAGTAACATATTAAACCTTTTGCTCCTGCTTCGGGTTTTGCAGCGACTACGCTTGGGGCTTCTGCTCCTCGAGTCAGATCGGCTACGGCTGCGGCTCCTTGATAAGCTCCTCTTGGAATCATACTCCTTGACCTATAATGAGCAAACAAGATACAGAGTCATGCTGACTTTGATCGATATAAAGAAAAGTTAAACCAAGATTTTTGAAAGGAATAAGAAATCATACCCGAATGTAGGCTTTGGAGAAAGCATTTCTGAACTCAGAGTCATCGAGTTTTCTGATCTGCAGCCAGAGAAGAATGACATATTAGTAAATTATAGAATAGCAAAAGTGAGCGGATAACGAAGGTGCCGCGAAATAACAGTCAAAAACTCATTAAAATTTCGAAACTTTACTTACGGCATACTTCATGTCGTCATAGTTTGTGTAATCCACAATCCCAGTTGTGCCTATAAACAGCAAAAGACGATGTAAGAACCATTTACTGTACCACTATTACCAATCGACAGAAGCTATGAATAAGCTACCAACTAAATAGACAAATGGCATGAAAACAGAACAACATCGAGCCCACGGGAAAAAAATAAAAAATAAAAAAAAACACGATAATCGCTACTTCTTTAACTCCTGTTCACAAAAAATAGAAACCAAAACATAGACAGGTAAAGCGGATTCAAGTTACCTCCACCCTCACGAAACACTTGGGAGAAACAGACATCCCCTGCTCGGCGCATATGATCCTACTCATGGAGAAGATAAAAGTCAGACAAAAGACAAATTAAAGAGAAGAACAAAACCAATGGAAGAAAATAAACATGCCAAAAAAAAGAGATAAAAACAATAGAAGATATGATCAACTGACCTTCAAATCTTGCCATGAAGCAGAAGAAGGTAATCCAGATACCAAGACACGGTAATCTGAGTGCCTAGATACACCTCCTCGACCACCCCCACCACCATTATAACTGCTACGCCTATCCACTGACGATGCTTGTCCTCTTCCACCATGTGCAAGCTCCACCTATAAAAAACAGACAATTAAATATAACAAAAGGAAAATCAAGTAAAACATATTCTAATTCAAAATCAATCCCAACTAACCCTCAATCGGTGACCATCAAAGTTGTATCCATCGCGACCACGGATAGCATCTTCAGCATCACGAGCATCTTCAAACTATAACATCCAAAAGTAAGTAACCTTTCAAATAAGTTAAAACTTCACAACCAAATACCATAATCATCATCAAATTACAAATTACCTCAACAAAAGCATAACCTGGAGGTCTTGGTGGAACCTTCAAATCGATTTCAACAATGGGTCCATACTACAATGAGAAAAGTTCACAAAAATCAAAATAAATCAATTAGCAAATACAATGCTTGAAACGTAACTCAAAACCCTAATAAAAATAGAAAAAATTATACGATTACTACATAAGCTTTCAAAAAAAAAAAAAGAAGACTAAACCCTAAAAAAAATTACCTTGTAAAACAAATCATCAACTTCTCTTTCACGAATATCACCAGGTAAGTTACCAACGTAAAGAGTTCGACTTGCACGGCTACTCATCTTCCTGTCATCATTAATAGCACGATTAGAATCTAAAAAAAAAAAAAATTGTTTCGAAGAGAGAAAAAAACCTAATTTTTGAAAAATTGAATCAATTACTGACAATCAAACGTTAAACAACCATAGGAATCAATTACAAAAAGAAACGAATATAGAGATCGAGAAAAGGAAAGATTTAGGGTTCGGAGAAACTTACGTTGAGTTTGGGAGAGACTGAGGAAGAAAGAGATTCTTTTGCAATGGGAGGGAAGAGAATAATAGGGTTAAGTAGAAAAGGATACTGGGCAAAACTGTAATTAAAGACGAAATACAGGGGAAATAGTTTTCTGTACATTTTATTGGGCCTATGTTTTAAGTCCATTAACAAGATAGATAGTTTGCAAGCCCGCCAAACTCTCTAAGTTCAGGAAAAGGGAGAAAACTGAAAAAGAGACTTTCAGATATTTGGGGTTCATCAGGGTTCGTGGAAGTCACATATCTCTCCTTGTAAGTATTTCCCAGACCTTAATCTCGATTGTTTGTTTCAAGGGTGATTTCATGATTTTCAGATCAATCTTAAGAATAGATACGATTATGGATCCCCTAGCTTTTAGTAGAAGTTTTGATGAAATTATGCTGTATTAAGTAGTGATTTCAACTGAGAATTAAGCTCGATATAGATTCGTTAGAATACTCTAACTAAATTTTTCTGGATTCTGATTTCCTGGTTGATTAGGATCTACAGATTAGGTTATCAGATCAAAAAAAAAAAAATCTTGACATTTTGAGTTGGGAAAGTGAATTTAGTCATGGAAGGTAATAAAGATGAAGCAATTAGATGTATTCAGATAGCTGAATCAGCTATTGCATCTGGAGATAAACAACGAGCATTGAAATTCATTAAGATTGCACAACGTCTGAATAAAGATATATCTGTTGATGGTTTATTAGCCATATGTGAAACTCTAGATTCAAAATCATCAACATCTCAAGATAATAAGGGTAAAACTGGAGGTCAGACTTCAAGAGAGTCTGCCTCGAGTAATGGTAATTTGGAACGAACTTATACTGAAGAACACGTTAAGATGATTCGTGAAATTAGGAGAAATAAAGATTACTATGCGATACTCGGTGTGGAAAAGAATAGTTCTGTTGAAGAGATACGAAGGGCGTATAAGAAATTGTCTTTGAAAGTTCATCCCGATAAGAATCAAGCTCCAGGTTCGGAAGAAGCATTTAAGAAAGTCTGTAAGGCATTTAAGTGTTTGAGTGAAGATGATTCGAGAAGGCAGTATGATCAGGTAGGTTTGGTGGATGAATTCGAGTATAATCAACAGCATAATGTTAGGAGGAGAACTAGAAGACATACAAATGATATTTTTCATGATGAATTTGATCCAGATGAGATATTTAGATCATTTTTTGGTCAAGCAGAGATGTTTCGCACTGCTCATGTTTACAGGACTAGAGGACCAACTAGTCAACAACGAGAACATGTTCAGGAAGGAGGTTTTAATTTTATGATTCTTCTTCAGCTGTTGCCGTTCTTGATTATATTCTTGCTTGCATATCTTCCTTTCACCGAGCCGGATTACTCATTGCAGAAGAATTACACGTACCAGATACCAAAGGTGACAGAGAATTATGGTGTCGAATATTTTGTTAAATCATCTGATTTTGATCACTCTTACCCTGCGGGAAGTCCTAATAGAGAAAAACTTGAGGATACTGTGGAGAGAGAGTACAAAAATATACTTTCACGTTATTGCCATGTAGAACTTCAAAGGCGTCAATGGAACAGAAATTATCCCACACCTCACTGTGACAAGCTACAAAATCTCGAAGTTTCGTGAAGGTTAGTGAATTAGTTATTCTGCTCATTTTTGCTAAATTGCTGCTGTCTAGGTCTATATCTTTGATAGTCAATTGTCATGATAATCCAATCATGTATTTGAAGAATAAAAGTTTTTTTTTTTTTTTTGTCAAAACCAGAGTTTTTCTCCCATCTTCCTTTTCGGATCAGTACATGAATGCTGCTCAGTTGTCCCATGACCATTCAGTGATTTTTTTTTCTCGTGTTACTACTGTACTATTTTTATGATCTCAAGATTGACTTCGGAGAGCCATGGTTTCAGATTAGTAAGCGTGTAACTTGTGACCTATTAAGGCTTCTAGTAAATGAAACTTTTTATGTTCCCATGGCATAAATGGTTTAGGAGGCAAATAACATGAAAGGCAACTTTTTGATGATTACAATTGCTCATATTAGCTAGCAAATTTACTGTTTTTGCTCTATACTTTACAATGGGTTTTCATGACTATCCAATCATGTGTTGTTATAACTGAGGAAATATGTTCTTTTTTCCTCCAAAACTTCAGACTTTTTTCCATTCTCCGACCCTCTCAAAAACTCACAGTATGTTAGTATTTTTCAGTTGTCCTATGATTTGGCTCTCAAAGATTGGCTGGTTTGGCTCTAAAAGAGTGGCTTGAAAGTTTCACTGTTTTGTTAATTTGATAATTGCTAGTTTGTACTGTGATTTTGAATAACTTCCCCGTAATAGTTACTGTAAAAAAGCATATGGGTTCGACCTGCCTTAGTTTCAAACTAGTATAGTTGAACTAATTAGCAGAAACTCATGATTAATCATCAATGACATGCTTCTGGGCTGTTATAACTTTTTATCTTGTTATGCTTAAGTAGTGTAGTGTAGGAGGCAAACTACACTGTAGGCAAGTTTGTACGAGATTAAAGGTTTATATCTTAATCTCGACCTTCCCTCAAAAGAATAAAGGAAAAAAAATCTTAATCTTGACCTTCCCTGATACTATAAAATAAAATAAAATCTTATTTCAGTTGTGTCCATTGGGTTACCTCTTTCAGTTGGTATGACACTGTAACACAATTGTGACATCGTTAATGTTTGGTGGGTGATTCATTACGCTGACAAATTCTGTTCTTGTCTTTGAACTTCTTGCAGAGGTTATAAATGACTGGAAGTAGCAAATGAACGAGTACTTTTTTCTTTAGCAGACAAAAGGATATTCAGGAGTTTTCTTGATAAAAGCAGATACATCTTCGTTTTGTGGTTTATCCATTGGAGTAACTAACTCACCTCGTAAATCAAGGAACTACTATTCCATATTTTTCCAGGTTCCTTCAGTGATGATCCAAGGCTGTAGCCATGCATTCCCTGTCATCCCAGAAACACTTAGCATTTTGTATGTGGTGAAAAAGAAAAAGCTTCTAGCCTGCTGCCGCATCTGGAAAAACAGATTATCATATTTTCATGTATGACAGTAAAAACATAGAATATATTATTTTTGTATTGGCTTTTTTTTTGTATTTTTAGTTTTTTAGTAAAGGATGCTTGGTAGCAAATCCATGAAAATCATGAACAGTTCCTCAGCCACAAACAAAAACAAACATCCATATTTTAATTTGGATTACAGATGTGATTCTGATGCGTGTTTAGACTGAATCGAACGCACAGTTATATGCCCAGCTACTTGATTCTGATGTGTTTAGACTGAATCGAACGCACAGTTATATGCCCAGCTACTCCCAGATTATACATTACTAGGGTATAACGGCACGGACTTCTTATAAGTTCATGAAGATACGATTTCTGGTAATATTATACGAGTATGTTTTATGATTTGTGTTCATATTGTTTGAGTCTGACTTCAACATGTTTTTGTTTTTTTGATCGGTAAAGAGTTTGGTGCTGGCGAGTTTCAAACTCAGGTCACCGGTATCATCATCCGATAACTTTGCCACTGTACTACAACGACACCTGCAACATGTTTCTATTTCGAGTTGTGTTATTCTATGTAAACATGAGTATTAGTCTGTAACTTTATATCTTCCTAGTTAAAGAAGAAGAGGAATGCCTCTGAGTAATTTGCCCCGCAGTATTAGTCTGTAACTTTAGTCTGCAACTTTATATCTTCCTAATTTGTTGTAATAGGCCTCGAGTAATTTGTGGTAATACCTTGAGTAATTTGTTGTAATATGCCTCGAGTAATTTGTGGTAATATGCCTTGGGTGCATGCTGCGTGCTTGTCTGGCCCAACAGCTACTTAATCCCCTTTCCATTTGTCAGCTAGTATTCTAGGTAACAAGAAATATATAAGAAATTTTAGGTAACAAGAAATATATAAGAAATCAGTTTTCCTTTGCAATGTAAGAAAATCAATTTTCCTTTGCGATATTCATGTTGTTTTGTAGCTGAGGCACGGAGAGGTTATTGGGGTTAGGGTGAGGCACATTGGAGTTAGGGTTCTTGAGAGGGGTTAGTGTGACACTTTGTAATCTTGTTTAATGGATCACTTCATCATTTTTGCAGTAGATGTAGATCATATTTATCGAACCATTTAAATCTCATGTGTGTGCTTGTGTGATTGCTTTCACTTCTATTTCATATCTTGGTGCTTTAGCTAGTAGTCTAACAAATTAGTATTAGAGCTTTGAATAGAAGCGACCTTTATAACGCGTTTGGATACATATTTAGAAGTTGCTTTTTGACTTCTAGAAGCAAAAAAGTCAGAATGACTTCTAGAAGTAGAAAAGTTAATTTTTTGTGAAGTAAAATGTTTTTGTTTCTGACTTCTACTTCTGGAGAAGCAGAAGTCATAAGCAAATTTATATCCGAACGCGCTAAATTAGTAGGAACAGTGGCTCTAGCAACAACATTGAGGGAGAAGGAGAATGATCTCATGGAGAAAGCACATGGATTGTACTCATTTTGGTGGTATCTAGAGCACTGTAAGAAGAAAATACTACCAAAATATTGACTTGAAATTTGTTATCATTTGAGTTGTATATAATAATTTGTAACAGAACTGCTAGATAGTTGCTTTAGGTTTAAGTTAAGATAGCTTGGAACCAAGCAAACAATATCCATCATTAGATGAATCTTTGAAATGAGATTAACATACCAAGATATACACTTTGGTTAGGATGAACCGGAACTGAACCGTGTACAAAGATATTGTTCATAGACAGTTAGCTGAAACTAGCCGATTGAACCATAAGCTTAATCATTTTCATATAACACTTAAGACTTTAAGCTTGAGTCACAACCATAGGTTATATAATGTGATCAATCATGTCTATATAGTGTTTGTAGAGATTTATTCAAATGCCAATTATCTCACAGAAAGTGCATCTGAAAATATTCGACAGGGAAAGTACGTGTACCAGGTACGTGTACTCTACCTTGTTCGTGACTATTTTTGTCATGGTACATGTACATGGTATGTGTACCGTTAAGACAAAAACGATTTCAGGAACTCACAGATCCGGTTTGCATACTGTGTATAGATACCACACCTGTTTTGAAACAAATAGTTCTTTTACGGTATGCATACAATTCATGGTTCACGAGAAACAAACATTTTATGATATGAATACCGGGTGTGCATACCAAAAAATTGATGTCGAACTATAGCTACGGCGGTACGTGTATTGGGTTCAGGTACTGCGGCTCCGGACCTGTAACAGTTATCCTAGTATGTGAGACTGGTATGCATACTGTCTTGTATCCAGATTTACAGTAATTCTATATTTCTCTCTAAATCAATTGGAAACATTCCCAAATAACATCAATGACACATATCACGGTTCCAGGATATTTTTGAATGATAATCTTGAATCACGATTTAGATTATGAACAATAAATTGTTCTTAGCCGAAACTCATCAAGTATGAATAAATGTTTATTAAGCTTAGTCATACAAATTTCGAGAACGATATTACCAAGGTAAATTTGACTCGAAATTCTTGATATGCTTGCAATAGTCTAATTAGTCTTGCGACATCGTCTCATAGATAAAAGTATGAACATAAATTAAGAAATAGGTGGTTCAATCTTCACAGTGATGTACGATTCTCAACTACACACTTTTATCCTAATACGAGAGTTAACTAATTGTAGACTAGAAATCAAGACATATTTTTGATCAACCAAATTTGACAACAAGCTTGATATAACAACACTTGTGAGTTCGACCGAGAAATGCTCTAACAATCTCCCCCTTTGTCAATTTTACTGACAAAACGATCAATACATACGGATTAAAAAATAAAGGTTCAAAAACTCCTTGAATCCATCATGCTTGATTTCCTTGGTTTCTTCAACTCCTTGAATTCTTCGTTACTTCAAGTTGCAACGATTCTGAACACGTTCAGCTCAGCATCATTGTTGTTGAAAATCTGTAGCGATAACAACTTTGAAAACAAATATTCTCTGAAAAGACGAGGGTACTCAAATACACCACGATCTTTTATTTATCAACCTATAAGTCCTTTACCAAGTGTGATCGCCTATGGACAGAGTCGGAAAAATACAAAAACTTCGGTACAAACTTCGTATGATCGTCTATAGATACGAGACCGAGACAATACAACAACAACATCACTTGTGTGATTGATTATGGATTCAAGATCGAGACGACACGACAACGAAGTGTTCACTTGATAATAGGTATAGTATTAAACAGAAACTCTATAAAAATCAATGTCAAGTGATACAGATTAACGCACAAGTGCAGTATACTTTAATTATAATAAAACAATTATAATGCGGAAAGTAAATGGCACAACAAGATTTTGTTATCGAGGAAACTGCAAATCCAGAAAAACCTCAGTACCTAGTCCAGTTTGGAATATTCTCATAATTAAGACGCTATACAAAATCTAATACCAATTTCTTATAGTTGAGACCAAGTAGACTACCCCTAGCTACTTAGTTTCCTCAGTATCCCTGCACCTTCGACTTCGAGAGTCACACACGTGAATAGCAAGTCCTTTGGATCGTATTCCAAACAACAAAGGAAGAATCTGTTTGGTAACCACTCTAATCAATATTTGCTATAAAGATATGTGAGTTGCTGACAAAGGCTCCTCCATTTAAACTAACTAGGGCTTAACACGTGCCGTAATGACACGAGAAAGGATATGTATTTCAAATGTATCCACCGGTTCATACATATCATAACTGTTGGCGAAAAATCGATCCAAGTCTAAATATTTTTGAGGTGTTGCTTAATAAACATGACCTTAACCTCAAATCCTTTAATATTATGTCTGCAAGTCATACAATCCTTTAGGACAAACATAGTTAATCGTTAACAAACTCCTCAAATTCCTATGGGCCTATGGGTAATAGAACACTATTTCATACACTTCTTCAAAACAAAGTAGTGTCCTTACTTCGAAAACAAATAAATCATCAAAGGTTGCTCACCAAATTTGTCACAAAACTGAAAACACAAAATTACTTCAAAATCAATCAGATGAAGCTTACAAAATCAATAAGCTTCAGGAATTAGTTTTCTCCCTTTGATGATATAAATTATTTACTGATCGGTTGTCAATCGACAAATATAATTTCACTTCCTTACTCAACTACAATAATGTAGAAAGTGGTAGAAAAGAATTCGTATCCACAGGGAGGCCTTTGTTGTTATGCAATTTTTTTGGTTTCTAAGATAACCAAGAGTGATTTTTTTTTATTTTTTTTAGTAGAAATAAAGTAAATCAAAGTAAATAATTGGAATAATCAATAAAGAGAAGACATTGGTCATGGGATAGTATCATTCACAAGCATGTATTTTTCATCATTGAATAGAATTGATAATTTAATCTCTTATTTATTAAAATTCCTAGAATACCTTGATCGCAAGAGTATCCCGCTAATTCCCTAATTTCATCACAACCACATTAAAAGATGCATATGTGAATTCTTCCTATAAAGCAACCCAAAGTGTAAAAGCACAATTAAGTTTAACTCCCTAAAAGCTTTAAGATTTATGGAATAAGACTAATCAACGCAAACAAACGTGTAAGAGCACTAATTTGTTTTAACCAAGGTTATGATTCATATGTGACTAGTAGGATATATCACTACAAGCACTAACCACAATTATGCTACTTAAAATCAGGGACAAACTGAAAACCCTAATATAGCTCTAGAGATGAAAGCAAATCGGATTGATTCCGGACTCAACCAATCAAACAATCAAATCCTAAAACACTATAAACCATGAATCATAAACAATAAAGTTGAGACAAAACTAATCCATAGAATCAAATAACACGCATTGAGAAATCAACTTTTATCCCATAACCAACAAGTGTATTTAGTTACTCATAATAATGGAGTTCATCATCATCATAATCAATAAATTAATAAAGAAGATGAAAGCAAAGAAAACCCTAGAAGTAGTTTTCTCCAAAGCTCCGAGAAGAATAAAAAAATAAGATCCCCTTTCAAAAGTTGTAGAAGTCCTTCTTTTATATCCCTTTGCTTCCCAAAATTAGGTCAAATTTTCAAAGCCCATTAGATGAAAATCCGCGTGGCCCAAAAGTCATAAAAACTCGTGTAGAAACTCTGCCGAAAAGTCGCCGAAAGTTAGCCAGAGAGTGGCCGGAAAAGTGCCCAGGTGACCGGCAAAGTCCGCCCGATCACCGGTCAACGACCTGAATCGGTCGGGTCAACGAGTCGATTCGGTCAACTGGGTTAAGTGAGTCATAGTCAGCTCAGATGACTGTTCCATTCTGCCAAGGCCTAAGCTATTGCATAGGATGAACTTGTGTTGCACAATGATTGTGATTTAATCCTCTCAATCCATGGTCACAACTCAGATTCTGTATTCTGCAATTCCAGTTCAGTTGCACTTCTTCTTGTAATCTGCAACTCAACCTCATGGCTTGCTTCTCGCAAATAAACCATCATCATAGCCACTGCATCATGATCAATCATTCTCCTTCACAGTCATACCACCTGTGTACATCCATTGCAGTTGATTAATCTACACAAAAGCACCACCTAACAACTGCATCTTTCCCAGCACCTCAAACACATTCCACTTTAGCTTCACTTTCAATCTGTTACAGATACCTAGCATTCATCTACGCAAACTCAAGTCTTCCCTGCGATGCTAACTCAACTCCAACAACTTCAGGCACCATCTCAGGCCATCCAACACGATCACAGTCTTCTACTCAAATTTCGAGCAATACTGCCATTAATCACTCTCTTTTCGTGTTTATCATTGCCATTCTTGTTGCCTCTCGAGCTCGTCATCAATACATATCCATTCCACCTGCAATGCCATTATCCAGAACTGCAGCTTTACCCATTAGATCAGCTTAATAACTTTAGCAGCAACCATCCCTGCGTCTAGCCTGCGACAACGCCATATCCTTTGGATCCACCCTTGCATCATTTCAGCTGCTCCATTCCCAGCTGCTACTGCAACTTCCAATCCATTGCAGTCAGCAAACACCAGTCCTCTTCTACCACCAACTACAATCCCGTGCAGCTTCACATCATTCACAACTCAAACTGCCATCTTGTAGCTTCAAATGCATAACTACAACTCTAACATACCAGCAGCAGTAGCACCACTGTCTCGGTCCATTTAGTTGCAACCACCAGTTACAGCTGCAATTTCATACTTCAATACCCACTGCATCAAACACAGTCTAATCCACTTCCATTTCGGCTCAACCAGCTCTGGTTCAAGACCATTACAACCACCTACAACTTCACTTCACACACAACTTCAATCCTTAACCTACAACAGCTGCTTCTAACTCAAGTTAATCAATCCCTGCATCACAGCTCAAGTGCATCAATCAGTCACTACCAGATAAAATCCAGCAACACCATTTCAGTTCAGCTCACATGCTTATCACTCAATTGCAGCCAACTTCAATATCACTCCCTATAGTTTCAGCCCACTAATATTCATAACATCACATACATTGAGCCATTCCTCCATAACCTGCACCTTCTTGCAACCCTTTAGATCATAGCAACAGACAACACTGGAAATCCAACTCAATACCCCATTTTCTTCTTCTTTGCACTTGAAATCTGCTCTAACTTACCACCAGAACCAGTAACCCGTCACTTGCATCTTCGTCTCAATCAGATCCAATTAAATGACAGTTATTCATCTGATACTCGATTCACAGCACAATCATCAAAACCCAAATCTGATATTAACCCTTAGCAGATAAACCCACTTCTCATTCATTTGAGAAGTTGAATTTCTTCTTTCCTGTTCTTCAAACCCTAACTGAATTCAACCTCAATTTTGATTCCTCTTCTTCCATTTCTCAATTCATCTGGCAGCAAAACCCTTAATCTTCCCATCTTCAAATTACCACCAGATCTTCTCGATTCAACAACAGACAGACCCACTACTTAATTGATCTGTAAATCCATCTGCTCGAATCAATCTTCATATAAAACTCGATCAAAGCGAAACCCGTGAAAATCAGCACCAAGACAGACCCAATTCCCTTTTCTTGTTCTTCGAGATTCAACAGCAGCAGGTCTTCTTACTCTATCATTTCATACTCAAATCGATCTCCAATTTCTCTCATTGTTTATCGATCTAGTCTCTCGGACAACATCAACTTCGAGTGATACCAGCCGCTACTTGTTTCTCTCAATTTCAGGCGTAACTAATGATTGAATGAGAACACATTTCTCGATTTAGGGTTAGAAATGATTGGGGTGGATTTAAATATCCGGTCACTTCTGATAAGGGATAACCATATGGCAACCCCCTTATTCCCATATGTCCTGTGTTTAGTACTCCTTCAATAGAGTTTTCCCTTAACCTTAGTTGGACTCTCGATAGTGTTTGCCCTGAAATGACATTTCTGTCCTTTTACGCTCCATTGCTGCACAACCTCAGCCTGCTATAAGTACAACTCGCATGTGAATTGACGGTTCTGCCCTTACGCTCCAAAAGAGTGCTTTCTTCCTTCTTTTGCGCCATATGACTCTGAAACACCTAAATAACTCAAATTCAAACATAAGACACATAATTTACAGGAAAAGTAGCAAAGAAAGCATAAATACTAGATATCGAATTAGGTGTTTTAGACACCTATCAAATTCCCCCACACTTAGACTTTGCTAGTCCTCGAGCAAATTAAACAAAAATAATTCTACAAGATACATACAACTCCGTCTCGTCGAGGCTACGGTCACTTTTAGCATAAATAACAAGCCTTTAAACCCCTAGGTGTCCCTAGTGGACGAGTTATAGTCTCGTGAAGGTTTACAAGAGGTATGCCTACAAAACCTACTCTTCCAACTTACTAGTTCTCCGAAATGATAGCATCCAACGCGCTAAGAAGACATAGATATTCTGCACACTAGCAATAAGAAGTTAGACACATAAATGAACATAATCTCATCCTTAAAAGTTGAGAGAGAAATAACCATCCCTTCTCGAAAGAAAATCGGGTTCGGAGTGATCAAAAGTCTCGACTCTGCCTCACCAGAAAGGGTTTTATAATATTTCTCTCAATAATAAATAGCTCTTTATGGGTCACACATGTGTCCAGGTAGATTTGAAGAGAGAATCCCGCGACACCTTGAATGGTAGGAAGGTAAAAACCCTCCGGAGTATTTTGAAAACCCACATCTTTTATCATTTTGAAAACCATTTTTTCTGACGATCTCTTAGAAAGGAAATCAACCACTTAACGAAAGTGGGAATATGCTTACTTACCTCGTTATCCGTTTGGCGTGCAGTTAGCACCACTCTCACATCATCCATAGAAACGTCTTCGGTCTTCATCTTCGTCTTCGGTCTTCAACACTTGATGATAAATCTTAAACTTCGTAGAATCTTGACAATGTGATTTTTTCCTCTAATTCCTTGTCGCTTGAAACTTCGTTATGGATATTTCTTCTTCCATTGCCTTAATTGAATGAATACAAAACCAAAAATGAGCTAGACAAATTAAAATATAATACAATGGATTTTTTTCTTTTTTTTTCTTTTTTTTTTTGACGAGAGAAAATAAAATACAAACTAATAAATAAAAATGCAAAGGACATGGTATAAGTAATTTACCACTCAATTCTTCACAACTTGTATGTCTTGATATCATAAACTTCTTGAATTCTCATCTTGATAATCTTCATTCTTGTACAATAGTCTTCAACTTATAAAAAATTTGCTCCTTGTCTTGTTGCTTTACTTGAATCTGAAATCTGCTCATTTCTGTACTGTTGCTCATAAACCTTGAACATCTTCAACTTTCCTTCTAATTTGTGATGCTCTTCTTGTTGATGATGATGGTGTTTCTATGGACCCGTTGGTGTAGAGAGAGATGAAGTGGAAGGTGCTAACTGCGAACAAGATTACAAGTAGTACGTAAGTTAGCAATTCGATGTCACCATTCATGATTGATAAAAATAGCACTCAAGAGATCAAAATAGTGCTTCTATGGTGGGAGGTTGGATAGTTCACCATTATACCCGAAGTTTACGTACGGTGACACACAGTCTAAAAGCACATATTTAGACAGGTACAAAAAATTGAAGGTCGGTGCCTCTCATAATGTAACATGGGTAGTCTCCCCTATAGGGGATCACAAATATAATACTGAATTCAATCTGCACCTCATTTTCCACTGGGATGGTTAAATCCAACTTTAACTCTTATACAAGTAAGAAACCCGATCATGTTCTCTGTCATCTCTAAGTTCAGTCACTCTTATGAGATTCTCGATGTAATCTTAGCGACATGTATACTATGTGACTCTAAACTAACTACAAGTTGGAGTTTCGTATTCACTAATTTACAAAAAAGTTGAAAAATTGCATGAAAAAGGTACAAAGCAAAAGCTTAACCATCCCCCACACTTAAAATTTACATTGTCCTCAATGTAAATTGAATCATCCAAAGTAAGTCAAGGTGGGAAATTCAAGACAATAAAAAGCTAAAAACAAGACAAGAATACTTAAAAAAATAAAAACATAAAGGTAAAGATACAAAACCGGTGGGATGCCTCCCACTTAGCGCTTGGTTTAAAGTCGTCAGCCCGACTATCTCCTTGATTTCTATGACTCCTCCAGAGGGAGTGCATCCACAAAATTAACTCCTTCCACCACTTCGGAAGAGAAGTTCTCATAGTAGGGTTTCAACCGGTGCCCATTAACTTTAAACTCCTTTTCTGTAGCAATACTACGAATTTCAACTGCACCATGAGAAAACACATTAGTAACAACAAAAGGTCCAATCCATCGTGACCTTAATTTACCCGGAAATAATTGCAAGCGAGAATTAACCAAAAGCACTTTCTTCCCAACACAAAATTGTTTTCTAGAAATCATATTATCATGAAATGCCTTAGTTTTCTCCTTGTAAATGCGTGAGCTTTCAAATGCATCATTTGGAAGCTCCTCTAGCTCTTGGAGTTGTAACTTCGTTTGCTTTCCAGCCCCATCCATCTCCATATTGCATTGCTTGATAGCCCAAAACGCTTTATGCTCAATCTCCACGGGTAAGTGACAAGGTTTACCATACACAATCCTGAAAGGAGACATCCCAATAGGTGTCTTGTATGCAGTTCTATAATCCCACAAAGCATCATTAAGTCGCATGCTCCAATCCTTCCTTGTTGGATTCACCGTCTTTTCAAGTATGGACTTCACCTCTCGGTTGGAAACTTCGGCTTGTCCATTCGTTTGTGGATGATAAGGTGTTGCAATCTTATGCGACACATTGTACTTCCTTAACAAGCTTTGCAAGAACCTGTTTTTGAAGTGAGAACCTCCATCGCTAATTACGGCCCTTGGAATTTCAAACCTTGCAAAAATATTTGCTTGCACAAAATCTGAAACCACTTTAGAATCATTAGTTGGGGTGGCCTTAGCTTCCACCCATTTCGACACATAATCAACAACAAGTAAGATGTAAAAATTCCCATGAGAGTTGACAAAAGGACCCATAAAATCAATACCCCATACATCAAAAACTTCAATAAATTGAATAAAAGTTTGTGGCATTTGATTTCGAGCACCTAGATTGCCTGTTCTTTGGCACCTATCACAAGTTGTGCAAAATTTATGTGCATCCTTAAACAAGGTTGGCCAATAGAAACCGCTTTCAAGCACCTTGTGAGCGGTTTTCTTACTCCCAAAATGTCCTCCGCAAGCATAAGAGTGACAAAAAGACAATATAGAGTTAAATTCATTCGGGAATGCACCTACGTAATACTTGGTCACTACCTTGTTTCCACAAATAAGGGTCATCCCATATGTATTGGTTACCTAACCTTTTAAGTTTGTCCCTCTCAGCACGAGACAAGTCCTTTGGGATTTGTTTAGAAACTAAGTAATTAACAATATCCGCATACCATGGTTCTCCAAGGGCAATTGAGAATAGTTGCTCATCCGGGAAGCTTTCACGCAATGGGATAACTTCCTTGTCCACACAAGTCGGCTCAAATGATCCGCAACGGTGTTCTCAATTCCTTTCTTGTCTTTGATTTCAAGATCAAACTCTTGCAAGAGCAAAATCCATCGTATGAGCCTCGGTTTCGCCTCTTTCTTTGTAAGCAAGTATCTAAGTGCTGCATGATCAGAAAAGACAACAACTTTTGTACCAATTAGATAAGAG
This sequence comes from Papaver somniferum, assembly GCF_003573695.1. Classification (NCBI taxonomy): domain Eukaryota; kingdom Viridiplantae; phylum Streptophyta; class Magnoliopsida; order Ranunculales; family Papaveraceae; genus Papaver; species Papaver somniferum. The sequence continues at coordinate 203,571,909 of NC_039359.1, forward strand.
CGAAACTTTTCTAAAGCAAAAACAATGGCTAATAACTCTTTTTCAGTGGTTGTGTAGTTTTGTTGGGCCTCATTTAACGTTCTAGAAGCATAATAAATGGCATGAGGAAACTTCCCCACACGCTGCCCAAGCACCGCACCAACGCATAGTCACTTGCATCACACATGAGCTCAAAAGGCTTGCTCCAATCCGGTGGTTTAATGATAGGGGCTGAAATCAAAAGCTCTTTCAAGCGATTGAATGCCTCCATGCACTTTTCATCAAAGTTAAAAACCACATCCTTTTGCAATAAGTTACAAAGTGGTGATGCTATCTTGGAAAAGTCCTTGATGAACCTACGATAAAAACCTGCGTGTCCAAGAAAAGAACGTATCTCCCTCACCGTAGTGGGAGGGGTTAGAGCACGAATAAGGTCAATCTTAGATTTATCAACTTCCAAGCCTTTAGAAGATATTACATGGCCTAAAACTATGCCATGAGTTACCATAAAATGGCACTTCTCCCAATTTAGCACAAGGTTTGTTTCAACACATCGTTCAAGGATTAAAGACAAGTTGTCCAAGCAAAGGTCAAATGAATCACCAAAGACACTAAAATCGTCCATGAACACTTCGATTATGTTTTCAACATATTCTGAAAAGATACTCACCATACACCTTTGGAAAGTAGCTGGAGCATTGCACAAGCCAAAAGGCATCCTTCTATAAGCAAAAGTACCGAAAGGACAAGTGAAAGTGGTTTTCTCTTGGTCCTCCGGTGCTATCACAATCTGATTATAACCTGAATAGCCATCAAGGAAGCAATAGTAAGAGTGTCCAGCTAAACGTTCAAGCATTTGATCAATAAAAGGTAAAGGAAAGTGATCTTTTCTAGTAGTGGCATTCAATTTCCTATAATCAATACAAACCCTCCAACCGGTTTGCACACGAGTTGGGACAAGTTCATTCTTATCATTCTCCACCACCGTCACACCTGATTTCTTTGGTACTACTTGTACCGGGCTTACCCACTTGCTGTCGGATATGGGGTATATAACACCCACTTCCAAAAGCTTGAGTATCTTTTTTCACAACTTCCATCATGGGAGGGTTCAAACGACGTTGCGCTTCCCTTGTAGGCTTTGCATCCTCCAAACGAATCTTATGCATACAAACGGCAGGGCTTATACCCTTGATATCAGCGATTGTCCATCCAATGGCCGTCTTGTACTTCCTTAGCACCCTTAGAAGTTGTTGCTCCTGTAATTCACTAAGCTCGTTAGAAACAATCACAGGTAACTCTTCCTTGTCACCCAAGTACAAGTACTTTAAGTGACTTGGAAGAGGTTTCAATTCTAATTTTGGAGATTTAACAATAGATGGTAAAAGTTTTTCATCACTGCATGGTAAAGAAATAAAAGAGATATTATGAGTTTCCGGGCATCCTTGTAGTGAACTAAGATCACCAAGGGCTTCCTTGACTTCATTACCACACTCTACACCATTATCCATGGATGTAGTTAAAACGGTTTCCAAAGCATCGCCACCATTCAATTCAAACACTTGTTGTGCTAATGTATCCATAACATCAATAGAGAAACAAGAGTGGACGTCACTAGGATATCTCATCGTCTCAAAAATGTTGAAACGTATTATTTCTCCATCAAACTCCATAGTTAGCGTTCCCTTATCCACATCAATAATGGTTTTCGCCGTTTTCATGAAGGGACGCCCAAGTAGCAATGGAAGAGATGAGTCCGGTGAACCTTCATTCATCTCTAACACACAAAAGTCAGCTGGAAATACAAGTTGATTAACCTGCACAAGAACATCCTCAACAATACCCATTGGGTAAACATTAGAGCGATCGGCTAATTGCAAAACAATTCCAGACTTTTTAAGAGGACCAAGATCAAGTGAATTATATATGGACGCAGGCATAACATTAACGGATGCACCTAAATCTAACATTGCTTTGTTAAATGTAGTGTTACCAATAGTGACGGGAATGTCAAAGCTACCCGGATCCTTGCATTTCAGTGGGAGTTTATGTTGTAAGATTGCCGAAGCATTCTCTCCCACACTTAGCACTTCATTACCTTGGAGCTTTTTCTTATTGGTACACAAGTCCTTTAACACCTTTGCATACTTTGGCATTTGCTTTATAGCATCTATGAGGGGTATGTTCACATGAATCTTCCTTAACACGTCCAAAATCTCCTTTTCTAGTTCCTCCATTTTGGACTTTGCAAATCTGCGAGGGAAAGGTAAAGGAGGAACATAAGTAGGAATAGGAGTTTTAGAGTTAGGAATCGGTACCTCGGTTGTTTGGGGAATTTCATCCCTCTTTCCTCCAACACCGGCTCCTTGGGTGTTTCCACCTTGCCCGAATCAGTAACTTCGGGTTGCACAAGTTGTGTACCGCTTCTCAACGTAATTGCATTGACACCCTCTGTTGGGTTAATAGGTTGAGAAGGGAGTTTCCCACTATTTTGTGCTTTCAATTTGTTTATCTCAATCGCCATGGATCCCATTTGTGTCTGCAACTCCTTAATAGCGCTCTTAGTCTCTTGTTGGCTCTCTTGAAACATGGTACCAATGCCTTGCATCATCTTTTGAAGTTTTGCATCAATATCCGAACCTTGACCTTGCATTGATTTTGTGGTTGCTGAAATTGTTGTTGTTGTGGTTGAAATCCACTTGGACGGTTGAAAGTAGGTTGTTGAACCGCTCCTTGCTTGTTGGCATAGCTAAAATTGGGGTGGTCTCTCCATCCCGGATTGTAAGTGTTGGAGTAGGGATCATACCGTCTTTGCTGATTTGGGAAGATCACATTAGCTTGTTCATTGGAGTCTTCATACCCTTGAGAAGAACTTGGTATCACCGCGGCTGCAACTTGTTGCAACATTGCTGTCACGTTACCCATTTGTTGACGAAGTTCCTCTACCTCGCTCACTTCATTTACTCTCCTTAAGAGCACGTCCGAACCACGACTCAAGAATTGTTGGGAGTTTGCTGCCATGTTCTCAATCAACTCTCTAGCTTGTGCCACCGTTTTGTTCACTAGTGCACCACCACCCGCAGCGTCAAGAAGATTCCTATCACTTGAATTGAGTCCTTCATAGAAGTATTGGATGATCATTGCATCGCCGAATTGATGGTGAGTACAGCTTGCCACCAATCTCTTGTATCGTTCCCAACATTCATATAAGGATTCTACCACATTTTGCTTCATCCCGCAAATCTCCTTGCGAATTTGAGTAGCCTTGGATGCTGGAAAATACCTCTCTAGAAAGAGTTTCTTTAACCCATTCCATGTTGTGATACTTCCGGGAGGTAAATAACACAACCAATCCTTAGCATTATCCATCAAAGAGAATCGAAAAACTTTCAACATTGCATCATCCGCTTCAACATCCGCTGGAAGCATGGCCGTGACAATGGTGTGGAAGTCCATAAGATGCTTGTTTGGGTCTTCATTCACCATGCCATGGAACTTTTGTAATTCTCTAAGCAACCCCGGCTTGATCTTAAAAGTAGAATTTGATTTAATACACCCTTGTTGTGTATCCAACTTGTGAGAAGCCAAGTCCTTGAGTGTATGATTTGCATCATCCATTGCTTCTTCAAAATGTGGTTCTTGTTCAACCGGTACCTCTTGTTGTAACTCTTCTTCCACTGATAGCTCTTGTTCTTCCGTTGTACCTTGACTTGGTTGGAGTATTGTGCCTCTTCTAGTGGCTATTCTGCACCTTGGATAGTTCCAATCTTTAGAAGCCAGGGATTAGGTACTTGAAAACAATTCTCACAAACAAGTAAGAAATAAGACAAGAAACAAAAAGCAAATATGGAAGCAAAAATACTGAAAAGAAACTAAAAACTTAATAACAAGCTGATGCCTCCCCGGCAACGGCGCCAAAATTTAATCGGTTGTCAATCGACAAATATAATTTCACTTCCTTACTCAACTACAATAATGTAGAAAGTGGTAGGAAAGAGTTCGTATCCACAGGGAGGCCTTTGTTGTTATGCAATTTTTTTGGTTTCTAAGATAACCAAGAGTGATTTTTTTTTTTGTTGTTTTAGTAGATATAAAGTAAAACAAAGTAAATAATTGGAATAATCAATAAAGAGAAGACATTGGTCATGGGATAGTATCATTCACAAGCATGTATTTTTCATCATTGAATAAAATTGATAATTTAATCTCTTATTTATTAAAAGTCCTAGAATACCTTGATCGCAAGAGTATCCCGCTAATTTCCTAATTTCATCACAACCACATTAAAAGATGCATATGTGAATTCTTCCTAGAAAGCAACCCAAAGTGTAAAAGCACAATTAAGTTTAACTCCCTAAAAGCTTTAAGATTTATGGAATAAGACTAATCAAAGCAAACAAATGTGTAAGAGCACTAATTTGTTTTAACCAAGGTTATGATTCATATGTGACTAGTAGGATATATCACTACAAGCACTAACCACAATTATGCTACTTAAAATCAGGGACAAACTGAAAACCCTAATATAGCTCTAGAGATGAAAGCAAATCGGATTGATTCCGGACTCAACCAATCAAACAATCAAATCCTAGAACACTATAAACCATGAATCATAAACAATAAAGTTGAGACAAAACTAATCCATAGAATCAAATAACATGCATTGAGAAATCAACTTTTATCCTATAACCAACAAGTGTATTTAGTTACTCATAATAATGGAGTTCATCATCATCATAATCAATAAATTAATAAAGAAGATGAAAGCAAAGCAAACCCTAAAAGTAGTTTTCTCCAAAGCTCCAAGAAGAATAAAAAAATAAGATCCCCTTTCAAAAGTTGTAGAAGTCCTTCTTTTATATCCCTTTGCTTTCCAAAATTAGGTCAAAATTTCAAAGCCCATTAGATGAAAATCCGCGTGGCCCAAAAGTCATAAAAAACCATGTAGAAACACTGCCTTAAAGTCCCCGAAAGTTAGCCGGAGAGTCGCCGAAAAAGTGCTCAGGTGACCGGCAAAGTCTGCCTGATCACCGGTCAACGACCTGAATCGGTCGGGTCAACGAGTCGACTCGGTCAACTGTGTTAAGTGAGTCAGAGTCAGCTCAGATGACTGTTCCATTATGCCGAGGCCTAAGCTATTGCATAGGTTGAACTTGTGCTGCACAATGATTGTGCTTTAATCCTCTCAATCCATGGTCACAGCTCAGATTCTGTATTCTGCAATTCCAGTTCAGTTACACTTCTTCTTGTAACCTGCAGCTCAACCTCATGGATTTCTTCTCGCAAATAAACCATCATCATAGCCACTGCATCATGATCAATCATTCTCCTTCACAGTCATACCACCTGTGTACATCCATTGCAGTTGATTAATCTACACAAAAGCACCACCTAACAACTGCATCTTTCCCAGCACCTCAAACACATTCCACTTTAGCTTCACTTTCAATCTGTTACAGATACCTAGCATTCATCTACGCAAACTCAAGTCTTCCCTGCGATGCTAACTCAACTCCAACAACTTCAGACACCATCTCAGGCCAGCCAACACCATCACAGTCTTCTACTCAAATTTCGAGCAATACTGCCATTAATCACTCTCTTTTCGTGTTTATCATTGCCATTCTTGTTGCCTCTCGAGCTCGTCATCAATACATCTCCATTCCACCCACAATGCCATTATCCAGAAATGAAGCTTTACTCATTTGACCAGCTTAATAAATTTCGCAGCAACCATCCCTGCGTCTAGCCTTCTACAACGCCATCTCCTTTGGCTCCACCCCTGCATCATTTCAGCTGCTCCATTCCCAGCTGCTACTGCAACTGCCAATCCATTGCAGTCAGCAAACACCAGTCCTCTTCTACCACCAACTATAATCCCGTGCAGCTTCACATCATTCACAACTCAAACTGCCATCTTGTAGCTTCAAATGCATAACTGCAACTCTAACATACCAGCAGAAGTAGCACCACTGTCTCGGTCCATTTAGTTGCAACCACCAGTTACAGCTGCAATTTCATACTTCAATACCCACTGCATCAAACACAGTCTAATCCACTTCCATTTCGGCTCAACCAGCTCTGGTTCAAGACCATTACAACCACCTACAACTTCACTTCACACACAACTTCAATCCTTAACCTACAACAGCTGCTTCTAACTCAAGTTAATCAATCCCTGCATCACAGCTCAAGTGCATCAATCAGTCACTACCAGATAAAATCCGGCAGCACCATTTCAGTTCAGCTCACATGCTTATCACTCAATTTCAGCCAACTTCAATATCACTCCCTGTAGTTTTAGCCCACTAATCTTCATAACATCACATACATCGAGCCATTCCTCCATAACCTGCACCTTCTTGCAACCCTTTAGATCATAGCAACAGACAACACTGGAAATCCAACTCAATACCCAATTTTGTTCTTCTTTGCACTTCAAATCTGCTCTAACTTACTACCAGAACCAGTAACCCGTCACTTGCATCTTCTTCTCAATCAGATCCAATTAAACGACAGTTCTTCATCTGATACTCGATTCACAACACAATCATCAAAACCCAAATCTGATACTAACCCTTAGCAGATAAACCCACTTCTCATTCATTTGAGAAGTTGAATTTCTTCTTTCCTGTTCTTTAAACCCTAACTGAATTCAACCTCAATTTTGATTCCTCTTCTTCCATTTCTCAATTCATCTGGCAGCAAAACCCTTAATCTTCCCATCTTCAAATTACCACCAGATCTTCTCGATTCAACAACAGACAGACCCACTACTTAATTGATCTGTAAATCCATCTGCTCGAATCAATCTTCATATAAAAATCGATCAAAGAGAAACCTGTGAAAATCAGCACCAAGACAGACCCAATTCCCTTTTCTTGTTATTCGAGATTCAACAGCAGCAGGTCTTCTTACTCTATCATTTCACACTCAAATCGATCTCCAATTTCTCTCATTGTTTATCGATTTAGTCTCTCGGACAACATCAGCTTCAGGTGATAGCAGCCGCTACTTGTTTCTCTCAATTTCAGGCGTAACTAATGATTGAATAAGAACACATTTCTCGATTTAGGGTTGGAAATAATTGGGGTGGATTTAAATATCCGGTCACTTCTGATAAAGGATAACCATATGGCAGCCCCCTTATTCCCATATGTCCTGTGTTTAGTACTCCTTCAATAGAGTTTTCCCTTAACCTTAGTTGGACTCTCGATAGTGTTTGCCCTGAAATGACATTTCTGTCCTTTACGCTCCATTGCTGCGCAACCTCAGCCTGCTCTAAGTACAACTCGCATGTGAATTGACGGTTCTGCCCTTACGCTCCGAAAAAGTGCTTTCTTCCTTCTTTTGCGCCATATGACTCTGAAACACCTAAATAACTCAAATTCAAACATAAGACACATAATTTACAAGAAAAGTAGCAAAGAAAGCATAAATACTAGATATCGAATTAGGTGTTTTAGACACCTATCATTTACATAGATTTATGTTTATTCATTTTCCTAAAGTTTAATAATTTGTAATTCTTGATTCATTTCGTTTCTTATCTATTTATCTTCTCTCCATACCTATTACCATGAATTATTTATCAATCATGCATAATCACATGAGGTCGAGGAGAAATGGCAAAAACAGAAATCATTTTACAGCAGCCGTATATTTAGCTTTCCCAAGAATGAATCCATAGTGTCCTTTATCTTGCGTAAGTTGTCTATCATCATATTAATCTTACAAAATATGTTAGCTTAAGGAATTACTTTTCTCCCTTTGTTGATATAAATTATTCTAAATTTACATAGATTTGTGTTTATTTATTTTCCTAAAGTTTAATAATCTGTAATTCTTGATCCATTTCATTTCTTATCTACTTATCTTCTCTCTTTACCTATTACCATGAACTAATTTTCAAGCATGCATTATCACATGAAGTCGTGAAAAAATGGCAGAAACAGAAATCATGACGAAAAATGGGTATAAAAAGAGATATGAGAAATTAAATGATCTATTACAATTGATCCACGTGTATCCATGACCCAACCCGACAAATGTTAAAATCACAACTATTGATTTATCTTCTCCCTAGAAAAATTTATTTGTTTTGATATAAAAAAGTTTAAATAATAAAAGAAAAACAAATTTAAAAATTAATATCAAATAAAAAAAATTAACCAAGGGTAACAAAATAATTGGAAAGTACCCTAATTAGGCGAAATCTCTTGCGACCGCTCGTTTAAAGACTTATGTGGTATCAATAAGCTCTACAAGTACCGCTGGTGGGACACTAGATAATTGCATTGTTATTTTAGTATTCGATTATTGATTCGATTGACTAGCGGTTGTTGTAACTTTGATTGCACATAGTTTGATTATTCTTGAGAGCCTTCTCTCCTGACATAAGGGTCACTCAAACTAGATTAAAGTATCAACATGATCTTTAGAACCATTTTCGGATCTAAAGACATCTTGTGATGATCCATTGTTAGCAGACTTTGTTCTGTGCATGATTGATCACAAGAGGATTCAAGTTGTATTGTGCAGGTATTCAAGGCAATAGAAGATTTGACGACAACGAATAATTTTTATTAGTTTTCGTATCTTGTGGATCTAGCGCACAAACCTTGATCAACTAGGATCCAACTAGAATCGTGTTTATCTTTGATAGACTTGATTGACTAGTTGAGTGAGATCGACATCACCTTATAGTTTCTCTTTGAGATCTATATTGATTGATTGCAAATCTGGAGTTTGATTATTTCGGTAAAAAAAAGTTTAGATTGATCTAACCAGACAAAGGAGATTATTAAGAATATAAAGCATAGCATGGACAACTTAGCCTAGAAAAAGAGCGGTCAGGATGCATTCTGGGGAAAGCTAAATCCATGGTTGTAGTTTGCTCTAATTAAAGTAATCATTATGAGTGTTTTATTAATTAGTGTCTCATTAATCTCTCATAATGAGTAATTTATTTAATTTTCATCACTAAATCTCTTCTTAATTAATCTAAATCGAATATTTTATTAATCTCTCATTATAAATGTATTATAATTATCTTAATAAATATACTTTCATTAATTAATTTATTTATTTTTCATTATAAATACCTTCAGACATCATAAATATCTTATAATTATCTCCATGAATGAACTTTCATTAAATATTTTATTAGTCTCTCATTATAAATGTCTCACAATTTTCTTAATGAACATACTTTCATCGTTAAATATTTTTATTAATGTTTTCTTATAAATATCTTATGATTATCCTAATAAATACTTTTATTAAATAAATAATGAATTTGTTAATAATCATATCAATTGGGCAGTACCCGTGGGTGGTGGTCCATGGAGCCGGTGATGATGGTGATGAGATATAGTGATGGTTGGTTCTGGTGTTGGTAGTGTAGGTGGTAAGTGTGATAGTCAGGTAGTGGGGAATTCTTACTCTATGTGAAAATAAGTTGGTTATAACAAAAAAAAAACAATTGTATAGGTTGACCGCAATTTCCCTAAAAACAAACCGAGAAAAATTTAACAATAATAGAGTAATATATATGCTATTGGGATAATAAAGGTTTTTAGTTGGTCCCACTACATGTTTCCCTCGGTGGTTTCTTCGAGACACCTATTACGGTCAACCTAGCAATTCTTTAAAAAAAAATGTTATTATATATGGAGCCAACAAAAAAAATGACAAGAGTCAAAATTGACATAATTCTTCTTTTACTTATTATAGAGGTCGTGCCGTTATGACACATGTGAAATTATAAACCAACTTATAAAACAAAGTTTAGAAAACTTAGGCAAGATAAAGGACGCTTTGGATTCATTCTTGGGAAAGTTAAATCTACGAATGTAAAGTGATCAGTTTAATTAACTTTCACTAATAAATATTCTATTGAAATTTCATTATAAATGTTTCTCCAATTAATCAAATAAATATATTTTCATTAATACAGTACATAATAAGTTTATTTTATATTAAATCAGTAAGCATTAATGGTGGTTGTGATGGTAGGCGAGGGTGCTGGATCAGCTATATGGATATGGTGGTGGGTATTGGTGAAAATGGTAGAGTGATGACGTTAATGGTGGAGGTGGTGTAAGAAGTAGTAGTAGTGGGATGAGACAATTGTTCTAAGGTAGACTCTTCGAATAGACGGATCCACCATAAACTACGCTAATGAAGTTTTCCTGGCTCGTAGGATAGTTTGCAAGAAATGAAAAAATCAATTATTTATAAACCAAGGTTATTTGGACAACAAGGAAGTTCCAAAACAGAAAATATTCTCAAGATATTCACATTAAAGTACCTAATTTCGACTTTCCTATTTCCAATTAATTACCAAACCATATTTCCGAAAACTCTCATAGAAAACTTTTATTATTAGTATAGCACATTAACTTATAATATTTTTCCAGAGGATATGCTTTAATTGCTGATAATTAAAACATATATGATGAAAATCATAATTAAATGCTTTTCACTTTTTCGGTATGGGATCACCTTGAGTATCAAGGAATATATTTGAAAAATTAATGATAAGAGTTATGTACATGTTCAAATAATGTCGACATCTATAAGCTTCTCATCTTAGCAAACCCAAAATCATAATTCACACACACCATGAAGAAATATGTGAACCATAGAAATTTGGTTTTGCTTATGGAACCGATTATACCATCACTCCAAAATATGTTGTAACCTGATGTAACATGATTCCCAATATAGGTTGTAATTGGTTACACCTTGCTCCAAAAAGTAGCTTGTGACCGGTTACACCTTGCTTCCCGAAGCAGCTTGTGATCGGTTACACCTTGCTTCCCAAATGTAGCTTTGACCGATTACACCTTGCTTCCCGAAGTAGTTTGTGACCGGTTACACCTTACTTCCCAAAGGTAGCTTGTGACCGATTACAACGAACTTCCCAATTCATCTGGTGACCAGTTATACCTTGGATTCCAAAGTAACTTGTGACCGGATACAACTTGCGTTCCAATATAGCTTATGATTGGTTACACCTTGATTTCACTTGTGACTGATTACAACTAGCTATATATCATAGACGATGACCGGTTATACGACAACTCTTAATCAAAGTTAAGACTGGTTCTACCTAGTCATCTTGTATTGATCAATCAAAATATTCAATGAAGAACCGGATCAACACATCATGATTTCCCTTTCGATTATGAAACAAGTTCATACATATACTTCCTTAAACTAATATAATAATACGCATTTTTCTATGATGAAATCACACTTATATAATGCACACATAATCAAGTAACTAAATACAATAGATTATGTCGATGTCGTATTTACGAAGTTCAAAAGATAAGCGTTATACTTCGTAATATAATTCCTTAATACTTCGAACATACTATTATGACCAAGTCTAACACTAGAGTTTCATATGTATATATCTTCGCATGTTATGTTTTCAATCTAAAACGACTTGAAAGTATTTCTTGTTAAAAAGAATTTTATGATATATAAAAGGGACCGTTAGCTCGGGTATTTTGCTTTTTTCTGGAGATATTGCTTCTTTTACTGCATATTCATATTTAACTGGAAGATGCCGTGACACAAGACGATCTACATTAGGATACTGTGTATTTATAGATTAATTTATTGTTTCATGTTCCTCAAGAAAGCAACTTATTATTTCTCGATCTTCTGTTGAAGCAGAATACCTGTCTATGGTTGTGGCTTTTGCATAAATAGTATGGATTTTTTTTTGCTAGATGAACTGCAATAACTCTGATTAAACCATTCGTCTTGTTTGCTGAAAATACTTCTGCAAATAGTATGGCTAATAATCATGTGTTTCATGATCGTGTGAAATACATTGAGATTGATTACCATTTCCTTAAAGATTTGGTCACTTCTTCCTTTCTAGTATTCAAGCACATTCCTTTTGCATATCAATTAGAAGATCTTCTCATCAAATACCTGATTAGAGATGCACAGGAACCAAACTGGAACTGTGAAACCGGAGCAGATTTTCCAAACCCGGACCAGAACCGACCCGAAACCAAGTTGATCGGCTCAAGTACAGGAACACAAAACAGTTCGAGCTAGTATAGGTACCGGTTCTTAGGTATATACCGGTACGAACCTACCAAAGTCCCAAAACCAATATCGTCCTTAGATTTTTATCATTCTTAATCCTAGCCGTTGATTTTAGCTTTAGGTATTCTATCAGCACCACCACTATTCACCATTCATTCAATCACTTCTTCTCTTCTTTTTCTTCGTCACAGTATCAGACTCATAGCAACACAACCACCACTTCCACTCATACTCAATTGCTTACTATCACAGGCATTATAATCACTGTTCACCACCACCATCTTCTTCTTCTTTATTTATTTATTTCTTCTTCTTGTTCCTCTTGTTTTATAAGTTGAAATCAAATTGGATTTTTCTTTTAGGATTTTTTTTCCTTCTTTAAAGTAATTTGTTGTTGTTCACAAAATGGATATTCAATTGGAGGGTTTTAGAAAATGAATGTTCATGTATCCCTTTTTATTCTTGGTTTTGATTTTGCCGGTGGTTCAATACTTGATGGTGATGTAGAAAAATCATCTTTGAGATAACGGGTTCATGAAACTAAATATACTTATCAAATTGTGAGGGGATGGAGATAAAAGTATTAGTGGTCCTTTACTTGTTTAGGTGCAGAGAGTTATGAGATAAAAGGTTGCAAACTTCGTGTAATGGGTGCAGACAATACCCATTCATTGCATAGTTATGTGTTCTTAATTAAATGTGTATATGAATTTGATTTTGTAAAAATTTTCTTGAATTATAAGTTATTGAATACAATGGGGTGGTGCAGAAATTTCAACTGAGGAATTAAACGAAAACTTAGGATATTTTTCATTAGATAACTGCAATAGGTAAAAAAATCGGAAGCAAACTGGAAACAGGCGGTCATACAAGTACATGCACATGTACAGATACAAGTACCCCAAACTGGAACCAGCTGCTAGTAGGCACATGTACTTGGTTTTGAGGAAAACCGGGTCGTACCTTACTTTCGGCAACACTAGGCCTGATATACATCCAATTTTTCTATCTCTGGAACTCAAGCTTCCGCATCTACTAGGATATCATCTTGCAGAGGGCTTTAAGAGTAACTGAGTATGTTCTTTTAGTTTTTTTCCAGAGGTGTAACGAGGGTGTAGTTTCATTTTCTATTGTGACACCCTTGTTAGTTGTGTCGGTTATATCGTTTCTATTATAGCATAAATTTCTCCTTCTATTAGAGCTTCTCTGATGGTCATTGTGTGTGTTTCCTATGTGGAAACACAAATAAGACATCCTTAATCTATTTTTCCTCAAAATTAGGGAGCGAAAAAAATCCATCTCCCACAGTATTGCATGTAATCTCTTCTTTTAATTAGTATAAATTTTACTTTCCATAATTAAGATTTTGTTAGAGCTAAAAATGATTAGTTAATATATTAAAGTCAATTCAATTTAAGTAAAAGCTGACTAAGATGACATTCTCCTTGACATTGTCTACCCAAAGTCATCTATACATTAGTTTAAGACATCGGGATTGGAGATGATTTTAGAGAAAATGGATGTATATCCTAGATGGATTTTGACACTTTATCTCCACACACATGCCATTGGAGAAGCTCTTATAACAGCTAGTTGTCTTTCTTTCTCTTTTATATTTCTTATCATATAAAGACATTTCTGTTTAACAAAAGCTTGAAAAAAAATTGTTTTTACCATTTTTCACTTACCGATTAATACATCGAGTATTAGTATTCACAATCTACATCGAACTTTGTCGATAGAAAAAATGTTGAGCATTGATATTCACACTCTAAATTTTGAAAGTTTATCATTATTTTAATTTCTACTCACCCACAAATAAAAATAATATTATCACATTCTCGTTGAATTCTGAATTTTGCAGCGAAACTGTTACCAACCAGCATCAAACTTGATTTTCATGGGAAACATAATTTATCGATATCCAAGTCCAAAATACCAGACCTTACTATATTGAAGATGGGTTTATATATAAAAGAACACAACCTGCAAATAATAATTTGTTCTACGACCACATTAATTTTTAACAAAAATTCTCCATGGACGGAGATAATGAACTACACCAAAACAACGTACTCACAAACCTATATATGGGGGGCTCAAAAATGATCCCCTGCTATCTCCATGTGGGCGGAGCCCATTCATGTGAGGGGATGATTTTTATGTTGTCTAATTTCGGGGTTCACAGAGAACCACTCAATTTTTAAAGACATGCTGCTCCATGTGGTCACACACATTTACGACTCTTCTTCTTCTTGAACCAAACCAACCTGTCATTTACTTCCACAAAGGCTCCTAACATGCAATCTAGACTATAACGCACAGCACCATTAGTGGGAACCATGTGCCATAACCGAAGACTTCATCATTTGTTATCAGTTTTATATTATTCTGGAAGATACTTTGATAACAAAATCTGACCAGTAGACTCGAATTACAACCACGAGGATATATAGTATTACATTTGCATAACCGTTGTCCGGTTAGTTAGGTGTAAAACGTGTGGGCACGACACAACCCAGCCCATGAAATCACGTGCCTAACACATGCTGCGCTGGGCTGGATTATACCGGAGATTCAGACGTGTTGTGATGTGTTCTATAGCGTGCCACGCTGTGTTGTACCAGAAAAATAAATATGATGTGACGTGCTGTGGTGTGCTAGCGCACCTGTTTTATGTCTTCCAAAATAAATATTTTTGAGATATTTTAGTTAGTACATGTATTATTACAGAAATAAATTAGCATAACGAAAAAAAATGACAGAAATTAGCTGAAACAATGATTCTTTTGTGAAATATGCATGTAATGTGATGTATTGTGTGGTATTTTACGCACGGCGTGGCGTGCTTTATTCGCGTGTCGTGCGGTGCCGCGTGTTGTGCTATGCTGATGTGCCTGTTTGTCTGGCACAACACGGCACATTAAACAAACGTGTTGTTCTCGTGCTGGACGGGTGACGTGTTATATCGTTCTGTGCTCAAATTTCAACGTGTTGTGCTGTGCCATAAACATGGTGACCCGTCCCAATTTACACCTCTAAGTCACACTAATAAATTCTACCCACTAAATCTGACCAGTGTATTCAACTTAACACGGTATTTTGTAGATTCATGAAAGGACTGAAAAATCTCACAGGATCATCCCATGAGCCGAGACAGTTCAATAGTTGTTGTTTAGTTAATGCAGATGCGACAAAAAGAGAACATGTGTAAAAGAAAAGGAAGATATTATTCCGAAAGGGCATTACTGGAAATATACAAAGTAAAACATACTACGTAGAAGTGAAAATGAAGCAAGATCCCACATACTGAAATGTTCTTTAAACAGAAGAACTCAAAGATTTTAGATTCAAGAACATCATTTATAAATCTATAAAAAACTGTTATCTTCATTACATAATCTACACAAAACTATACCAAAAATACATCCGATCGGTCAATCGTCGGAGTCATCGTCTTCGGATCCGAACAATGAGAAACGATTATAAAGAAGGAAAAGAACAAGAAAAAGAAAAAGAGCAACACCTACAGGTGAACCGCTAAGTCGATGAATAGAATCAGGTTCACCTCCATTTGATGTAAAGATACCAGATAATACCGAAGCTCGATCCGATGATAAGAATTGTATAAGTAGTAAGAGACCTACAGGTACCATAAGAAGACCTAATGGACTTAATAACTCTGTGATAAACACTGTAATTGCTTCACCAAATTCTTCACCACCAAGATAGATTGGTACCATTACTACTAAACCTACTACTATTGCAAATAATAATCCATGTGGTGCTACTCTTCCTCCTTCTTGATCTATCATTTTCTCTCTTTGCTATGGTTTGTGTTTTTCTTTTGCTTCTGTTTTCGACTGTTGAAGTTTGAAGTGAAATGGAGTTATTAGGTGAGGTCTTCTTAAAGGGGAGGTGGGACGCGTTTAATGGAGAGAAAAGATAGTAAGTAAATAATTTGGTGTGTGTACTGATAGTAATTAATTAACTAAAATCTAATTAATCACTTATTTATTTATGATTAAAGTTTGATTGAGATCTAATTTTACAAAAAAGTTAAAGTACTAGTAAAACATCTGTTTAGGTGGAAACTTGAAAAGTACGGTCTTGTCTTATTTATTTGAACTTAATTGCACTTTATTATTCTCCGCCTTTGGAGTAATTAGTCTTTTTAAGTTTTACCCCCAAATGAAAAATCCTTGATTTGATCTAAGGATCATATTAGTCTCTTATCTTTTATTTAGAGGACTTTGAGGGGGCAATCTCAGACCACTAATAATAAGATTATGAGCGAAAACGAAGTCATGATGAGTCCATATGACTCGTTTTGCAATTTCATTTCATATATGGATTAGATGGGAGGGACCTGGAAATTGGGGTAAGCAAGCATCATACTTTCATTAATGGTAGATGACACACTTGATTCGGTCACCTGACCCTGACAGTAAGGAAGTAACACAGTAAGTCAGTTCAGAAAGTGAGAGTTTAACCTCCATTATGTAATGACAGTGTGTACTATGTACCATGCCAAAGAGAAGTTTCCATGCCATTTCCTGTAAGAGAATCTGAATCTCATCTTAAATTTGTCCCCCCCTTCAGACACGTTCTATTGTCTCCCAAGTACTTTCATGGTTAAACTTACCTAGCAAGTTACCTCTGAGATTCTCGGTCACTCTTGTTGACTGGATGCGAGATGTTTAAGCCCGACTCAGATCTAATTTGTATCCAACACTTTTATTAAGATTTTTGTTAGAGGGAGAGCAAAAATAGATTTGAGGAGAGCAAAAATCGTTGTTGAATTGGTGACTAGGTTGACCCAACAATTTTCTTTTACTCGGATCAGAATACCCTTATTCAAACACATCAAATTCGCACGCCTATAAATATATCAATCACAAACACCATCAAAACTTAAACGAAATCATTTCTTTTCCTCCTTTATCTTCCTTTACTGTTAAACCCAAGGATGACGACTATGTTAGATCTACATTTCTACTGTGACGATTTAATCAATATATTGATATAAAAGAAGATGATCAAATTACATGACAGACTCGGCTTTATATTCTTCTCTCAACTCTCAACCCTCTTACACCTCACACGTGCATATCACACGACTCTCACATGACTTGCACAATACACACACTCTGTGCTATTACCCTCCCTCAATCTCTAGTGGGTTGTAAGAAGACCACTTGAGATTGGACTCTTACAAGACTTGTACAATACACACACTCTCAAATCTCTCTTAGACGAACAGAAGCAACACCAGATTGAGAAGTATACAAATAATATCAGTTGAGATATAGTGGATGACGCAGTAAAAGACTCATGTGATAGGCACCTAATATTGTATATATTCTTATCTTTTTGAAGGTGTTTATTGTATCTTGATGCACTAATTTCCTATATTTATGCCAAATTATGTATTTTGTTGTTCTTGTTCATTCCGAGTAAAAGTGTGGTGATATTCTCTGATTTTTGTAATGACAGGAGACTAAGTAGAGTCAGCAGATAAGGGTTGAACAATGGGAAGTGTTCACACCATGATAAGCTACACATTTCAGTGAATGGATTCATGTGCAGCAACAAGAGATCGGAGTGTGAGAGTTGACAACCTAATGGTCCGAAGTTCAGAAATCAGATTCTTCTCATGTTTGGAAACTACATGGAAAGCAAACCAAGCCCAAAAGCCATTCTCATACCAAAGAAGGGTATTCATGCTTTACACCAGAGTACGTCACCGCGTTTCTCTTCCCGATCTCACACATGAGAAATAAACTTCTTCTCCTCCCAATTCAGTCAACCCATCTTTTCAGTCTCCCATCTTTTATCGGCATATCAAATCAGTCCTTCTCGTCTTCTCTCAGATTATCAAGCCATCACCTTGACAACCCAATTTTCATACGATTGCCGACATCAGACTCAAACCCTATACCTAGTTTACTCTATATTTCTCTTTCTAAACCTATTCCTCCATCCAATGTCAATCAACAATTCACAATACCTAGCAAGTAGGTAGGGTGGATTATTCAGAGCACAAGAGAGGAAAATTGATTGATTCTCTATATAACATCAACAATGGCAGCAGAGAAATGGCAAAAATAAGGCGACAGTAATGATTAACCAACTGACAGTTAGGTCTGAATTTGATTTCCTTTCAACGTCGACATCATCCGAAATTAGTGAAGACATTACAATGACAGTGCATGATGAAGTAGGCTACATCAGTGGTGAGTTTCAAGACTACCAATTTCCTAGATTTCTGCTTGTGTAATTACTGTCAATGGGATTGAATTGTTTGGAGGAAAGTTTTTTGTATAAATATAGGTGGGGGTTGTGATGTAAAACTCAAGCCCGGACTAGCCGGTGCAAGAAAGTAGTAGTATTTAGGTTTATTTTCCAGTTCTTATAATGTTCTAATTTACTAACTAGGGCTTAGATGAAGCTCTTAATCTAATATCAGATAATTATGGTTATGAATTTGTTCTTGTTGTGCTTAATTTCTTAAGTGTAGATTTAATCTTTGTACTACAACATATTACTTTTACCTTGTTTGTTATATGCAACCTAGGTAGTTGGAATAATTATATGTTGTTGTGCTGCAACTCATGCTTAAATGAATCGATTTATCTTTTGATTAGTTATGCTTTAATCAGATAACTAATGCTTAAGATGAATACTTTAGTTGTGATTAATTATCCATCTTCAGATCACCTTGAATATGCGGCAGACTCGAATCTTCATCGTTGTTCTTTAAAAGGACAAGAGTAATTTCGATAACTGAATTATCTAAAGTAGGTTAAGTGGAGGATTCGACTGCCCTAGTACCTCTCATATAATTTTTTATCTTTGTGTTTGTTTTAATCTTGTTTGTTTAGTATAATCAATCTTAATCTTGTCGTATTGACACAAAACACCCCATGTTTGGTTACCTTTTAAAGTGTATCAGTTTTAGTAAGGCCATAGTTTCAACTCAACACCCACCTTGTCCCTGTGGATCGACCTGTGCTTTCCCTATGTTGCATATCGACACTGTGCACTTGAAGTTTAATATTGTAGGCATCTTCTAATCCTACCAAGTTTTTGGCGTCGCTGCCGGAGACTCGGTAGCGGTGTAGCTAAGTTTCCGTCTTTACTTACTGATTTTTAGTTTATTGATTGTACATACGTGTTAGATTATTATTTTTTGGTATTATAGTGTAACTTAGTATAATCTATTTGTTCCATATCTTGCATTATGTACTTTGCATCTAGTTATGTTTCTTTCAGTATCTTCTGTCATAGTCATTTGCATCATTGTCCTGCATCATACCACATCTATAATTTAGTTAACATCTAGTGCATCCTGCAATTTAGTTGTATATTTATTAGGATTGTTGTATCATTCACCATCTCATCTTATAGCATATCTGCAATCTAGGATTGAACAACATCCATCCTAGACTTTTTGCATTTTTCATTGTACTGACTGAATCATGAGGGAAACAAGTGCTACATAGCTGTTGTATTGGTGTAAAAATTTGTTTTTTGTACTGTGTCAGCATATTTTAGAGTAGTCTGCATTGCAGTTATAATCTGCATTTTAGTTTGCATTATTAGCTGTAACTTCTCATTTTCAAGTTCGTCACTCTCTGTAACATAACTGTCTCTCAGTTTGTTCCTTGGTCCTGTATCATATCAGTTTTGTAAGTCAAGTCAGTCGCATCTAGTGGTATTCTGTAACTTAGTTGCACTTCTGTTAGTTTCTTTTGTTTCGTAGTTTAAAACCATATTCCACCTGTAGATATCCATTAGTAAGTTTAGTCATGAAGGGTTGTAATGGTTAACTGTAGCTTTTTTGGTCAGTAAAATCTGTAGTTGGTTTTCTGTTGTTTTCAACCTTTTCAGTTTATAGGTTAACTTAATACAATCTGTAATTGCTTGTTAGTTTGCATCTCATAATAGCATGCATCTGTAACTTACCAGTCCACTTGAACTACTTCAGTGGGTGAACATTTCATAACATAACTCAACTGTTGTAGCTTTGTCCATATAAGTCACATATATAGTCAAGCATTTCCATCATTTAGTAGTTCATCACCTGTAATATATAAATTTAGAAATTCTTTTTCTCTTTTGAACCTTGTCTGTAATTGCACTCTGAAGCAGCTTTGCCCTGTCATACTGTGAATGTGTTGTCATTGATAACTCAGCATGTCATAGTTAACAAGAAGAATAACTCCAAATCATTATCAGACTGTAGACTCCTCTCAGCAGTTAATCAGTGTTGATACTCTCTGAATTTTCTTCACCTGTGTGATTCTAAGTCCTGACAATCTCTTTTGAGTAAACCAGGTACTTGTGAAGCTGTTAAACAAGCCAAAGAAGTGGACAAAAAGGAGCAGGACAGCCCATTTATTGTGCCTAAACCCGGTTCTCTCCTAGCAGTATCACTCTCAAAACCTATCTATGTATGAACGATATACCATGACTGTCTGTGAACTAGTGGCACTGGTACCTTTGTGCATAAATCTGTGATATCCGAGTAACATGTTTACTTGTTGAATCTTTTGTGTACTGTGTGCTATGTAGTTTCTGCAGCATACTATTTCTGCATTCACAACTCTGAGAATTAGGTTTGATTCTCATAAACATTATCTTCTGATATGTGCATTTGTCACTGGAACTGACTGGTATTTTCATAAGCATTGATATGTGATATACGACAACAATCTGTTGAACTAATTGCCTTGGCATCTGTGTGCATGAATTTGTGATATTTGAAAGCATGATTACCTGCTGAATCTGCTGTGTTCTGTGAGCCATATGAATTCTGAAACATATTGAATCTGCATAATTTCTTGACTGATCAGTGCAGCATTTTTGAATCTGTGTGCATAATTTCAAAAACTAGCTTTTGATTCTCATAAACATGATTCTGTGATAGTTGAATACCACCGTTGCTCGCTGAAATTGTTGTTCCACTGTGTTTCTCTTGATCTCTGAAAAATATTGTGGTGGCATACATACATATCTGAATCTGTTTATCGTAAGCTTCATGTTTGACCTGGCTTGGGCACTTGTTATTAATTTTGGGTATTATAACATAGTTTTTTACTTGTATCCTAGACTGCAATAGTGACCAAACTCCAGACTAGCCATCGTGAACACTGCCTATCTGAAATCCCAATTTTTGGACTGACCCTTAGTTCCTCCAACAAGCCTAGTGTCAGTAATTTATACACTTTGTGGAAAGTCCGAGCTAGCCTTCAACAGCTTCATCTGTTATCTGAGTGAGTCATGTCAGGATTTTGGTCTGCAGCTGAAGATGAGAAATCATCGCACAAATCCATTAGACAACTTGCACAAGAACATGCTTCACGTTATGAGCCTCTCACAGACCATGATATCAATAGTTATAGGGATTGTTATGGATATTTTCATAGTCCCGAGTCTCAATACTTGGACCCTAATAACTATTCACACATGTATCATCCACCACAGTGGGAAGTTGAACAATTTTGTACTTTCCCGACCTCTTGTAGGCAATCTGTGGGAGAAAATCACAAACTCATTGAACAAGACAATGCTGAATTTGAATTGACTGCATTTCATAATAAACCATATAGCGTTGCTCCTGAATTTCCTTTCTTTAGTGACCCTCATGCTCAACCACGTATTGAATATCCATATGAAATGAGGATACCTACTGTTGAAGACTCTCCTTTCATGGAAAAAATTAATGCATACTTACATAAGATTTTGCTTCATGTACAAAAGGAGGGAAGGAAGGAATTTCATGATGAGATGTTTGTTATTCCTAATGAGGTAAGTGTTGACAATAGTGTTTATAGCCTTACTCATGCAACTAATATTGAATATAGATCTAATCTAGAGGTAAATGAGTGGACTAGAGACACCATAGTTTTGAATTGGGAATGGCATTCCTGTTATGATGATGAGGATGATGATGTTATGTTAGAAGAACATGTTTATGCTGAAAATATTGCTGAACCTTTGGGTTCAGAAACATTAGGCATCTCTGTCTCGACCTTAATGAATCATGTTTCTTCTAGTATTCCATAAACATGTGATGTTGATACTGATCTGGAGCATGTGCAAGTATTCTGTGAAGATGAGCGTGACTTAAGAAAGGTTGAATTATCTGTTGACACAAATGATCGTATGCATGAAACTATAATCGATGTGTCTGATTCTATGCCTAGGTCACAATATGATGTCTCTTTTGAATTGCCTATGCATGAGATTAAGGTTTTGAATGATGCTGATGATACTGAACTGGGGCTTGATGATTTGTTATGTGAAAATGAATATGATATGCCTGTTTATGACTTAGGGAGAGAGTGTGAAGGTACTAATGGCCTTGTGCATAAAAAAAACTTAAATGTGCCTACTTCCTTGTCTAAGTCACAAACTGAGACTCTTTCACCCAACTTAAATTTGGTTTGTAACAAAATTGTAAAACCAACTTTTTTGAGAATACCTAATCTAGGATTGGAACTGTGTGCCTCCCAAGTCCTCTTGGACTATTTTGCAGCTAAATATGATACATTTGAGGAGCCACAGTTGGAATATTTGTCTCTGCCCGTCCCTAACATAGTTCACTTTGAACTAGACCTTGTGCATGATGTACCCTTGAAGTTGCGAGATTTTGTATCCAAAAGCATATATGTAGAAAATTTCTGGTTTGGGGGTAACTCGTGTACATCTGCAGTTGCACTCTCATGTTGTGCTTGTGTAAGGATGTTGATGTCTCTGCATGTCTTCTTTTGGGTTGATCCTCAACTCTTTAGGTTGTATGTGTATGATGAAGTTTTCTTGTATATAATCTAGTAGGTAATGTTTCAGTTGAATCTTATGTTTCTTTTGTATATAGTGTGCTAATCCAATGTGATCTCAGCAAAAAAAAGTGTTGGATTATAGCCTTGAATAATGGAGTTCAAATTTTTGTTTTGCCGACATCTGGTAATCTCTTTCCCTTTTCTCAAACTCAGCATGTTTCTCCTGGTATGTTACAATTATAATTTTGTTGATCATTAGAAACATTGAGGACAATGTTTAGTTTAGGTACGGGGGTGAAAAGTAGATACCATCGACCGTCACTGTGCTATATTTTTAAACTGAACTCTGCAATATAAAAAAAATGAAAAAATGAGCTCATTTACCTTGATTTGTGATACATGTGCATGTATGATATCTTAGGGTTCTTAGTCTAGATGATGAGGCACCCCTGATTCTAGCACAATTCACATGTGATATAGAAATTTTGCACGTGCACGATCAACCAAGAGTGTATAGCGTCGGTGTTTCATAGGTTAAGTAGGCTGCCAATCATCTAAAATACTAAATGAGACTTGACTAGCTTGTTCTTTGGTTGGTTGGGATAGAAGTTGGAGGGTACATTAAGAAAAGCAACCATTGAATTTGACCGGGTACATCGAAAAGGGATGCCTCTTGCTAAAAGTGTCATGTAATGTATATTTCCGTTCTTGTGTAAAATTTGTCGTGTCAGTTTGTGTATGTATCTTTCATTTTTCCAAATCAGTTGAAAAAAAAAGTCATCAGAAAAATTCAGTTGAATAAAAAAAAAAAGAACAAGAAAGAAAAGAAGTATCCATTGTTTGTTATTATGTTTTGTTTCAATAAAAGAGTTAAAGTTTCTCTCTTGCCTCAAATTAAGAGAGTAGTCAATGTAAATAAGAGTTATTTTTTGTTGTATGTTGTAAATAGTCTTGTAATAAGCAAGGAAGGTTTAGCCATCGATATACAACGCGAGTAAACTGAAATATCACCAACTCTTAGGTGAACATTCACAATTCTCGTAAAGCCGGACAACTAGCTTGGCTTTGAATTCAATTCTTAGCCTAAAAGCTATCTCTTAGTAATTGGCAGTCACAACTTCCTAGAGTAAATCATTCTCTATGCATGTCTAAGGCAGATACACTTTACACTCTTATCACATGTCCTTAGTTGTTTCAGTGCTAGAATTGTGCCTTGGAAAGCTAGATTGACATATCCAATTGTTGTGAGCTAAAACTGAATGCAGGTATCACTTTCATGGAATCTGAGCTTATATTTTGTCCTAGAACTTTTCTTAGCTTTTGTTTTACTCGAGGACGAGCAACATTGAGGTTTGGGGGTATTTGATAGGCACCTAATATTGTATATATTCTTATCTTTTTGAAGGTGTTTACTGTATCTTGATGCACTAATTTCCTATATTTATGCCAAACTATGTATTTTGTTTTTCTTGTTCATTCCGAGTAAAAGTGTGGTGATATTCTATGATTTTTGTAATGACAAGAGATTAAGTAGAGTCAGCAGAGAAGGGTTGAACTATGGGAAGTGTTCACACCATGATAAGCTACACATTTCAGTGAAGGGATGCATGCGCAGCAACAAGAGATCGGAGTGTGAGAGTTGACAACCTAATGGGCCGAAGTTCAGAACTCAGATTCTTCTCATGTTTGGAAACTACATGGAAAGCAAACCAAGCCCAAAATCCATTCTCATACCAAAGCAAGGTATTCATGCTTTACACCAGAGTACGTCACCACGTTTATCTTCCCGACCTCACACACGAGAAACAAACTTCTTCTCCTCCCAATTCAGTCAACCCATCTTTTCTGTCTCCCATCTTTTATCGGCATATCAAATCAGTCTGTGTCGTCTTCTCTCAGATTATCAAGCCATCACCTTGACAACCCAATTTCCATACGATTGTAGGCGTCAGACTCAAACCCTATACCTAGTTTACCCTATATTTCTCTTTCTAAACCTATTCCTCCATCCAATGTCAATCAGCAATTCACAATACCTAGCAAGTAGGTAGGGTGGCTTATTCAGAGCACAAGAGAGGAAAACTGATTGATTCTATATATAACATCAACAATGGCAGCAGAGAAATGACAAAAATAAGGCGACAGCAATGATTAAGCAACTGACAGTTAGGTCTGAATTTGATTTCCTTCCAACACCGACAGCATCCGAAATTAGTGAAGACATTACAATGACAGTGCATGATGAAGTAGGCTACATCAGTGGTGAGTTTCAAGACTACCAATTTCCTAGATTTCTGCTTGTGTAATTACTGTCAATGGGATTGAAAGGAAAACTTTTTGTATAAATAGAGGAGGGGGTTGTGATGTAAAACTCAATCCCGGACTAGCCGGTGCAAGCAAGTAGTAGTATTTAGGTTTATTTTCCAGTTTTTATAATGTTCTAATTTTCTAACTAGGGCTTAGATGAAGCTCTTAATCTAATATCAGATAATTCTGGTTGTGAATTTGTTCTTGTTGTGCTTAATTTCTTAAGGGTAGATTTAATCTTTGTACTACAACATATTACTTTCACCTTGTTTGTTATATGCAACCTAGGTAGTTGGAATAATTATATGTTGTTGTGCTGCAACTCATGCTTAAATGAATCGATTTATCTTTTGATTAGTTGTGCTTTAATCAGACAACTAATGCTTAGGATGAATACTTTAGTTGTGATTAATTATCCATCTTCAGATCACCTTGAATATGCGGCAGAGTCGAATCTTCATCGTTGTTCGTTAAAAGGACAAGAGTAATTTCGATAACTGAATTATCTAATGTAGGTTAAGTGGCGGATTCGACTGCCCTAGTACCTCTCGTATAATTGTTTATCTCTGTGTTTGTTTTAATCTTGTTTGTTTAGTATAATCAATCTTAATCTTGTCGTATCGACACAAAACACCCCATGTTTGGTTACCTTTTAAAGTGAATCAGTTGTAGTAAGGCCATATTTTCAACTCAACACCCACCTTGTCCCTATGGATCGACCTGTGCTTGCCCTGTGTTGCATATCGACACTGTGCACTTGGAGTTTAATATTGTAGGCATCTTCTAGTCCTACCATCATGCCAACAACAACAAAAGTAATCGAGATATAGGTGTTGAAGTAGTCATTGATGCAGTGCATAACAGGGAATTGTTGGAGTAAAGCGAAACACCATGTTGCAGTAGAGTAATGACTGAAAAATGTACCTTGTAGTGTAATAAAGGGAGAGAGTTGTTGTCGCAGTTGTGAACTGAACCAATTACCATCTTCACCGGCCTTGCAATGGTATACTTCACAGTTGTGCAATAGTAAATTTGAGTAGACAGAAGTGACAATTGTAATCAAGGTTGACTGACTAGTTGTTGGCGTCACGTACACAATATAGCAGCAAAAAAATCAAACCATAAAATCTGTGTAGTAACCCTGCGCCACTGGACTCTGAGTATTTGTCTTGCACAACTGGTTTATGTAACCACACTTACTTGCTAGCAAAAGAAAACAACTGAAGAATATTCAAGTTTAGCTGCACCAATTCACTCACAAGCACATCATAGTAAGCAACAACAGGCAACCAAAAGTCTGTGTGTCAACCACTAGTTGATGGTGATGTAGATGCCCAGGCATATTTTCACAATGTAAAAGAGCAAATTAGATGCTCATTGTAGTAGCATACCAAACGAAACACAAACTAGAGAGGAACTGCAATAGAGTCAGGAATCCATGAAGTACTTGGCGGCAACATACGATCAACACCAACAAAGTTCAAATAAGTAAAATCACCCAAATAGGAATATCCTGACATCTGTTGCGGGTTCTTGTTCTGGCAGAGCATATAAAATTTCAGCATTTGTAACTCAGAAACTCACCAAAAGTTATAGCAAAACAAGCCACTCTAGGATGTTGATGCAGTTACAAGATGGAAAGACCAAAAAAGCAAAGCCAAAGACTATAACAACCAACAATCCAAAAAAAAAACAACCATTTGAAGTATGATGTCTCATTCTCAATCTTCACTCTTGGATTATTCATGAATAACCAATACTTCGACGGATTTCAGCAATCCAAAATTGAAATAACTTATTGCAGTACTTTATGAAACTACCCATTATTATGCACTAACATGAAAGGGAAAAACAAATGAAAAGATAAAAGATAACTAAACCAGGCTACATCAGAATTGAATGTAGACTCATCAAGGAGAAATTCAATCTGTACTTAATATATCTCACCAATTTCAATCCTATAACGGCATCCTCAGTTCCATCATTACACGCACAAGACACTTCAACACCGCAGTGAGGACCATACCAAGCAACATTGAGGTTGTCAAACTCAATGTCCTATTTAATTTAAGGAGAAATTCTCTCCACTACCCGGTGGAACAAAATTAAGCTTCTTCCTAACTAACAACTGTAGCAGAAATAAGCATGCTCATACCAACTAGATTTTGGAATCATTATTAGCAGATCTTGATCAAAAAACCAGGTTAAAATCCAACCAAGTTATGATGAAAACAGATTTTGAAGACGAAATTGAATTTTGTTGAGATAGTGATGTAGAAATTGAACACATGAGATCAAATCTAAAGTAATCTAAACATGAAATTGGAGATTACCAGCAGAGATTCAGATGATAGTTGATGAGGTAAGAGATTTCAATCCATACACCAACAGGAAATTGAAGTAACCAAGAGCTCAAACCCTAAAACTGAATTTTAGATCCAAAATACATGCTTAATTCTGATTGACGACGTTGCAGAAAAGTATCAGGATCAAATGTCACTCCACACCGATAACCACCAGTAACAAATCTTCATCCAAACTCCTTGAATCTTCAAACAAACCTCCTTTAACAACTGAGACGCAGTCAATTTTGCTTGAGATGCAGAAAAGAAACATCAAAACTGGGGAAATTTGTCTTTTAAGAGAAAAACTCGTATCAAATTTCATCTCAGAGATCAATTTCTGATGATAACTACCAGCAGAGATGAGGAAGAACAGCATTAGAGAAGATGAGGTAAAGAATTTAAGGTTGAAGCAGCGAAAGATACGATCGATACCCCTGAGAATTGAAATTCTCAAGATTGATACCATGTTAGATTCGTGAGAATCTACATTTTTACTGTGACGATTTAATCAATATATTGATATAAAATAAGATGATCAAATTACATGACAGACTCGGCTTTATATTCTTCTCTCAACTCTCAACCCTCTTACACCTCACACGTGCATAGCACACAACTCTCACATGACTTGCACAATACACACTCTATGATATTAGACTAAACACAATATGAGATTCAATCGATTAATCCACATTATTCTCTCTAAAACAATTGAGGTTGGATTAGAGAATGGAGTTGAGTTAAACCCAAGGACGACAACTGAACACAACATGAGATTCAATTGGTTAATCCACACTTTCTCTCTCTAAATCAATTAAGATTGGATTAGAGAATGGAGTTGTATGTATGTTCAACTGCTTAATCAAGACTAGAGTTTCACTTCTTAATAATCCATACGCTTCTCACTCTAGGGATCGAAACTAATGATTACCATGAACAAAGCAAAAATCCAAAATTAGAGATCATTTTCAACAATCTCATCTTGGGATTTTGAGTTTTTATCTTCTCTCGTCACCCCTGCACTCTATCTCTGCAAGTCTATTACACCAGACAAGATCAGTTAGGAGTATACATTTTTTTTACTATAGTTGTACTATTGAGTTTTCAATCTTCGATGATTCTCCTTTTTGATCGGCATGTTTTTGGTTCTTGATGATAGAACAAAATTTTCATTTCTCATGGATTTTCCTTTCTATTAACTTTGAGCTTAATTAGGTTAAAATAGATAGGCTAAATCGGTATGTGAAGATCCAAAAAAGAAGGGTATTTTTAGTCCGAAAAAATATAAAGCTTGACTCACTTGAAGAATCGATCTTGTTAGTGACTCGCTAACAATTTTCGCTCTCCTCAAATCACTCTTCGCTCCCTCTAACAAAAATCTTTATTAAGCACACGATGTCCTTTTCGTGATTAGGTTCAGAACATCCCTTCGTGTTTAAAATGCTATTCCCTAATTGATGGCCCCTGCGGCAAGGACGAGCCTAGCAAGAGGCTAACCCGGGCTATAACCCGTCCTTGTTTTTGGCCCAAAAAGTTTTTACATAGGAAAAATGTACCATCATTTTGGGCATACAAGAAAATTCTGGGAATATTGAATAAGACAAAAACAGGGTTGGAAATAGTGTTTTTAGGCTATCCCTTATCTAGCAACTTTTAAAAATGCTAAAATACCATTGGATGATTAGTGTTTAATTATTGTTAATTTTAATAATTAGTTATTAATGATTATAGTTTGTATTAGTGTTAATTTAGGATAATAATTATCTTTTTAAAGAGATTGAATGAGTTATCATAGAAGAAGAAGAAGAAGAAGAAGAAGAATAAGAAGAGGAGTTGAGAATTTTTTATTTTTTTTTCTTTTGTGATACTTGTGATTGTTGAAACATGTGTGATCCAAATTCGAGTGAGGAAGGTGAATCTTCATCACGTAAAACTAAGAAAATACATATCAATTACGATGGAGATCTGGAGATGGCTTATTTTTTGGATTATGAAAACGATTTTACCCAAACTCAATCTCAAACTCAACTTTTTTTTCAAGCTCAAGATGATTCCTTTGCGGAGCCAAATCCAGAAGATGAGTATATTGATGAAGAACCCAATGCTAATAATACACAGTTATGGTTGTAGACGTTGTTTAATATCCATTTTGTATCTTGAATACACCAAAAGTTTGGATTTTTGAACTTAGTTCGGCGCAACAGGGTTTGGTTCGGCAAATAATTTGGATGCCGAACCTTGAAAGATAAGAACAGTTCGGTTTATGATTGAATTCTATATAATCTGAACTGTCCTTGATCTTTTTTCGCGCCAATTAATTTACTTGGTTCGGCTTAGAATGTTGTTCTAGTATAAGCCTAACCCTGTAATAAAATATTTCTGAATTACAGTGTCGTGTTCGGCTGTCACGTATTCCAGCCGAACATAGTTTTATTGTTTTAATAAATCTTAAGTGTGCTGGTTCGGTTTATAATGTTAGGCCCCAATCAGCCGAACCCATATATGTTTACTAGTTCGTCTTTGTTATTCTAACTCGAACCAGCCGAACCGTAAGATCAGTTTTCAAGTATTTTTACGAATCAACCGAACCTTACCCTGAACGTATGTGATATTGTTATAGATTGTTCCTGAAATGGAAACTACGGAGGATCAACCACCACCTGTTGATGTCATTCATGAAGATACTAAAGATCACTTCCAAACTGACTTGGTAGGTAATCTAATTTATGTTTTTTTATTATTTTTTCAAGTATGTTGTATTCAAAATAATTAATAAAACTTAACTTTTGTACTTGTCACCATGTAGACGTGGAAAACTCGAGATGAAGTTGTTCAATGGGCTGAGGAACATGGTTGGAAAATCAATTGCATCCTAGTTAAAGGAAGACAAAGCCGAAAGGAGCGGGTTGAGATGGTTTGTGAGAGAGGTGGAAAGAAAGTAAGCAAGAAGAAAAAGGGTGAGGTGTATGTTGGGAAGACCGGGAAAAAGTATAAGACTAAATCAAGGAAGATAAATTGTCCCTTCAAAATCGTCTTCAGTTGGAACTCAAATGAAAGGGTTTTCACCATGAATAAAGATATAGATTTCCGTCATAACCATCCACGTCCAAAGGATTTTCATGGACATTATAGAGCCGGAAGACTCAAAGCTCATGAATATGCGGAGGTAGATAAAATGACACGAGCACATATGGCACCCTCTAAAATTCTTAGAAAATTGAAGGAGGATGATAAGAATAACAAGACTACGTTGCAACAAATCTATAACGCTAGAAGTACTTTGAGAAGGAAGGATTTGGAAGGTAGGTTGGTGATGCAACAATTATTGTGGTTGGCGCAAAAGAAGAACTATGCTTGCCAAAAGAAATTGGATGATTTCGACCATGTGACACACCTTTTTATTGCCCATCCAGAATGCATAAAGTTGGTGTTATGCTTCCCACAAGTTCTCATATTGGATTGCACTTACAAGACCAATAAGTATGAGATGCCCTTGATGAACGTTGTTGGTCATACGTCAACCAAGTCACCTTTTACCGTTGCTTTTTGTTTTTTGAAAGATGAGTTGAAAGAAAGCTATGTTTGGGCATTGGCACAAGTGAAGTTAGTCTTCCGGGAGGATGCTCTTCCAAAGATCATGGTAACCGACCAAGAGGCGGCATTGTTTTTGCTGTAAGGAAGGTATTTCCAAACGCGCAGAACTTCCTTTGTACCTTTCATATATGGAATAATGTTAGGAAAAAATGTCAACCGATAATTCAACCGCTTAAGTTGAAAGAGCTAGAGAAGATTGCAAAATTACCGGATGGAGAACGAGAAGTGAAGAGAAACAATTCAAGAAAGAATATGAGGCTAATGAAAGGATGTGGCCATGTTTCTCCAACGATTGGGATGCTTTGGTATGGTCAATCACCGAAGAAGTGTATGAAGAAAATGTTGCAAATCTCATTGCGAATTGGAGCGTCAAATACCCGGAAATCATTATATATTTACGCAAGAAATTCTTGGATACCAACAAACATATATTTGTAAGTGCATTTAAAAACCACCACAAGCACTTCGACAACCAAGCTACAAGTATGGTAGAGTCGGCTCACTATCGTTTGAAGAGGAATCTATTTGGGTGCGTGGACACGTTCGTCACGATATTTGACACAATGGAAGACTATTTCATGACTGATGTTATAAGAATTACAATGTTATTCGAGAAAATTATAATGATGAATCACGATGAATTTTTGGATGATAAGTGGCTCCGGGGACTAACCCATCGGGTCTCTCATTTGTGTCTTGAGCTTATAACGAAGGAAGTGCATTTGATTGACAAAATGTATGATAACTCCCAAGAAGAATGTGTTTGTAAAATGAGGGAAAGCATGGGACTTTCGTGTCGGCATGATCTACTTCGGTACAAGGATTGTATTGTACCTTTTGAGGATATTGATCCTCATTGGAAACAATTGAGTTTTGACCCTCTCCCCGACGATGATGATGATGTAGAGATTTGGGACACACCTTATAGAAAAAGGTTGGCCGAGATGTACCGTGGGATGTTCCGAGTTCAAAAACAAATCTTATGGCACAACATGATGCCAATCCTCTATCCTCACACACAACAAGGTATACAAGAACCGGAAAAGGGGCCACAAAAAGGTAGGCCACCCTCCAAAGAAACCCGAAAAGAGCAAAGAGAAAAAGCGAATGTACTTGGAAAAAGAAAGGGTCCTATTGGAAGGGATCCAATCGAGGTCGAGTACCATGTTTCAAAGTATGAAGAAGAGAAGAAGGTAATAGAGAAGATAGACAAGATGGATGAAGTGAAACTTTCAAAGAAACGTGGTCGACCAAGCAAGGATAAAGGTGAAACAAGTAACAAAGAAGTTAACAATAGTGGTCCTCTATGTCCTCCCTCGTTGCAAGAAGACTTCAAGCTTAAGGGTAAGATGTTTCCATCTCAACAAATGGAAACAACAAAGAGTACTCCGGTGTCCAAGCAAAAGGAGAAAAATACCATATATACGGAGGGTAAAATGAAAGGTCCTAAAAGAGATAGTTTTGGAAATTATTTGCAACCTACTAATATGATTTACAAAAACTACTTGCTCAACCTACCCGAAGCTATTCACGAGTATATCATATTTATGGAAGATGTCGAAGGGGATGGCAATTGTGGTTTCCATGTCACCGCGGAACAACTAGGACGTTTTAAAGATGGAAACCATCCGGTGGAGCAAGGGAACGAAGTAAATTATATAAGGCAAAGATTGTTACAAACACTACGCCGAAACAAGGACGACTTCTATAAGTCAATGATGAGAGGTGGCAGAGACCATGGGGTCGCTCAAGAGTTCATTAGTTTTGAACGGCGTTTACATGGGGATATCTTCATCACAAGTGACCATTGTATGCAAATGCCGATATGTGGGTTTTTAACTGCGGATACCTTCAATTGCGTTGTTCATTCTTTTGCGAGAGCTGGAAGTTGTTACACCTACGCGCCGCCAACAAAATCTTGCAATGAGGATGTCAAAGATAGAAGACTTGTTATTTCATTTATTGAAGGCTGCCATTATATCGGTCTCAAGCTTAAACCCGGTAGCCCAATACCTCCATTGTGTTCTTTATCCTTTTGGCCTCCTCTTCAACAAAATTACTCGATGGATTGGTGTGCAAATTATGCGACGTAAATGGAACTTTGGACAAGTTTTCATCCACCGCTAAAATGCGTACTACTATGTGTAACGTATGAAGAGGATGAAGATGATAAAGAGGTTTTGGAAGATGACGAAGAAGATGTTGTAAGGTTAGGATCACCCTAATACTTAATCTAATACATCGGGTGAATATATTTTGTTTTTGTATTTTGTTTTCATTGGATGCCGAGGATGATACGAGATTAGGAATGCTATATAATGTATCCTCAAGCGCATCTTATGATTTGAATTCATTTTGTGGTGTGTATACTTAAACGTTGATTATGGATAAAATATTTTGCCGTTTTTTGAGAACTATGTTTGTTGGTGCAAAGGAAGTGAAATATGAGTTTCAGGTTCGGCTATCACGTACAAAATTATTTGAGCCGAACTAGCATCATGCACACTTACGTAACATACAATAAAATGTTCGACTCGAAAGTTATATTCTATGATAAGCCGAACCTTGAAGTCTGAACTGAAAATTTCCAAGTGTGATAGTTCGGCTAGAGGATGTTTTTGCCGAACTATGTTCATGAAAATATACATGAACATACAGTATAATGTTCGGTTGATTTGGTTATTTGCTCTACAACCCGAACCATGTAAGACGAACAAAAAACTTTTGTTCAAGTATGAAGGTTCGGCTTATATGTTATATTTATGACAATAGCCGAACTTATCACTGAGATTATATTACCAAACCCGTTTGAAATCATGAAATCATAAAAGCACCATTACAAAGTAACCATTACAAGCTTCTAATAACCTAAACGAGTTATGAGAAACTTCCGAAGGATGGTGTAGTGAGGTTCATATTTGAAATTTTTTCCTTTCCATTTTCGCCATTCCTCTAGAGCTCGAACAACAATCTCATCATTTGTTTCACCTTTAAGCCGATATCGGTTGATTATCCGAACCATAGATATGAAGTCCTTAACTTTATTTTTAATTGTTTCAATTCGAAAAAACAATGATGCGTTATCCCGGTTGTTAGAATTACCTGTTTAGTTGGTGAATGCTTCATGAATTCTGAACAAGTAGTATATACTCATTAGCCCCTTTACCCGTCGCTCAGCACTCTTCTCCGGATAGTACGTTGCATAATGTTTGCAAAGAGACAAATCTTCTTCTAGAGCATACTTAGGACTAGAGGTTGCAATTTTGCGTTTTGATAATGAGATACCATACGTGGGTATATATATATTTGATAAATTATAGTATTTGTAACAGCTATTTTTTGAAAGTCCAATGACTAGTTTTTCAAATTTTGAAAAAACTACAAGGTTCGGCAGACTCGAATTTTATTTTTTGAGCCGAAGCTGACAATTTTTCGACTATCTAGTGTATCTCGTCGCAAAGGTCTCTTATAAATCTCGAAATTCTTCTCTTCAGCCATCTGTAACATACTCCGAGCTCGTATCTTCCTCCATGGCGTATTTTCCAAAGGCTTTGAATTCTTGCTTCCTAAATAAAAAGGAATGAAAAGTTAGTTATACAAAAAGAAAATTAAATTACATATTGCAACATAAAGCTTTTGGATTACTCACTTTTTCTTCATTAGTTTCACTAGGATGATATTGATTAACCCATCCTAATACTCTGATGTAATCTTTCATCGTATAACGAATTTGCTGGAATCTTTCAACTAATTCCGGCCTCTTACGCTGTTTCGGATTTCCATCTAACCGAAAATGAAATTCTTTTACTCTTTTCCAAAATATCGAATAATGCACATCAGGACGTTCACCATAAACACGATAAGTGCAGATGAAAGCTCGAACAAGCATTTTATCATCTTCTACGGTGAATGGTTCCATGAATAAATAGAGAAGGAAAAGTAAATTACACAGAGCCAAATAAGTTACGCAAAGCCAATACTATATACAGAAAAGGTCTCAACGGATATATTTTTTGGGGAAAACAAAAATTAGCCGTTGTACAATACATCCATCAGTGTATGGTTCGGCTCATATGAATAATTTACTTATCAGCCGAACCGTATGAGCAACAGGTTCGTCTATTACGAAAATACTCGTTTGAGCCGAACCCGAGGTACTTAGCATATAAACCCAAACATATAAAACAATTTTACAATAGATTAAAACATACGATTCAAGGTACTTAACCAAACAAGTTTATTTAACAAACCATAACAAAGTAAGAGTACTTAATGACTAATAACAAAGAAAGTGTACTTAACAAAGAAAATACGGACATTCAAGGCTGTTTACACATCCAAACTTATACTTCACTGACCACGACCTCTTTTCCCTTTTGGACGGATATTCTCGTCGTATTCACCACTTGGCCCTCCCCTAGCACCACGACTTGATCCTTCACCTTCTTGTCGTGGTCTCTTGCTCGTCGGCCTTTTTGCG
The DNA here is from genome assembly GCF_003573695.1 of Papaver somniferum. Classification (NCBI taxonomy): domain Eukaryota; kingdom Viridiplantae; phylum Streptophyta; class Magnoliopsida; order Ranunculales; family Papaveraceae; genus Papaver; species Papaver somniferum. The sequence continues at coordinate 203,607,476 of NC_039359.1, forward strand.
GGTTTATCCGGTCATTTCCCTTTATTTATAACCGCATCCCACTTGTTGTACCAATCCTCTTGCCGTAAGGAATGTATCTACCCATTTTTCATCTTCCTTTTCCAATTTCAATTCCGGGAAATGGTCATATATCCATACCTACATCAAGAATATACAAAAAAAATAAAATACTATTTATCATGATCAATGGACTTAAGGAAACAGGGTAAAGTTCGGCTGATAAATAACATCAACCTAGCGCCAAGCAAATAAAGTTCGGCTCAAATGTCAAATTTCGCATAAGCCGAACCTTGTTAAAGTCGGTTCGGCACAAACATAAAATCTAATTATAAGCCGAGTTTAGTGATTAAAATTTAAATATAGTATGCAAACTTACCTGAAGCATGGTGAAATAACCTTCGATATTTGTACTTGATAACCTAGAGGCGGTTCCAAGTTGCTCGAAAAGGAAAGAAAGGGTTGCAGTTCCCCAAGAGTACTTGTGGAAGCTTTTCAAATCCTTTAACAATTGAAGATATTGAGCATTCACCTTGTTCCCACTGTTATAGGGAAATATAACACTTCCTAGAGTATACAACAAATACGCGGTAGCAGTGCGCCTAGCTGTGACTTCGTCCATAACCATCTCTCCTTTTGAAATTTTCTCATTTGTATCTCCAAAACAATTTTTCAAAGCGGTGAACTTGATTTTCTTCAACTTCTTTGTGCTAGAATCCACAAACTTCACCTCTTTAGCAGCGCAGGCAAACTCCAATCTGTCTTGTCTTTTGGCCAACCAAGAGTTTTCTCGGCAAGTACATACAACTCATCCCAAGATTATTTCATAAACCTTAGATTTCACATTTTTCCCCTTCATTCTAAGACCACTAATCTTTTGTGCATCATCAGGAGTAATTGTCATTTCGCCAAAGGGGAGATGAACTGTGTAAGTCTCCGGACAAAATCTCTCATTGAAGCCTGAGTTTGTAACTGCATCAAAATCCTCTTGTGCATAGAAAATAGCAGTCCATAAACCAGAGCCTTGTACTAAATCCACCACCTCAGGTGCCTCTTTGAAAATATCCCAATATGCGGCACTTTTGTGTCTAAGTACGCGGACTGCATCCCTGTGATCCGGAGTCTCATAAATTCTCTTCGACCACGACTCCTTGTAGCCAATCAACACTCTTCCACCATCTTCCGGAAGACCATGGGGGAAAACCATTCTCGCGAGCACGTATCACATTATCATTACTAGGAATGTGCTTACCTGTCTCCCTTGATGTAACAACTTTCTTCTTTCCTTTATCTTGTTTTTGTTGCGTTTCTTGTTGTAGTTCTTCTTGTGGTTCTTCCTCTTCATCATTGTCGAGCGCTTGTTCTTCTACAGGAAATGAAACACTTGCGTCAGTTACCCTTTTCCCTGCATGCAAGTTATTTCTACCACCAGCTCGAGGTTTAGGAGTTTTCGAATTAGAAGGAGTCACTTCCATTGTTCTCCTCTTAAGCTTCTCTTTGAATTTTCCCAGATGGTTACTAAGACAAGTGATACACCTTAATTAATTTTTCTAAAAAAATAAATACGTTTCTACTACTAAACAAGATGATAAGTCACATATAAATAAACAAGTTTATACGAAACTGTTAGCCATACACAGAGTAAAGTTTGGCGCATTCGATATTTATCAAAATGAGCCGAACAATCTAAGATAACATATACACGTACTGAAGTTCGGCCGATTATCATCAAAATTTTAATGAGCCGAACATGTAGGTTCGGCTGATTCGATATTTAAAACACAACATACGTATCAGCCGAACTGTTCTTCGTCTGTAGAAAAAAATAGAGGTTCGGCTGATAAATGTCAGCCGAACAACACACTGAAACCACTTAAACCGCAATGAATCATCGACTACATTCATCAAATCAATGAAATACGAACAACCAAGCAATGGGTTTATGGGAAATACCTTTCTACATGCAATTTTAAGGAATCAGGGTCTATTTCTCGCTCTCCAACACCAATTAATACACTTTCCTCTTCAACTTCATCTTTATCAAAAACCCTAGGTTGAGTTGCTGCAGAAACAACTCCTGGATTAGGCATCCTACCTGATCTAGCAGCTCGCTTATAACGAGGAGGCATAATTTCTATGGGTTTAATCGATTTTTTTTTTGGTGATTCAACGTTTTTGATTGGTTTTTGAGAAGAAAATGAAGAAGAGAGAAGAAGGAAAAGAAAAACAGGAAAGAAGAAGAATAAATTTGTTTTAAGTTTTGAATTAAATGGGTTAATTAGTAACGGTTAATTAGCAGGAGGGTAGTTAATTAGGGGATGGTTAATTAGAGGATGGTTAATTAGTGGGAGGATTTTAGGATTAGAATTTAATTTAGAAAAAGGGTAATAATATAATTTAAACTATATAAGAGTATTACAGTAACTTAAGCATCACTAGACACCCCGTATCATGAATCTTTGGATGACATAATAAGTCTGTATGACCCAAATGATGGTACGGAAAAATTTGTAAATATTGGGTTCAGCCCACTAATATACTACTGAATGTAGTGTTAGCCCAGCTAACTTTTAGCCCATTATCCAGTTTAAAGAGAAAAACTTCATCTATTCTGATTATTTTACCATAAATCATAAAAAAAAAATTCTCCAATCACTATTAATTTTGCGCATTTTAGCCGTTTAAGCATACATTTGTCTAGTATTTTACAGCCGATTCCCGGTTCACCACTAATCATACAAATTGTTCAAAAAATTTGCCGCGGCCTTAGGCCGCATTAGCAATTAGTAATATTCTAGCCCTTTCCTTGGAAGATTTCTGGGTCCGTCCCAGCCCTGCGGTGTGGATATCTCACACTATTGCAGGCCCAATTCAACAATGAGTTGCAGTTGACGCCGCCATGGAACTGGTGGCGGATTTTGATGTCTAGCGAGGTTGCAGCGCAGTTCGACTAAAACAAAATATAGAACAGGGTAGCTTAGACTTACTGGCATCCTAGCATGTGGCCGTGTGAGCTTCCTAACTTTTGAGTTCCTAAAAGAAATCTTCCTGTCACAAAAAATCTTACAACATTGGATCTTGGATAGACCCTTACAGCGGTTGCAACTGTTTCTTGCGGATGAATCTAACAGTTAGCCAATCACTGTTCTTCTTTCTATAGACTATAACTCCATATGCTATCAAATAAACCTTGTCAGTGTTTTCACCACATAAATCTATACACTATCTAATAAACCTGTCTTGTTTTCACCAAAGAATAAATCTGTGGACAGTACAGTGGGCCAATGTACCAGAAAAATAAACTTGCTCAGTCCAGTAACTGTTGATAGTAGATGTCTAGATGATCAGTGTAGAACACGAATGTAATAAGGTTTACAAGGTAAGATGCTGTTTCCAGGTACAACTTACCAGATAACATTCATTATTTGTTTACCAAGAGACAAAAAAAAGTATGGATTTTGATTACACTACCTTGACAATGTTGAAAATTTGCTTAAATCGAGAAACCTATACCCATTTAAGAGCCACAAACACATACGACTCCGGAGTTACAAACATGTCACTTTCCCACGCATTGAGAAGCTGGTGCCAACCACAATCTTTATTTTTCAACAAAAGAAAGATGAGAAGTTAAGCATGAGCTGTTTTGAGGCCTACCCCATCTTCTTCTCCTTTGGCCTTCCGTGCAGCTGCTCTTATTTGGCGTTGTTCTTCCTTGTAAACCCGGTTCCTTCGTTGAAACTGCAACGACGATTCCATAGTCAAATCAGGGTGACTTGATGAAAATATGTACAAAAATTCATGCAACATACCAGATACTAGCCGAAAATCATACGCTGGGAGCTTACTGTGCACTACTAAAAAGACATACCTATAAACAAGAATTCCAAGTGCAGCTGCAAGTACTTGGGAGTTCGGAGTCAGGATATACTTTAGAAGGATGACAAACTAAGGAAGCATCAGCCACTCATGGCACTTCTAAGATTACAAGCCGCTTTCATCAGCACAAAAGTTGATTTAGGTTCTGACTATATCAGGGTAGGATTCTGTTGAATTGGCTCTTAAAATGTGCAGGCTTGTGGACAATGCTATTTAGATTTAGTTTTTGCCTTCGAAACCCCATCTACGATACGTTTACTCTCGTTAGGATTCTAAATTTTTTGCAATAAAGCGGCCCCATGGTTCTGACAAACAATTATCTTGTTAGCTGTGCCCAGTGCTCACATGCCAGATGCAGAACTTACATGGATCAGGATCTTCCTGTAGCTCTTACAGTTAAAGGTAATTAATCTAATGGGATACAATCTCAGTTTTATTTTTAAAGAGCTGGGACTTCCTGGTAAAATAGGTGTGCCTACTAAGTGAATAGAGCTGGGAAAAGAGGAACCAACTAACATATATCATATACCTAGGGTATATACCTGAATTACACCGAACGATTCCTACAATCGTGAATTGTTTCCTCTATTAGTACATACTGAGGCTCTAGGCTGATATCGTGAGTAACAGGGTGAGATGTAGGTTCAAGATGGGACAAGGTTGGGGCAATGCATAACTAAGAAGCAATGCATAATGTGACCGCTATAACTAAATGGTAGTCACAGATAATATAAGTTAGGCACCCAAGTACTGAATGCACGGCTCCAAGCATTAAGTGCATGTACACTTCTTCCATGAAATGGACAAGACTAAAGTGGACTTTCTTTTCATACACATACCATTGAGATCTAATCAGAAAGGAAACATTCAGAAACAAAAACTCTTGAAGCATCATAACTAAGGAAGCATGCAGCCACTCATGGCAATTACAAGATCAACACTCATTTTCGTGGACACAAAAGTTTATTTTACAATCCAACTATTAGAGGATAGGGATTTTTCAATTCGTCAGTCAGTGCATCGTTCTACTTAGCTTTATTTTTGCCTATGGAATCCGACCTGTTTTGTTCTCTTTAGGATTCTGAGACTTTTGCAATAGAAACAGCCCCGTGGTTCTGAGTTCTGACCATATATTATTTTGTTATGCTCACATATCAATGCAAATTTCAGATAGCATAAGAACCTTTGAAAAGTTCTTATAGATAAAGGTAATTACCCAATGGGATGTAAAAAAAGGGGGGGATTTCTTGCAAAAATAGGTTTGCCTTCTGAATAAAGTTGGGGAACCCACTATGTATTTATTTGACATAAGATAAATACCTGATATAATCAAACGATTCCTAAAATCCGGGGTTAAATCGTGTATGTTAGTACATCCTCAGACTCTAGAATGATGTCATGAGAGGTCTGGGTAAACATTGAGGCAAATTGGGCGAGAGCATAAACTCCAGCCACCGACTTTTGGGTCCATCTGGTGCAGTTAAAGATACTTCACTTATGGTCTAACAATCCAAGGTATGTCCTGGTTTCCAACATTCTGTACATTTTAGAGGTTTTGATTTTTTGGGGACTGATAAAATTCCTTTAGATGTTGATGTTGCTTCTTTAAAAACCGCATCCCACTCCATGAAATTATAAGAACAGGTAAGACTCCTAGAAACCCAAAATGTCAACCAAAACAAATTATTCCTGCTGCTATAAACAAAGTTTGCATTCAATACGGCGGCTCACCAATTGAAAAAAAGTGCATTCAGTAAACCTACTATAGGAACACACTAATAGACCACAACTATGGAGCCAAAAAAAGTGCATCATGTCAAGACTATGGCGCCAAAGTCGCATCATGTTATTTTCAGCTCAAATCATATCATCAAAACAACTAATCACATATAGAAAATTTAATTAGTAAATTCATGTAAGAAATAAACATAAAAAGTTACCTGTAAATTGAAAGCTAGGGTTTTCATTAACATTTCATGTTAATTTGAAATTCAGTAAAATTTGGGGTCAGATCAGATCCATACAAAAAAAGAAGGAACAAACGAACCTCTTTAGCATGATGAAGACACTCGAGATAATCTTCTCTAAGAAGAGCACAATCTTTAGGTTCTCTACAACTTGACATACATTCACTGAAATCTGTCCAGAAATCGTAACACCTTCCTTTGTTCCCTGTGATTCCCCATCCTGATGCCATCTCGAGAACAAATCTCTCTTTCTCTCTTTCTCTCTCCCTCTCTCTGTAGATTGATCGATTTAATTTTAGCTCCAAATGAATCTTCTCGTTGATGTCAAATGGCTAGATTTAGCAAGGGAGCTACTGACCTTGTTTGGTTACAAAACTATAAATGATATAAGGTAGTGTTTGGCAATTACTTTTTAGATTTCATTTTTCTCTCTTTTAAAAAAATATTCAAAATGGGTCTTCTTTTGTGGGATAAATTTTTGATTGGGACATTTTTTTGACGGGTAGGGGACAAATCAGAAGTTGACAAGTGTCTTTCATACTAATTGATTTTAACAAATTTTGTTTTCAAAAAGATAAAATATAACCAATTAATATGACCAATATTTTATCCAAAAATGAATTACACTTGTTCAGTGAGTTAGGCTTAATATCAAATCATTCACCATTGATCCTAGAAGTTCTACGGTATTTGGCTGTAACATACAACAAGTGTGTAAAACTTCTATTTAAAAATTCAAATCTAAGAAAACTAAAAAAAATCATAAGTGACCTACACTCATCTAAACAGAGTTGTTAAACGAACTTAATTATTTATTATTTAAGTTCAAATAATCTGGAACTACTTTTGCATCACTTATAATGCAGACACCGATATTTCTTTGCTTCTTTGCCTAGAGTACGGTTTCTAAAAATGCAAGACTTTCCGTTTTTTCGGCGTTTCTAGTTAGATATGAGATGGTCTTACACCCAAGATACTTCCCTGCAACATTATTCATGATCAATCCAATACCCGAAAAGTTAGTATTTTTATCAAAAGAAGCATCACAATATACTGCAATACAATCATCAAATAAATTACTAATGACAACACTATAGTCCGAGCCAACTAGTTGCATATATGAAAAATTTACTTGAGTAACAACATTATTGAAGTCTTGCACAATGTCATTCACTAATTTAAGCGTTATTCTAGCAGAATGATGATTGAGAGATTTATTCTGAAAAATGAAGGAACATCCATCTCTAAACACACCATGCAATAATAAAGACATACACAGCTTTATCTTATACGGATTCATTCAATCATTTGAGTGACCAGTTTGATAAAAGGGTAGCCAAGTGGAAAGCTAAGCATTTTAACCAATCATGTTGATTTGTGCTGGTTCAACATGTTTTAATGGCTTCCCATATTTATCACATGAATACTTTTAGAATTCCATATATTATCCTCCAACAAATGGAAAGATCCCAAAGGGATTTTTGGTGGGGTAAAATACTTCCTAATGGTCTTTATCCTATCAATTGGAAAAATGTTTGTTCTCATAAATTACAAGGTGGTCTCGGTTTTAAAAACCTTAAGCATGTGAATCGGTCTCTTTTGAGTAAATCTTCTTGAAAAATGCTCCACTATCCTAGAGATTTGTGCACTATTATTCTTAGATGCAAATATCAAACATGGTAGAACTTTTCTTTATAACAAAAAACACGACTCTTTTTGAGTCTGGAAGAGTATATGATCTCGTCTTGATTTTATTGCTCAAAACTATTTTTGGGAAGTGAGAAATGGTCTCGATATCCCTGCTTTCAGGGACAATTGGATCCCAAACCCAGTTGAACCTTTGCACGTGTCTGTTCCTAATCCTAATTTCTGCATGTCTAAATTCATTGATCAATAGTAGAAGTTGGAAACCAGATTTAGTAAATGCATATTTCACACCACTTAATGCTCAGTCCATCCTTAATACTAGAATTCCTCTTATAGGACACGATAGGATTATCTGTGTGACCCGTCCCTCCACCGATACTGTCCCCACTTATCCACTGCGGTTATCCGGCAGAAATCCAGCAGAAACTGCTCGGGCGGCAGTGTGGGGTTTTCAACGGGCATCTCTGCGGTAATCCAGCAGAAACTTCCATGGAGGTCACCCATCCCTGGATTACTCCCGCCCGAGCACGCTTAACTGCAGAGTTTTCTGCCAACACTGCATCCAATTGTGCTGCAAAGGCCTCGGTGTTAGGAAAGGAAAAACCATTACTTATATTCCATCCGTCCAACCACTACCGAATATCGGGGTATTACAATACCACCACCTTAAATTGGAGCCGTCCTCGGCTCCAGAATACATTCACAAGCCCAGATCTCTGAGGTTCTCTGCCCCTCATGAGAAGCACCTGGACCAACCCCGTCAAGCGTACCTTCCCACCCTCGACAGGTGACCCGTCGTCGGCTCTGATACCATTTGTAATGACCTGTCCCTCCACCGATATTGGACCCACTTATCCACTGCGGTTATCCACCAGTGTGGGGTTTTCAACGGGCATCTCTGCGGTATCCAGCAGAACCTTCCCGGGAGGTCACCCATCCCTGGATTACTCCCGCCCGAGCACGCTTAACTGCAGAGTTTTCTGCCAACTCTGCATCCAATTATACTGAAAAGGCCTCGGTTTTAGGAAAGGACAAACCATTACTTATATTCCATCCGGCCAACCACTGCCGAATATCGGGGTATTACAATATGTCCTTATACTAAGAATGGTCAATTTTCGGTGAAATCAACTTACAAGGTCATTTCAAGTCAATTTCAATATATTCAAAACCCAAGCTTAGTTAATCCCACACAAAAACTCGGTGAGTCTTATATATCAAGGGAAAGGCTCGTCCCCGAACATCACTACGCAAAACAAACACAAAAATTTGGGAGGGTGTTCAGCCAATGAACTAGATGCAATTACTTGATGCTTTTTTAGACAAAATATCAGCAGTAAAGTTACCCTCTCTGTAGTGATGTTGAAAGCAAACATGTTCAAAACCAAGAGACATATGACAAATGTCTTGCAAAAGACATTTAAAAACCAAATACAATTATAAGTGCATAGACGTAGGTTACGGGCATGCTGTGAATCAGTTTCTTGACTCCAACATCTGATGCCAGCTGCATCGCATCTCTAATAGCCCATAATTTGCCTGCTTTGCGGGTTTCCCAGGTTATGCGAGCCGGCGGAAAAATTAGCTATACTTCGGGAGTTAATATTGTGTCCTTCCCTACCTCGACTTGCTCGGGACTACAAGGCTCTGGTTAGAGTTAGTATGAATATACTTTGCAAAGCTAACCAGAAAAGGTTCGTTAGCACTGCGTAAAATACCACCAATACCTGCATGACATGCATCATTTGAGGCCCCATCTATATTAAGTTTGATGTACCCTTTTGGGGATATATCCATTTAACATAAATATTGTATGCTCCTTGAGATTAGTAAGAAGCTATCAATAGTAGCAAGAGAATATTTTGTTAGAGCACTGCTCGGTCGAACTCGCATGCGTTGCTATCTCAAGCATGTTTGTCAATGTTAGTGGTCAAAACTATAAGTCTTGATTTCTATTCTATTATAGCTAAGTCTCGGACTAGGATAGAAAGTGTAGTTGAGCTCAAGGACTTCATGGCGATTCATCATACAAGTAGAAGAACTACTCAAGGAATCGGTGGAACTTCTCTACAAAAAGGTAAGTGACGACTTGAACTTATCTATCACTCAAAAGTCTATCTACTCTATCTCCTACTCTTTGAGACAAGAAGTCGTATTGATAGACGCATTTTTGTGTCTAATTTGTCCTCAATGTTCCGTATTGTTAGTACTCGATTTCGTACTTATTATGGTGTTTCGTGTGTTTGTAGGTATTTTTAGAGAAATAAACTTGTGTTGAAAAAGTCGCTTGAAAAGTGCTATTTGTACCCCGTAAGAGATTTGCTATTCGGACCCATACTTTGGATAAGGGGCACCTCAATTGATAAGGGGCACCCACATGCTATTCGCACCCAAGCAGCTGGATAAGGGACACTCTTTTCTTCCTCGTTTGAATGTTAGTTTTGGCGGGAAATCAGTTTTTGAATATTTTCAACCTGCGTACATCCTGTTTTGAATTTGAAGGAACATTCATGAGATTCAATCACCGAATCCAATTGGAATGGACTTGATAGGCCCAACCAATGCTGGTTTGGATGTTCGAAAGAGTTTAGTTGGGCTGGATAATCGCTGGGAAGAAAACAGGTCAATATATTCCCGTGAGTCATTCGATGAATTTTTTGTTATCTGCGGAAGGTTATCTTGAGTCAACAGCGTTCTTTTTTTCATATGAGGAAATTTTCCAACGCGTTGGAGTGTGCAGAGCTGAAGTTAACGCGTGAACGAGCTATAAAAGGAAATTATTTCCCGTGAATGGCAGAAGAGAATAACGAATTTATTGGAGGATTATTATCAGTTATGGGGAGTATTATCGGTTCTGGGAGGCTATATAAGTTGATAGGGTGAACATATAAGTGGGACGGAGAGTTTGGGAGAGGCGGAGAGCAACAACAGAAGAGAAAAAAATCGCACTAAAGAACCACCATTTATGCTGCTGCTGAAGAACACGAAGAACAAAAGACCACCAGAGGCAGTCGTTCATGCTACAGTGACAACGACAGCCACACGAGGGTCGCAGAGATACAACAACAACAATTCTTTTTTATCGTTCTTTGTAACAGTGTTTTGCAACAATTATAAACGTTGCAAACACCCGATTTTCATAATTTTCTCTCCATTTCATCTTTGTAAACAAATTTTGAGCATGAATCAATATTTTGAGCAAGTTTACACAATGATGAGCTAAACCCATCCTCCGGGGCGACGGAGGAAGCTATTTCGCCAATGAAATGTGGTAATCTCTATTTTATTTAATTTATGCAATTATTATATGATTATTTGCCTTGATAAATAAATAGATAAAATGGTTTTTGTTAAACAATTGTTATTTCAATTGATGGAGCATGCTAGCCTAGGGTTTTGATGTCCCATACTTTCGATTTACAATTGTTATTTCTAAAAAAATCAACTTTTGCAATATTAAGAATCAATTTGAATGAAGGATTTGCATAATTATAATTAGAAAATATAAATCACTTTGATATTGGTAATTAGTGGAATCCATAGCCCCAGTCTTCTCCATATTTTTCATATCGCTTTTATTTAAGTTTCCTATATTTTTTATTTAAAATTAAGTTTAAAATCTGCTTTCACAAGTCTTGAACGAATCTTATTACTACAAGAACATTGAAAATCACATCAATTTTTGGCGCCGCCGACGCGGACTTGTCTTTAGGCTAGAGTTTTTTAAAAAAAAATTTAGGTTTTTATTTTATTTGTTCTTCTTTACGTTTTTGGATTTTTGTCTTTTTCTTACAGAATTCGGAATTTGGAGCGAAAGAAAATTTTGTCAAAGCTTTTGGTGAATACTTAAAGAATTCGAGTGAAAGGCAAAGCGAAAGGAGCGAAAGAAGAAGATTTTTTTATTTTATAAAAAAAGAGAGAAAAAAAAAAGAGACATTTTTATTTTTTTAGATTTTTATTTTTTTAGACCTTCTTTTTCTTTTGCACTTTATATTTTTGGAATTTGGACTTTAAATTTTGGGACATTATTTTTAAACCCTATGGAAGGGTAGTTTAAATATAAACTGTTTGCAGAGAAGGACGGTGATTACGATATCACCTCGGCCCCTCGGATTCGTACATGACATAGGAGTCGTGGCCCGAGTCGACTACAAAGGTTCATCCCCCGTCTGGTACGGGAGGTAAGTTTATCGAAACACTCGCGAATCCCCTGTCTGCGAGTTACTGTCTTCCTTCGTATGCATATATGTTGAGGACTTGAAAACGGCTGCTTTAATTTCCTAGTAAAGGGCAAGGAATGGCCATACAAGATAAGGGTTCGGATTTCATCACCGTTCTCTTCTTGCCCGCTTTAGGAAAACGACACCAAACGCGAACCCAAGCCTAAAATTTTGACTAGAACGAGACCGATAGGGTAACGAGCTTAACAGGAAAGTCGTTCGAAAAATATTGGTTACTCTTTTAAGCATACTTTGAAGTTTTTGACGGTTTCTGTAAGTTGAATGCGTGACTGCGCCGCCTTGTAATACCGGTGAGGCCTTGGGTATCAAAGCTCCGCCGAGCTTCCCTCGCCTCTATTCAACTTAATTTAACTCGGATTGATTCCAGAGGGGTTTGCTTAAATTGTAACGAATTCCCGTTCGAAGGATCAGAAGCTGGTCTAGAAACAATCTAAGTGGAGCCATCATGCTTTTTGTTTGCTAGAAATCAGTAGGTTTGCTGTGGTGGAGTCAGCCTTGTTTTTGTTTGCATAGAACATCCTTTCCTTTTTAGGACTTTTCTTTTTGATTTTGTTTTTCTAGTGTATGCCCGAAGTTTTTAAACGGGCTTGGAAAAGAAACACTCTAGGTCGTTTGATTAATGACAAACCTAGTAGTTCTTCTTGTGAAGGCGGAGAGCTCGAAGACTCTTCTTTTGAGAGCCCAGTTTTTGGAAACTTCAGTTTTGAGAATCTGTCTCTTCGTGAGGAAAGTACCCCTAGTACTCCTAGTCCTTTGGTAGTGCCAGAAATGGCAACTTTGAAAGCTTTGCTAAACCCAACTAGGACCTCTCGTCCGTCTTGTATCAAGTTAGCTGAAACCGAGGCAAATTATGAACTGAAACCTGGGACTTTACAGATGCTCCCAATGTTTTTAGGGAAGGAGAATGAGAACCCCTATTTTCATGTTAGGGAATTTGAGGAAGTTTGTAGTACTCTGAAAATTAAAAACCTAAGTGATGATGCGTTGAAACTTAGGTTATTCCCCTTTTCCTTAAAAGATAAAGCCAAATCTTGGCTGTATAGTTTGGACTCTGAGTCAATTGAAACCTATGACCAACTTACTTCTGCCTTTATACATAAGTTTTTCCCAAGGCATAAAACATCGTCTATTAGGACACAAATATGTACTTTTGCCCAACAAGAGGGAGAATCTTTATATAGGTACTTAGAAAGGTTCAATGACTTGATATCTCAATGTCCTCATCATGGTTTGGAGAAGGTTAGGTTAGTTCAGATCCTCTACGAGGGTTTAGATTATTCAACAACAACCATGGTTGAGTCCTTATGCACAGGTGGGTTTGAGAATAAAACTGTTGATGAAGCGATGACATTTTTGAATGAAATCGCCGATAAGACCCAACAATGGGAAAATAGTAGGGAACCCCAGAAAACAATTCTTCTAAGTAGAGGAAATGTTAATAGGGTAGAAGGATCTTATGAGTCAGATGCCAAAAGCAGCTATAGCCAAAAGGTTAGAAGCCTTAGAATTAGGTCATTCTAGTGGTAGTAGGGAAGAAATGAGCCTTTTTGGGAAGGCCATGCTGTTGAAGAGCAAGCCAATGCTCTTTATAACAACACTAGGTTTGATAACCGACAGAAGTTTGACCCATATTCAGAAACCTATAACCCTGGCTGGAGAAACCATCCAAACCTTTCTTGGTCCAAGGGCCAGAATCAAGGTCAGTCTAGTAATGCTCAGGTTCCCCCAGGTTTTGGCTATACTAAGAATCCTTCAGCTCCGGCACAGTTTCAGAACCCTTCGGATAAGAAGATTATGAGTTTAGAAGAGTCTCTTGCTTTGTTAACTCGTAACACTGTGCAGTTTCAGCAATCTGTTGCTCAAGGTTTAGAAGAAAATAAGAGAATAGGTCAGGCTAACTCTCAGGCTATTTCCGAGTTGAAAACCCAGGTTAGTCAGATAAATGAGTCTTTAAGAGAAAGAGGTAAGTTTCCTAGTCAGACTCAACCCAACCCTAGAGGAATTAATGAAATAGGTGAAAGACCATCTGATCATGTGAATGCTATTAAAACCCTTAGGAGTGGTAGAGTGATAGACAACAAGGTTTCCATGCCTGATAGTGAACATGTTGTAGTTCACCCTTCTGAACCAGAAACTGAGGAGACTGATAGAGTCTCTAAAGAGACCAATGAGGGTCATATTGAGCCCGGCTTTGTCCCTAGAGCCCCATTCCCACAGCTGCTAGTTCCAACTAAGAGGGAGTCCAATTTTAATGATATATTGGAGGTTTTTAAGCAGGTAACTATCAACCTTCCACTACTAGATGCAATTAAGCAGATTCCCTCTTATGCCAAGTTTCTCAAGGATATGTGTACGCGAAAGCGAAAGCTTAATGTCCAGAAGAAAGCCTTTCTAGCTAGTCAGGTGAGTTCTATTATTCAGAATACCACTACTCCTAAGTATAAAGACCCAGGGTCCCCTACCATTTCTTGCACAATAGGTAAATACCGTGTTGAGAAAGCGTTGCTTGACTTAGGAGCTAGTGTGAACTTACTACCATATCATGTGTACCTTAAGCTAGGACTTGGTGAGATGAAACCTACCCAGATGACACTTCAGTTAGCTGATAGGTCCGTTAAAATTCCTCGTGGTGTGATCGAGGATGTTCTCATAGAGGTTGACAAGTTTATTTATCCAGTGGATTTTGTTATCCTAGATACCCAACCTGTCCCTGACCCAGAGAACCAGATACCGGTAATTTTAGGTCGCCTGTTTTTATCTACATCCAATGCGATCATTAACTGTCGTAATGGTATTATGAAATTGTCTTTTGGTAATATGACTATTGAGCTAAACATTTTTAATATTAGTAAGCTACCCTCTGAACTAGATGACTCGAACATAGAAGAGATGAACATGATAGGAACATTAGTCGAGGAGTCATTACCAAACACTTTGTTAGAAGATCCATTAGAGAAATGCCTAGCTCACTTTGGGATTTATTTTGATGATGATAATATGATTAATGAGGTGAATTCTTTGTTAGATTCAACCCCTTTGTTGGACACTAGTAATGTATGGAAACCTAGGTTTGAACCACTACCAGCTTTTAAGACTACCCTAGTTCCTTCATTAGAAGAGCCTCCTAAGTTAGACCTAAAACCATTGCCAGATTCCCAGAAATATATGTTTTTAGGCCCGTCTGAGACTTTACCTGTGATTATTTCTTCCGTCTTGGATAGTGACCAGGAAAGTAGGCTAGTAACCGTCCTTCAAAACAACAAGGAAGCTTTAGGGTGGACCATAGCTGACATTAAGGGTATAAGCCCCACTGTTATGTATGCATCAGATCTATTTAGAGAGTGATACCAAACCTTTTAGGGAGATGCAACGTCGAATAAACCCTAATATGAAAGAGGTAGTTCGAAACGAGGTCCTTAAGTTGTTAGATACAAGCATTATCTACCCCATTTCAGACAGTAAGTGGGTCAGCCCCGTTCAGGTTGTACCCAAGAAATCCGGTATTACTGTAGTCCATAATGATAACAATGAGTTAATCCCGACCCGAGTGACCACGGGTTGGCGTGTTTTCATTGACTATAGGAAATTGAACAAGGTCACTAGGAAGGACCACTTTCCCCTTTCCTTCATCGACCAGATGCTAGAGAGATTAGCTGGACATAGTCACTACTGCTTTTTAGATGGCTACTCTGGATATAATCAGATCGTTATTGCCCCAGAAGACCAGGAGAAAACCACTTTTATTTGTCCCTTTGGTACCTTTGCGTATAGACGCATGCCTTTCGGGCTTTGTAATGCCCCTGCGACTTTTCAGCGTTGCATGATGAGCATATTTTCTGACATGGTAGAACGGTTCTTAGAGGTCTTTATGGATGATTTTTCGGTGTTTGGTTCGTCTTTCGATGAGTGCTTGCATCATTTGTCACTAGTATTGACTAGGTGTAAGGAAAAGAATTTAGTGCTTAATTGGGATAAATGTCACTTCATGGTTCATTCAGGAATTGTTTTAGGGCATATCGTATCTTCTAAGGGTATAGAGGTAGATAAAGCCAAAGTTGACCTTATTAAGACTTTACAGGTCCCAAAAACCGTAAGAGATATTAGGTCATTCTTAGGGCATGCAGGTTTTTATCGTCGATTCATTAAGGATTTTAGCCTAATTTCTAGACCTCTTTGCAATTTTCTTGCAAAAGATGTTAAGTTTGTCTTTGATGATGCTTGTTTAGAGGATTTTGAGAAGCTTAAGAATTTACTCACTACCGCCCCCATAGTCCAGGCACCCAACTGGAATCTACCCTTTGAGATCATGTGTGATGCTTCAGATTATGCTATTGGTGTTGTGCTAGGTCAACGGAAAACCAAATTACTTCATGTGATTTACTATGCTAGCAAAACTCTAAGATATTGCAGTGTGGATTCTATTGGCCTTCGTTGTTTAAAGACTCCCACAGTTACTGTGTGACTTGTGAACGTTGCCAGAAATTAGCAACCATTTCCCGTAGGAACATGATGCCCTTGAACCCTATTTTAGTTGTGGAGGTCTTTGACGTGTGGGGTATTGACTTTATGGGTCCGTTTCCTAATTCTTTTGGTAACTTATACATCCTTGTCGCTGTAGGCTATGTCTCTAAGTGGATTGAGGCGGCTGCGTGTAAAACCAATGACCATAGGGTTGTGATTGAGTTCTTGAAAAATAATATACTTACACGTTTTGGTACACCGCGAGCTATAATTAGTGATGGAGGGTCGCACTTTATTAATGGACCTTTTAGGACTTTGATGAAAAATATGGTATTACACATAAGGTAGCTACCCCGTATCATCCACACTAGTGGTCATGTAGAAGTTTCCAATAGGGAGATAAAACGTATATTAGAGAAAACAGTTAATCCTAATCGGAAAGACTGGTCGTCTAGGCTTACTGATGCCTTATGGGCTTACCGTATTGCGTTTAAGACCCCCATTGGAATGTCTCCTTATCGGCTTTTTTATGGCAAGGCATGTCACTTACCTGTTGAGTTAGAACATAGAGCTTATTGGGCTGTTAAGCATCTAAATTTTTCATTCGACAAGGCAGGAGCCCATAGGAAACTTCAGCTCAATGAGTTGGAACAGATTCGTAGAGATGCATACGATAGTGCTAAGGAGTATAAGAACAAAATAAAACTTGTGCATGATAGAAATATCTTAATAAAGTCATTTTCTCTAGGTCAAAAAGTTCTTCTGTATGATACCCGCCTGCATCTTTTCCCTGGGAAGTTACGTTCTCGGTGGACGAGTCCTTTTATTGTTCGCACTGTCTTTCTTCATGGAGCTGTTGAGATCGAGACACCGGATGGTAGTAGTTCTTCGAAGGTTAACGGTCAGAGATTGAAACCCTTTTTAGAGCCCTTTCCTACAGGTGATATTGAGGAGGTCCCTCTGGAGGACCCTGTTTACCCTTGATTGACCATCGAGGCGATTGTATGTTGTATATTAGTTTTTGATTTCTCTCTTCACCCAGGTACTATCTTTCCGACTTCTCTCTTTACTAATTCCTCATGTTACTTTACTGTTTGGTATTGCTCTTTCATTAGAAACATTGAGGACAATGTTAGATTTAAGTTTGGGGGTGGGGAAGAAACTTTTTGTTAGCTTTTAGTTGCAATAAATAAACTCCAGAGCCTAGAAATTTATGCTTATTAAGGTTGGCACTAACCAATCTAAGTGGATGGGAACATCTTGGTTGTAGGAGTTGAGGAACCAATCTGATTAGATGGAAACATCTAAAGAGTCTATTCATAAAAGCACAGAGCTCAGGTGTTAGAATTTTTAAAAAAAACATGGTAGTTTCGCCATATCTCGTTGAATCCTAATCCTTCTGTTTTTATTTTTTAAGTGATTTGGTGGGGCACACGATTCAAGTTGTTACCTTTGCCAGGGTAGAATAAAGTGATTGAGATACCATCAAAAAAAATAAAAAAATGAGACCAGACCATTAGACCAACCGGAATAAATTCAATAAAGTCGACCACTGGTGCCCTTGTATATGCCAGTTGTGTTGACCTAGAGTTAGGTTTATCGACCAATGGTCCCCTTGTATGTGCCAGTTGTGTTGATATTAGTCAGACCGGTATCTCAGTCTATTAGGATAGGTTCACCTTGGCAGATGCCTTTAGACAGATATGGGAAACACCGTTCACATTTAACCATCTCTTTATCCATCTTCTTAATCTTTCCATGTGATTGGTTGACTCCGGTTATGATGTACAGAAACTATCTGAGTAGAGCTCTGTCACTTATATATGAATTTTAGTATGCTGAGTGCAAACTCGTGCACAACAATTGGAATTTCGCATCAGGGTACTTCCTCCTGTAGTCAATGAGAGTATGCCAACCAAGGAGATTCTTTAGTGCTTTCCAAGGTTCTGCATAGATAATTAGGGTCTAGAGTAAAGGTTTTGTGGGTACACCTCTGGTAAACCCTCCGTAGACAACACTCCGCCACTAGGGCCACCTAGTGGTTTAACGGCTTGCTGCACGTGCTAAGTGTAGTCATTTTTTATTTTCTAGATTAGATTTGCTCGAGGACTAGCAAATAATAAGTTTGGGGGTATTTGATAAACGCATTTTTGTGTCTAATTTGTCCTTAATGTTCCGTATTGTTAGTACTCGCTTTCGTACTTATTATGGTGTTTTGTGTGTTTGTAGGTATTTTTAGAGAAATAAACTTGTGTGGAAAAAGTGGCTCGAAAAGTGATATTTTTACCCCGGAGGAGATTTGCTATTTGGACCCCTACTTTGGATAAAGGGAACCTCAATTGATAAGGGGCAGCCACATGTTATTCGCACCCAAGCAGCTGGATAAGGGGCACTCTTTTCTTCCTCGTTTGAATGTTAGTTTTGGCGGAAAATCAGTTTTGGAATATTTTCAACCTGCGTACATCCTGTTTTGAATTTGAAGGAACAGTGATGAGATTCAATCACCGAATCCAATTGGAATGGACTTGATAGGCCCAACCAATGCTGGTTTGGATGTTCGAAAGAGTTTAGTTGGGCTGGATAATCGTTGGGAATAAAACAGGTCAATATATTCCCGTGAGTCATTCGATGAATTTTTTGTTATCTGCGGAAGGTTATCTTGAGTCAACAACGTTCTTTTCTTCATATGAGGAAATTTTCCAACGCGTTGGAGTGTGCAGAGCTGAAGTTAACGCGTGAAGGAGCTATAAAAGGGAATTATTTCCCGTGAATGGCAGAAGATAATAACGAATTTATTGGAGGATTATTATCAGTTATGGGGAGTATTATCGGTTCTGGGAGGCTATATAAGTTGATAGGGTGAACATATAAGTGGGACGGAGAGTTTGAAAGAGGCGGAGAGCAACAACAGAAGAGAAAAAAATCGCATCAGAGAACCACCATTTCATCTGCTGCTGAAGAACACGAAGAACAAAATACCACCAGAGACAGTCGTTCATGCTACAGTGGCAATGACAGCCACACGAGGGCCGGAGAGATACAACAACAACAGTTCTTTTTTATCGTTCTTTGTAACAGTGTTTTGCAACAATTATAAACGTTGCAAACACCAGATTTTCATTATTTTTTCTCCATTTCATCTTTGTAAACAAATAATATTTTGAGCAAGTTTACACAATGATGAGCTAAACCCATCCTCTGGGGCGACGGAGGAAGCTATTTCGCCAATGAAATGTGGTAATCTCTATTTTATTTAATTTATGCAATTATTATATGATTATTTTCCTTGATAAATAAATAGATAAAATGGTATTTGTTAAAAAATTGTTATTTCAATTGAT
This sequence comes from Papaver somniferum, assembly GCF_003573695.1. Lineage (NCBI taxonomy): Eukaryota > Viridiplantae > Streptophyta > Magnoliopsida > Ranunculales > Papaveraceae > Papaver > Papaver somniferum. The sequence continues at coordinate 203,627,009 of NC_039359.1, forward strand.
GGAGCATGCTAGCCTAGGGTTTTGATGTCCCATACTTTCGATTTACAACTGTTATTTCTAAAAAATCAACTTTTGCAATATTAAGAATCAATTTGAATGAAGGATTTGCATAATTATAATTAGAAAATATAAATCACTTTGATATTGGTAATTAGTGGAATCCACAGCCCCAGTCTTCTCCATATTTTTCATATCACTTTTATTTAAGTTTTCTATATTTTTTATTTAAAATTAAGCCTAAAATCTGCTTTCACAAGTCTTGAACGAATCTTATTACTACAACAACATTGAAAATCACATCACGTATGCTATATATATAGACTTAGATTATACACATTTGGTATTTCGATCCGAGTATACCTCGCCTATCTATATCTTGAAATATGTGTTGGTAAGCTTTTCGCTTCGATCAAGTTTATCTTTACCATATGACGAAAGTCATGATATGTTTCAATCATCTTGAAAATTGCTTTGACACGAAATGGTGTGAAAACTATATAACGTCCTCTAAGAATGTTTCAATGATTGAAATGAGAGTTTAGATTCATAACCAATGGTGGACATAAGCATTGTTTTGGAAACACATTTATGTATAAGTCCTATTCCTTGAACCAAAGTTTGCGAACTTTGTTGATCAAGAGAACCGGAAGAATGGCGTGAGCCAAGTCCGCGAACTGCCGAAGTTCTCAAACTCGAGAATTTCTGCTGGAGTTGACAAACTACTTGCGTGAAGCTAAGTCCGCGAACCGGAGAAGTTCTCATACCCGAGAATTTCTGCTGGAGTTTGTAAACTCTGCCCGGTAACTTAAGTCCGCGAACCTAGTCAGCGAACTTGAAAAGGTTATATACCTGAAGATGATTTCTGAACTTAAACTTAAAAAACTAAGGAATGCAATTTGCAAACCGTGGCTATAAAATTTCATGAACCGATTCAAGTGAATCAAATCATCTTTGCTTCAATTGTGTCTTGTGTAGTACATGAGATTTCCTTGCAACTGAACAACTCTCTAACTAGTTCATTTGAAGTCATTTGAACTAGTTACGGTGAAGAAGAACATGGTTGATATGAAATGCTCATATGGCTAACCATTTGGTTAACTATTGTTGAACCAACAAGTGCATACGTTTGGGTACGGTTAACAAACCTAGAAACGTGCATTGTCAAGTGTGTGTAACAAGCTAAGTTTTCGATCTAACAGCTGAGAAATATTATCTTGAATCTAAATCAGGTTTTCATCTAATGGTGGATATTGATTGCTTTGTTACCAAGGTAACTTAATTGCAAACCCTGATTTGAAAGACCATATAAAGGAGACATCTAGTATTGTGCAAAACTAATTCCCACACCTTACGCGTGATACTAGTTTGCGTGCTAGAGTCGTTTCTCCTTTAACCTTTGATTTTCTTCTTCTAAAACCAGGTTAACGACTTAAAGACTTCATTGGGATTGTGAAGCCAGACCGATACTACTTTTATCGTAGTTGTGTGATCTGATCTTGCATCTTTTATCGTACGAGTACAATCAGATTGATTGGCTTGAGATTGATATCTCCGATAGGAAAGATATAAAAAGTAATCACAAACAACTTCATCTCATTGTTTGTGATTCCGCAACATCTTGTTTCGCTACCATACGATTAAGATTGTTGTGAGGTGATTGATAACTCCAGGTTGTTCTTCGGGAATATAAGACCGGATTATCAATTGGTTCCTGTTCACCTTGATTATTATCAAAATACGGAAAAAAGACTTTTAGGGTTTATCTGTGGGAGACAGATTGATCCTTTGATAGACTTGTCTGTGTGAGACAGATTTGTTTATTGTCAAAGCCTGCGATTTTGGGTCGTAACAACTGTTAGTTGTGGGTTAGATCATCTAAGGGAATCAAGTGCGTAGTATCCTTCTGGGATCAGAGGCGTGGGGAGTACAACTGTACCTTGGATCAGTGGGAGACTGATTGGGGTTCAACTACAGTCCAGACCGAAGTTAGCTTTGAGTAGGCTAGTGTCTGTAGCGGCTTATTACAATGTGTTCAATCTGGACTAGGTTTCGGGGTTTTTTTTGCATTTGCGGTTTCCTCGTTAACAAAACTTCTGGTGTCTGTGTTATTTCTATTTCTGCATTATATTGTTTTATCTTTATAATTGAAATAATACAGGTTGTGTGTTAGATCATCAATTAGAGTAATCCAACCTTTGGTTGTTGATTTTCATTGATTGATCCTTCGATATTGGTCTTTGGTACCATCCAATTTATTCCTTGTGTTTGATTAAAGACTCGCTGATTTCTATTAGCTTGAGTAAATCAAAACAAGAGAGAGATATTAACTCCTTGAGATACTTTTACCTAGATTGAGTCTGACTGTCTAGTCGATTCTCTAGAAAGTATTTCGGAGTTAATCCATACAGATTGCTAAGCGAAATATTTGGTGGTGTTGTTAGACCCCCGCTTTTTCAATTGGTATCAGAGCAGGCAAACACGTTTAAGACCTTACCAGTCTGTGTTTGTAGCGATCTGACTCTATGGACAAGAGTACTATCTCTGATAAACGTTTTACCAGAAATAAAAGTTCTATCTCGTCTAACTCTATTAAAGAGAAGGGTTCTACAATCTCGAATATAGATGAACCTTCTGCACTGATGAGACAGACTAACACTGACATGTGTACTTCCGATTACCCTTCAAATGTAAGCCTTTCCATTAATGAACAAGATTCAGCTGAAGAGAGTGAATTGATTATAAATCTTGTTAGAATCCAAGATGATAGATTCAATCGGTTGAAGCACCATGTCAATGTTCTACTTGGTGTAATAAGAGATTGCAAACCCAAAGGTAATACTGAAGCTCATTCTTCTTGTACGTCTCTTGAAGCTAGCCTTAGAAGAGATTCCTTGGAAAATGAACATCGCTTGAGTAAGATCTCTATTCAAGGATGCTCAAAGCAATCTAATATGCCAAGTACTTCTGACACAACTAAAGATGGTTCATGCTCAGAAGTAAAAACGGAAGCCCCTTCTAGTAAAATGGATGTGCCTGAAGTCACCATCACTCAAGGATGTTGCACATCAAATGGAGGGAATAAATCTTCTAACGATGATATTAAGACTGTACTATCTAATCATTCTGATGATCAGAAAGTATGTCTTGTCTGTGAGACAAAGAGTTCTGTTAAACGAAAGGGAACCTCTAGGTCGAAGAAAAACTCCTTGGTTCAACTTCAACACACCTTAGATTTAATTCTTAAAGGTGTAACTGACATTCGTATGACTAAACCAATTGGTTTTTGTACCTACCCTGTGTATGTTACCAGGAAATTCAGTTCAATGAGTTCCTCGAACACTCAAGAACAAAAAATATGTCTTAATAAACATCGTCTAAAGGAAGTTCGTGTCGTGGTCTCTGGAAATAACGTTGCTCCTGTTGAGAAAGGAAGTTCAGAATAAAGAAGAAAAATTGATGAAATGAGAGATAATATGAAAAAGATAATTGAAGGGTATAAAGAATTCGTGAACAGGTTGTCCTCTTCCTCAAACCAAAATTCTTCTGGTAAGAACTCAAACTATGTCTCTTATTTTGATGACAGTAAGTTTTATGATAATTTCTCACATAAAAAGGAGTCCCTCTCTAGATTCAGTAGGAAAAAGAGACTTGACCATGAACACAAATCTCTTGATGAGCTTGTGGCTCGTACTTGTGTTAATTAATCACAAGGGTTGAAGAGCTTACTCATAAAAACCCTGTTGAGTAAGATGTGTTAATATTCAGGTATACTTTTGGCATTTGCGTCTGTTAAGTTGAATCGTCCATAGCTAAGCTTTTTGATTGCAGACTCACTGTGCTTAAAGTATTGTTTGTAAAGTGTCATTAGGAAGTCTTCTTCTGAATCTTGTTTCTTTCTTCAACTATGCTCAAAATTGCCTTCCTGAGTTATGGAATTTTTCGAGTCTTTTGTTGCAAAAGTCCCTTTTGGGTTTTATTTTTTTGGGGGTCATGTTGTACTCGAACGGATATCCGTGTTCTGGGACGAATCAGCTGTTTAAGAAAACCCTAGAATCCCTTCCCTAAGAGACCCTTAAATATCAACCTATTGATTTATGAAAGTCACATACGCATACTCTAGGTTGGCTTCTAGGTTGTCAAGAATGTCTTCTTCTTCATCTTTCTATGGTGGTTTTGCAAGAGGATTCCTTAACAAAGGTTGTGTTGTTGAGTCCAAGAAGAAAGGTTGTGTTGTTGAGTCCAAGAAGAAAAGAACCCTTGTAGATGAAGATCATCCTAATGCTTCATGTTATTTTTCCTATGTTCATGAGGATGCTGAAAAGGATGATATGATTTCTGCTGAAGTTGTTCATGACTTTCTTAAGTACTTTGGGGAAGCAAAACAAGAGCTCATTGTGACTCTAAAAAATCTTGATGCATTGAAAATTGAGTTGGAAAAGGTTACTGTTGACCTTGGTCTCATAAAGTCTTACATCAATGATCTTCGCAAAGAGAATCACCTCTCCGATGTTGCAATGAATGATGTTGATCACAAGCTCAAAGACCCTTTGTCTCATGAGGATTCTGAACCGTCCATATGATCTTAGTTCGTGTTCGGAATAGGACTGGAGTCTGTTTTTCTTTAGCTTGTTTTATTTGTTTCCTAGTATGTCTTCTTTTTGGTTTAGTTGGAACAATAACCAGTGCTTTGAATAACAATGATTGTGACTATATATAGCTATTATTGTTCATCTTCTTGTTCCTTTTTAGGTTTATTGGTATTAAATTCTAAAAATATTTGGAGGATGATGTTTTGCAGTATTTAATATTTATGATTTGTTATGTTGCAATTTTTTATGGGATTGGTGTTTACGTCCGTGAACTATGTTTGTCCCATACTTTGTCAAAAGTAAATTCGTTCGTGGTCGGTATTCACGTACTGGTAAAAGAATGAATGGACTTTTGACAAATACAAAAGTTAAGCCTGTATTGTAAATTATCTTGATGGAAGATAGGTTAAAATCTTTTGTTTTCAAGGATTATGTCTATTAATTGTCGTTATGCAAATAGTGATTGAAGATAGAATGAATCCTTGTGTATTCCGCAGTATTGATCATCCCTGATCCATGTTTTATGTATTACTGTGAGGCTCCATAATGTATCTTATGTTGAGCACTATACAACCAAGTTGATTTTTTTAGCTTAATTGGTGTTCCGTGAGGTATGTTATGTCGAGCATATTGAACTAAATTAATCATCTTGTTTGGTTATTTAGTTATTGCTCCGTAAGTTTTCTTATGTCGAACAAAACAATTGACAATTAAATTGATTACTTTTGTAATTAGTTTGGCTGTATATTCCAATTAGATTAATTATGGGTTCTCTTGTAATTAATCTAGTTGAGTATTTTCGTGTCTCCATAAGTTCTCTTATGTTGAGCACAATCAATTGAATTGATCACTTTTTGTGTTTAATTTGGTTGCGTATTCCGATTAAATTAATCATGAGTTTACTTATGATTAATTTAATTGAGTTTTTGGATATAGGAAATCATTCTTATGGTTTTTGTTGTCCAATAAAATCCTTCTTTTCTTTCGAAATTAAGGTCGCTCTTGTTGTTCTTTCGGGAATGACATCAAATAGGGGAGAGTTCTTTTGAACTTGTGCTTAATGGTCATATCTTGAGGGGTGTGCGGCTATGGAATTTTAGAGGGCTTATCTTGTATCTTTAAACTCCTTGATGAATTCATTTAGATTCCTCTTTATGATTGCATCTAAATTAGTTGGTATGTATTTTTTCCTTTTGTCATGAAATGTCTCTCTCAGAAATTTCATTATGATCCCGTTCTTGTACATTTGCCAATTTTATTGACAAAAAGGGGGAGAATTAATATGTAGTTCACACTACAAATACATATGGTTTTCGGATCATTGTGTAAGGGGGAGTGGGTTCCATGTGAGATGGAGTATTGACTAAGGGGGAGTGATACATATCACCATAGCATTATTGTTGAAGTTGTGATACAATTGAACTTTGACGCTGTGTAATAATACCATGACACTGTATAACAATGATCGAGAACTATGTTTTCTCATTGTTATAGCTACGGATCTTCAACAACGGTGATGCTAAACTTACAACCTTTGGGATCATTGGAGTACTTGGAAGTGATGAAGATTTCGAGGAATGTTGAAGATTAGACATGTGGAATAGGAGCTACTAAATTTTCTTTATCTTTTTTGTATTCCATATGTATTGATAGTTTTGTCACTAAAATTTGCAAAGGGGGAGATTGTAAGAGCATTGCTCGGTCGAACTCGCATGTCTTTCTATCTCAAGCATGTTTGTCAATGTTAGTGATCAAAACTATAAAAATTTATTTCTAGTCTATTATAGCATAAGTCTCGGACTAAGATAAAAAGTGTAGTTGAGCTCAAGGACTTCATGGCGATTCATCATACAAGTAGAAGAACTACTCAAGGAACCGGTGGAACTTCTCCACAAAAAGGTATGTGAAGACTTGAACTTATCTATCACTCAAAAGTCTATCTACTCTATCTCCTACTCTTTGAGACAAGAATTCGTATGCTATATATAAAGACTTGGATTATACACATTTGGTATTTTGGGCCGAGTATACCTCGCCTATCTATATCTAAAATATGTGTTGGTAAGATTTTCTCTTAGATCAAGTTTATCTTTACCATGTGACGAAAGTCATGATATGTTTCAATCATCTTGAAAATTGCTTTGACGAGAAATGGTGTAACAACTATATAAGGTCCTCTAAGAATGTTTTCAATGATTGAAATGAGAGTTTAGATTACATAACCAATGGTGGACATAAGCATTGTTGTGGAAACACATTTATGTATAAGTCCTATTCCTTGAACAAAAGTTTGTGAACTTTGTTGATCAAGAGAACCGGAAGAATGGCGTGACCCAATTCCGCGAACTGCCGAAGTTCTCAAACCCGAGAATTTATACTGGGGTTGACAAACTACTTGCGTGAAGCTAAGTCCGCGAACCTAGTCCGCGAACCGGTGAAGTTCTCATACCCGAGAATTTCTGCTGGAGTTTGTAAAATCTTCCCGGTAACTTAAGTCCGCGAACCTAGTCAGCGAACTTGAGAAGGTTATATACCTGAAGATGATTTATGAACTTAAACTTAAAAAACTAAGGAATGCAGTTTGCAAACCGTGGCTATAAAAGTTCATGAAACGATTCAAGTGAATCAAATCATCTTTGCTTCAATTGTGTCTTGTGTACTACATAAGATTTCCTTGTAATTGAACAACTCTATAACTAGTTCATTTGAAGTCATTTGAACTAGTTATGGTGAACAAGAACATGGTTGATATGAAATGCTCATATGGCTAACCATTTGGTTAACTATTGTTGAACCAACAAGTGCATACGTTTGGGTACGGCTAACAAACTTAAAAACGTGCATTGTCAAGTATGTGTAACAAGATAAGTTTTCGATCCAACAGTTGAGAAATATTAGCTTGAATCTAAATCAGGTTTTCATCTAACGGTGGATATTGATTGCTTTGTTACCAAGGTAACTTAATTGCAAACCCTGATTTGAAAGACTATATAAGGAGACATATAGTATTGTGCAAAACTAATCCCCACACCTTACGTGTGATACTAGTTTGCGTGCTAGAGTCGTTTCTCCTTTAACCTTTGGTTTTGTTCTTCTAAAATCAGGTTAATGACTTAAATACTTTATTGGGATTGTGAAGCCAGACCGATACTACTTTTATCGTAGTTGTGTGATCTGATCTTGCATCTTCTATCGTACGAGTACAATCATATTGATTGACTTGAGATTGATATCTCCAATAGGCAAGATATAAAAAGTAATCACAAACATCTTCGTCTCCTTGTTTGTGATTCCGTAACATCTTGTTTCGTTACTATACGATTAAGATTGTTGTGAGGTGATTGATAACTCTAGGTTGTTCTTCGGGAATATAAGACCGGATTATCAATTGGTTCATGTTCACCTTGATTATTATCAAAAGACGGAACAAAACCTTTAGGATTTATCTGTGGGAGACAGATTGATACTTTGATAGACTTGTCCGTATGAAACATATTTGTTTATTGTCAAAGCCTATGATTTTGTGTCGTAACAACTCTTAGTTGTGGGTGAGATCAGCTAAGGGAATCAAGTGTGCAGTATCCTGCTGGGATCAGAGGCGTAGGGAGTACAACTGTACCTTGGATCAGTGGGAGACTGATCGGGGTTCAACTACATTCCAGTCCGAAGTTAGCTTAGAGTAGGATAGTGTCTGTAGCAGCTTAATACAGTGTGTGTTCAATCTGGACTAGGTCCCGGGGTTTTTCTGCATTTGTGGTTTCCTCGTTAACAAAATTTCTGGTTTCTATGTTATTTCTATTTCCGCATTATATTTTTTTATCTTTATAATTGAAATTGAAATAATACAGGTTGTGCAGATCATCAAATAGACTAATCCAACCTTTGGTTGTTGATTGTCATTGATTGATCCTTGGATATTGGTCTTTGGTACCATCCAAATTATTCCTTGTGTTTGATTAAAGATTCGCTGATTTCTATTAGCTTGAGTAAATCAAAACAAGAGAGACATCTTAACTCCTTGAGATACTTTTACCTAGATTGAGTCTGACTGTCTAGTTGATTCTCTATAAAGTATTTCGGAGTTAGTCCATACAGATTGCTAACCGAAATATTGGGTGGTGTTGTTAGACCCCCGATTTTTCATATTCATCAGCAGTCGTTTATGCAGAAGCAATAACATTCCTCTAAACAAAAGGTTTATAAGAGAAAACAATGTTATTTCGAGTACACCAAATGAACCAAAGGATATATGGGAAGATAACTGCCCGCTAAACTACATCATCATTTTCTCGCAAGTGTGAAACAGTATATATCTAGTCAAGAGACATGTGAGCCCGTTAAAATTGGATCCCATAAGCAAAAGAGAGCGAAGCCCAAATAGGCACAACTTTGTCACAAGTTAAGAAAATCTGAGAGATGGTTTCCTCCTGCTAGCCATAAAGAAGACAATAAACAGGAACATCCATCCCTCATTTCTTTAAATTAGCTCGCACTAAAGTTTTCCCATTGGCTAACAACCATAATAAATGTTTAATCTGAGCCGGTAAACGAGTTTTCCAAAGACCACTTAGGATCAATAAGAGAATAAGTACCTTGAGACATAGCAAACCAATTGTAACAAGCCTTGACTGAGACATTCCGTCTCTGTTATGAGACTACACCCATTGATCATGGGAAGGAGAATGTCTGAAGATAGAGAATTGACAAAATTTGATTCTGCACTGAAGCAGGAGTAAAAGAAGAGATGTCAAAAAGGTTTCATTATGACTTATGATCATTAAGGTCAGAAACATAAAGAGAATGATTAATAACGGGTTCAAAACCAAGAATCTGGGACAAGGGAATACTATATCACCAAGTATCATGCCAAATATCCACCTGATCACCAGTCCCAATAGACCACTTGAGACCCTCGATTCATTCCCTTTAAGAATGCTTCTCCAACTCCACGAATCACGACTAGGGGGAAAAGCATCCCAAAGTTGAAGAATCTTATGTGATGCGTGTCATGAGTGCAATCAAATTAAATCACTTATTGCAACACAATTAACTGATAATATATGGAAGCAAGGATCGTTCCCACGAAGAGCAGGGAGTTTAGTTGTCAAAAAGGTCACAATTGGGGGGTTTTGTTTTTAGATTGTAAACAAAGTAAATAAAGCAATTGAAAATTGAGTTGCAAGCAATAGGGAGAAATATGATCAGGGAATCCTTTTTCGTTACTAAATAGTCATCAAAGTAGCATATTCATCTATTCTTTATCATTCATAGATTATTATCAACCATAGGAAAGAAGCTAGCTCACTGCTATCCTCAAAATTCCTTAAGTCACTGGACACCACATCGCTCGAATGCCAGATTCTATTCTATAAACCACCTAGAAGTAGCGCACTTGAAGTGTAATTTGGTCGAATGCTTTATATTTTGTGAATTTAGGTTAATCCTAGTAGTTGAACTCTTAGCGCAAGGTTCACTTTCTAGTGTTGTTTCTACTTGCGATTTCTCCACAGAATCCCCCTGCAAGGTTTCACAATTTCTACCCGTGTGGAGAATTATTCAACTATTACGGATATCCTAATTCTCTACTAGCATTAGGTTAACTAATAAACTAGTTCAGGTGGCCACCTAAACAATTTATCAATCAATCAAAATATATATTAGTTATAGTAAAAACAATCAATAACCATGTGAAGAGTTAAAATAGATTTATATGCTAAATTGAATCATATATTAATACTTAGAATTCATCCCCAATCACTAAGAAGTTTAGCCACTCATGGTATTAGTGAAACCCATGAGATACATATGATAAAAGTAAGAGAAATAATTACGGTGATGAAAATAGCTCCAAAACCCTAGGTTTCTCCTCTTGTGTTCTTCTTTCCAAAAACTTGATAAAAGATTAAAAGATATCTCCAAAAATATTAGAAGAGTTTCTTATATCGTACCCAAGTTGTAGGTGCGCCCGTGCTCCAAATCCCGGTCGAAATAAGATGTTAAACTTACCAAAATTCCACCAAAAGCTAGCCAAACTCGTGTGGAATAACCAAACTCACGTCCACACAGTCTTCATGGGCACGGATATGAACAACAAATAGTCCAGCCCAAATCAACTCTCAATTTCAGTTGGCTTGTCAGTCTTCCAGAACTGACACCCTATTCTTCTTCCCTCATTACGGCCAGATTATTCCATCTGTGTGTTCTCCTGTATCTTTTCTCAAAATTTTCTTTTCAAACACGGTTGGGTTTTCCCATACGCAAACTCTCCTGGAACTTTTGCTCTTTTCTTTTCATTCTCGACGGCTAAGACTTTCTAGCCGTAATAACTCCTGTGGCTTTTATCTATTTCTTTTCTTTCTTGATCTTCATCCTGAGACAACCCCATTTTCTGTTTTCAAACTCGAGCTGAACTGAACCCATCGCATGCTGCTATTATCATTCCTCATAACCCATCGAGAATGGAAGCAACCACACAATTCAGGCCATCTCCTTCATATTCACGACAACCACAGCATAACCCAACTCAAAACTTCAGTCCGTATAACAGCTCCTTCCCTGTTTTCTTTTCGAGCTCAACTGCCATCAACAGCAGTCACCGGACATCTTCCTGCCATTCTCGTGATCATTAACACCATATCCATCTCCAGCTTCACCATTAATGACAGCAGCAAACCAAACTCGCAGTGACCATCTCCCATCTGAATATTCCTTCCTGTCGAGCCACAGCTTCACTGGAAGCAATCGAACCAACTCATCACCTTCTCTGTTGCTGATCATATCGACCTGAACTCACAGCTCCAAGTGATCCATCCCGATCAACTGCCACTGCTAACGTCTGCCAAGCTCGTTACACTAAGTTATCACCACGAGTTGCACTTCATCACCAGCACTCTCCATTCTTCAGTCAGCAGCATTATCACCTCAACGAGACCATCCATCCCGAGCATCACTTCCATTCATCCCATTATCACTGCCAATACAGCGACACTTTTTTCCTGTACGTTTCACTGCCAACCTCTATCTATCGCTGGCAGACTCAAGCTCTATCTTCAGCAGTCATTTTTATTCTCGCTGCCAATGATTACGATAATCGCCATTAATCCGTAGGAAGCATCAGTACTTATTTCGAGCTTCATTACCATTGATTCTCGACAGTCACCAGCACTGCCACCATCTCATAAGCCCTCATTGATCTTCATCAACTCTCTACCGAACATCTCTCCCTGTTATGCTTTATTACTGCTAACAGCACCATTAACCTCAACAGCGTCGATATTCCAAATCCTTCCCTGAAATATACAGCTCGTCGACCTGTGAAGGAAGAAGATGGTTCGCCCCAAGTAAAAAGGCTGACTGTGATTAGCAGTTCCTTTGAAAATGTGTCTGCCCCTTAGCAATCTTCATTTTTCGCGCATAAGTTCTTCGTATGACATCGGATTGACCTCATTCTCTCGTCGTCGGCTTCGCTTTTTCGTCCTCTTCAAGATGATAGCAAGCATTCCTAGATTCGAATGATTTCCACTTGGTCTTTGTCCCTTCTCCGCTTGTAGCTAACTTATTTCTTTGCACAATAAAGTTCAAATTGACTTTTTTTGGATGATTCTCCTAACAAAACATAAATAAAAGAAAACAAGAGTAATATATACAATAATTTACAAGAAAATAACAATTACTAACATGGATTCGACACTAGATATATCCAAAATATGCACTTAACAAATTCCCCCACACTTGGCTTTTGCTAGTCCTCGAGCAAACTATCTAACTTAAATACAACAACTCCTTGTCGTCGAGGATACGGTTGCACTTAGCATGTGAAACAAGCCTTTAAACCCCTAGGTGTCCCTAGTGGACGAGTTATAGTCTCGTGAGGGCTTACGAGAGATATACCCACAAAACCTACTCCAACTTCAAAGCGTTCCAGCCTCCCAAGCATCCAAAGAGTTATGAGGACGTAGAGTTTATGTGTGCTAGTAATAAGAATTTAGAAATACCAAAGAACATATTTTCATTCTTAAATGTTGAGTGAGAAATAACCATACCATAATGAGAGAACACATGTTTAAGAGCGATCAATAAGCATTTCTCCTCGACTTCTGCCTCACTTAAAAGGATTTTATAATAATTGCACTCAATAAGACGACTTTTTTTTATGGGTCTCACATGTGTGCAGGTAGGAATGAAGAGAGAATCCTACACACGTTGAATGGTGGGACGGTAACCTTCCGAATTATTTCTGGAGATCCCACAAAATCGTGGGAAATAAAGATATTTTCTGATGATCTCTAAGAAAGGAAATCAACCATTATATCAAGGATGAGAGTACTTACCACCTTCACATCCGTTTGCAATGATGAAATCACCACTCTAACAGCATCCAATAGAAATCCATTGGCTCGTCTTCTTCATCTTCTTGGTCTTCGGTCTTCAACTGCTGATGATAAACTCTTGAACTTCGTAGAACTCTGACAATTTGTAACTCTTTCTCTTCAATTTCCTTGTTGATTGAAACTTCCTTATAGATTTTTCTTCCCCATGGCCTTATTGAACAAATAACAACCTTTTTTTTTCTTGATAAAAAGATTGCAACTACATAAATAATAACGAAATTAAAATTAACATGGCCATGAAAGAAGTACTTTACCACTTTTTTCTTCACAACTTGTATTGTCTTCGTATCATAAACTTCAATAACTGTCATCTTTTGATTTTCTTCGCTTTTGTAAATAGGTCTCCATACTTGGATATAAATTACGCTCCTTATGTGTAAGTCTTCAACATATATATAAAAATATGCTCATTGTATGTTGCTTTACTTGAATATAAAATTTCTCTCTTCCTTGAATTGTTGCTTGTAAACCTTAAACGTCTTCAACTTTCCTTGTAGATTTTGATGTCGCTCCACTTGTTGATGATGATGGTGTTTCTATGAACCTGTTGTTGGCGAGAGAGAGAATGGTGCTAACTGCAAATCAAACTACAAGAAGGTGGTTTTCATCTATAGACGTCACCCTCATGATTGACAAAATTAGCACTCAAGAGAACAAAAATAGTTCTTCTATTGGTGGGAGGTTGGGTAGCTCACCATTCTACCGGAATTAACGTACGGTGACACACACTCAAAAGAGACCTCTTTAGTCAGCTATAAATAAAATTTGGTCTGGTGCCTCTGTTGATTTGAAAATAGGTAGTCTCCACTAATGATTGATCAACAACTCTAATAATGCATTTCTCCCTGCTCCTAATTTGCATCACCGGCATGATTAAATCCATTATTTAACACTCTAACAAATGCAAACGACGATAGAATGTTACCACTAATGTTTTCCCGCAGACTTCAACATGGACGCGGTTGAGTTGTTGTTGTGATTCTCCCTCTCCGAGGCATCTTGACAAGGAACAGTCTGGGTTTTGATGGTACAATACCCCTTGGAGCATGAAGAAATTTTGTAAATTTTTGAGACTGACCTTTCCCTGGGAAAGCGAGTTGTTAAGCTCTTGGATAATTGGTGTTCTTCAGTCGCCAACTTCATCCTCTTCGGGTTGTGAAAGCGATGTTGAAGCCACAGTTCGTCTCTTCACTTTCAGGGTTTCCTCAAAACCTACAAATAGCAGTTTCGATCCTAGCGTGGCTAGGCAATCAGCGTGTCGGTTGCCGCTGCGCCCAATATGTGTTATGGTCGCGTTGGCGAAGTAGTTTAGTAGTTTTTTTGCCTCGGATCTGTACGGGGCCAAGGTTACTTCCTTCAGTGTGTATACTCCGTTCACCTGGTTGACAAGTAATTTAGAATCCCCTCTTATTTCCAGACGTGTGGCTCTAGCTTGTTTAGTCAAAGACAACCCGATGAGAAAGGCTTCATATTCTGCTGAATTGTTGGTGCACGGGAAATCTAGCTTGAAGGAGTGCGATGAGACTTCACCGGATGGGGATACTAGAACCACACCTGCTCCTCATGTGTCGTTGTTAGGGGTAGCAGAGCCATCGAAAAATAGTAGCCACGTTTCTTCTTGGATGAAAGAGATTTCCGGAAAGTCTCCAGGGAGGTCCTCGTGTAGTGTCATGGTGCTCTCTCCCGGAAACCCTGCTAGTAAATCCGCAACTGTTTGCCCTTTGATGGCTCACGGGGAAGCGCATGGTATGTCGAACTCTGATATTTGGAGGAGCCATTTGGCCGGCCTACCTATCAGGGCCGGTTTTGAGAGGAGGAGCTTCACATGATCGGACTTAGATATCAACACCACTTTATTAGAAAGTAAGTAATGCCTGAATTTCTATATGGAGAGAATCAAAGCTAAGCACGCTTTTTTCGCTTTGGGACATCTGAGTTCGGAATCTTTTAAAGTTCGACTGAAGTAGTAAATGGGATGCTCAATCCCTTCTTCATCTTCTTTGGCGAGGAGATCTCCGACAACAGTGTCACTAAAAGTAGTGTAGAGGTGTAGCGGTCTTCCTTGTATGGGAGATTTCATGATGGCTGGGGAAGATAACGTTTGTAAAATCTTCCGGAACGCCTCCTGTTATAGTGTGGTCCAGACGAAGCTTGATCCTTTCCTCAGCAAGGGAGTAAACGAAGCAACGAGTTGAGCCAATCCTGGTATGAAGTTGTGAATGTAGTTTATTTTACCCATGAAACTCTGGAGTTCTTTCACGGTTCGTGTTGGTGGCATCGTGAGGATAGCTTGTGTTTTGACTGGGTCAACTTTAATTCCCTCGGCAGTCACCTGGAAACCTAGGAACTTTCCAGAAGAGACACCAAAAGCACACTTCAATAGGTTCATCTTCAGTTTGTACTCACGACATCTTTCGAACACTTATCGTAAAATCTCCGCATGGGCTGCCCGAGTTTTTGACTTGACCACTATGTCATCTACATAATCTCTGACTTGCTTGTGCATCATATCATGAAAAATGGTGGTCATGGCGCGTTGGTATGTGGCACCATAGTTTTTCAAACCGAAAGGCATCACAATGTAGTAAAGTTTCCAAGAGGAGTTCGAAAATCCGTCTTACTTGCGTCGTGTTCGTACATCTTTATTTGGTTGTAGCTGTTGTATCCATCCATGAAAGAGAACATACTGTGTCCACTGGTGGCGTCTACCAGCATGTCGATGTTGGGGAGCGGAAAGTCATCTTTAGGACAACATTTGTTCAAATCTTTAAAATCGACACAACACCTGATCTGGCCGTTCTTCTTTTTTACCGGGACTATGTTGGCCAGCCTAGTAGGGTGGTGAATTGGCTTGATGAAACCAGCGGCTAGTAGCTTTTGAATTTCTACCTTAATTTGTTCTTCCACATCATGCCGAAATTATCTCGGGGTTTGCTTGACCGGTTTGGATCCGGGTATCACGTGTAAATGATGAGTGACCAGCTTCTCATCCAAGCCAGGCATTTCCTCGTATGTTCATGCGAATACGTCTTGATATTCCTTGAGAAGGTTTACCAGCTTTGCACGTTCGTCTGCGCACAGAGTCGAGCTGATCGAGATGGGTCGCGAGGATTCTTCACTCCCGATATTAACAACCTCAAGTTCGTCTGTGGTAGAGTTGGTCCCGTCTTGTAGCTATCGTGGTGCATCAGGTACTTCCTCCTACGGTGAATTATTGCGTTTTCGTTCCATTGGGCGGAGAGAATGTGTGGTAGTATCTCCTGTTAATTGCTAACAGCGGCGCTGATATACGATTTTCCCTTTTTCATTATGGCCCATGATAAAAGCCCGTTCTCGCTTGGTATGGGTGCGAGCCAAATTCCGGTTTGGAAAGTGGGTGTCGGCGTGTCTCTCTTCCGAAGGGGTGATGTGAGATCGGGTTTCTCCGTGAAGCGCTGCAAGACCATCGGTTCCTTCAATGGTCGTCCACTTTGGTAGTGGGGTGTGGTGAGTCTTGTTGGTTGTGGCCTGCGAGCCCTTCCTTAGCTCAAAAATCTCCATGCTGCAGATCGGCGCATATGGAGATAACGACGCAACTACGCGGACGACTTCTCCGTTCAACATGGTTTTCAAGCATTGGTGATACGTCGAAGGAATAATTCTGTTTCCGTGGGGCCATGGTATTCCTAGTATCATGTGGTAATCTGGTTCCTTTTCGATTACCTCGAACCTCATTTTTGACTGGACGGGTCCTACTGATAGATTCAGGTTGATGTACCCATACGTGCTGGTTTGGTTGCCATCGAAATCGGTCATTATAGTGGACTGTCGCACGACTTAGTTAGGTCGTACCCTGGTCGTTATGAGTGTCCTGAGGGTAACAACTTTGGAGGATGCTCCCGTGTCGATGATAGCCCTTTTGAATTCCACGTCTTTGATACGGGCCGTGACGTGTAGGGCCCGGTTATGTCCTTCCTCCTCCATCATGTCATCGTCGGTAAAGGTGACATTGTTGATGGACATCTCTGGAGTTCTTGATATTTCCAAGCGTGAAGGAACCAGGGACGCATTTAACACTATTCTATTGATGACGGTGAACGTCTCCATCCGTTGATCTCTTGAAAGATGTAAGAGTTCACATAAACTTTCCACCAGTGAGGCCGCTTCCTGGCCTACTGGTTTCTGATTGGTAGTGAAGCTGTTGACTTGGGAGTGATCGTCTGGGATGTTAGTCCCCAGTGCTGGAGTTTCCGGGGAAAGTGGATCGTTCAACTCCGCCGTTAAATTGATGAGGAAGTCCAGTATGATGTTAATCGCTTCTTTCATCAGATCCATATTCTTGGTGTGGATCTCCTGAATCTGTGCCAAGTCGGTTATCCTCGGAATTCCTTCATCGATTGCGTTGTTGAATGTTTTGTTGGGAGAAGGAACATTGTCGTTCGCCCGAATGGAATTTGAGGACACAGATTCAGCCCTAAAACCGACCATCTTTTTGAGTTAGAGAAACGTATTCTGAAATTGGTATTGGAACCGAGAGATTGACCTCCCACTGTGGTCGCCAATTTTTTGAGGGTGAAAACGATTTCTGCTGATTTTGGTAATTTCGAGTGTGTGGGTGAGAAACGAGTTTAAACTCTAAACAATGTACCGCAAGGGAGTACTTTAGATTCGAGAGATCAATCTGTACAAATCCGTCCTAAACCAAGAAATGGTCGTTCCAGACTTGCTTCGGTCACAAAGTGAAGGAGAAGGGTTGGTTTTGGGGAGGGAAGTGAAGAGAGTGTTGAGACCAGAGTAGTTGATTCTAGAAGAGTAGTTTTTTCACGACTTGTATCAGAAAGTGGGAAGCTAACAGATGGAAAGCTTATAAATATTTTCTGAATGTTGTATCCTCCTGAACTGAACTTGTTGTTCGGTGGAAATAGGTAAGACCTATATATACAAGTCGAAGTGAAACGTACTCTGGTCTCGTAAGAAATGGAAAACGGATGAGTAAATGGGAGGAGGTGGTAACCGGTAACGCCTGGAATTGATGTTTCATAAAAGAAAGCGTTCACCACTACTCCCTGTATTTACTAACCGCCTCGTCCTTTAACACTGTCTTTTAACGGGCGTAGTGTATGCCACACGCTGTAAACCGCCAAACCAATACCCAATGAGTATCCCCCAGTTTATGACATGTGTTGATGTCTCGAGTGTTTTCGTGGAAAACATGTAGCATGTTGTTGTTCAACAAGTTGAGCTTGGGAGACTTGCCGGCTCGGTGGTGACCTTCGACGGTCGAGATTTTGCATCTTGAGAGGAAGGGTAGCCGTTGATTATTGCAACCCTTCCTCTGGTAGCCAGTGGCATGAAAGCATGGCCGGTACGACTTTAGTATGGCCTAGTTTAGGCGCGGCCAAAAGTTAGGGTTTTGGCTTTGTTTGGGCGCGACCAAACTATGGATTGGCGTCGGGCCAAAGGTTTCCATGCGTTAGCTGGTAACCTTGGACGGCTAAGATCTGCATCTTAGATGGAAAAGTGGTCGTTGATCTTCGCAAGCCTTTGTTTTGGTAGCCGCATAGGGAAGTCCGGCATGGTATGGCGCGGCAATGTGGTTGGCATTCCATTGGCACATGTGGCATGGCTGGCATGCCTTGGCGCGGTTTGGGCATTGCAAAAACAAAGGTTTTGGCGTTGGGACAAAGGTTACCATGCGTTGGTTGGCGACCTTGGACGGCTAAGATTTGCATCTTAGATGGAAGGATGGTCGTTGATCATCGCCAGCCTTTGTTTTGGTAGCCGCATAGGGAAGGCCGGCATGGTATGTCGCGGCAAGGTGGCTGGCATGCCATTGGCACATGTGGCATGGCCAGCATGCCTTGGCGCGGTTTGGGCGTGACCAAAACTAGGCATGCTGATTGATTCAATAAATTTTCTAATGGTCATAGTGACGTCATGTCAGATATACAGTTTTACGATTTTGACCCTAAGCTAAAAACCACCATCAACACCAGTTTAATCAATTCATCCCACGTCAGCTTCGGTCGGCCTCTATGTTTCATCCTTCCTTCCTGGCGCATGATGCGTCCTAAGAGAATCGGAGCGGCGCCAAAAATTGATGTGTTGTAGATAGTGATAAAAAGATTCGTTTCGGGCTTGTAAAGGTTTGATTTAAGACTTAAAAATAGAAAACACTAAAAGTAAAGAAAATATGTATACACGGTTGTCACAAAATATCGAGAGAACTGGGACTCGGGTTTCCACCATTAATCACATTCAATTGGTTTGTATATTGATTCATAACAATTCTAGCTCTTCTATGGACTCTATTCTTTGCCAAAAGTAGATTTTGTAAAATATTAATTGTAGATCACAAGCATGATGCATCAAAATCTCTAAGTCTAAGCATACATCATCAAACGAAATCACAACTAATTAATAAAAATCATACATCGATTAAAAACAATGCAAAAGTCATAAAGAATCGATTATAGTTACCAATAAATTGTGAAACATGGCTTCCTCCATTGTCTCAGTGATGGGGTTTAGCTCCTCATGTCAAGAACATGCTCAAAATAATATTTCATGGCTCAAAAAGGTGTTCTTATTGAAGAAATATGAGAAAATAGTAAAACAACTCAACTGCAACGTTTATAAGTGTTACAGAATGATTGTTACAATGGAAACAGAAGAAATAAGACTATAGGAAGATCGATAGTTTTGTGTTGCAGCAGAATCAGCGACTGTGTTTGTGCGTCTAATGTGTTTCGTCTCCTTCTTCTTCAGCAGCAGCAGAGAGCTTCTCTGCAAGTCTTCTTTTTTGGATTCTCTGGCCTCTGACCAGACCCCTAACTCCCGATCCCCCCGTATGTGGTTATCAGCACTCTATATATATACCACAGGGTCCATATAGCTTGATTAAATCCGATTTTATCTCTCCTTTCCTCTCGCTGCAAGTCACGTAAATATTTCCCTCTTTTTCTCTCTTTATGCGTCCTTATTTTTCCAGAATCATTCCAAAGATAGAGTAGAATCAAACATGGAAGATATTATTCTACGTAACTTCCCCTTTCTAAATCCAGAAAACCCGAGAAAATATATCAACTCCCTGTTTTATCGAAACCTTCTTTTTCTTCCAATCTGAAATCGTTACCACTCCTTTCTTGTCGCAAAGTGTTGGTCTGAATTTATTCACATGAAAAAATCCGGCTATACCTCTCTCGAATCCTTCCCTGAAAACCCGAGAAACCCATCCTCCACTGTTTCAATCAAACTCGGTGATCCGGCCCTACTTAATCAAATCTGATGGACCTATCCACCATGTTTAACCTTAAGAAGTCTGTCCCAACCAATATTAACGATTGAGTCTCTTTAAATCTTGCGGAAAAATTCAACCCTAAGTCTGAACTTTGCTGGACAAACTTTCCCGCCAAATTTGAGATTTGAATCGTTAAAGATGACCTCCCCTTATCTGTGACTGGTTTCCCTTAAGCAATTGGGGTGTAGATAGACATAGGGTGCCCCTTAGTAATTGGGTGCCCCTTATCCAAACTCGAGGGTCCATATAGCAGGTTCCTCTGGGTGCTTTTATCAACTTTTCGAGCCAAATTTCTTCGCACAAGTGTATTTATCCAAAAACACCTACAAGGACATAAAATAACCAAATAAGCACAAAATCGAGCACTAACAATATATACAATTGGGATCAAAATAGACACATAAATGAGTCTATCAATGGTCATAGTGACGTCATGTCAGATGTACAGTTTTATGATTTTGACCCTAAGCTAAAAACCACCATCAACACCAGTTTAATCAATTCATCCCACGTCAGCTTCGGCCGGCCTCTATGTTTCATCCTTCCTTCCTGGCGCATGATGCGTCCTAAGAGAATTGGAGCATTGGGTGGTCTTCGATGGAGATGCCCAAACCAACGATGTCGATGTTGAGTGAGTACATCCTCGATTGGTGTTACCCCAAGTTTGTTGCAGATAAGTTCATTTCTGATTTTGTCGAGCCTTGTTTGTCCACAGACTCACCTCAACATCCTCATCTCATTTACATGCAGTTCTCTTATGTGTGGGTTCTTAGCCGCCCAATATTCCGCACCATACAGCATTTCAGGTCGTATCGCCGTTTTATAGATCTTTTCTTTCAATTTAGCTAGGACCTTACGATCACAAAGGACTCATGACGCCATTCTCCATTTCTCCCATCCTGCTGGACACCTCCCCATCCATACAAATGTTCATTTGGAATTGTGCTCATGGAATCCTACCTACCAATGACATAACTGCAAGCATCCTCAACTATATTGATCCAATATGCAATCTCTGCAAAAATGCTAAAGAAGACATAACACATACTCTCATCTCTTGTCCCTATGCTTCCGAGGTGTGGATAAATCTCTTTGGTTAATGCTTTGGTGATACCATCAAATTCAATGATTGGCTCAATTCTTGGTTCGTTCCTCAATAACAGTTCAAAGACTGGATTCCAATGTTGCTAGAATCTAGTGGTTTATTAGAAAGCCGGATGTGATCTGATGTTCCAAAAGATTAAACCTTCTGCTATGCTTACTGCAAACAGGATTAAACAACACCTTTGCACCTACAATAGAGTTATGTACAACCAATGTCATATTCTGAACAATATGTACTACCAAAGATATGATCAGGATAACATAGATGAATTACTAATGAACATAGGTTGAGATTTGGTATCACTATCAACATAAGTTACATGAGCTACCCTAACATGGAAGGACATGTTGGACCCCCATTCTATACTAACTTTGCTTTCATTGCCTAGTCTTATACATGAATCTGTGTGGGAGAAAGAAGAATCAAAGACCGCATCTCTGGAGACAACATAGCTAGGAGAGGAGCAGAACTAGCAGTCATCTAGGCCAAAGAGTTGCAAAGAGCGAACATAGAATCTCAAGCTGAAGATGATGCAACTCTGAAGGAGATGGAGGATGAGTATAAGTTAGAAGTGCAAGGAAGATTCAACCTGGGTTACCATCAAATGAAGGATGAAAATTTTGAAACAGTATATTTTGTCCTGGAAAACCTGACCAAGATCTCTAAAGATAAGAACACTATGACAGTACAACCAACTTAGTTTAAATACTTATTCTAACTACCTAGACGATTTTAACTAGAAAGATCCAAACTTAATGCTTCCATTTAACTTTCTCCAGTCTCTAAGAGTTAACGAAAATGACGTTACTCGGGATCGTTCCCAAAGGTCTACGCATGGTGCTGGAGACAGCTCTGCAGACTTTGTGTCGGTTGGGTCAGTAGTGCCCTTTTCTTATTAAAAAAAAGAAAAGAAAAGATGGTTTTTAATTTTTCACACCCTGGAAGGATTGGGGTATACCCATATTAATTAAGGTATACCCGATTTCAAGTGGACTCTTTTTAAGGGCTAAGAGGGTGTCATAATGGGTGAAGTTACAAAACTATCCTTACTCCTTATAATTAAAATTACCCTAATCATTTTTTAACTCATTTACATTTCATCTTCTCCTCTACCATACCGACCTCCCCCACCAGACCTCCATCGAAAACTTGTCAATTAATTCTGCGTAATGGTTGGTTCAAAAATTTAATCGTCGATTAATCTTCAAGCATGAAGCAGCATGTGAAACAAATACCTAGTATTGAAGACCCTGGCATTGGAAAATCAGTTCAATACAAACGGAAGGAAAAACCCGTTGAAGAAGAATAAATCACTGAAACTGCTGAAACCGAAGAAATGACGTGATTGATAAAGTAACTGACTACTTAAATTCACTCAAGTACTTTAATTTTTCGTCTGCATGTCAAATTAGGTCAGAAAATCAGAATTTCGGAATCTGCAGTTATGTAGTCGACATGGTGTATGTTCGACGACCTGGCCGGTGTTTCATATTTAGGATTAGTCGTTGTCTTATTAGGTTGAATATCATGTCGTATTTTCATATCTGGAAGTGTCATTTATAGGGTCTTCATGATACTCAACCTTCAAACCTTGCCGAATAAATATAGTTTTATTAGTCGTTGGTTCTTGAAAGTCCTAACCTGCCGAATAATGATGTGAAAATTCATGTGTTTCCCGAGTCCCATATAGTTATAAGCCGGCATTTTTTTAAATAAAACCTCGTTGACTATTTATTAGTCGGCATTATATAGATTATAGACCTTGCCGACTAATTGCTGACCAAAACCCAATTTCTCTGTGTACCTTTTTGTTATAAGGTGACGACTACGGTTTAGTCGGCACCTAATATTATTATCGTCCCTGACGACTAAGTTTGTTACTTAGTCATTTCCTTGTTCAAATATTGACCAAGACGACTAGTTGAAAAATATTTTCATTGTTCTTGTTTAGGATGCAAAAGGTCAAGCAAGGAAAGAAAAAACTTATTACTCCTCCTTTAAAACCTCCTCGCGTTGGTGACAAACTCTTGACTGCAACACATCGAGGGGCATTCGTTGAGGCGGGAACGCTCAAGATCCGTGAACGAAATGATTCTCAGGATCCACCTGAACCATGTGATTCTGATAAAACTCCAGATGAAGACCAATCAATTCCATCTGGTAGAAGAGGTAATGATGATGATAATATTGAAGGAACTCCGACTGCTGAAGTAGATAACAATGATGATGATGATGATCAAGACATACCACTTGTTGGAGGAGGTAATGATGATGGTGATAAAGATAATGATGGACAAGATGAAATTGTTGAAGAGGATAAAGAGGAGGAAGAAGAAGGTAATGGTCAATCAACAGGGGTTGGGGTTGAAAAACAACCTCAAGCTGCAACTTCAACCGGAAAGAAGAAGAGGGTTATTAATAAACCTATTGATTCCCACATTCCTCCCCCTCACTTGAAGAAGCAACAGAAAGATGGTGAGCCTCTAATAGGGTTACCAGAAGATGGTGAAACTGTTCTTGTTGGATACAAAGACTCATGGGCATATGAAATCTATTCTACTCTCGTAAGTAATCTCAATATTACTTTATTTTTATTTAAGACGCTATATCTTAAATTTGTTTCAAATGTTTGTATTTTATAATTTTAAATTGTGTGTTTTTGGTTTATGTTATTTAGGATCATAAGAATATCATCCATCTTATGAGGCGCCAAGATTTAAACACTATGATGAAGAAATCACCATTTGACAAGGAATGTGACACCGTGAAAGAGATTGTAAATAACTCCGGGTTGTGGCCTGCGGTAAAGAGTTCCGTTGTTGAGTATGACAAAGTTACCATTTGGTAAGATGGAGGTAACTCCCGATGATTCTCATCAAATTCTAGGCCTCGAGGTTGATGGAAAAGCCACCAAAAATAGCTACGATGAGGACATTTCTTGAGAAAATCTCTTCAAATTGACCAAGATCTTGTTCGGTTTGGATGAGAATCAGTCGAAAGTCTATGTTTGTGATGAAGGATGGTTATAGAAGCAAGAAGTTAAGTATGAAGATGTTGAGGGACACATACTATGGGACTCAGAAAGTCTACGATAGGGAAGGAAGTGTGGACTTGGTACGAATCAATGCTACTGCGTCAGCTTATTTGATATACGTCCTGGACAACTGTATCTTCCATGAAAGTTCCGGAAACTTGGTCGACGACAGGTATCTTCAACTATTGCATCCTCTTGATTAGATGCATACGTATTCTTGGGGTACTGCGGTGGTTGTCTTCTTGAATGCAGAGTTGACTAAGGCTTCAAGGTCACCAGTGAAGCAAAGCAAGTTAACATGAATATATGTCTCTTCCAGGTAATTCAATTGTATAAATCATTTATATTCGTAAAATTCTTGTAAAATAAGTTTCTTACTGAAAATACGAGGGTACCCAAATACACCACAATCTTTTATTTTTCAACCTATAAGTACTTTACCAAGTGTGATCGTCTATGTACATAGTCGAGACAATACAACAACTTCGATACACACTTCGTGTGATCGTTTATGGATACAATATCAAGACAATACAACAACAAGATCACTTGTGTGATTGACTATGGATTCAAGATCGAGACGATACGACAACGAAGTGTTCACTTGATAATAGGTACGGTATTAAACTGATACTATATAGAATCAGTATCAAGTGATATGGATTAACATACAAGTGCAATTTACTTTAATTATAATAATACAATTATAATTCGGAATAATAAAGTAAATGGTACATCAAGATTTTGTTAACGAGGAAACCGCAGATGCATAAAAACACCGAGACCTAGTCCATTTTTGAATACTCTCAGAATTAAGCCGTTATATAAAATCTAATACTAACTTCGTATAGTTAAGACCAAGTAGACTACCCATATCTACTTAGTTTCGTTAGTATCCATGCGCCTTCGACTTCGAGAGTCACACACGTGAATAACAAGTCCTTTGGATCGTATTCTAAACAACAAAGAAAAAATTTGTTTGTTAATCACTCTAATCAATCTTTGCTATAAAGATATTTGAGTTGTTGACAAAGGCTCTTCCGTTTAAACTAGGAAACTCCATTGTCTGGTTAGATCAATTTAAACTTTGATTACCGAAATAATTAACTACAGATTTCCAATCAATCAATATAGATCTCAAAGAGAAACTATAAGGTGATGCCTATCTCACGTAACTAGTCAATCAAGCCTATCAAAGATAAACACGATTCTAGTTGGATCCCAGCCGATCAAGGTTTGTGCACTAAATCCACAAGATACGAAAACTAATAATAATTCTTCTTCGTCTTCAAATCTTCTATTGCCTTCGATACCTGCATAACAGATTTTGAATCCTCTTGTGGTCAATCACACACGAACGGAGTCTGTTAACAATGGATTATCACAAGATGTATTCAGATCCGAAGATGATTCTAAAGATCACGTCGATATTTTAATCTAGTTTGAGTGACCCTTATGTCATAAGAGAGGGATCCCATGAGTAATCAAACTAGGTGCAATCAGAGTTACAACAACCATTAGTCAATCAAATCAATAATCGAAAACTAAAATAATAATGCAATTATCTAATTTCCCACCAATGGTACTCACAGAGCTTCTTGATCCCACAAAAGTCTTTAAACGAGCGGTCGTAAGAAATTTCGCCTAATTAGGGTACTTTCCTCTCTGAATAGACGGCTCCACCAGAAACTACACGAATGAAGTTTGCCTGGCTCTTAGGATAGTTTACAAGAAATGCAAACTCAACTATTTATAGACCAAGGTTGTTTGGACAACAAGGAAATTCCAAAACCAAGAATATTCTCAAGATATTATCATTAAAGTACCTAATTTCGGTTTTTCTATTTCCAATTAATTACCAAACCATATTTCCGAAAACTCTCTTAGAAATCTTCTATTATTAGTCTAGCACATTAACTAATAAAATTTTCCATATGATATGCTTTAATTGCTGGTAATTAAAACATATATTATGAAAATCATAATTAAATGCTTTTCAATTTTTTCGCTATGGATCACCTTGAGTATCAAGGAATATATTTGAACAACTAATGATAAGAGTTATTTACATATTCAAATAATGTCGACATCTAGAAGCTTCTCATCTTAGCAAGCCCAAAACCCTAATTCACACACATCATGAAGAAAAATGTGAACGTGGAAACTTGGTTTTGCTCATGGAACCGATTGTACCATCACCCCAAAATATGTTGTGACCGGATATAACATGATTCCCAAGATAGGTTGTAATCGGTTACACCTTGCTCCACAAAGTAGCTTGTGACCGGTTACACCTTGTTTCCCTAAGTAGCTTATGGCCGGTTACACCTTGATTCCCAAAGGTAGCTTGTGACCGATTACAACTAACTTTCCGATTCATCTTGTGACCGGTTATACCTTGGATTCCAAAGTAACTTGTGACCAGTTACAACTTGCATTCCAATATAGCCTGTGATCGGTTACACCTTGATTTCCAATGTAACTTGTGACCGATTACAACTAGTTATATATCATAGATTATAACCGGTTATTGAAAAAGAGGGGTCTAACAACACCACCCAATATTTCTCTTAGCAATTTGTATGGACTAACTCCGAAATACTTTCTAGAGAATCAAATAGATAGTCAAACTCAATCTAGGTAAAAGTATCTCAAGGAGTTACTATCTCTCTCTTGTTTTGATTTACTCAAGCTAATAGAAATCAGCGAGTCTTTAATCAAACACAGGTACTCTAATTGATGATCTAACGCACAACCTGTATTATTTCAATTATAAAGATAAAACAATATAATGCGGAAATTTAAATAACACAGACACCAGAAATTTTGTTAACGAGGAAACCGCAAATGCATAAAAACCACGAGACCTAGTCCAGATTGAACACACACTGTATTAAGCCTCTACAGACGCTAGCCTACTCCAAGCTAACTTCGGACTGGATTGTAGTTGAACCCCAATCAATCTCCCACTGATCCAAGGTACAATTATGCTCCTACGCCTCTGATCCCAGCAGGATACTGCGCACTTGATTCCCTTAGATGATCTCACCCACAACTAAGAGTTGCTACGACCCAAAATCGCAGGCTTTGACAATAAACAAATATGTCTCACACAGACAAGTCTATCAAAGGATCAATCTGTCTCCCACAGATAAACCCTAAAGGTTTTGTTCCGTCTTTTGATAATAATCAAGGTGAATAGGTACCAATTGATAATCTGGTCTTATACTCCCGAAGAACATCCTAGAGTTATCAATCACCTCACAACAATCTTAATCGTATGGTAGCGAAACAAGATGTTTCGGAATCACAAACAATGAGACGAAGATGTTTGTGATTACTTTTTATATCTTGCCTATCGGAGATATCAATCTCAAGCCAATCAATCTGATTGTACTCGTACGATAAAAGATGCAAGATCAGATCACACAACTACGATAAAAGTAGTATCGATTTGGCTTCACAATCCTAATGAAGTCTTTAAGTCGTTAACCTGGTTTTAGAAGAAGAAAACCAAAGGTTAAAGTAGAATCGACTCTAGCAAGCAAACTAGTATCACATGTAAGGTGTGGGGATTAGTTTTTCAAAATACTAGATGTCTCCTTTATATAGTATTTCAAATCAGGGTTTGCAATCAATGTTAGCTTAGTAACAAAGCATTCAATATTCACCGTTAGATGAAAACCTGATTTAGATTCAAGCTAATATTTCTCAACCGTTAGATCAAAAACTTAGCTTGTTACACACACTTGACGATGCACGATTCTAGGTTTATTAACCGTACCCAAACGTATGCACTTGTTGGTTCAACAATATTTAACCAAAAGGTTATCCATATGAGCATTTCATATAAACCATGTTCTTCTTCACCATAACTAGTTCAAATGACTTCAAATGAACTATGTAAAGAGTTGTTCAATTGAAAGGAAATCTTATGTACCACACAAGACACAATTGAAGCAAAGATGATTTGATTCACTTGAATTGGTTCATGAACTTTTATAGCCATGGTTTGCAAACTGCATTCCTTAGTCTTTTTAAGTTTAAGTTCAGAAATCATCTTCAGATATATAACCTTCTCAAGTTCGCAGAATAGGTTCGCGGACTTAAGTTACCGGGCAGAGTTTACAAACTCCAGCAGAAATTCTCGGGTATGAGAAATTCACCGGTTCACGGACTGGGTTCGAGATATACTCATCTCGAAATCTCAAATGAGTAAGCGAGAAAACTATATCGTAACACGACTTATGTCTCAATATAGGAGATATAGTAGAAATATACTTTCCAAGTGATATATGAGTTTAAGTCTCCACATACCTTTTGTCGATGAAGTTCCACAATCTCTCTTAGTAGTTATTCGTCTTCAAGTGATAAGCGCCATGAAGTATAAGCTCAACTACACAAACTATGTCCTAGTCCGAGACATCTATAAATAGGCTAGAAATCAAGACTTATAGTTTTGATCACTAACATTGACAAACATGCTTGAGATAGCAACGCATGCGAGTTCGACCGAGCAATTCTCTAACAGTTATACCATAACTCTCAACCAAATTTAAGATTAGTTCTACCTAGTTATCTTATAATGGTCAATCAAAATATTCAATGAAGAACTGGATCAACAAATCATGATTTCTCTTTCGATTATGAAACAAGTGTTAGAGCATTGCTCGTTCGAACTCGCATGCCTTTTTTGTTGATATCTCAAGCATGTTTGTCAATATTAGTGATCAAAACTACAAGTCTTGATTTCTAGTGTAATATAGCTAAGGTATATGACTAGGATAGAAAGTGTAGTTGAGCTAAAGAACTCCATGGCAATCACCATACAAGACGACGGAATACTTAAGGAACTGGTGGGTCTTCATCGACTAAAAGGTATGTGGATACTTGAAGTTATCTATCACTCAAAAGTCTATCTATCTCCTATCTTGAGACAAAAGTCGTTTTGCTATATACGCTTAGATTATACACATTTGGTATTTCGAGTCGAGTTTACCTCGCCTATCTATTTCTCGAAATATGTGTTGGTAAAGCTTTCGCTTTAGCTAAGTTCATCTTTACCTAGTGACGAAATTCATGTTATGTTTCAATCACTTTGAAAATTGCTCTGACGAAGAATAATTTGTGAATAACAACTATATAACATCCTCTGAGAATGTTTCAATGATTGAAATGGGAGTTTAAACTATATAACCATTTGGAGGATTTAAGCATTGTTGTGGAAACACATATATGTATAAGTCCTTATTTCTTGAACCGAAGTTTGCGAACTTTGTTGATCAAGTGAACCGGAGAAGTGCGTGAACCCAGTCCGTGAACTGGCGAAGTTCTCAAACCCGAGAATTTCTGCTGGAGTTTGTGAACTCCATCCGGGAACTTAAGTCCGCTAACTTGAGTAGGTTATGTCTAAAAACGATGTTTAGTGAACTTATCTTTATAAACTAAGGAATGCAATTTCAAATTGTGGCTATAGAGTTCATGACTGATTCATGTAAATCAAATCGTTTTTGGTTCAATTGTGTCTTGTGTAGTACATGATATTTCCTTGCAATTGAACAACTTTCCAACTAGTTCATTTGAGTCATTTGACTATTTATGGTGAAGAAGAATATGGTTGATATGAAACTGATCATATGACTAACCATTTGGTTAACTATTGTTGAACCAACTAATATACAAGTTTGGGTACGGTTACACAAGCCCAGGAACGTGCATTTCATGTGTGTATAACAAGCTATGTTTTCGATCTAACGATTGATAAATATTAGATTGAGTCTAATCAGGTTTTCATCTAACGGTGAATATTGAATACTTTGTTACCAAGCTAACATTGATTGCAAACCCTGATTTGAAAGACTATATAAGAGAGAACTCTAGCAACTGGGAAAACTAATCCCCACACATTCTGTGTGATACTAGTTGTGCTAAGCTAGAGTCGATTCTACTTTAACCTTTGGTTTCTTCTTCTAAACCAGGTTAACGACTTAAAGACTTCATTGGGATTGTGAAGCCAGACCGATACTACTTTTCTTGTAGTTGTGTGATCTGATCTTGTTGTTTGTATTGTACGAGTACAATTGTAATAATTGGCTTGATATTTCTATCTACGAAAGGCAAGATAAAAAGTAATCAAAAACATCTTCGTCTCATCGTTTATGATTCCACAATATCTTTTTTCGCTGCGTCGATTAAGACTATTGTGAGGTGATTGATAATACTAGGATGTTCTTCGGGAATATAAGTATGGTTTATCAATTAGTTCCTGTTCACCTTGATTTATCACAAGACGGAACAAAACTTGTAGGTATATTCGTGGGAGACGGATTTATCTATTATCGTAGACTTTTCTGTGTGATACAGATTTGTTTATTAAAGTCTTCGACTTTGGGTCGCAGCAACTCTTAGTTGTGGGTGAGATCAGCTAAGGGAATCAAGTACGTAGTATCCTGCTGGGATCAGAGACGTAGGAGGATAACTGTACCTTGGATCAGTGTGAGATTGATTGGGGTTCGAGTACAATCCAGACCGAAGTTATTTTGGAGTAGGCTAGTGTCTGTAATGGCATAATACAGTGTGTGTTCAATCTGGACTAGGTCCCGGGGTTTTTCTGCATTTGCGGTTTCCTCGTTAACAAAAGTTCTGGTGTCTGTGTTATTTCTTTTCCGCATTACATTTGTTTATATAATTAAAATAATACAGGTTGTGCTTTGTTCAATTAATTAGAATATCCGACCTTTTGGTTGTTGATTTAAATTGATTGACACTTGGATATTGGTCTTTGGTACCATCCAAGTTTATCTCTCTTGTATTTAATCGAGACTCGCAGTTTACTTAGGTAAGATTTAAATCGAGAGATAGAGAATTAAACTCTTTAATATACTTTTCTATTGATTGAGTCTAACTGTCTAGTTGATTCTCTAGAAAGTATATTGGAGTTTGTCCATACAGATTGTTAAGCGAAATATTAGGTGTGGTTGTTAGGCCCCCGCTTTTTCAACAAGTTCGTACATCTACCTCTTTAAACTAATGTAACAGTTATCTAGGATGAAATAACACCTATATAATGCACACATAATTAAGTATCTAAATACAATAGATTATGTCGATGTCGTATTTACAAAGTTCAAAAGATAAGCGTTATACTTTGTAATATAATTCCTTAATACTTGGATCATACTATTATGACCAATTCTAACACTAGAGTTTCATATGTATATATCTTCACATGTTATGTTTTCAATCTAAAATGACTTGAAAGATACATTAGGAATGGAAACAAGAACAAGTCAATTACTAAATCAAGAGGAAGGATGATGTTGTCATTGCAGTCATTATTTCTTCACTTTCTTCAGGTCTTCGGAGTAATACTTGTACGTCTCAACATTCCTATACTTTCTAGTCTAACCTAAACGAGGTTGACTATAATATTTAATCAAGCGACTCTAGATGAGTTTTGATACTAAAATATGACAAACAACTTGACATACCAACGTTTGGCGGGTTCAACCGAGCTATGCTCTAACAATCTCCCCTCTTGTCAATTTTAGTGACGAAACTCTTATTACATATGAAGATAAAATAACGTATTCTTCATACGCTTGATTCCAAAATTCAACAACATAGTAACTTGCATTTATCCAAAAATAAATGTCGTTGTTGACATTTGAATAACAAAATCTTTTACTCCCCTTAAAGGCAATCTAGGTAAATATTCAATCCGAACATCTTTGTTATTCCCCTTTTGTAGTATGGAACACTACACAACATGATGATATGTTTATACCCCTTAGTCTATGCTTCAATCTTTCGTTAGATATAGCATTTAAGCACATATATCCTTTCCTAGTGATTAAACATCACTTGCTTAATCCATATATTTATCCCCTTTTTTGTCACAAAAAAGGACAAAGAAATGAAAAGACAAAAGAGCAAACTGAAAGGATCTTACAAATCCATAAGACTTGTACAACCTATAAGAGTTAAGCATGAAGGTTTCACATACCATTTTAGATAACCAATACTAAAACTGAAACTACAAAAGTAATTTAGTTTTAGTATGTTATCAAGGAAACAATTGCCCGAAGCAATTTTCCCTTAGTCCGAGAAATCAACTAAGGTGACTTAATTATTAACCGGACCGATTGTGTATGTACAATCACTTATTTCGACAAGACACAAATAGAGAAAATTCTATTTCTCTTATCAAGATCTAATTATTCCATAAAATAACTTTAGACCTTTCCCTTTAGACAAGACAAACATTATGTTGGTTAATTAGTTTTTCTTGTCAAGGCATTCAGTTAGACTAGAATAACCGAATCCTTCATTTGATAAGTCTAACTAAGATCATAATTAACTTAGTTTCTCTTATCCGGAATAAAATGGACTAAACAAATGATCCAGTAATTTTTGTTAAGAAAAAACAATAGATACAAACCAAAGGAAATTGACTTGCTATCATTTTTCTCAACCGGAAGCAATTGAAACAAATATAATCATTATAAGCACCGAAATTGCACCGAATTTCATTAAGCAAAAACACTTGATACCAAACAATAAATAAGATACCAAATTATACCCCAAATAATTGACACGGTTTTTCATAACCGGAAACAATTGATTCACAAAAATCAATCCATACATAATAATGGAACATATCAATTGTACTGAAATTTTGTTAAGCAAAATGTATGCAATAATCTCAAGATTTTCTTAAATAGGAAAAACGATTAACTGATAATAAAAATCGTTACCTCAATTTCCGCAGCGATTTCTCCCCAGAAAGATATATCGTTTAAGCACCAGTTCAATAAGAACTCTCCCTCTGTTTGTTGTCACTCTCTCATAAGAACAAAAGAACAACAACAAAAGCAACCTTTACCATAGAAAGGTTGAACCGGTTTTAACTAACGCGATCCAATAGCAAAAGTTTAAACCCGAAACACATATGTTATCCTAAATACAACTTATGTAAACATAAATTGATTATCAACATATTATGAATTTTCACGTATGAGTTTCATCGGAACACCTTATAATCCTTTGATAAAGCCTACCAACAAGGGCTAGAAATTAATCCCGCTAAAACAAAAAGCCGCACGAATCATAAGGGCTCACAATATGAGATCGAAAATAAGGTTAATAAAAACCGAAAATAATCATCTTATAACCAAAAACAAACAACATAAAATATAAGCATTCATACACATGCTATGCAGTCAGAAACTATCAAATAAAGATTATAAAATAATACTTTTATTCATTCATAAAAGATAGTTTTATTCAAATAGACCTTATACAAAATATCGAAATAAATAAACAAATTGATGTTTATTATCTAAACAAGAACCCAGTCTTATTATTTCTTTTTGAAATCTACTTTGTTTCCATGCAAAAGCCTTCTTGATATCTCTTGCTATATTCCCTTTAAGGAAAAAATCTCGTTGAGTAGAGACTGAAACTCCACCAGAACATTCTTATGGTGATTAAGAATATTAGTAAGAAGTTCAACATTGTTTGATGAGTTCTCATAAGCCGTACTTAACAGTTTTTCATACGAGCTTACTCGTTTCCTTTCAGCATCAATTATTTCGTTGAGTAGAATTCTTCTTCCGATTAGTTCTAATACACCATCGAGCAGGATGGATGCATACACTCTTGAAGAAATGAGAGTCTGATTTCATGATGACATGTTTTGGCACATAGTGTCAGTCTCTCAATATCTAAGGAGTCAAGATATTTCTCAATATTGTTGAGACAATGGTCACTAACTAATTCCCCGCAGATTATTCCATCCAAATTATATATAATATGATAACACTTTCCCTTAAATATGCAAGTAAGTTTGTTGGTGAGAATCATGGTTGTCAGTCTTCTTCTTATGTCTTCATTCGACACCATATTTGATAACAAACCTGTGAAGGTAACCAAGTTTTTATATTTATTTCCGATTCAGGAAATGTATCCCTTTTTAAGGGATTGACGTATTTTCGGAAACTGGACAGCGATCCACACATGGGATTTCGAAAACCGAATCGGTCCATAGCATATGACTATAGAACCAGAAACTGGACTGTGAGCTATAAACATAACACAATAGATAGTTATGTTCGAGGAAATTTCAAATATAAGATAATTCAAATCTTTGATGTTATAAATTCCTTTTACCCTGTCACTGGTTTCAAAGAAACCATTATGTGGAAAGTGCATATTTAAACTTCCAATGGAGAAGTTGAGGAAATACTTCTTTTTTGAAATCTCATAGGATTGTAGTATTTTCTTAACTCGAATTATATTGTAATAAGATTTAATCACGATATGCAATAGAACAAACATTCTTATTCTATCAGTAACATCTCGAGTTATTAGAGAACAAAAGTTTTGATTCTCTATTTGAAAATAGCTTTCTCTTTGTTTTCTTCTTAAATCTAATCCATTAGGATTGTTTGTGTATATTGATGGTGTAGAAGCATGATTCACAAAACACAAGATTTTATTTCTCATAATGATGAAACATAATTTACAGTGAGAAAAGGAAGCAATTGAGTATGCATTATATATCTCGTTCATATCAACATTATGAAATTTTGTCGAAAATGAATTGATTCCCTTGTTTGACCATTTCAGCTTCAACAGGAATCTTTGGGATGTCTCTTAGGTTTAAAAGAATTTTTCCTGGGATACCGCTAGTTTTTATCCAATTTTCAAGCGGTTTCTAGAATGATAATTTCACAATCTATATCCTTGTCTTCTACCACGAGAGATTGAAGATATCAAATCCTGCCAATACGTTAACTGAATCAGCCATTGATTCAAATCTTATGGGTTGGATCGCACCAAACACAGATTGTTAAATCTTTTCATGTTTTCCTGCTCTGATACCAATTGAAAAGACGAGAGTACCCAAATACACCACAATCTTTTTATTTTTCAACCTATAAGTCCTTTACCAAGTGTGATCGTCTATGGAAAAATTCGAGACAATACAAAAACTTCGATACGAGATCGAGACAATACAACAACATGGTCACTTGTGTGAATGACTATGCATTCAATATCGAGACGATACATCAACGAAGTGTTCACTTGATAATAGGTATAGTATTAAACCGAAACTCTATGGGATCAATATCAAGTGATATGGATTAACGTACAAGTGCAATTTACTTTAATTACAATAAGACAATTATAATGCGGAATAATAAAGTAAATGGCACAACGAGATTTTTTTAACGAGCAAACCGCAGATGCATAATTAAGACGCTATATAAAATCTAATACCAACTTCGTATAGTTGAGACCAAGTAGACTACCCATAGCTACTTAGTTTCGTTAGTATCCATGCGCCTTCGACTTCGAGAGTCACGCACGTGAATAACAAGTCTTTTGGATCGTATTCTAAACAGCAAAAAAAGAATTTGTTTGGTAATCACTCTAATCAATCTTTGCTATAAAGATATTTGAGTTGTTGATAAAGGCTCTTCCGTTTAAACTAGGAAACTCCATTGTCTGGTTAGATCAATTTAAACTTTGACTACCGAAATAATTAACTCTATATTTCCAATCAATCAATATAGATCTCAAAGAGAAGATATAAGATGATGCCGATCTCATGCAACTAGTCAATCAAGCTTATCAAAGATAAACACGATTCTAGTTGGATCACAGCCGATCAAGGTTTGTCACTAAATCCACAAGATACGAAAACTAATAAGAATCTTTTTCGTCTTCAAATCTTCTTTTCCTTCAATACCTTCACGACACAACTTGAATCCTTTTGCGATCAATCACACACAGAAAGGAGTCTCTTAACAGTGGATTATCACAAGATATCTTTGGATCCGAAGATGGTTCTAAATATCCCGTCGATACTTTGTAGTTTGAGTGACCCTTATATATGTCAGAAGAGAAGACTCTCAAGAATAATCAAACTAGGTGCAATCAAAATTACAACAACCATTAGTTAATAAAATCAATAATCGAAAACTAAAATAACAATACAATTATCTAGTTTCCCACCAACAGTACTCGTAGAGCTTCTTGATCCCACAAAAGTCTTTAAACGAGCAGTCCTAAGAGATTTCGCCTAATTAGGGTACTTTTCTCTCTGAATAGACGACTCCACCATAAACTAAATGAATGAAGTTTGACTGGCTCTTAGGATAGTTTACAAGAAATGCAAACTCAACTATTTATATACCAAGGTTGTTTGGACAACAAGGAAATTCCAAAACCAACAATATTTTCAAGATATTATCATTAAAGTACCTAATTTCGGTTTTTTTATTTCCAATTATTTACCAAACCATATTTCCGAAAACTCTCTTAGAAAACTTTTCTATTATTAGTCTGACACATTAACTAATAAAATTTTCCATAGGATATGCTTTAATTGCTGGTAATTAAAACATATTTTATGAGAATCATAAATAAATGCTTTTCATTTTTTCGGTATGGATCACCTTGAGTATCAAGGAATATATTCGAAGAATTAATGATAAGAGTTATTACATGTTCAAATAATATCGACATCTAGCAAAACCTAAAACCCTAATTCACACACATCATGAGGAAATATGTGAACCAGGGAATGGTTTTCCTCATGGAACCGATTATTATCACTCCAAAATATGTTGTGATCGTATATAACATGATTCCAAAGATATGTTGTAATCGGTTATACCTTGATCCACAAAATAGCTTGTGACCGGTTACACCTTGCTTCCCGAAGGAGCTTGTGACCGATTACACCTTGTGTCGCGAACACGGAAATTTTCCCTCCTAAAAGGATTGGGTTTCAACCCATTTAGCAAGGCCATATCCCGGTGTGCCACACGAAGACTAAAACCATACACACAAAATAATTGATTTATACAGTTATAAAAGTAATAAAAAAAGATTTAGAAGAATGACAAAATGAAACAGACCAAGATACTGGATTTATATTAAGTTTCGGATATGAGCCACGGGATGAAAGCAGTATCAAGATGTTCAGAACGATATTTGAAGTTAAAAAGTTTGTAAAATCGTCAATGCAAAAATCAATGAGTACAACATTTATACTGGCAATACGTATTTTAACCAAGGAGCAGTATTAGGAAGTAAACATATAAAAATAAAAGGGTAAAACTGATCCTAGTTACAAAAATGATATGCTTTCGCGTCAAAGGACGAAATTATCACAGCAGACTACATGTTCAAAATACTAGGAAGAAGAACATCTGGGACACGGACAGAGCCTTTGCATGAAAATTAAACTTAAGATAAGAATTATAACCAAGTGTCAGATTCAAAAGAAGTTTTGAATTTACACAAAGGGATTCAAATCCTTGACATATTCAGGGGAAAATATCACTCACACTAAGAGTTTAGAAGTCAACAGATGTTGCAAATTCAAACAAGATAATTAACAAAATATTCTTATAAATGAACAATTACACAAAGATGTTATGGTTCAATACATATTTTCAAAATGAGAGTCAAGCACGACGCAGAGCATAGCAGAATGCAAGATATGTACACCGTTTAGCCTAAACACACCAGTCACTTAAAATGACATTCAGTACAACATTTTCCATTATCACTTCTATTCATACAATTTCTGGAAACATAGAAGTAATTTTAAGAGATATCAATATGCAAAATAAAACCTGCTAGAATATTAAAGTAAACAAGTTCTGAGTAGATAGTAGTACATAATTTAAAACACGCCGACACACTGACGGCAAGGAAGGTTTTGTGTAAAGTTAATACAAACACCCAAAATTAGATCTTAGCTTGTGTATTTACAAAGCAAAATATGGTACTACATGAGTCGTAAATAGAAAGTAAACTACCCCATATTATCCCCGTGATATACACATCAAAATAACGAAAATACTAACACTGGAAGCTTTTGTAGCCTGTTGTAAGCTCCCGGCTTACTGATGCAAGCTCCTCTCGTACTCTGAAGGAGGGAAATAAATAAAAGGGTGAGCTGATGCCCCGTAGGAGGTTACAAAAAATCAAATCGTAGTACCGAAATGGAACATAAAACAATAGACAATGAGCAGCAACTTAAAGTACCAGAAATGTAAAACCTCATGCTATTAAAAATTTTGACCAAAAGATAATTGTACATTTAGGAATGTTACTCTACTATTTACGAGGCCAGTGCCGACGTCAGGGTAGTTCTAGTTACCAGCCACCGCTACAGAATCAGTCTTCCGGGTAGCCACCGAGGTGGTGGGGTGCCACTTAGGCCTGACGGTCCTATAGTAGAGTCAATCTCGTTTTCTATTGGTCGTACCCATGTGAAAGAAACGCTAACAAATGAACATTTCAACAATTGCATAAATTGAAAAAGATAGTGCAAAGCATTATCTGTCCGTAAGCACTAACTCACTTCACAGAACCATGTCAAGCCTCACAAATTTAATGGTAAGCAAGTACATGCTCAAATATAAATCAAGAAGTTGAGCAATGGGTATATCCACATAGGCAACACATTTATTTAGTTAAGTTGTACAATCAAGGAATTTTTAAAAAGAAATCTCAAACTAATGCCATAAGGTTCAGTTGAAAAATCTCTGAGTTGCAGGGATAAGAGGAGGTTAAATTACAAAACCCATAAAACAAATTTAAGTATTCGGCAGCCAGTGGAGTTTCAACAAAAACAAAGCTTAATCTTGTTTTGGCTGTTATGGCTAAACATGACCTCAAGACTTTGGCAATCCCTGACAACACGGCTAACAAGATTAACCCCTGGGTTACAGAAGAGTAAGATAAGAAAATCTACAAAAAGGGATTTCAACTTTTGGTCTAAAAGTGGAGTTCAGATACAAATCTCGTTTGACAATTTTAACAAATAGGCAAGGGTTTAGTTTAATAATTTTGCGCAAACCTGGGTTTATGATGGACACCAAGCTTAATAATTGAAATTCATTTCTAGCATTTCATAAAATCATTTATAACACTCAAAAATTAATCACAGTAAAATCTGCAAAAGTTGAACACAGGAAACCAAATAGTTTAAACCAAGTTTTGTGGTTGTACAAGGCTTTCCAAATTAGAGATTTTTAGAAAACAGAATTTGAACAAAATTTGTTAAATTCTTAGTTACTAAAACATCTAAAACAGTCATTTACCAATTTGCATGAGGAGGTAGTTCAAGGAAATTTGCAAATCAAATTATGGATGAAAGATTGGTACTACTAAAAAAAAAATCAAATTCAAGAGAAGAAACCCCCTACTTTTAGGAAATGAATTCAGCTGATAACCAAGACTGGGTTGCACTCGATTTTGAAATGTGAGATTAAAGTTGTTCCCTTCTGGAAACTGATTTGAGTAGAAAAGTAATGATAGAAGAGTAGAGGAGAAACTAGAGACAGCCAAAAAGAGAATTACTGCCTTTAAATCGAATCGGTACAGTAGAAAGACAAGACAAAGACAATTGTATCCCTTGCTGCTCATGTCAAACACGTGTAAGTCATGCTCAAAATATCTAGTGTCTTCTAGCATTTACTACTCATGCTCACTTATGATGCTAAGGGATGACTACTTAGATAAACAAAATATTCATATGGGTTAGGCTAGGGCTCAAAGCCCGAGCAAAATATTTGTGTTGCTACACCTTGCTTCCCAAAGATAGCTTGTGACCGATTGAAACTTACTTCCCAATTCATCTTGTGACCGGTTATACCTTGGATTCTTAAGTAACTTGTGACTGGTTACAACTTGCATTCCAATATAGCTTGTGATCGATTACATCTTGATTTCCAATATAACTTGTGACCGATTATAAATAGCTATATATCATAGGCTATGACTGGTTATACCACAACTCTCAACCAATGCTAAGATTGGTTCTACCTGGTCGTCTTGTATTTATCAATCAAAATATTCAATGAAGAACCAGATCAACACATCATGATTTTCCTTTCGATTATGAAATAAGTTCATACATCTACTTCCTTAAATTAATGTAAAAATACTTAGTTTTCTAGGATGAAATCACATCTATATAATGCACACATAATCAAGTAACTAAATAGAAT
Source organism: Papaver somniferum (assembly GCF_003573695.1). Taxonomy (NCBI): domain Eukaryota; kingdom Viridiplantae; phylum Streptophyta; class Magnoliopsida; order Ranunculales; family Papaveraceae; genus Papaver; species Papaver somniferum. Next base: position 203,667,443 of record NC_039359.1, read on the forward strand.
AGATTATGTCGATGTCGTATTTACAAAGTTCAAAAGATAAGCGTTATACTTCGTAATATAATTCCTCATTACTCTGATCATACAATTATGACCAAGTCTAACACTAGAGTTTCATATGTATATATCTTTGCATATTATGTTTTCAATCTAAAACAACTTGAAAGATACGTTAGGAATGGAAATAAGATCAATTCAATATTACTAACTCAAGAGGAAGGATGATGTCGTCGTTGCAGTTGTTACTTCTTCACTTTATTCAGGTCTTCAGAGTAATACTTGTACGTCTCAACATTCCTAATCAAGCGACTCTAGATGAGTTTTGATACTAAAATACGACAACCAACCTTTGCATACCAATGCTTGGTGGATTCAACCGAGATTTGCTCTAACACTTACCAAACTTTGTGTTTGCATAGGTTTGGATATATAAGAACTTCTCTTCTTTGGTGAAATCCAACCCCAATATCAAAGTGAACACTAGTCTTGCGAAGCACAAGCCAAGAGGACGCCGATACACTTTTATTGGTTTTCAGGAGAAGGATATGCCTCAGCAGCTTATCAACATGTGAGTTGCCTTGGACAAAATGATTGTGGATGAGGTAATATTTGATCTATATCGAGAGATTAGAAAAGATAGAATAATAGTACGGAGAAATGATGTTGCATTTTACTACGATCCCTTGTTTTATCCCCGAGGATTTTCAATGTACGATCCACATCGGGTAATGAGACAAGTGAGTTATGTTCAATAAGTACCCCATCCCGGTGATGAACCATTCTGTAAACTGGTAAAGGAGGAGTGCATCACGTCCCAAAACACTATTGACATCGTTTACGCTCCCCACCACCAGAGATTTCTTGGTGGGAAGAAAGACGTGCTCATAGAATCGATTTGAGTCTTTTCGACGAGGCGATCAAAGGTCATGAAGATCATGAAGATTACATTCTGTGGTACTCCGGTTTTTCTCGTCCTACTGTGATTAGGGAAGAAATTGTTGCACAACCGGCTCTTAGAGAAAGACCTAACAACAAGTCTTAAGAATTTTGTAAGTATTTTGGAGTTGCTCTTATTGTTTTAAGATTACATTATCGAATCAGTTATTAATTATTTGTTTTTTAAATGAAAATAGAAGGACCACTTAAAGACTCCTGTGAAGATGATGTGTATCTCAAGAGATAGAGGAGAGTGTTTGTCGGTTGAAGAGCAAACTAAGCACATTAACTATGCTAAGTGTTTGTCGGTTGAAATGTTCCAACAAGCTAATGATGAGCTAAAGAGGCATCGTAATCGTGTAAGTAGTATCCAAAGAGGCGAAAGTGCTAAAACGAGGCTGTGGTGGTGGCAATGGTCGTGGTCGTGAATGAATGAATTTCTAGTTTGTTTTTTTATGTGTTAGACAATATGTTAAGGTTAATGGTTGGACAAATTTTTCTTTAAGGTTGTTTGGACATATGTTTTCTTTTATTTAGGACTGTTGATACATGAAAATAATCATCCCTTAGCAGGGCTAGGGACCCCTTAAAGGGGAGGAAAACCCAACATGAAACATGGGGGACTAAGGCCCAAGTCCACTAAAAGGTATCCATAAGATGAAAAGGAAAAGGAGGGAATTAATGGAAAAGGAGAAGGTTGTATTAGAGAAGGAGTGGAATTAGTGGTAATTTAGGAGGTTTAGGACATGTGATGTGACATGATGTCATAAAAAGAAGAGATTCTAGGAAAGCCTATAAAAGGAGGCACATGGTACAATGAAAAGGGAGGACTCTATCTCTCTCTCTCTCTCCCTATCTCCTCTTGGAAATCAGGTGTATTGTGGCTAGGACTTGCAGAACCAAAATCATATTCACCCTTCAATATTTGGCGATCACACCCAGAGGCTCGTCTCTAGCCCATCCATCCAATTCCCATAAACAACACGCACCTCTATTTTCTTACAACGCCTTTTCCTTTCTAATCAGCACACCCCACTCACGCGCCCATACATCTTAGATGTGGAACCAACCTTCTTGTTTTCTCGAAAACTCGCCCATAAGCCGCGTTTTTGATGGTGGATTTTCGACAAAGGTAAAAGTCGTAAAATCATGATACTGCATGTTTCTGACCACGCTTCAGGAAAGCATGCGATGATTCATGATTTACGATCCGTGAATCGTTTCACGATCTCTGACTGAGTGAGCATTACTCTCAGAGCCATGATGAACATGTTTCTCGAAAGGCCTCCCGGGCTGAGCGTTCGATGTCGCACATTTCATCATGCCCTCTATGTAGAATAACATGATTGGGCGGTCCTCTGGACATAATTGTTTGCTAGAGGGCTTAACGCCTTCAGGACGTCGGTGATACACGTTGTTCCCTGACTACATAGAGAGACCCACCTCTACATAGAATAATGTTTGGGCGGTTCTCTAGACATAATTGTTTGTTAGAGGGATTAATTCCTTCAAGACGTCGGCGATACTCGATGTTCCCTGACTATGTAGAGAGTTCATGTATAGATTCAGGCGGCTCCCTAGACATAATTGTTTGCTGGAGGGATAAACGCCTTCAGGACATTGACGCTGCACGTTGTTTCCTGACTATGCACTCTTCAGAACGATTATGATGTTTCAACTATCTCATATCTCTTCTGCAATAGATTAATTCTACCATGACATTCACCGGAATTCCTAGAAAATAATCTATTTTATCTCATTACTCCGTTCCATGGCTGATCCCCGGCTGATTCCATGGATTAGTAACAGATAATCAATTTATCTCATTACTCCGTTCCCTAAATTTCCTGACTGGATTTCATGGATTAGTAATAGATGCACAATTCATAATTATTACTCCGTCTCATAAATCATTCTCCGCTGAATTTCATGAATTAGTAATAATTACTCAACAATCGGGCATCTGGACTATCACCGAGTAAGCCCCAAAAAAATGGTTCAAGTGTACTCAATAATGATGCACGAACGAGCACCCAAATGCACGAACGAGCATTTGAAAATATGGACAAACGAGGTGTCCTACACAAAATAGGAGAGAGAAAATAATAATAAAAAATATATAAAAGAGGTGCCTAGGAACCGGGCACACCGGGCGGCCGGTCATCCCGCCGTGGCCGGTCCCCCACGCCTCTTCCTTTATTTTTTCTTATTTTTGTTATTTTTATGAACTCATGAAGACTCCTTCATTCGAGCAACTTTCTTTGTTTGAGCAAAACTCACGGTTTCTCCATATTTTCACGGTTTCATGAAAAATAATCAAATAGGGAAGGTGTCGTCAGACCACGCTACCTAGACGGCCAACCATACCCTATCCTTGGCCGGTCCCACACATTGCAATCCCTTGTTTTTCATAATTATTATTTCCCTCATCTCATGAAACTCCTCCGTTTGAGCGAAAATTATGGTTTCTTCATATTTTCTCAAATATTTCTTAAACCATGAAAAATCCAAAAAGTCAAATGGTCACATGACCGACTAGGCTATTCACGAAAATATTAAATTATTATTGTTTTAATATTCTCAAAATACTGATCAAACGAGCAAAGTTCTACTTGCTCATTCGAGCAAAATCAGGAATTTCAGTTAAAGATCAAACTCTTCTGAAAATCCAAAATATTGCTCAAACGCACACCAGAAAATACCAAAACTCTCAGGACTGAGACACGGACATTATGGTGACACAATCATTCTTCCTTGACTGACCAAGGATGGCCCTAAGGCTTGCAAGGAGCCGGTCCCACAAATCTTTACAATTCTAACCTAATTTGCTCAATTGCTCATATTGGGTCCAGACTTCCTCCAACCAACTTGGAATTTTCTCACACGACCATAAACTGGTCCCACGACCACCAAGGGCCGGTTTCACGCCCTCTTGGTCGGTCCCTCACTTTTCCATAATTAGGTTTCATCACCTAATGTTCAGACGAGCACTATTATAATAAGTGATTAAACCAACATTTAATCATCCTTTCACCAACCAGTCAACAAAGGACTCTGGTGCATGCTCACTCGAGAACTTAGGCACCACATGGTCGTTCATCATCTCATGTGGCCAGTCCCTCCTTCACTTAGTGACCTATTTTCAGTAATTCATCAATTGACAAACAATTGATCAAAAATTAGGGTTTGCTCCACAAATCATAATTCTGAGAAAGTTCAAACACTAATAACTTTATGGTTGATCCAACAATCAACATCTGGATTAATTGTATAATATTTGGTAGGCTACCCATATTTTAATTAATATTTTATTGGGTCACATTACCAATAATTCATCGAATTGAGCAATACTTGCTCAGTTGTTCGAATATTGATCCAACTATCAATATTCAGTAATGTATCGAATTGAGCAATACTTGCTCAGTTGCTCGAATATTGATCCAACTATCAATATTTAGTAATTCATCTAATGAGCAATACTCGCTCAAATGCTCTAATATTGATCTAACTATCAATATTCAGTAATTTACTGTCGAATATTGATTCAACTCAATATTCAACAATTCATCGAATTTACAATATTTGCCCAGACGAGCAATATCAACATCACTCAAGAACTATAACATGTTCAATCCATGAAACGATGAGAATTCATCAATCATGCTCAATTCAACAAAACTTAGACTCACTGTCTAATCAAGTCAACGACTGACTAGTCAAATATACATCTTCTTTACAGACTCCACGATTTGTGAGACATCAATCACATCACATGGGGGATATCAATTAGGGTTTTGGTCTGGCGGCCTACAACACATGTGTTCATCCACGATGAGAAATGTGAGTAAGTCGTGCAAGCGGTTGAGGGAGTTAGCAAAGTAGTGGGTGGATGATCTACCAAGTCTCCACACGACATGAAACTGACTTTACCACGATCTCCCACTTCCCCATTTATTTCATTCAAGAAACCGTCACACTTAAAGGGATCAATGTGTTTACTATTCTGACAATATAAATAGGTTCTGAATCGATGACTGAGAAAAACATCTGTCAATAGAACAATTCTCTCGATCGAAACTTATTCACATAACTCAGCACTCAACAGTTCATCAATTTGCAGAAACCCACAACACATCCACAATCCTTGATCATCATTAATCCCACACAATTCTCAGATTCCATCCTACAGATCAACCCATCTCTCTCTTTGTGACCGAATTGACTCTGGAACGACCATTGACTTGATTTAGGCCGGAGTCCTATAGATTGATCTCTCGACTCAAAGCACTCCCGTGCAGTGCATCTGTTTGAGGTTAAGCAGTTTGCTCGGTTGAGGAGTCTCGTCTGCACGGTCGTCTCTTCTCTTTCCTAAAAAATCAACAAAGCGTTTTCCCCATCTACAGATTTGCGACCACAGTGGGGGATTAATCTCTCGGTTGCAATCTCAACTTTCACAAAATGGTTGATCTTAGGTCAGGTTCATTTACAAATCCTAACACAAACAATGATAGCACTAGCAACAACGGTGGTACTCCAGAAAATACTCCTGCTTCCAACAACGGTGCTGGTGATACCACTCCTCCTCAAACCAACATCGGCAACCATCTCTCTTTGGTCGGTCTCCCGAGGAAATCAGAGAAAATCTACCTACCATAGCTGATCATATGAAGGTGCAAGAAACTCTCACCAAAAATCAGATTGACATGGCTGCAACACAAAAAGAGCTGTGCAATTATCTTAAAACTCTCACTTACAAGATGTTAGAGAAAACTCAGGAGAATGGCAAGGCAAAAGAGACATCCTCGACTGCTGATCCCGAGGTCGCTCCAATCCATGTAGTAGACGATGATGAAGCCCACAAGGCTACAGATAACCCACCAACGAAGGAACCTGCAGGCTTCATCACCCGTGAGGACCTGGAACGCTTCATGGAGGATCGAGGAAAAGATAAAATACTATCTGTTCATCGTCATCAATCTCCATATCATGCTGCTACGCAAAGAATTCCTCTCCCGAAGGGCTACATTTCCCTAACATTCACATTGTACAACAGAACAGGGAATGCTCGAGAACATTTCTCTCGATTCCTGGAAGCACTAGGCAAACACGAACACAACCATGTAGTCCGTCTAAAGGAATTATCGAAATCCCTGAAAGGCCGAGCATACACATGGTACAAAAACATTGCACCTGGGAGCATCATTGGCTGGGGAGAAATGGTTAATGCTTTCTACCAGAAATACTTCTTTGTCTCAAAGCATATTACTCTCTCCGACTTAGGAAGAATGTCTCATAAGAGCAACGAACTTCCGAACGATTATGTGAAGAGGTTCAGAGTCCAAGATTTGGATTGTCATGACCCGAATGTCACGGAACAACAACTGGTGGACTTTTTTCATCAACAGAATGATGCCAGTATACAGTGCCTTGTTGGAAAATCTCTAGTTCCAGACTTTCTCGGAGCTTCGTGAAGCATCCAAACAATCATCAACTACCGCTCCGGCCTTACTAGAAAGAACAAGAGCTACAAAAGTCGATGAACCGCGAGAAACTCGAGGGAGTGCCAGGAGCTTGATCAACAAGCAGTACGATCTCCAACCTTCAACAAACGTTGTTGCTGAAAGGAATGAAAGGAAAGCCGAGATACAACATCAGAGCGCTTCTCCAACATCCATGCTCCTTTGAAGGAGCAAAGAAAGGATAACCACTCCTGAAATACACAAACTTCAACCCAGCATCAACAAATCGGGAAATGATCAGACAGACTCAAACTTCCCTCTTCTCATTGAAGAAGTGATCGAGTTACCGGAAGTCTGTATTCAAGATGGTGTAATCAAATTGCCATTCATAGGGAGAGCCGACTGAAGAATAACCTCATGAACTGTCGCCTTCATAGATTCATCAATCATCGAACAAGTAATTACAATATTTTGAAGCACATCTTCAAAGAGAAGGTTGATCCAATAGATTCAACTGGGGACTTAAGGAGTACACAAGAATCCTCTCACAATCAGAACCTTTACACTCTCTAAAAAACCAGTCAAAGAAGCAGTTCAATCGTTGATCGAGCATGTGAAATTGCTCTATCTATATAAGGCACAAAGGAAAGACATGTTTACAACACCGAATTACATTGTGTCAGACGTCTGTCCATCCCGAAAAAACTCCTTGAACCTTCATCCACAGACAAGGAGATGCACGATTAGTGACTGATTACCACATTCCATCTCATAGGAAATGAATTCGGAAGAATGTTGATCGATGCTGACACCGCTATCAACATCATTACACTGAAAATCCTCAGAGACAAAGGCATCACTCGACAAGAAGCTACTCATGATCCCATCTGAATCAGAGACCTTGAAGGAACGCTCGGAAATATTTATGGTTACATCACTCTCAAAGTGAACATAAGTTCAACCATGACAGAAACCAAGTTTCACATAATCAGGAAGATCCAGGATATGACATGTTCTTCAGAAGAGCGTGGATCCATGCTGAAAAGATGGGTACTGACAAAGCTCCTTTGGTTGCACATCTCTCCAACAAAGAAAGTTCTGATCCAGAATATTTGGCGGACATTCCATCATCATATCACTTGGAGGAATTTAGACGAGGTTAAGGCAAGAACCTGCAAAAGATTCATAGACATTCATCAAGATATTCCACACTCAGGAAAGTCTCATTCCTTCCATGTCTATGTCGTTTATTTCCTCACGTGCTATCTTATCATGGGGACTCAATTTTGCTAGTAACTCTGCAAGATGTTACGAATGGTAGCTTCACCACGTTAATATTTTACCAAGTGGTTGAATCTGATATTTCTCCGAATCGAGCACTGAGACATTTATTACTGAGATGATGTCTAAGCATGGCAAAGAACACTTTGGGCATTTCTCAATATCCTTACAGGAGTGTCCATGCGTGCCACAAAATTAGAAAGCTCCGATTCCTGCACAAGTGTTGAATCCTACTACCGCAACGAAAGGAATGCTGAATCAACAGAAGATAGTTGGGGTCGAGACGATCAAACCTAAGACATGCTCAAGGGATATAATGCTTAAACACTCAAACATCTAAGAAGCCTTCAAATTGTACTCCCAATCAAAGAGTACACTTTCGATAATGGCGCCTCTGGCTTCAGCACAAATATCTCGACGATGATTCAACATCAAGACGATCAAAGTGTAACTAAACTACAATCGATATGTCTTCACTATCCCATGATAAGACTTCTGAAGCAGATACAACATCATTCATCAATGAATGCTACAAATTCCTTCAACATACACCGGGGACTTGATCTTATTGGAGAAATCGATTCAAATATATTTCAATAAACGCTATCCACATAACAAACTATTGCAGACTGATGTGATTCCATGAAACGTCATCAACGAAACCTCTCTACATCACAAACCTTGCACGACCAAGGAACTATTTCTCCTCACATCCAGAATGGAGACTGCCGTTTCTATCTGCCACAACAACATCGATTCCATGATGAAGCCACTATGGAGAATTTGGGTTGAAATCCTAGTACACCTTCATCTTAGTAATGCTCGACTCACCAATCAGTTTGTGCATATAAAGGAGGAGCAAAGACTATGTCAATAATCTAGCCTTTTCGATCTTTGGAGAACCTCCAACAATAGTATCAGCATCAACAAGGATATGTGGAGGAACTCTATTCATGGTCCCAGCATCAACAAGAACGTATGGAGAAAATTCAGTCGTGATCTCAGCATCAACAACGGTCTCAGGAGCAACATCCTCATGACAGGCATTCATCAACTAACCATTCTCTGAAGTGTTACACATGAAGTAAACTTCTCTAAGAACTAATGATTCATATCAAGATGTGTATACGTGATAAAATTTTCACATGAAAGTCTTCCCAAAGCTTGCACGACTGGCGGGCACAATCTAAAGTCTTCTACAAGATGTTCTCATCACCTCTACAAATGACATACAACACATTTCAGGCCATGGGTTTACAAAAACGTACCAATGATTGAGTAATGGGACAATCCTTCCTCAACGAAATATGTTCGCCTATGTCTCTTCTACAACATACCAAAAGGGTGCATCAATCAGACATACAAACTAAAATATATGGCCTTTACTGTCAGGTCTAGGAAATCTGAAAATTTTGTACGGGATTACAAATTACAAATGTGCATACTTCGTTGGATGACCTCTACGACTCCAAATTGAGTGATTCTTTTTTCATGTGATAACTCAGTCTCTTAGATTCAAAATTTGGGGTCAAGCATCAAATTTCGACGTCGTATGAGGTTCCTACAGCTTCCAAAGCATACAACATGCAAGCAACAATTCTTAGACGTGATTCATAACTTCCACAGTCGATCGGTGTCCACAAGGTCTTTCCACTAATTCCTTCATCAAGGTACCTCCAACTTCGACCACCTAGGTCTTTACATCAATTTTTCTAGTTTGGTCCTCTATCTAGGTCTTACCAGAAGAAGGGAAAACAAAAGGGAGAAATTTAACAAAATACTGGGGACTGCCGGTCCGATGGTCATGGCGATCAGTTTCACAGTCCAAGACCCGTGGCATCAGATTCTCATGTGATGATAATTCATCATAGAAGGAATTCTACCACCGGGGCATGCAACCATGGTCATTACATCACCCCCTTTTGAGAGCAACCTCAGTTACGGTCACGTGACCAGGGTTTCAAAAGTGATGTTTCTACGCTGACAGAAACAAGATGGCACTGCAAGCACCATGTTCATGTATCAATCAAGGGGTCCTGATCTCAAATGAATCAATCACATTAAAACCCTTCACCTACCGTTCAAGACACAAGCAAATTTTCTAAATGCACAACAAGAGTGTTTTACAACAAGATCGTCTGAGGTGATTTTACACTGTCCCGCACAAAGAAGTGATCTGGGAGAAATTGGTGAAGAATCTAGGTATGGGTCATATACCAAAATTCATAACAATTGGAGAAATGATCAAAAATATGTGGCCAAAACTTTGGACTACATGACAGTTGAAAATTTTCTGAAAACCTCCTGGAAGTTTATTGTTTCGTCGATTCGGCCCTTAAACGTGCTCAAAAGCCAAAAATGTTCTTTAAAAAAGCTTGGAAATTTTCTGAGGATGAAGAAACATGGGTAGGTCACAAAATTACGACATTGAACGAAGATTCTACAGCATTTTCAATGCAGTCCTAACTTCTGAATTTTGTGATGACGAGTTATGATGAAATTCTTCATTCATCCACGTGAGGAGCTACACCATCAACGCAAGGCCGCACTTCATCTTCAGCTGATAGTCTCACTTGCTGAAGTCGACGGTGTTTCTGCTGATGAGATATGAGCTTTTTATCTTCATCTCTTTTGTTATGTGATATTTCATCACGTCTCTGCTTTTTCTCCGCATCTGCTAATACCAAGAAAGCATATATCTTAGCACGGATGACTCCCAGATGATCGAGAGTCATACAATGTATCAGCTTTCCAGCGTCTCTGAAAAATTGATTCACCTCGGCATGAACATCTGCGAAAGTCCTCATCTTTGACTTGATATATCAGGAGCGTTCCCCGGAAGAACTAGAAGGGTGGTTATAACTGGAAGTCACCATTACCCGAGGCGAAAGACATGGAGTCATGGATATACCAATAACAAACATGCAACAAAAATAGTAACCATCCAACCCTTACCTATTTCCAATTTCACTAGCTACAGTGATTAAAATGTCAAAATTTCGAAAACTTCCTCGTTCCTTCAAACCTGCAAAGACGAGCATAATTCATTATTCAAAATCATGACTTGATTTTCATAAAACCGTAAATAACCCACGTGAATTTTAATATCCACTGGTTTTTCAAAAATTGGACAGACGTCCATTCTACAATTGTGAAAACTCACATACAGACGTTATTTCACCATGTATAATTGTCTACTTTCAATAGTTGTTCAAAATCAAAACATTGATTTTACAAAATATATATATTTAACGTGAAACTCACGTAAATTTGAAAATATATATATATATCCCTCGCGCGAGCATCTGTCTTTGAAACGAGAGTATATTTTCAAAGATTTCTGAAAGATCGAAGATAAAAAAATTTCATGAAACCTCATAAGCAAATTTTTTATTACTGACAGACGCACGTCTATTAAAAAAATCTCTCGTACAAGCATCCACCTTTGAAACGAGAGTTTATTCCATTTTGTGAAATCTCACATATTTAAAAAAATTAAAATTTTGGTTTACGTGAAAACTCATAGACAAGATTTTTATCGTTAAACTCGGGTCTATTTGGTTTGTTTCTTAAACCAACAAACAAACAAACGTCTGTTCCTAAAACAAGGATTTCTTTTTTGACCGGCCCGCAAACGCAACTGGACCTCTGATCGTCCAAATCAGTAGTGCTTCATCTCTCCATGCTCACGAGATGACACTCTATCATACTGTCAGAGTCCTTACCTGGGCATTTGCTCGTAAATGACACCATTAGAGCAAATCGGGGATTCTGAGAATACCTTTGTACGACTGAGATCAATGTCTCGTCAACTGGAAAATCACCATCTAATGCTTATTGCGGAACATGACCGTCCCTCACTAAGCAGGGGACTTAATGTTGATAGTGGATTTTCGACAAAGGTTAAAATCGTAAAATCATGACACTGCATGTTTGTGACCCGGTTTCAGGAACGCATATGACGATTCATGATTTACGATCCGTGAACCGTTTCACGATCTCTGACTGAGTGAGCATTCCTCTCAGATCCATGATGAACATGTTTCTCGAAAGGCCTCCCCGGCTGAGTGTTCGATGCTGCACATTTCATCATGCTCTTTATGTGGAATAACATGATTGGGCAGTCCTCTGGACATAATTGTTTGTCAGAGGGCTTAACGCCTTCAGGACGTCGGCGATACTCGTTGTTCCCTGACTATGTACAGAGACCGTGTATATATTTGGGCGTCTCTCTAGACATAATTGTCTGCACGTTGTTTCCTGACTATGCACTCTTCAGAACGAGTTTGATGTTTCAAATATCTCATATCTCTTCTGCAATAGATTAATTCTACCATGACATTCACCGGAATTCCTAGAAAATAATTTGTTTTATCTCATTACTCCGTTCCATGGCTGATTCCATGGATTAGTAATAGATAACCAATTTATCTCATTGCTCTGTTCCCCGTGTTCCCCAACTGGATTTTATGGATTAGTAATAGATGCACAATTCATAATTATTACTCCGTTTCATGAATCACTCTTCGCTGAATTTCGTGAATCGGTAATAATTACTCAACAATCGGGCATCTGGACTATCACCGAGTAATCCCCAAGAAAATGGTGCAAGTGTACTCAACAATGATGCACGAACGAGCATTTGAAAGTATGGACAAACGAGGAATCCTACACAAAATAGGAGAGAGAAAATAATAATAAAAATATATAAAAGAGGCGCCTAGGGATCGGTCCCACCGGCCGGCCGTTCATGCGGCCGTGGCCGGTCCCCTACGCCTCTTCCTTTATTTTTTCTTATTTTGTTATTTTAATTTACTCATGAATACTCCTTCATTCGAGCAATTATCCTTGTTTGAGCAAAACTCACAGTTTCTCCATATTTTCACGGTTTCATGAAAAATAATAAAATAGGGAAGGTGTCGTGGGACCGGGAAACCTAGCCGGACGGCCATGCCCTAGCCTTGGCCAGTCCCACACCTTGCAATCCCTTGTTTTCATAATTATTATTTCCCTCATCTCATGAAACTCCTCTGTTTGAGCGAAAATCATGGTTTCTTCATATTTTCTCAAATATTGCTCAAACCATGTAAAAGCCAAAAACTCAAATGGTCACATGACCAACTAGGCTATTCACGAAAATATTAAAATATTATTATTGTTTTAATATTCTCAAAATACTGATCAAACGAGCAAAGTTCTACTTGCTCATTCGAGCAAAATCAGGAATTTCAGTCAAAGATCAAATTCTTCTGAAAATCCAAAATATTTCTCAAATGCACACCATAAAATACCAAAACACTCAGAATTGAGACACGGACATTATGGTGACACGATCATGCTTCCTTGACCGACCAAGGCCGGCCCTAAGGCTTGCAAGGAGCCGGTCTCACACATCTTTACAATTCTGACCTAATTTGCTCAATTGCTCATATTGGGTCCAAACTTCCTCCAACCAACTTGGAATTTGCTCAAACGACCATCAACTGGTCCCACGACCACCAAGGTCCGGTTTCACGCCCTCTTGGTCAGTCCCTCACTTTCCATAATTAGGTTTCATCACAAAATGTTCAGACGAGCACTATTCTAATAAGTGATTAAACCAGCATTTAATCATCCTTTCACCAACCAGTCAAGAAAGGACTCTGGTGCATGCTCACTCGAGCACTTGGGCACCACATGGTCGTTCATCATCCCGTGTGGTCGGTCCCTCCTTCACTCAGTGACCTATTTTCAGTAATTCATCAATTGATAAACAATTGATCAAAAATTAGGGGTTTGCTCCACAAATCATAATTCTGAGCAAGTTCAAAAACTAATAACTTTATGGTTGATCCATCAATCAACATCTGGATTAATTGTATAATATTTGGTAGGCTACCCATATTTTAATTGATATTTTATTTGGTCACGTTACCAATAATTCATCGAATTGAGCAATACTTGCTAAGTTGTTCGAATATTGATCCAACTATCAATATTCAGTAATGTATCGAATTGAGAAATACTTGCTCAATTGCTCGAATATTGATCCAACTATCAATATTCAGTAATTCATCGAATGAGCAATACTCGCTCAAATGCTCGAATATTGATCTAACTATAAATATTCGGTAATTCACTGCCGAATATTGATTCAACTCAATATTCAACAATTCATCGAATTTACAATATTTGCTCAGACGAGAAATATCAACATCATTCAAGAACTATAACATGTTCAATCCATGAATCACTGAGCATTCGCCAATCATGCTCAATTCAACAAAACTTAGACTCACTGTCTAATCAAGTCAGCGACTGACTAGTCAAATATACGTATGCTTTGTAGACTCCACGATTCGTGAGACATCTGTTAGAGCATTGCTCGGTTGAACCCACCAAGCGTTGGTATGTCAAGTTTGGTTGTCATATTTTATTGAATCAAAACTCATGTTAAGAGTCACTTGATTATGTAGTAGAGTTAAACTTCGTATAGGTTAGCTTGAAAGTATTAGGATATGAGACATTACAAGTATTGCGAAGTCTTGAAGATGTGAAGAAGCAAGGAGATACAACAACAACAATCATCCTTCCACTTGAGGTTAGTGATATTTGACTTGAACTGTTTCATTCCCTAACGTATCTTTCAAGTCGTGCATATTGAAAACATAATTGTGAAGCATATATGAACTCTAGATAGACATAGTATTTAAGGAATACAATACGAGGTTTATTGCCATTAAACTTTGTAGATAAGACATCGTCATAATCATTTGAATGTTATTTTGATTATGGGTATGAGGTGAGGATTTCATCCTAATGAACAATGTTTACATGTGTTCTAAGGAAGTAAGTTCATAAACTTGTTTGTGAACCGAAAAGGAAATTGCCAGGAGTTATTGGTTTTGTTATTCATTGCATATCTTATGAACAACCGATATGTGTGATAGAGTATATCCACTCACAACTTGTTGTGTTCTTGGTAGAACTATTCACAAAGTCCTGACTTTTGTATTGGTATAACTTTTATTAGTAAAACCAATCTTAAGTAATCACCTATGGTATGATCGGATTATGTCTGCCTTGGGGAAAGGGAACCGATCCTAGTAAGGGAAAGGGAACAGATCCTTGTAAGGGGTGCAATACATCAAGGGGAACCGATCCTTGTATGGGGTGCAACAAGGTTTATAGCAGAAAGGGGAACTGATCCTATTTACATGTGCAACACATATAAGTTAGATACCATATATATGTGGGGAACCGATCCTAGTACCTAGTCAACCAAATATTTGGGAAGCTAATGTGACTATGCGTAGTACTCACATGGAGGTAGAACCGAAACTTGTTTTGGTAGAACCGTAAAACCATTATTGTGATTGAATGTTGGTTTGATCAATCACATAGTTCTTGAAAGTCAGATGAACCAATTCTAAACTTGTTTGGAAGTGTGGCAAATCGGTTTCAAGGTTGTAAGGGTGAAAGAGAACTTACAAAGTAAAGATGTCGACAAACTTTGAACACGTGCTGTGAATGTTTATTTCTATAACTGTTCAAAGATATTCCTTAACGGCTAATGGAAGAGAATCCAAGGATCGAAACATAAGTAAGTTAAGAATCTTTTAATTAAGGTTATTAATTTATCTTTGAATGGAAACTACAGAATTAGTAATGTGCATTTACTAATTAGATTTTCTGTGAGATTTCGATTGTTATTTTTGGACAGAGCATTTCCAGGAATTATGAAAACCGAATTTGTGCTTTAATGAATATCTTGAGAATATTTTCGGTTTTGGAAATTCCTTGGTGTCCAAACTTCCTTGTCTATAAATACACGAAGTTTGCCTTTCTAGCAAACTAATCCTTCGTAACAACAGACTTCCTCTTTTGTCTTTGTTACTGGTGTAGCCGCCTATCGGAGAGGAGAGTAATCTAATTAGGTGAAATCTCTTACGGCCGCTCGTTTTAAAGTATTATTTAGGATTGAGAAGCTCTAGCGCGACCCGTTGGTGGGAAACTAGATAATTGCGGTTTATCTTTGTTTTGGATTGATTTGATTGACTAACAGTGGTTGAAATCTGATTGCACCTAGTTTGTTTATTCTTAAGAATCTTCTCTTCTGATATAAGATTCACTCAAACTAGTTCCGAGTTTCGACATGGATCTTTAGACTGTTGTTAGTTCTAAAGACGATCTTGTGATAATCCATTGTTAACAGAATCCGTTCTGTGCGTGATTGATCACAAGAGATTCAAGTGATTTTGTGCAGGTTTTTATTGAAGATTTAAGAAGATTTGAAGACAAAGAAGATATTGAAGATCTGACTTGGGTTTTATAATCTTTGGTGTGCACAATACTTGTTTGTGTAAAAGAGGATCCAATTAATAATCGGTTTATCCTTGTGGTAGATTGGATTGATTAATTGAGTAGATCGGCATCAATACAGTTCTTCGGATTAAAGGTGTTGTTGGCTTAATATTAATCCGTTACCTTTGGGTGATTGAACATAAGATAGATCTAGACCCGATAAAGGAGTTTATGTTGAGATAAACAGAAGAGCCTTTGTCCGACTCATATCACTTGGTTGAATAGAGTTGATACCAAACAGATTTTTTGTTCCTATACTGTTTGGAATACGAACCAAAGGGATTGTTCTAAGTACGTGACTTATTCATAAGTCGGAGGCGTGGGAATACAGATGGAACTAGGTGAACTATAAAGTTAGTTACTTGGTCTCAAATATACGAAGTTAAGTGTAATTTTGTGTAGCGGATTAATCCTGAGAGTATTCAATTCTGGACTAGGTCCCGGGGTTTTTATGCATTTGCGGTTTCCTCGTTAACAAAATCTTGTTGTGTCATTTACTTTTATTTTCCGTATTATAATTTTAAATTATAATTAAGGTAAATTATACAAACGTTAATTCCTATTTACTTGATAAGAAATCCTATTGTGTTTGGTTAAGTCCGAACCTTTATATCAAGTAAAAATACTTCGTTGTTGTATTGTCTCGATCTCGTATCCATAGACGATCACACGAAGTGTGAACCGATTAGTCGTATTTTCTCGACTCAGTCCATAGACAATCACTTTCGGAGAAAGGACTTATAGGTAGGAAAAGTTTTAGCTTGAGGTATATTTGGGTACCCTCTCCTTTTCAACATCAATCACGTCACATGGGGGATATCAATTAGGGTTTTGGTCTGGCGGACTACAGCATGTGTGTCCATCCACGATGAGAAATGTGATTAAGTCGCGCAAGCGGTTTAGGGAGTTAGCAAAGTAGTGGGTGGACAATCGACCAAGTTTCCACACGACATGAAACTGAATTTACCACGATCTCCCACTTCCCCATTTCTTTCACTCAAGAAACCATCACACTTACTGGGATCAATGTGTTTACTATTCTGACAATATAAATAAGTTATGAATTGATGACTGAGAAAAATATCTGTCAACAGAACAATTCTCTCGATTGAAACTTATTCACATAACTCAGCACTCATCAGTTCATCAATTTGCAGAAACCCACAACACATCCACAATCCTTGATCATCATTGATCCCACACAATTCTCATCTTCCATCCTACAGATCAACCCATCTCCCTCTTTGTGACCGAATTGACTCTGGAACGGCCATTGACTTGGTTTAGGCCGGAGTCCTACAGATTGACCTCTCGAACTCAAAGCACTCCCGTGCAGTGCATCTGTTTGAGGTTAAGAAGTTTGCTCGGTTGAGGAGTCTCGTCCGCACGGTTGTCTCTTCACTTTCCTAAAAAATCAGCAAATCGTTTTTCCCCATCTACACGCGTCTTTTCCCAGCCGCTCATCTGTTTTATAATAGCCGCTCGTCTCTCTTACACTTGAAGACTTTTCCCCAACTCATATCCGCGTGGTTATCTCCACGTCCATAGCCACTGACACCATTAACAAATACAAGTGCTTATCTCTTCTCTCCGGCTGCACCAAAACCTACATAAAGTACAAGCATAGATTTCCTTCAAACAATCAACCCAATGAATACTGGAAAAGTGGGGGTCTAACAACCACACCCAATATTTCTTTTAGGAAATCTGTATGGACAAACTCCAATATAATTCCAAGAGAATCAACTAGACAGTCAGACTCAATCAATGGAAATATATCCAAGAGTTGTATCTTTGTTTCTCAATGTAATCAGCAAATCAAACAGATAGAATCCGTGAGCCTGATTATTATGAGAAACAACTTGAACGGTTCCAAAGACCAATGTTCAAGTGTCAATCAATTTATATCAACAATCAAAGGTTGGATTATCTGATTGATTGAACTACGCACAACCTGTGATATTTCAATTATATAGAAAATATAATGCGGAAAAGAAATAACACAGACACCAGAAATTTTGTTAACGAGGAAACCGCAAATGCAGAAAAACCCTGGGACCTAGTCCGGATTTGAACACCACACCGTATTAAGCCGCTACAGACACTAGCCTACTACAAACTAACTTAGGTCTGGACTGTAGTTGAACCCCAATCAATCTCACACTGATCCAAGGTACAGTTGTGATCCTTACGTCTCTGATCCCAGCAGGATACAACACACTTGATTCCCTTAGCTGATCTCACGTACAACTAAGAGTTGCTACGACCCAAAGTCGAAGACTTGATAAACAAATCTGTTTCACACAGAAAAGTCTATTGAACAGATAAATCTGTCTCCCACAGAAATACCTATGAGTTTTGTTTCGTCTTTTGGTAAATCAAGGTGAACAAGAACCAATTGATACACCTGACTTATATTCCTGAAGAACAACCTAGTAATATAAATCACCTCACAATAATCTTAATTGTATGGTAGTGAAACAAGATATTGTGGAATCACTAACGATGAGATGAAGATGTTTGTGACTACTTTTTATCTTGCCTATCAGAGATTAAATCTCGAGCAAATCTTAGAGAAGATGGTACTCAATACGATAGAATAAAGCAAGATCAGAACACGCAACTACAGAGAAAATAGTTGGGTATGGCTTCACAATCCCAATGAAGTCTTTAATTCGTTAAACTCTAATAGTTTTAGAAAAACCTAGGTTAAAGGAGAATCGACTCTAGTCGTAACTAGTATCACACAAGAGGTGTGTGGATTAGGTTTCCCAGTTGCTAGAGTTCTCCCTTATATAGTCTTCAGATCAGGGTTTGCAATCAATGTTACCTTGGTAAAAAAACATACAATATTCACCATTAGATGAAAACCTGATTAGACTCAAGCTAATATCTTTCAACTGTAAGATCGAACTTATCTTGTTACACACAAATGAAAAGTGACTTCATTTAGATATGGGTAACCGTACCTAAACGTGTACACCTTGTTGGCTCAACAATAGTTAACCGAAGTTAGCCATATGAACACTTTCATTTCAAACTTGTTCATCTTAACCCAACAGTTCAAATGACTCAAATGAAACTAGTTATAGGGTTGTTCAATTGTTTATATTCTCATAGAAGTATACAAGACACAATTGAAGCAAAATCGATTTTGATTCACTCGAATCAATTCATGAACATTATAGCTACGATTTACAAAAGATTGTATTCCTTAATTTTTTAAATGTATTAGTTCATGAACAACCCGATTTTAGAACATAACCCACTCAAGTATGCAAACGGGTACGCATACCTAAGTATCCGGACTTGGTCTGGGTTCGCCAGTATGAGAACGGGTATACATACTGTCGTACACCACTAAACTTGGTTAAATTCCCGGACTTAAACTTAGAAGACGGCAATAGCTGTCTCACACAAACTATTAGCTTCAAAGCAATTTTCAAGTGATCAAATGATCAATACGAAACATTCCGAGTCTACATCAAATGACTGTCTCACACAAATCATATAAGATGTTACCAGGCGATTTTCACATGATCATCTTTAGACTTTCGTCAAGAATATAAGATGAAATTGGTTAAAACGAAAGCTTACCAACACATATTTCGAGAAATATGTAAGCGAGTTAAACTCAACTCGAAATATCAAATGTGTATAATCAAAGTCCATATAGCTACACGACTTTTGTCTCAAATAGGAGATAGAGTAGATAGACTTTTGAGTGATAGATGAGTTTTAGTCTCCACATACCTTTTTTTGATGAAGTTCCACAAGCTCCCCTTAGTAGTTCTTCGTCTTCAATCGATGAATGTCGTGGAGTTCTAAAGCTCAACTACACTTTCTATCCTAATCCGAGTCTTAGCTATAAGTAGACTATAAATCAAGACTTATAGTTTTGGCAACTAAACTTGACAAACAAGCTTGAGATAGCAATGCTTGCGAGTTCGACCGAGCAGTGCTCTAACAATCTCCCCCTTTGTCAATTTTAGTGACAAAACTATCAATACATATGGATTACAAAATAAATAAACTTTGTAGCTTCTCATCCAAATGCTTGATTTCCTTGGTTCTTCAACATTACTCAAAATCTTCGTCACTTATAAGTATTCCAGCGATTCTGAACGTGTTCAACTCAACATCATAGTTGTTGAAGATCCGTAGCTATAACACTATATAAAAACAAGATGTTTTCGTATTGTTATACAGTGTCATAGTATTATTACACGACATCAAATTCCAATTGCATCATAACTTTGACAACAATATTATGGTAATACGTATCACTCCCCCTTAGTCAATACTTCATCTCACATGAAAACCACTCCCCCTTACATAATGATCCGTAAACCATACGTATTTGTATTGTGAACTACACAATAATTCTCCCCCTTTTTGTCAATATAAATTGGCAAAGGTACGAAAACTAGCGGGATCATAATGAAATTCTCATAGAGATACTTCATGACTAAAAGAGAGTATATCAACTTTGTTTCGATGATTTCACATAGTCGAAACTTAGAGTATTTATCAAGGAGTTTATAAAGATACAAGATAACTCCTACAAAATTCCACAACCGCACTCCCCACAAAGATTTGGAAATTAAGTACATGTGACGGACCAGAAAATTACTCCTTTGGCGCGTTGCCCCGCAGGCCGTAACTTCCTCGATGCGCCATGATAAAGCTACGATCCGGGCCTTAAAGATAGGCAAATGCACGTTCATTGACCTTGAAAGCATGCTCTTGGAGCATGATGCAACTAACTTAGATTCCACACCGTTCCAACTTACCCTTGTTCTGCGAAGGGTTTATTAAGTAAACCAAAAACTTTCTTAAAACGACGAAAACGGCCTTTTGAGGCCCTTAACTATGGAATTTGGCTAAATTCTGGTGACCATGTGGATCCACATGTCTTGATCTTTGGGTCGTTTCCAATCAAAATTGACTCCTTTTGAGCTAAATTACGACACTCGGGTTTTTAGCCTATGTTAAACGCCTTGATAGAAAGTATGAGCATCCAGTGAATGGAATGCAACTTGCCTCACCACCGAACCGGCAAGTATCCCAAGCTCAACTTTCCGAACAACAACATGCTACATGTTTTCCAAGAAAACACTCGAGACATCAACACATGTCACAAACTGGGGGATGCTCATTGGGTATTGGTTTGGCGGTTTACAGCGTGCGGCGTACACTACTCCCGTTATAAGACAATGTCATAAGTATGAGGCGGCTAGTAAATACATGGAGTAATGGTGAAACGCTTTCTTTTATGGAACATCAATTCCAGGCGTTACCGGTTACCACCTCCTCCCATTTACTCATCCGTTTTCCATTTCTTACGAGACCAGAGTACGTTTCACTTTGACTTGTATAAATAGGTCTTACCTATTTTCACCGAACAACAAGTTCAGGTCAGGAGGATACAACACTCAGAAAATATTTGCTAGCTTTCCATCTGTTAGCTTCCCACTTTCTGATACAAGTCGTGAAACAACTACTCTTCCAGAATCAACTATTCTGGTCTCAACATTCTCTTCGCTTCCCTACCCAAAACCAACCCTTCTCCTTCACATTGTTACCAAAGCAAGTATGGAACGACCATTTCTTGGTTTAGGCCGTATTTGTACAGATTAATCTCTCGAATCTAAAGTACTCCCTTGCAGTACATTGTTTAGGGTTTAAACTCGTTTCTCACCCACACACCCAAAATTACCAAAATCAGCAGAAATCGTTTTCACCCTCAAACACTAGCCATGTTGGCCGTCCTATGCCAACCCGATGTCCATCCATGTTGGCCGTCCTCTGCCAACCCGATATCCATCCATGTTGGTTTTCCGCTGCCAACCCGATGTGCAGCCATGTTGGATGAACATTGTCAACACATTGGCCAAGGGCCAATGTTCCTTTTCCTACGTAATGGAAGCTTTGTATGAAGCTTCATCACAAGAAAATGGCGCATATTTTAGCATGCGCCATGCTAAAAACACGGAGTGTTACATTATCACACCCTTCAAAGAATTTCGTTCTCGAAATTCAAAACCAAACTATTGTGGACAATTTCTTCAGTTTGGATTTCCTGAGCAAAAGTCTCATACCAGATGCTCAAAAATCACGGGTTTCTTCAAGTTGTCATGAACAACAATTTAGACCTTCTGAGCAAATGTCCCAAACCACCTGCCTAAGAATCCAAAAGTGCCCACAACAATACCAAGAATCGCAATTGGTCAGTGCCAAGAGAATACCTCAACAAGGTATCCTAAGTATGCATCCCATACTACACACTCAGGAGTCCCTAAAATTCACAAGGTTAATGTCATTAAAATGACAAGATTTTAGCACAGTACTGTGTGGATCAGTATTCAGTTGCCCACCGTCCTTGACGGTCATCCAGGTTGCCACTCGTAAGTGGGATGCTAGTTGGGCCTGACAACGCATACCATTGGCCAGTTGCCAATGTGTGGGGATGATCAGTACCATTGTCTACCCACCGTCCCAGATGGTCTTCTGGATATCCACTCGTAAGTGGGGTGCCACTTAGGCCAGACAAACTCACAGTACTTGAACAAGCTCAACTCGATTCGCATAGTAACTGGCATTGCAGTCACAAACTCTTTCCGCGCAAAAGTTGGCCTACTCTCCAACTTTATTTCCCTTTGACGGAAAAATACTCGTCTGACGAGTCCACTCCGCACAGTCCCTAGTGTTTTCTCGGAACTTGCTCTGATACCAACTGTGACGGACCGGAAAATTACGCCTTTGGCGCGTTGCACCGCAGGCCGTAACTTCCCCGATGCACCATGATGAAGCTACGATCCAGGCCTTAAAGCTAGGAAAATGCACGTTCATTGACCTTGCAAGCATGCTCTTGGAGCATGATGCAGCTAAATTAGATTCCACATCGTTCCAACTTACCCTTGTTCTGCAAAGGGTTTATTAAGTAAACCAAAAAATTTCTTAAAACGACAAAAACGACCTTTTGAGGCCCTAAACGATGGAATTTGGCTAAATTCTGGTGACTATAGATCCACATGTCTTGATCTTTGGGACGTTTCCAATCAAAATTGACTCCTTTTGAGCTAAATTACGACACTCGGGTTTTTGGCCTATGTTTAACGCCTTGATAGAAAGTATGAGCATCCAGTGAATGAAATGCAACTTGCCTCATCAAGTTTGGCCACAATCATCTCTTGCGTCGAACTACCGAGCCAGATGATATGAGAGGCCAGTATGTCGCAATCATCCCTCAATTAGATGATATGAGCGACAACGTGCTGGACCGGCAATGCCGCAACTCATTGAGGCTGCCTACGTACCCTTCCCTGCTCTAAAGAGATCAAGCACATACCGTAGTTCATCCTCGAAGAGACAGAAACTTAAGTCAACTCATTGCATGGCCGTGGCCAAGCAATAATGGAAATGGCATAGTCCGTATAGGTCGTTCTGTCAAAATGCATCCAAGTGATGCATGTTTGGTCCGCAATATGACATAACGATGCCTAAGCATCAAATGCCCTCTTCGCGAGGCTGCGCAACTATAAATGAGCCTTAGGAATCATTCATACTCTTCTGGCTAAGCTATGAAGCTTACTTGGTGCATAGCCTGCATATGCGCCATCAACCAACTACCCCTCCCTATATATGTTAATTTAACATTTTTAGAACTCAAATTGGGGGACTAAAAATCATTCATCAACTCCGCAGGCCATGATGGATGCACCTTACCATTCTGGCCAACAGCGATGTACGGCCGTGATGGCTGTACATGTCCTTCCTCTGCCAACCCGATGTCCAGCCATGTTGGCCGTCCGCTGCCAACCCGATGTTCATCCATGTTGGCCGTCCGCTGCCAACCCGATGTCCAACCATGTTGGCCGTCCTCTGCCAACCCGATGTCCAGCCATGTTGTCCGTCCTCTGCCAACCCGATATTCATCCATGTTGGATGTCCGTTGCCAACCCGATGTGTAGCCATGTTGGCTGAACATTGTCAACACATTGGCCAAGGGCTAATGTTCCTTTTCCTACGCAATGGAAGCTTTGGATGAAGCTTCATCACAAGAAAATGGCGCATATTTTAGCATGCGCCATGCTAAAAACATGTGGTGTTACAGTACAAGTTCAATTAAGAACTCTCCCCCATAAAATGTCATTCCCGAAAGAATAACAAGAGCGACCTTACTTTTACAAGAAAAGAATGATTTGTTTGGACATGAATTTGTATCCAGAAAACTCAATTAAATTAACCACAAGAGAACCCATGATTAATTTAATCGGAAATACTCAATATAAGAGAACTTACGGAGATGCACAGTACTTTCACATAGAAGTGGATCAAGGAAAGATCAATATTACGGAATATACAAAGATTCATTCTATTTTCATCAATATTTGTATAATGATACCATAGACTTAATCTTTGTTATCAAAAGTTCATTTTATTTTCCTTCAATATTTGCATAAAGACATATAATAGACTTAACTTTTGACATATATGGGACAATCATAGTTCACGGACGTAAACACACATATCCCATAACATTATTTTTGCAATATATAAAACCAATAAAGATTAATACTGCAAAAATTTTAGAGCATAGCTCGGTTGAACCTACCAACCGTTGGTATGTCAAGTTTTTTTTTCATATTTTAGTGAATCAAAACTCATTTAAAGAGTCGTTGATTATATACTAGAGTCAACTTCGTATAGGTTATCTTGAAAGTATTAGGATATGAGACTTACAAGTATTACATGAATACTTGAAGAATTTGAAGTTGTATGGAGCTACAACGACAACATCATCCTTCCTCTTGAGGTTAGTAATATTTGACTTGAACTGTTTCATTCCCTAACGTATCTTTCAAGTCGTGCATATTGAAAACATAACTGTGAAGCTGTGTATGAAACTCTATTTAGACATAGTATTAAAGAATACAACATGAGGTTTATTTCTTAACCATTAAACTTTGTATATAAGACATCGACATGATCATATGAATGCCATTGTGATTATGTATAGGTATGAGTGAAGATTTCATCCTAGGAAACAATGTTTTACATTCGTTTAAAGGGAGTAAGCTCATAAACTTGTTTTGTGAATCGAAAGGAAAATCGCTAGGCTTATTGTTATTCATTTCAAATATATTTTGAATTACCAATATGTGTGTTTAGTATAACTGCTCATAAACTTTTTTATGTATCTTGGTAAAACTATTCACATGGACTGACTTATGTATTGGTATGACTTTTATTAGTGAAACTGATCTTAAGTAACACTCAAGATGGTATGATCGATTCCTTGTAAATAACAACTTTTATCTAGTCATTGGGGAACCGATCCTAGTAAGAGGTGCAACAAATTTACAAGAAGGAGTCGATCCTTGTAATAGGTGCAACACATTTCTAGTAGATGGGGGAACTGATCCTATGAACATGTGCAACTAGTTTGTAGTTTTGGGGGAATCGATCTTATGGACATGTGCAACCGAATACAAGTAGTTACCATAAGTTGTGGGGAACCGATCCTAGTACCTAGTCAACCGAATTTTGGTAACTAGCATGACTATGCATAGTACTCACATGGAGGTAGAACTGAACTTGTTTTGGTAGAACCGTGAAACCCATAATTGGTGATTTGTTTTGGTAGAACCGTGAAACCGAACTTGTAAGGTCGCTCTTGTTGTTCTTTCGAGAATGATCTTTTATGAGGGAGAGTTCTTGATTGAACTTGTGCTTAATTGCCAAATCTTTGTGGGGAGTGCGGATGTGGAATATTATAGGGGTTATATTGTATATTTATAAACTCCTTGATGAATGCATTTACCTTCGGCTATATGATGGCATCTAAAAAGTTGATATGTGCTTTCTTTTAGTCATGAAATGTCTCTATGGAAATTTCATTAGGATCCCACTAGTTTTCGTACCTTTGCCAATTTTATTGACAAAAAAGAGGAGAATTAATGTGTAGTTCACACTACAAATACATATGGTTTTCGGATAATTATGTAAGGGGGAGTGGTTTCCATGTAAGATGCAGTATTGACTAAGGGGGAGTGACACATATAACCATAGTATTGTTGTCGAAGTTGTGATACAATTGAACTTTGATGTTTTGTAATAGTACTATGATATTGTATAACTATGATTGAGAATTCTTGTTTTCTCATTGTTATGACTATGGATTTTCAACAACGGTGATACTAAACTTACAACCTTTGGGATCATTGGAGTACTTGGAAGTGACGAAGATTTCGATTAATGTTGAAGAACCAAGAAGATCAGGCATGTGAAAGAGAAGCTACAAAAGTTTATTTATCTATTTTTGTATTCCATATGTATTGATAGTTTTGTCACTAAAATTGACAAAGGGGGAGATTGTTAGAGCACCGCTCGGTCGAACTCGCATGCGTTGCTATATTAAGCATGTTGTTGTATCCCTATAACAAATAGACAAACAGAAGGATAGAATTGGTGATAAACACCTTCTAAATCAGATGATTCAGGTTAAATTTGGCTTAAGAAAGTGCAGCCAACAATGGTTTCATTTCATTAATTCAGATAATAGAGAAGAAGACTTCTCTTACAGATTTATATCTAAATGATTACCTTAAAGAATACTCAATAGATGACCGACGCGTGTCGACTATCTAACGGTCACACTCTAATCTAATTACCAGTCCCAAATGTGCCACATGAGAATGCACTCACTCTACTACTGGCAGACTAACTATATTATTGGCAGCCAAAAGGGGTAGCCCGTACTTAAGGGATACAACATTGTGTTCCCCTGAAAAACATCCTTGTCCTCAAGGATGGAAAATATAATAGGAAGATTGTCTTGTAGCTGGGCGGGTGTAGGTGCATCTGGGAAGTGCAGCAGCATCCGTCGAACATAATAAGAATTGTGACGTTTCACTAACTTAAAAAATAGCTCTGTAATTGACACTGCTGACTCATTGAGCATAGGCAATAGTTCTCCATAACCAGATGAGACATGAATCTGAATCCGCGTGTGTTCGTCTGTAAAATGAACCTGCAACCATCGAATAGATAAAACTTCACTAACATCACTCCTTCTCTCAGAAGTTGTGGCCATCCCCCTGAGTCCAACTCTCCACAAACTAGTGGAAGATAATTTGAATTTCCACTTCAAATAATCTATCCATATCCACACAAATAGAAGTTGAATTGCCCTGGGAAAAATTTGAGCTGCCATTCTTGTGCACAATTTCCCAGGGTGAACATGTGCTTTGTCATCACTACTACCAGCGAGCTGAGAAGCCGGTTGTTCAATGAATGATGCAAACATGTCGACTGATGTGAAAAAATCTTCAGTAGACTCCAGACTGGTATGAGTGCACAACTCTCTGTGCGTCATAATATCTGCTCTCACCAACTCGTGTAGAATCTGAATTACCATGAGCAAGGCCTGAATTCCAATTGTATTTTCTACAGTCGACCCATGTAGAATCACAATGAGCAATAACAGAGATTCTGTCGATATATGATGCTTCCAGGTTGAGTACTTAGGAGTCTGCACTCGGCTACATCCCGAAGGAAAATTCCAAACACAAAACGATGTGTGCATATAACTCCAACCTGAGTGCTCAACTGTCAACAGAACTCTCACCTGTAACGGAAACTTCCATAATAATTCAAATATAAGCAATTGAGGACGCTGAAAAGGACTAATTTTCCAAAAATACCACTGAGTTTGAACAATTGTGGGAACTGAGATATTACCATCATTCTGTGTCCACACTATACTCCCAACCAAGTTAGAAAATAGTTCCTTTGTGAAAAACTGACTAATAGTAACACACTTGGTTGTAGGCCCGAGTTGAATGGTAACAAACAGATCAAGTGTTGTAGTAGCCTTGCAGAACATAATGTAAGCTGATCCACTTGCAAGTTGATGATGGACCTCATCTTTGTAGAACATATTGGGTCTATAATTTCCATTGTCGCCAAAACACACAACTAAGATAAAACTGTTATCAATCCAGCTAGCATTTCTCATACTCCACAAATTAGGTGGAACCAATTAAACTTCCACCTCAAATACTCAACTAACAGCCTCCCATGAAGAAGTTGATATACCGAGAGCAAGATCTGAGTGCTCAATCTGCTCACAAACTGCAAGAATTCATTATTCTTCAATAATTCACCATAAGTGACCCTGGTAGCAGTAGGTAACCCATTTTGAAACTTCAATATAATGTCAATTGTACAACCCTTTGCCGGAACAATAATTCTACCACTAGAGAATACATAAGCAGGCAATGGATAGTTCCATGAGAAACCAATTCCTAGGTGAATTTGCAAACTGCTCGAAGATGTGAGCATCATCAGAGAAGCAGACTCTTGGAAACAAGATAAATGACCCAGGCTAACGAATGTAGAGGATCTAGTAACTATGTCTAACCAAGTACCTAGCTGAATCTCAGTGATTGTCAGTGATTTAAGAGAATGTACAACAATCTCATGTAGTAACCCACCCATCAGCTGCAAAAGAAAATTTTCATCTCTCCATATCCTAACCATTTGAAACGCTAACTGACAAGCCATCTCAATAACAACTGCTCTAGCCAACAAAAGTTTGTCTCTCTCTGACCTTTGAATAAATACCTTCCTTTCACCATTAATTTCAATAGAAGCAACACATAAAAGAGCAATCGAATCTGTAAAGCGCAATTCTGAATCATACTCAAGTCTAAGAAATAGTTGAAAAATCACTTTACCCGCACATTTACCTCTATCTAATAACAAGCGAGAATCATCAAGTTTGAAGAAACAAGCCATACCTAGAATTTTTCTATGGAGAAATAACAAATCGTTCGAACAGTCAACACCTTCCTGCTTCGCTGCAAAAAATTTGAAGCAATTTTGCACACTAAATTCATTCATGTCGTTGCTTGCGAATCGATAAGCTTCCCAAATATTAAACTCACTGGATATGGTGGCTTTAATAACATCATTTTTCTCCACTTTCTCATACTGAGAACCCTCACCAACAGACAAATCCTTCCTCTCATGAAGGAAACATGGGGAAACCAACCCTAAATTGAGAGAATCATCTTCTTCGTCGGTAGCAGAATCGCCTACTTCAATGACAGTGGAAGGAATCGATTCAATTATTACTGATTTTGGAGAGGATTTTTCATCATTAATAATAGATGGAGAAATTTTGATATCACCCATCTCATCTCTGTGAGATCCACTTGCTATATATGGAGTTTGTTGATTGTAGTGAGATCTTATAAACAACTTCATAATAGTATCAAACCTTTTGTTTAAGGTATCAACTGAACTACATAAATCTGTAAGTTTTGTGTGAAGAACATCATGAGATACCTTCAATTTTTTGACCTCAGTCTCAACCTCCTTCAAAGTCATGGTTAGAAAAAAAAAATTGGATGATTTTTTGAGTGGAAAGAACAGCTCTGATGCCAATTGATGTATCCCTACAACAAATAGACAAACAGAAGGATATAATTGGTGATAAACACATCCTAAATCAGATGATTCAGGCCAAATATGGCTTAAGAAAGCGCAGCCAACAATGGTTTCATTTCATTAATTCATATAATATAGAAGAAGACTTCTCTTACAGATTTATATCTAAATGATTACCCTAAAGAATGCTCAATAGATGACCGACGCGTGTCGATTATCTAACGGTCACACTCTAATCTAATTACCAGTCCCAACTATGTCACAGGATCACGCACTCACTCTACTATTGGCAGCCAAAAGGGGTAGCCCGTACTTAAGGGATACAACACATGTTTGTCAATGTTAGTGATCAAAACTATAAGTCTTGATTTCTAGTCTACTTATAGCTAAGTCTCGGACTAGGATAGAAAGTGTAGTTGAGCTCAAGACTCTATGGCGATCATCATACAAAGGCGAATAAATACTCAAGGAACTGGTGGAACTTCATCGACTAAAAGTTATGTGGAGACTTGAACTTATCTATCACTCAAAAGTCTATCTATTCTATCTCCTATCTTGAGACAAAAGTCGTTTTGCTATATAGAATTTGATTATACACATTTGCTATTTCGAGCCGAGTTTATCTCTCTTATCTATTTTTCGAAATATGTGTTGGTAAGCTTTCGCTTTGTCCAAGTTCATCTTTACTAGTGACGAAAGTCATGTTAAGTTTCAATTACTTGAAAATTGCTTTGACGAAAAATAGTATGTGAATAACAACTATATAACGTCCTCTAAGAATGTTTTAATGATTGAAATGAGAGTTTAGATTATATAACCATGGTTGGATATAAGAATTGTGTGGTAACTCATGCATGTATAAGTCTTCATTCCTTGAACCAAAGTATGCGTACTTTTATGTCAGGAAAACCGGAACTAGAGTCCGCTTACTGTTGGAGGTTCTCTTCCCGAGAAATTTTGCTGGAGTTTGTGAACTGTTTACAAACTTATTCAGGGTACTTAAGTCCGCGTACTTAAGTTGGTTATTTTTTAAAAACGATTATTCGTGAACTTAAACTTATATTAACTAAGGAATTCAAGTTTGCAAACCGTGGCTATAAAGTTCATGAATCGATTCGAGTGAATCAAATCATTTTTGCTTCGATTGTATCTTGTATACTTCTATAAGATCTAAGAAATTGAAAAACTCTCTAACTAGTTCATTTGAGTCATTTGAACTAGTTATGGTAAAGAAGAATATGGTTTATATGAAAGTGCTCATATGACTAACCATTTGGTTAACTAATGTTGAACCAACTAGATGTACATGTTCGGGTACGGTTACACAAACCTAAATAAACGTGCATTTCATTTGTGTGTAACAAGCTAAGTTTCGATCTAACGGTTGATAGATATTAGCTTGAATCTAATCAGGTTTTCATCTAACGGTGAATATTGAATGCTTTGTTACTAAGCTAACATTGATTGCAAACCCTGATTTGAAAGACTATATAAGGGAGAACTCTAGCAACTGGGAAACCTAATCCCCACACCTCCTGTGTGATACTAGTTGTATTTGCTAGAGTCGATTCTCCTTTAACCTTAGGACCGAGACCCTGTAGGTTAACGACTTGAAGACTTCATTGGGATTGTGAAGCCAGACCGATACCACTTTTCTTGTAGTTGTGTGATATGATCTTGTTGTTTCTATCGTACTAAGTATAATCGTAAGATTGGCTTAAGATTGATTTCTCCGATAGGAAAGATATAAAAGTAGTCACAAACATCTTCGTCTCATCGTTTGTGATTCCATAATATCTTTTTTATCTATTCGATTAAGATTGTGAAGTGATTGATAATACTGAGCTGTTCTTCGGGAATATAAGTCTGGTTTATCAATTGGTTCATGTTCACCTTGATTTATCAAAAGACGGAACAAAAACTCGTAGGTATTTCTGTGGGAGACAGATTTATCTATTACCATAGACTTTTCTGTGTGATACATATTTGTTTATTAAAGTCTTCGACTTTGGCTCGTAGCAACTCTTAGTTGTGGGTGAGATCATCTAAGAGAATCAAGTGCGTAGTATCCTACTGGGATCAGAGACGTAAGGAGCGCAAATGTACCTTGGATCAGTGTGAGATTGATTAGGGTTCAACTACAGTCCAGACCAAAGTTAAATTGTAGTAGGCTAGTATCTGTAGCGGCTTAAAAAAGTGTGTGTTCAATCTGGAATAGGTCCTGAGGTTTTTCTGCATTTGCGGTTTCCTCGTTAACAAAATTTTTGGTGTCTATGTTATTTATTTTCCGCATTATATTTTGTTATATAATTGAAATATTACAGGTTGTGTGTTAAATAAATCAATTGGGAAATCCAACCTTTGGTTGTTGATTGAAATTGATTGATACTTGAAAATTGGTCTTTGGTACCGTTCAAGTGATTTCTCTTGTATTCAATTAGATTCGCATATTTCTATTTGCTTGAGTAAGTATTGAATTGAGAAAGAGAGATATAACTCTTTGATATACTTTTATTAAGATTGAGTCTGACCGTCTAGTTGATTCTCTTAAAATTATATTGGAGTTAGTCCATACAGATTGCTAAACAAAATATTGGGTGTGGATGTTAAGACCCCCCCTTTTCAATTGGGGTCAGAGCAGGCAAACACATCTAAAGACCTTATCATTCTGTGTTTGTAGCGATCTGAGTCTATGAACAGGAATTCTATCTCCATAAACGTACCACCAGTCTTCGATGACTCAAACTACCTATGGTGAAAAATTGATATGCGTGCTTTTCTTCGGGCTCGAGATTTTCAAACATGGGTACGTGTTGTTAATGGCTATGATCCTCCGGTTAATACATAAAGCGATTATGGATGGGGAAAAACAGTTTGTTGGTTTTTTAGGAAAGTGAAGAGTCGAGCGTGCGGACGAGACTCCTCCACCGAGTAAACTTCTCAACCTCACACAGATACACTGCAAAGGGAGTGCTTAGATTCGAGATATCAATCTGTAGAACTCCAGCCTAAACCAAGTCAATAAATTCGGTCGCAAAGAGGGATATGGGTTGATATGTAGGAGGGAAGCTGAGAATTGTGCGGGATCAAGGATTGTGGATGTATTGAAGGTTTCTGTAATAATGGTGAACTGCTGAAGTTGAGTTATGTGAATAAGTTTTAATCGAGTTGTTGACGAATGGTGATTGATGATAATGATGATAATCAGTTGTCCTCGATTTTGACTTATTTATATTGCCAGAATGATGAACCCCCTGATCCCTGTAAGTGTGACGGTTTCTTGAGTGAAAGAGTGGGAAAGTGGAAGATCGTGGTGAAACCAGACCCAGGTCGTGCAGGGACATGGTTGATCATTCTCCCACTACTTTGCTAACTCCTTCAACCGTTTGCACGACTTACTCACATTCTCATCGTGGATGTATCCACGTGTCGTAGGCCGACAGACCAAAACCCTAAGTGACATCCTCCATTTGTGACGTGATTGATGTCTCACGAATCGTGGAGTCTGCATGACAGACGTGTATTTAATTAGTCACGTTGACTGATTCAGACAATGAGTCTAGGTTTTGTTGAATTGAGCATGAATGACGAATTGCTCAGTGGAACATTGAGCAAGTATTGCTCGATAAATTACTGAATATCGATGGTTGGATCAATATTCGAGCAATTGAGCAAGTATTACGAATTACTGAATATTAATAGTTGGATGAACAATTGAGCAATTTCTCAATTCGACGGATTACTGATAAATTACTGAATATTGATAGTGGATCAATATTCGAGCAACTGAGCAAGTATTTCTCACTTTAGCAAATTATTGATAATTTACTGAATTTTGATGGATTGAGCAAGTATTGCTCAATTCAGCAAATTATTTAGGGATGTCGTGACCCAGTAAAATATTAATTAAAATATTGGTAGATTACCAAATATTATATAATTAATCCGCGTGTTGTTTGCTGGATCAACATAAATTTATTCAGTGTGTGAACATGCTCAAAATGATAATTTCTTGAGTGTTTGTTCGAAACCCTAAATTTTGATCGATTGCTCATTAATTGACGGATTGCTGAAAATAGGTCATGAGAGAAGGAGGGACCGACCACATGGGACCATGGACGTCCATGTGATGCCCAATTGCTCGAGTGAGCGTACACCAGGGTCCTGAGGTGACCGGTTGGTGAAGGAATGACGATTAAATGTTGGTTTCATCATTTATTGAAATAGTGATCGATTGAGCATTAGGTGATAAAACCTAATTATGGAAAAGTGAGGGTCCGGCCAAGAAGGCATGGAACCGGCCCTTGAGGGTGCAGAACTAGATGGTGGTCGATTGAGCAAATTCCAAGTTATTTGGAAAGATCTTGGACCCAATATGAGTAATTGTGCAAATTAGGTCAAAATTAGGAAAACTTGTGGGATCGGCTTTGTGCAAGCCCTAGGGACGCCCCTGGTCGGTCAAGAGGGCATGCACGTGTTTTTTTTTAGGTAAAAAATGATATATTAATAAATGAAAAGAAATATACAGGAAGCTGTACAATGGTGATCAGAAAGATCAACCAGATAAAGAAAAATAAACCCAATTACATGCTCATTACATCCTCCCAGTTCTGAAGTATTTGGTCCATGGAGAAGTCATTGAAAACTTTGGTATCTATACTCCACAAGCATATGTTCAAGATCACATCTTTAACCAGTTCATCTTTCGACTTCCCCCTTCCTTCATGCACCCTACTGTTTCTCTCTAACTAAAGCATCCATATAATTGCAAATGGTGGTAACTGCCAAACAATCTTCTTCCACTGAGATACTCCACCAATTCTCCAACATTGTAGCATAGTTTTGATATCATTGGGTGACACCCATGGGATCTGCAAAGAATATAAAAACGTACGCCATACATGACTTGCCCAACTGCAATTCAAAAATAAGTGCGCCGCAGTTTCCTCTTCCTCATCACAGTATACACAAAGTATTGACTGTATTATCATTCCCCTATGTTGCAGCATAGAACGTGTTAGAACAGAGTCGTGAAGCGCAACCCAAATCAAAAACAGGACCTTCGGTGGTACTAGCTTTTGTTGTAAAACTCTCCCATACTCCCAATCTGGTTCAGTCTCCGTTAGTATCGCATATAGAGCTTTAGCTGAGAAATCGCCTTCAAAAACATCTTCCTCTCCCGCCACCAGTACAACATTCCTTAGATTGTGTTTAATCTCTAAAAGTTCGATACGTTATGCTGGATTTAAGTCTCTCGAGAACAAGAAACCCCAAGTGTTGTGCCTCATACTTGCCACCGATGCCTCCTTCTGCCTGCTGATTTTATAAAGTCTCGGGTATTTATCTTTGAGTGCTTTCTTCTCTAGCCACTAGTCATGCCAGAAACGGCGTGAATCTCCACTCTTAACCTGTATAGAAATTGAGTTAGAGAAATCAGTGTTGGCCTTCAGTATTTCGAACCACATACTCCTTCCAATAGCCTGATTAGTCTGACTAGGAAACATGAACTCTTCAACTTCCTTGATATTTTCACACATCAGCTTCCTCCACCATGCATTTGGTTCATTGCAGTATCGAGCATGCCACTTTGCCAGTAACGATATATTAATCTTCCGTAAGCTACGTATACCAAGACCTCCCTTTCTGACTGGTTTACACGCTGTTAACCATGCAACCCAACTCATTTTTCGATTCTGATCGTCCTCCCCCCCACAAAAATCTTCTCATAATCTTATTTAACTTCTTCTCCACCGCAACCGGTAAGTAGTACAATGATATGAAGTACTTAGTTATGCTTTCTAGGAAACTCTTAATCAGTACCACCCTACCTGCTTTATTGAGGAATTTCCTTTTCCTAGGCGCCAATTTTTCTCCATTCTTTGTATTACCACATCCCAAATAGCAACACACCTCCTATAAGCCCCTATCGGCATGCCTAAATATGTATTTGGTAGCGTATCGACCTTGCATCCCAGCTCCAAAGAAAGATCGTTAACAACTGCATCTGAATTTTTGCCTAAGTTCAGTTTGAGACCTGTCAGCACCTGAAATGTTAACAAAATTATGAAAAGTCTTCTAGTCTCCTCCTTGGAAGCGTCTAAGAATATGATTGTTTCGTCAGCAAACTGAAGGTGAGAAACTATCGATCCACCATCCACCATCTGGAATCCACTCAGTCTGTTCTCTGCCATTGCACCATTAATCAACATCGATAAGACTTCCACTACCAACAGAAATAAAAAAGGCGAAAGAGGATCTCCCTGGAGAATCCCTTTAGAAGGATTAATCATGTTTGTAGATTTTCCATTCACTAGTAACGAACACTGAGCCCCTGTCACGCACCGCCTTATCCACTTCAAACATTTTTCACCGAAATTGTTCTTCGTCAGAATAGCAAATAAAGAAGGCCAGCTTACGTTGTCGAAAGCCTTCTCCATATCTATCTTGCAAAGGATGCCCGGTTTCTTCTTCCTCAAACGACTATCCACACACTCATTTGCTATTAGAATGCCATCCAGAATTTGCTTGTTCTTAATGAAGGTACCCTGAGCATTCGAAACTAAAGCAGGCATTACAATTTTCATCCTTTCCGTGAGCAGTTTAGCAATAATCTTGTAAAAACTGCTAATGAGGCTGAGTGGCCTAAAGTCCTTCACCGTAGCTGAATTTTTCTTCTTAAGGATCAGCTTGATGAATGACATGTTGAGACGCCAGTCTAGAAAACCTTTACTATGAAACTCATTCACAGCTGCCATAATGTCGAATTTAATGAAACTCCAACACGCCTTATAAAATTCTAGGTTGTACCCATCCGGCCCTGGCGCTTTGTTCACCCCACACTTATTAATTGCAGTTAAAACCTCCTCCTTCTCAAAATTTCTCTCAAGCCAGGTTTGTTGTACTTCATCGATTCTCTTGAATCGCATATTATCGAAAGAAGGGGTAATTGAAGAATTAGCAGTAAACAACCTTTCATAATAATTCTGAAGTTCATGCTTAATTGTATCCTGATTGAAAACATCAACGCCTCCAATCTCCAACTTTGTTATGCAATTTCTTTTTTCTTTGCATTCGCAATCCTGTGAAAATACTTCGTATTCTTATCACCTTCCTTAAACCCCCTCCCTTAGCATGCTGGAAAGCCATCCTAGCTCTTGTTATTTTTATGTTATTTAACTTGACTAGCAGACTAGCTCTCTCCTCTCCATGAACATCAGTCAAAGCCATTGTCTCCTCTTGCAAGTTTAAAGTTTTGATCTTCTCCAGTAGCTCACCCTCCTCCCTATTATCATTACCAAACACCTCTCTACTCCAGGCTTTTATAAAGAACTTTAGATTTTGCAATTTACGAAACAGAACATAATCTGGTGTACCTTCAAATACCATTTCCCTCCACCAATTCTCCACCAACTTTATGAAATCCGGATGATTTAGCCAATGACTCTCAATTTTGAAACTCAAAGTACAACGAAAATAATGAGTCAAGTCCAACAATAACGCGTTATGATCAAAAATTGTACGTACCAGTGCAGTCTGAGTTGCTCCACTAAACTTAGCGTCGAACAAAGTGCACACCAAGAATCTGTCCAGTCTACACAATGTTGGATCAGCGTGTTTGTTGCTCCAAGTAAACGATCCACAGTTAAGGGGAAAATCAATCAACTCCTGCTCCATTATGAAATCATTCAGGAAAGCCATATTCCTAGCATCCCCTCCAGGCTTGTTCCTCTCCACATCACTTAGAACTGCGTTTAAGTCCCCTGCAAAACACCGGGCCTCACCTGACCAAGTTCTTATCTCTGCCAGGTCGCTCCAAAAATCTTCCCTCAGATTAAAATCTCACGGAGAATAAGCATTCGTCACAATGAACTTAAAGCATGTGCTTCTGAATCTAAACAGACAAGAAATTGAGTTCAGACCCACTCTCTTATCTAGTAGTTCCAACGTTACCCTATCCCAAATAGATAATAGACCTCCGCTATTCCCAACACTTCCCTGTGATGGAATGAATTCCCATCCAAAATCCGAATCATACCAAAGTTGTCTCACAAACCAGCTCGAAAAACCTTGTATCTTAGTTTCTTGAATAGAACACACCATGCATCTGTGCGCAGCAATCAGGTCCCTCACCGCCACCTGTTTATCGTAAGCATTTAACCCCCTGATATTCCATGAGATGAGTTTTGAACTCATTGCTCAAGAATATTCTCCCTGGAAGTAACCTCATCAGTATCATCTACCTTCTCAACTAAACTTGTTGTCTCGTACGAGTCGCAACTATCTTGAATCTTCCTCCCTTCAGCAATGGCTTTATAAGGATCTCTGTACTTAAAAATAATTTCATCAATCACCTCTTTTGCTTGGACTTCATCCTTCACCTTAATTCCTCCCAACCTGCAACACAACTCCACTACCATCTTTGACGTTGAGAATATCACTTTATTAGAGTCAAAATTTGCCGTCTGTATATCTCCAAGGTTGATAACTATTCTGTCCTCTACCACCCTAAATAAGCTGGCATGTTTCCTTAGAAGGAATCACTTGTTGCAAATCCCGTGAATCATTAGCTTCGCGATTCTCACTCAAGTTCTCCTCTAGCAAAACAATTTGAAGATTGTTATTTGCACTAGACAAATTCTCCTGTGAGATATCGTGTTCTCCTATCACCTCGTCTCCATCATCCTTAGCAAATCCATTCTGGCTTCCCAAGTGCAAACTAGTTTCAGAATGCTTGGGTACACCATCATCTCTTCCAACAACATTCATGAAACCACCTGATTCCGCCTCCAAAACGCTATTAATAGCCTCTAACCTAGCCGAAGAAAACATTGCTCCTTTACATTCACCCTCCATCAAAACGTGAAATCTATTAGTAGTAGAAGTGATGGTTCTACTCTGAGAACTGGATTCCCCCACAACACCAAACCTTTCCAAAATAGCACCATTTTCTCCCAGTCCGTTGGACTTGTTGAGAAACCCGACTTCCCTAAACTGCGCTGTTGCGTGAGCTGTTGGGTTAGACTTCTGGGTCAAGTCACGACCTGACTCAAAAAAAGTCTTATTCAGCTCACTTAAATTCGAATCTAAAGCCTTAAAGTTCGAATTTGAATTTTTGTCAAACTCAGCTATCATTCTGCTATACTCCCCCAATTTCGGATTCTGTTTAGGCGAGAATTTGTAATCCCATTCAACTGATGCGATCCACTTTTGGTCTTCATCTTCCACCACGATAACCGCCGAGATGCTAGTAAACTCGCCTTTGACTGAGATTCTGAAGAAGCTTGATCCCTCCCTCCTCAAAGTGCTAGTAGCTACTAACATTAAGCCTCCCAATGAATCACCAATGGATCTAAAGAGATTATAACTCCAAAATCTCTGAGGAATTCCCCTAATATTTAACCATTTTTCGTATCTTTCCATGGATTCAATTGGAATGGTTACGTCCTTTTTCTGCCTAATCATAGAATCCATATGCCGCACAACTTCTTGCTCTTTCGCCTGAGTGATATGAACCATACATTCATCAATTATAATCCTCCTTGGCCTCCACAAGTCCATCCAATAGTCCTTTGAAAGAACAATATGAGCTGATTGTGTATCTATGATCTTCAGATCAATGAAAGACTCCCACTGCATTTGATGTAAAACCTCCCTTGCAACCCTCTACCACCTTACAATACCATCCACCCTGATAAGTCCTTTAAAATTATCTTTCTCCGTGATTCTTCTTGGAAAAACCTGTTGAAAATCGTCACCTTAAGGAATAACATGTTTTGCCTTCTTCACCAAATTATGATCCATTAGCACCTTATTAATCTCTTTCAATAAAACAGCCCAATAATAGCATCTCTCACCACATGGAACACAAATAGCATAAGACTTATCTTCATCACCTCTTCTTACTCGCGATACCCGCAGATACCTTCCTGCTTCATTCTCTCTTGTCTCACAGAGAAATGCAGATTCACCTTCTCGTTTAGGCCATCTTCTTCTCTGACAGTTCACTTCCATTGCTTCCTCCATTACCTCCACCATCCAGTTTGCCACATCTGCTGAAAAATAAATCCAAGAAGTAAAGCCTCCACTCTTCCTCTCCTCCAAACGAACTCCTGCAATATTACCTTGAGTTTCCATGGAAACCATGAAAAAATTCCTATCTAGATAGAGAGGTTTTCTCGCTCTTTCTCTCTCCATAGTCAAGGATGGATAGGCCATGCACGTGTTACCATGGTGTCCGTGTTTCCGTACTAAGAGTTTCAGCAATTTCTGATGTGCGTTCGAGCAACATTGTGAAATTTCAGAAGAGTTTCATCTTGACTGAAATTCTTGATTTTTGCTGGAATGAGCATGTATGCTCAATTGATCAATATTTTATAAATATCAAAATAGAAATATTTTAATATTCTTTTCGTGAATAGCCTAGTCGGTCATGGGACCATGTTGACTTTTGGCTTTTTCATGGTTTGAGCAATATTTGAGAAAATATGGAGAAACCATGATTTTTGCTGAAACAGGGAAGTTTCACAAGATGAGAGAAGTAATAGTTTATGAAAGATTAGAGATTGCAAGGTGTGGTACCGGCCACGGCTAGGGCATGGACGGCCGGCTAAGTTGCACGGTCCCGTGACTCCATTCCCTATTTTATATTATTATTTTTCATGAAACCACGTAAATATGGAGAAACCATGAGTTTTGCTCAAACAAGGAAAGTTGTTAGAATGGAGGAGTCTTCATGGGTTCAAGAAAACAACAAAATAAGGAAAATAATGGAGGAATCATGGGACCGGCCATGGCTAAGGCATGGCCGGCCGACCGGTGGGCCCGGCCCATGGGCGCTTCTCCATTATTTTCTCTCTCCTATTTTGTGCGGGATTCCTCATTTGTCCGTATTTTGGATGCTCGTTCGCGCATTTGGGTGCTCATTCGTGCATCATGGTTGAGTACAATTGCACCATTTTATGGGACTCACTCAAGAATAGCCCAAATACCCGATTACTGAGTATTTATTACTAATTTATGAAATTCAGTGGAGAATGATTCATGAAATTGAATAATAAAACTGAGTAGTTTATTATTATCAATTCATAGGATCAGTCGTCGATTCGACCATGAATTCGGAATAATAATAAAATAAGTATTACCATTCCATGGGATCGTGGATTCGACCACATACTCAGAGTAATAAGATAGGTGGTGATATTACCATTTCATGAGATCGGCCGTGGATTCGACCATGAAATAGGAGTAATATCTATTACCATTTCATGAGATCAAGTCGTGGATTAGATCATGAAATCGGAGCAATACATTTATCTATTACCATTCCATAGAACCAGTCGTGAGTTTGGCCATGAAATAGGATCAATAAAATAAGATAGATTATTTCCTAGGAATCCAGTGGTGAATGTCACGGTAGAATTAATCTATTGCAGAAGGGATATTGGCAAGTTAAAGCGTCATACCCATTCTGAGGTGCATAGTCACGAAACAGCGGATGTTTGCCGAAGTCCCGAAGACGTTATTGCTCTCAATCTTACGGAGAACCTCCTGGGTCTATACACGGTCTCTCTACATAGTCAGGGAATAGTCAGTGTCACCGACGTCCTGAAGGAGTTATTGCTCTCAATCTTACGGAGAACCGCCCAATCGTTCTTCTATGTAGAGGGGGGTCTCTCTCATGTAGTAAGGGAACAATGAGTGTCACCGACGTCCTGAAGGCGTTATTGCTCTCAATCTTACGGAGAACCTCCCAATTATGTTATTCTACATAGAGGACATGATGAAATGCGAGGTATCGAACGCTCAGCTAGTGGAGGCCTTCCAAAATGCATAATCATCATGGATTCGCAAAATATGAATCGTCACATGCCTGAAATCCGTGTCAGAAACATGTATCATGATCTTATGGTTTTGACCTTTGTTGAAAATCTACCATCTACATTAAGTCCCCTTCTTAGTGAGGGACAGTCATGTTCTGCAGTAAGCATTAAATGGTGATTTTCATCCGCCGAGATCAGTGTTGATCTCAGTTGCACAAAGGTATTCTCAGAATCCTCAATTTGCTCCAATGATGTCATGTACGAGTAAATGTTCGGGTGAGGATCCTGACAGTGTGATAGAGTGTGATTCCGTGAGCACAGAGAGATGAATCATCGCTGATTTGGTCGGTCAAAAGTCCAGTTTTGGTCGATTTAGGATTTATGGACCCAAGCCCAAAAACGGAAAATCATGTTTTATTAGGTTTTGGAAATAAAATTGATATAAAAGGGAGGAATCCCTAAAATTCTTTTATTTTTTGGTCGACCAAGCACTTCATCTCTTCACCATCTTCACGTGAGTAGCAGCAGGAGGGGAAGGTTTTCCGCCGGACTCCGCGTCGCCGACCGTCACCGACTGCCGTCCGAACAAGTTCCGACCGGGTGATCGAATTTTATAGTGGTAAATAGGTTGTCGTTCACTCGGACTTTTTTGATATTGATTCTAGGATTAAATATAAAAAAATACTAAAAAGAGAAAAATATGTACAAAATATGTCACGGGATGAAGAATTCACTGGGACTCGGGATTTCACTGTTTTTCATATTCAAGTGGTTCAAAAATTAATCCTAGGCAATTATAGCTCAAAACAAAAGAAATATTAACTCTATTCTTTTCCAAAATAGATTTCGTAAAACATCAATTCTAAATTACAAGCATAGTGTATCAAAAGAACATAAGACTATGCATACACTATCAAACAAGATAACAATTGATTAATAGAAATCATAAATCATTTAAAATCGGTGCAAAAGGTAAATAAAGAATTAAATAAATTACCACAAGGGTGAAATCCAGCTTCCTCTGCTATCCCAGTGTTGGGGTTTAGCTCCTCATATTGTGGACACTCTCAAAAGATTTTTTTTTTATTGCTCAAAAAATGCTTACAATGGTGAAAAATAGAGAAAATAATAAAAGCAGCGAATTTGCAACGGTGCTAAGGCGTTACAAACTCGCTGTTAACAAAGGAGGTGTTGCGAAATTAAGATATGCGTTACTAACGGACTGTTACACAACTTGAAATATACGACACTAAATAACGACTGTTCTTGGTAGCATAATGTTCTTCATGTTCATCTTTTCTGCAGCAGCAGAGACTTCTCCCTGCAACTCGTGATTAGTCACTCTGTTGCTCTATCTTCTAACCCCTATCTCTCCATACCTCCCGACAATGTCCCATACCTCTATATATACCCAACAGATCCTCCAAATATCAACAATAACTCCAAAATCTTCCGCAATCACTCTCTGCAATTTTCCGAGATATTATTCCCTTATATTTTTCTTCTCTCCATTCTCACGCGTCTGGATATAGTTGGGACACTCTAATATAATTTATTCTTCATCCAAACACGTAGAAGATGGAATATAACAAACTCAGGTCACACGCAGATACAGCAAGTGGCTCGGAAAATCCCGAGAATATTTCTTCTCTGTTTTACGTGGAAGTCTTCTTTTTGAATTAATCCAAGTCATATACCTACCCTATTTAGACGAAACAGGGTTATACTAATCCATATCACGTGAAGAATCCGGCCAAATCTCCTCCAATACCGAACCAGAAGTCTCGGGTTTTACGTGGAAATCTTCCACACTGCTAACCAGCCCAATTCAGTTGATTCTGAAGCTCATACCATGCCTGGTAATCTGATTCAAGCTATCCCAAATAGTTTCAGCCATTGAATCTCCTTAATACACGCCCAACCACTAACCCTAATTCTGTTCTTCCGCTGCAAAACTTTCCCGCCAAAACTTGGAATTTGAATGAAGAAGATGACCTCCCCCTAACAGAGATGGGGGCGCATTTAGCAGGTGACCCACTGGGGTGCAAATAGTGATTTATGTGCCCCTTAGTAATTGAGTTGCCCCTTAACCAAAGTGAGAGTCCGCATGGCAAAATGTCCTCCGGGTGCTTTAGACAACTTTTTGAGCCGATTTTTCCAAAAATGTTTATTCCCCAAAAATACCTACACACACATAAAACACCATAATAAGTACAAAAATGAGCACTAACAATACAGAAATCGTGGACAACTTAGACACAAAAATGTGTCTATCAAATACCTCCAAAACTTATTATTTGCTAGTCCTCGAGCAAAA
This sequence comes from Papaver somniferum, assembly GCF_003573695.1. Lineage (NCBI taxonomy): Eukaryota > Viridiplantae > Streptophyta > Magnoliopsida > Ranunculales > Papaveraceae > Papaver > Papaver somniferum. Next base: position 203,711,053 of record NC_039359.1, read on the forward strand.
CAAATCTAGAAAATAAAATCCTAACTCACTGGTGGCCCTAGTGACCGAGTTAATCTCGGGAGGGTTTACCAGAGGTGTACCCACAAAACCTTGACTTCTAATTGGTCACAAGTATCCAAAGAGCTACGAGGACATACATATTCTCAACCTATCTCCAAGTAAATAGAATGCCAGAGAAATTAAAGGTGTCAGCTCTAAAGCTGACTAAAGAAAAAGGGGAGACACATCCGCAACATTGCTAGATAAAGAGATATCCGCTACACAGCTAGATAAACACTGTAATATGCATCCGCTTTACAGATGGATAAGATTAGGAGAGAGATAAAGATGAGAGGGACATCTTCTACACAGCTGGACAATTTACGTGTGATGAGTTGAACCAGTGTTAGAAAGATCTTGTGCTAGATGGAAAGCGGACTAACAAAACAACAAATGTGCATCTCTCATGATAATGGAATTGGATGTCAAAGGCTCTAAAAGTGATCCCTTTCATGATAATCCAAAGGTCAATTGTGGTGAACAAGACATTGTTCACCCCAACATAACTTGATTGTGTTGTAAGTGCATCCTCGCCAAGGAATGCCCTGTTATGTATACGGTGAAGGAAGCACGAAAATTAGGACGCACAGATTATGTTCGGTAAGGTTGTAGAATTCAATTGGATTCATATAAAAAGGTATGTCTATAAACTTGAGCAAGATTTGTTCTTTTATTTGTTTAGAGAAATTATAATGATTCACGTACCTTTCTTATCGTTCTTTTCTACTTCACTTGATCTGTGTTTAAGGTTCTTAAACGTTTAGGTTTGAAAATAGTAGTCCGGGATGTTTGGACTTCAGGGTACACCTACCAGGTATGCATAACATCTTTTAAAATCAAAATCCAGGGGGTTTAAGTTCGCGGACTTTAAAATTCGTTTGCAAACCCATATGCATACTTGACGTCCATATTCGGTAAACTTGTTTTGGTCCTAACTTCTTCGTCCGAACTCGGAATGACCTCATTCTTTTTGCATTCTCTTCCTCTGTGAATTCTCTTCAAAATGGATATGAGAAGTATTGTATTTGGATGAGTTAAGATTGGTATTTGTCCTGTCTCTTGTTTTTGAGTGTTTTGCTCAGTTTCGTTGCACTTGTTCCACTTCTCTTGGACTTGGCACTTGTATTCTTGGAGTACTACTCTTATAAGCTCATTGTAGCTTTAAAAAGAATGTTGTTGGTAAATCACAAAGAAGGAAGTTCAAGAACAGGCAGTAGTATGCATTACTATGGGATCCTTGAATGTTCACAATCATCTTACGTGAACTGTAGTACATTGTCGTTAATGACTTTGTATGTTCTTCTTTGTTAATAAAATCTGTTTATACGCCTTTGGTAGCTATTCTTGGTGTAAATCTGGGCGAAAAAGATTGATTCTACCCTCAAAGGACAAATCATCTTCTATGATCATTACGAGTTTGTCTTGATGCCTAGGAAACTTCTTATGAGAATTTATTCTTGTTTTTGAGAAGGATTACTAGAGTTTGGAATAGCAATGATTTTGACTACACATGGCTATTATTTTTCATCTTCTTGTTCTTTTTAGGTTTATTTGGTTTAAATTCTAAAAATTATTTGGAGGATGATGGTTTGCAGTATTTAATCTTTATGATTTGTTATGGGATATTGGTGGTTACGTACGTGAACTATGTTGTCCCATATTTTGTCAAAAGTAAAGTCGTTCATGATCGGTATTCATGTATTGATTTAAGAATGAATAGACTTTTGACATATATAAAAGTTAAGCCTATATTGTCAATTCTTTGATGGAAGATAGGTTAAAATATTTTGTGTTCAAGGATTATGTCTATTAAATATCGTTATGCAAATAGTAATGGAAGATAGAATGAATCCTTGTGTATTCCACAGTATTGATCTTCACTGATCCATGTTTTATGTAATACTGTGAGGCTCCGTAATGTGTCTTATGTTGAGCACGATACAACCAAGTTGATTAAATTTTGATTAGCTTTGTGGGTTGTTCCGTAAGGTACTTTATGTTGAGCATTCTTGAACTAAATTAATCATCTTGTTTGGTTATTTAGTTATAGCTCCATAAGTCTTTTTATGTCGAGCAAAACAAATGACAATTAAATTGATTACTTTTGTAATTAGTTTGGTTGTGTATTCTAATTAGATTAATTATGGGTTCTCTTGTAATTAATCTAGTTGAGTGTTTTCATACTCCGTAAGATTCCTCTTATGTTGAGTATATGAACGACTATCATATTCATTTTCTAATGGTTATGTTAGTCGTATGCTCCGTAAGTTCTCTTATGTCGAGCATAATCAATTAAGTTGATCACTTTTGTGTTTAATTTGATTGTGTATTCCAATTAAATTAATCATGGGTTTACTTATAATTAATTTGATTGAGTTTTTGGATATAGAAAATCATTCTCATGGTTTTTGGTGTCCAATAAAAAATCATTTTTTTCTTTTGAAATTAAGATCGCTCTTGTTGTTCCCTTGGGAATGACATCAAATTGGGGAGAGTTCTTTTGAACTTGTGCTTAATGGTCATATCTTGAGGGGTGTGCGGCTGTGGAATTTTAAAGGGGTTATCTTGTATATTTAAACTCCTTGATGAATGCTATTAGCTTCGACTATATGATTGCATCTAAATTAGATGGTATGTATTTTCTTTTAGTCATGAAATGTCTCTTACGGAAATTTCATTATGATCCCATTCTTGTACCTTTGCCAATTTTATTGACAAAAAGGGGGAGAATTAATATGTAGTTCACACTACAAATACATATGGTTTTCGGATCATTGTGTAAGGGGGAGTGGTTTCTATGTGAGATGGAGTATTAACTAAGGGGGAGTGATACATATCACCATAGAATTATTGTTGAAGTTGTGATACAATTGGACTTTGACACTATATAACAATGATCGAGACTGATGCTTTCTCATTGTTATAGCTACGGATCTTCAAGAACGGTGATGCTAAACTTACAACCTTTGGCATCATTGGAGTACTTGGAAGTGACGAAGATTTCGAGGAATGTTGAATATTAGACATGTGGAATAGGAGCTACTAAAGTTTATTTATCTTTTTTGTATTTCGCATGCGTTGCTATCTCAAGCATGTTTTTCAATGTTAGTGATCAAAACTATAAGTCTTGATTTCTAGCCTACTATAGCTAAGTCTCGCACTAGGATAAAAAGTGTAGTTGAGATCAAGGATTTCATGGCGATTCATCACACAAGAAGAATTACTACTCAAGGAACTGGTGGAACTTCTCGACAAAAAGGTATGTGAAGACTTGAACTTATCTGTCACTCAAAAGTCTATCTACTCTATCTCCTACTTCTTGAGACAAAAAGTCGTATGCTATATATAGACTTAGATTATACACATTTGGTATTTCGAGCCGAGTATACCTCTCCTATCTATATCTCGAAATATGTGTTGGTAAGCGTTTCGCTTCGACCATGTTTATCTTTACCTAGTGACGAAAGTCATGATATGTTTCAATCACTTTGAAAATTGCTTTGACGAGAAATAGTGTAACAACTATATAACGTCCTCTAAGAATGTTTCAATGGTTGGAATGAGAGTTTAGATTACATAACCAATGGTGGACATAAGCATTGTTGTGGAAACACATTTATGTATAAGTCTTATTCCTTGAACCAAAGTTTGCGAACTTTGTTGATCAAGAGAACCGGAAGAATGGCGTGAGCCAAGTCCGCGAACTCAGTCCGCGAACTGCCGAAGTTCTCAAACCCGAGAATTTCTGCTGGAGTTGACAAACTACTTGCGTGAAGCTAAGTCCACGAACCGGCAAAGTTATCATACCCGAGAATTTCTGCTGGAGTTTGTAAACTCTGCCCGGTAACTTAAGTCCGCGAACCTAGTCTGCAAACTTGAGAAGGTTATATATCTGAAGATGATTTCTGAACTTAAACTTAAAAAGACTAAGGAATGCAGTTTGCAAACCGTGGCTTTAAAAGTTCATGAACCGATTCAAGTGAATCAAATCATCTTTGCTTCAATTGTGTCTTGCCTAGTACATGAGATTTCCTTGCAATTGAACAAATCTCTAACTAGTTCATCTTGAAGTAATTTGAACTAGTTATGGTGAAGAAGAACATGGTTGATATGAAATGCTCATATGGCTAACCTTTTTGTTAACTATTGTTGAACCAACAAGTGCATACGTTTGGGTACGGTTAAAAAACCTAGAAGCGTGCATTGTCAAGTGTGTGTAACAAGCTAAGTTTTCGATCTAACGGTTGAGAAATATTAGATTGAATCTAAATCAGGTTTTCATCTAACGGTGGATACTGATTGCTTTGTTACCAAGGTAACTTAATTGCAAACCCTGATTTGAAAGACTATATAAAGGAGACATCTAGTATTGTGCAAAACTAATCCCCACACCTTACATGTGATACTAGTTTGCGTCATAGAGTCGTTTCTCCTTTAACCTTTGGTTTTCTTCTTGTAAAACCAGGTTCACGACTTAAAGACTTTATTGGGATTGTGAAGCCAGACCAACACTACTTTTATCGTAGTTGTGTGATCTGATCTTTCATCTTCTATCGTACGAGTGCAATCAGATTGATTGGCTTGAGATTGATATCTTCGATAGGCAAGATATAAAAAGTAGTCACAAACATCTTCGTCTCATTGTTTGTGAGTCCGCAACATCTTATTTCGCTACCATACGATTAAGATTGTTGTGAGGTGATTGATAACTCTAGGTTGTTCTTCGGGAATATAAGACCGGATTATCAATTGGTTCCTGTTCACCTTGATTATTATCAAAAGACGGAACAAAACCTTTAGGGTTTATCTGTGGGAGACAGATTGATCCTTTGATAGACTTATCTGTGTGAGACAGATTTGTTTATTGTCAAAGCCTGCGATTTTGGGTCGTAGCAAGTCTTAGTTGTGGGTGAGATCATCTAAGGGAATCAAGTGCCCAGTATCCTGCTGGGATCAGAGGCATAGGGAGTACAATTGTATCTTGGATCAGTGGGAGACTGATTGGGGTTCAACTACCGTCCAGTCCGAAGTTAGCTTGGAGTAGGCTAGTATCTGTAGCGGCTTAATACAGTGTGTGTTCAATCTGGACTAGGTCCCGGGGTTTTTCTGCATTTGCGGTTTCCTCGTTAACAAATTTTTTGGTGTCTGTGTTATTTCTATTTCCGCATTATAAAGTCTTTCTGAATACCTTGCATGCCCGGGGTTATAGGTCTTGATTGTCGAACAATTTGTGCATTTTCTTTGCGCGTGGAATTTTGGTGAGCGTCTTCAGATCGTTAATCTTCGCTTTGATGTGGTGTTTCTTCCTTGATATGCCCTTCTTCTATGATGACCTCGTCAAGGTCAACATGGCGGTTAGTTGATTGATTTCCTTCCTCGCCAAGATTATTGTTATTTGACTGCATCATGGTGGGCTAGGCACGAGCCTCCGGGTGTGGTCGCCAAATGTTTCTCATTAGGTTCTACCCGTCCTAGCCTACCAAGATGACCTCACTTTTCTTAGAATAGTATGAGGGAGAGTTGTCTTTCCATTGTACCTTTTCCTTTCTTATATAGACTTTCCAAAAGCCCCCTTCTTTTTATGTCATCTTGCCATGTGTCCTAAACCTCCTTAATTACTACTAACGCCATCCTTTCTCTAATATAACCTCCTTCTTCCTTGTTAATTCCTTCATTTTCCCTTCCAACTCACGGATACTTCCTTGGTGGACTTGGGCCTTAGTCCCCAAGTCCCCATATTCCATGTGTGGCCTTTCCCCTCTTTAGGGCACCCTAACCTGGTTAAGGGGAACTATTTTTCATGTATCAACAATACCAAACAAATTTGTTGTTCCTTTACTGTTTGGAATACGAACCAAAGGAATTATTCCAAGTACATGACTTATTACAGGTCGGAGGCGTGGGAATACAGACGGAACTAGGTGAACTATAGGTTTAGTTGCTTGGTCTCAACTATACGAAGTTGGTTTGATTTTGTATAGCAGCTTAACCCTGAGAGTATTCAATTATGGACAAGGTCCCGGGGTTTTTCTGCATTTTCGGTTTCCTCGTTAACAAAATCTTGTTGTGTCATTTACTTTTATTTTCCATAATTATAATTGTTGTTATTATAATTTAAAGTAAATTACACAAACGTTAGTTTCTATTTACTTGATATCAATCCTATTGTGTTTGGTTAAGTCTGAACCTATTATCAAGTAAACATACTTCGTTATTGTATTGTCTCGATCTCGTATCCATAGACGAACACACGAAGTATGAACCGATTAGTCGTATTGTCTCGACTCAGTCCATAGACAATCGCTTTAGGAGAAAGGACTTATAGGTGGAAAAGTTTTAGTTTGAGGTATATTTGGGTACCCTCGTCTTTTCAAGGGCCTCAAGAGATTGGTTCTTGAGGATCATAATTGTGAAATCTCCACCTCCTAGACTTAGATTTACCAGTCTTATTCTCATAAATATTGGGAATGTGTATATTTGTGGTGTAAGAATTTGCGCCATAAGGAGGAACACAATTTCGGTAGAGATTTCGAGATGAGTGATCATTGAAACCTTTTTTATTAGAGTTATGGTTTTCTGCAGGAATGAAATCCATTGTAGATGTTGTCAGACAATTTACTCTGTCTACTGCAAACAGAAGTAGATTTTGAAGATCAGAAATTTGTTTCTTTCCAGCAAAACAATATATAACATGGTGATTATTTTTCCCACAAAGGAACATGTTCGTGGAGGAGAAACATCGGAAGGAACCTATTTTAAGTTCATAGCCCAATTAGAAGAATGCAAGTTATGTAAACATTTCCTAGTAGGAACTTCCTTTGGAGTACTTTTCTTCATATACTGTAATTCCGCCTGAGAATTAGTGATTGACACATAAGATTTTCTCATTAAAATAGAGTTTTCCTCTTTTAAGGATTTGCATTGTTCCTGGGCTAGAAGAAGGGATGCAACCAGTTTTTCTTTTTCAACACGAAAGTTGTTCAAATCTGATGAATGAGTCTCGATCAAACGTTTTTCTCTAATTGAATATTCCTTAACAATATACTCAAGAACACTAATTTTTTCACGTTGTAGGGTAGTTTCTTGAATAAGTTTTTTGATATTGTTAGAGAAAGACTCAATGATACGATAGAATTCCCGTTCTCGACCAAGAGACTTTTCAAGTTCATCAATGAGTTGATCATGATTTTCTTCAAGAGACTTTATTTTAGAACCTTAAAAATCAATAATCTTAGCAGATTTTTTAAAGTTCGGGTGAGTTCCATTTCAGATTTTGGCATAGTGTCAACTGTCTTATTAGAGGGAATGTTATCAGAATCTGATAACAAGAATTTTCTGCCTCGGGATTCAGAAGAATCATCTAAGGAGGTATCCTTTGAGTTAATCCCAAGACATTTGGCATTGTCAAAAACTTTGGAAGACATTTGTGTCCGCAACACTGAGATAATTTCTTATCCACGGAAAAACAGATTGTTACAAACACAGACTTATAAGGTCTTAAACATGTTTGCCTGCTCTGATTCCAATTAAAAAAAGCGGGGGTCTAACAACCACACCCAATATTTCGTTTAGGAAATTTGTATTGACAAACTCCAATATAATTCCAAGAGAACCAACTAGACAGTCAGACTCAATCAATGTAAATATATCCAAGAGTTGTGTCTTTGTTTCTCAATGTAACCAGCAAATCAAACAGATAGAATCCGTGAGCCTGATTATTATGAGAAACAAATTGAACGGTACCAAAAACCAATGTTCAAGTGTCAATCAATTTATATCAACAACCAAAGGTTGGATTATCTGATTGATTGAACTACACACAACCTGTGATATTTCAATTATATAGAAAATATAATGCGGAAAAGAAATAACACGGACACCAGAAATTTTGTTAACGAGAAAACCAAAAATGCAGAAAAACCCTGGGACCTAGTCCATATTTGAATACTACACTGTATTAATCCGCTACAGACACTAGCCTACCACCAATTAACTTCGGACAGGACTGTAGTTGAACCCTAATCAATCCTGCACTGATTCAAGGTACAGTTGCGCTCCTTACGTCTCTGATCCCAGCAGGATACTACGCACTTGATTCCCTTAGTTGATCTCACCCACAACCAAAAGTTTCTACGACCCAAAGTCGAAGACTTGATAAAAAAATTTGTCTCACACAGAAATACCCAAGATTTTTTGTTCCGTCTTTTGATAAATCAAGGTGAACAGGAACCAATTGATAAACCATACTTATATTCTCGAAGAACAGCTTAGTATTATCAATCACCTCACAATAATTGTATGGTAGCGAAACAAGATATTGTGGAATCACAAACGATGAAACGAAGATGCTTGTGACTACTTTTTATCTTGCCTATCGGAGATTAAATCTCGAGAAAATCTTAGAGAAGATAGTACTCAGTACGATAGAAAAAAGAAAGATCAGAACACGCAATTACAATGAAAATATAGTAGTTGGGTATGGCTTCACAATCCCAATGAAGTCTTTAAGTCGTTAACCTATAATGGTTTTAGAAAAACCTAGGTTAAAGGATAACCGACTGTAGTCGCAACTCGTATCACACAAGAGGTGTGTGGATTAGGTTTCCCAGTTACTGGAGTTCTCCCTTATATAGTCTTCAAATCAGGGTTTGCATCAATGTTACCTTGGTAACAAAGCATTCAATATTCACCGTTACATGGAAACCTGATTAGACTTAATCTAGTATCTTTCAACCGTTAGATCGAACTTAGCTTGTTACACACAAATGAAAGTGACTTCATTTATATATGGGTAACCGTACCTAAACGTGTACACCTTGTTGTCTCAACAATAGTTAACCGAAGTTAGATATGAACACTTTCATATCAACCTTGTTCATCTTAACCCAACTAGTTCAAATGACTCAAATGAAACTAGTTATAGAGTTGTTCAATTTTTTATATTCTCATAGAAGTATGCAAGACACAATTGAAGCAAAATCGATTTTGATTCACTCGAATCAATTCATGAACATTATAGCCACGGTCTGCAAAAGATTGCATTCCTTAATTTATAAATGTATTAGTTCATGAACAAACCGATTTTAGAACATAACCCACTCAAGTATGCAAACAGATACGCATACCTGAGTAGCCGTACTTGGTCTGGTTTCGCCAGTATGAGAACGTCGTACACCACTAAACTCAGTTGAATTCCCGGACTTGAATTGTTATGCCGGTACGCATACGGGTATGCATACTATGGTTCCCTAACTTGGAATTACTTGCAATAGTTAGCATACAAGTACGCATACTGTGCTATATCCAATCATGGTTAATTGTTCTAAACTCCCATTTCAATCATTAAAACATTCATAGAAGACGACATAGCTGTCTCACACAAACTATTATCTTCAAAGCAATTTTTAAGTGATTAAATGATCAATATGAAACATTCCGAATCTACATCAAATGATTGTCTCACACAAATCATATCGGATATTACCATGCGGTTTTTACATGATCATCTTTTGACTTTTATCAAGAATATAAGATGAACTTGGTTAAAGAGAAAGCTTACCAACACATATTTCGAGAAATATGTGAGCGAGTTAAACTCGGCTCAAAATATCAAATGTGTATAATCGAAGTCTATATAGATATACGACTTTTGTCTCAAATAGGAGATAGAGTAAATAGACTTTTAAGTGATAGAGGAGTTCAAGTCTCCACATACCTTTTGTTGATGAAGTTCCACAAGCTCCCCTTAGTAGTTTTTCGTATTCTATCGATGAACGTCGTGGAGTCTAAAGCTCAACTGCACCGAGACTTAGCTATAAGTAGACTAGAAATCAATACTTATAGTTTTGGCAACTAAACTTGACAAACAAGCTTGAGATAGCAACGTTGCGAGTTCGATCGAGCAGTGCTCTAACAAAAACAAGTTCCTGCATCAGTTTTTGAAAAAGTCGTCAATCGCAAAGAGTCGAGATACCTCTGCTCTAACGAGTCTGTTTGACGATGAAGATTATGAAAGATATCACCGATAAATGATTAAAATCAACAAAAGAGAAGTCTAATTTCTTTTCCCTGTGATCTTGATCGTTATAATTTCCAAATATAATAATCAGTTTTGGGGTTTTCAAAAACTCAAATATTCATAATCACTTTTGGTTAGCTTGTCTGATTTGAAATCGGATGTTAGATTTACGATCATCTTACTATTCTAATTGTTTTGATAGAATAATCTTGAGGAATGCTTGCAACATTTTTGGACTTGCTCTGTGATAAAACCCGTTACAACTTCATATTCCTAGCTCTAAATCTAAAATTGACTTGAGATTGGTAATCACTGTGTCTTCGCCATCACTATCCACCAAGCCTTTTTCAAAATATAGCTTAACCTAAAATAAAAAAAAAATCCATACATAAATTTCCTTAATACGATAAGGATCAGTTTGGGGTGTTTATCTGTTTCAAATTTTCTATCTGATAAATGATGGTATTGACTGCAAGTTGAAGATTGCATTGGTTTTACTGAAATGATAAAGAAGTAATAAGGTTTTGAGTTTGATTTAGTTTCAATTTTCCATTTGATTTGCATATACGCCTGATAGGTTAAATTCAAATAGGGTACATTATTTATATGTCCCTACTTTTGACACCCAATAAATATCTCCTTATACAACAATAAATGTGTCCCTACTTTTTAATATCCTTATCCATTTAAAATTAGATTACCTTAATACCCTCACACATGTAATATTTTTCTTTATTTCAAAATGGAAAAAATTTCTTCATATACCACTTCACCACCACCACTAGCACCACCATCAATAACATTCAACTACCATTCCACCACCACCGTTCAACAACCACCACCTACCAACCGCCACCACCACTAATATTCCACCACCACCATTACACCACCAACAGTTATCCACTACCACTAGTCCGTCGCCGCCGCCACCACTAGTCCACCACCGCCACCACCACCACTGTCGCCGCCGCCATCGTTGGTTTAGATATTTTTATATCAACAACAATAGTTGATCCAAATAGAAATAGAACCAACAGTAGAAGTTGATCGAAATTAGGGGATCAACAACGGTAGTTGATCCAAAAAAAAAAGGATCAACAATAGAAGTTCATCCAATTTAGGGGATTAATAATGGTAGTTGATCCACTAAATTAGGTGAACAATGAAAGTTGAACCATGTAAATGGAGTGAACTTGGCGTGAGCTGAACACGCATCATCTGACATGGAGTCAGTCATGCTACCATTGCACTACAAGTTCAACATTGGAAGAAAATTGCATGATTTAAACTACAAGCATGATTATACTTATCCAAAGGAAATATGGTCAACGATAGGAATTGAAAGGATCAACAACAGTAGTTTATCCCATAAAAAATTGGGTCAACAATAGGAGTTGATCCAATAAATGGGATCTACAACAGTAGTTGATCCCATAAAAAATTGGGTCAACAACAGGAGTTGATCCCATAAATGGATCAACAACCGTAGTTGATCCCATAAAAATTGGGTCAACAACAACAATTGATCCCATAAAAACATTAAAAAAACAACAATTCCTCCACCAATAGCAGCACCCATGCCCGTTGTTCTGTCAATAACTTAGCACTATCATCTATAATGCACCAACAACTCCATTTCTACTTCTATAATGCACATTTCAGTCACCCTCACCACCTGCACCTGAGAATAATTGCAACCCCAATATATTGATTTCATTACCATCTCTACACAAAAATACCAAGAAAAATTCACCAGAAAATCCAAACAATCCCCAAAATGTAACACCAATTTAGTTCACCACCACCACCAACTCCTCCGCCACTACAACCACCAGGATTAGTTGTTCCTCTATCAATGAGATTAATTATTAAACTCCAATTAATAAAAATTGCAGATTTTAAAAACGAAAATCACCTGAAATTGAAACCCAAAAATTAGATCATCATCTCCTAAATATTTAACTAAATTAAGAAGAGGAACTTTTAGTTTCTGCATCCTATGAAGATTCAACGAAGACCTCTCATGTAAGAAATTTTTTTTTCAGAGATCCGATCATACTAGTAACTATTCAATTTGAATCTTGATGTTAAATCAATTTTCACCACAAAACACATGATTGATATGGGGAGTCAAAGTTGGGAATAAAATAAAAAGCGAAATTAAACAATTTTTTAAAAATAACGAATTGAATAAGTAGGCAATAAGTACCTGAACATACAAAATGATTCGATCTGGATCTTAATAGCTAATCAATTTTCACCGAAATCAGATGGGGAATCAAAGTTGAAAATGAAGTGATAACGAATTTAAGTAGTTAACTTGGATCCGTTGGCGACGGCATAAGTGGTGGTAGTGGCAGAGGTGGTGGTGGTGATGGCCATAGCTGTAGGGAGAAATTGAAATGTTTTAGATCTGATATTAAAGAGATAAGTTATAACTCGACGATTCGCGACTTATTCAGAAAGGATATTTCTGGAATTAATGAGTAAATTTTGTTTCCTTTAAAAGTGGGAGGATATAATTATTGTTGGTAGGGATAATTATGAAGACCCAACAAAAGGAGGGACAATAATTCAATTTTCACATTCAAATATTGCTTTAGCTCTTAGATGAAATGAGATAAAATGGTGTTCAATTTTTGAGTTGTTATGATTAAAGAATTTTGATTCCATGTTTCCGAATATGTGACGAAGGTCTCTTGAATAAAGCCTTACCAAGTCTGCAAGTTGTAGTTATTGTGTCTGTTGTTTTTTTTTTTTTGGAAGTATACAATGGGTTTTAGAGCTCTGCTGTGTATAAATACAATGAGGAGATGGAGATGAGGAATATGGGTTATGTGCAAACGGGATAAGAGAGGTGCATGAAGTATACGAAGGAACAAGAGAAGAGCGCCACTCAACTACACCAGAGCTCTTCACTTTATCGCTCAAACTCCACCAACGCTACTGCTTAAACCACATGTCGAGGATTGGGCCTTTGCGCAAAGCATTATGATGTACCTCAAGGTATATCAGCGAATGATGGACCCAGAGGATTGGGCCTTTGCGCAAAGCATTATGATGTACCTCAAGGTATAAGCATTAGGATTGGGCCTTTGCGCAAGGTATATCAGCGAATGATGGACCCAGAGGCAGCAAAGATATACCTCGAGCAGAAGGGGCTATAAATACCAAGCCTCACCAACAAACTAGGGGCATTCAATATCTAGGAGAGAAGATCTAGTCTTAAGCTTATACCTCTTTAATGTTTGGAACTTAAGTATCCTTGAACTTGAGTTCTCTCTATTACTTTGGGAAGCATTTAAGATCTTTGTAACCACCATACTCAATACAAAACAATCACTCAGTACCCCGTCGACGTAGACGAAAGTCGAACCACGTAATCTCTCGTGTATCATGATAACTTAGAAGCTTTTACATTAAATTTGTGTTCTTCGTCATTATTGCGATCGTTAATACCATTTATTACTAAGCATCATCAGCTCAACAGAGGCATCAATACTACTTAGTATATTATCCTCTGAGTTGTATACATTACGTAGACTACGGGAAAACAAGTAGTCACAGTTTGGCACCCACCGTGTTTTGCTCACGAGCTCGAGTTTAGACATAGTTTTACCTTTAACTTATGTATCTTCTAAAACGAAAGGATCTGTGTTCCAAAATCTCACTCTCTAATGATTTGTTCATTCGTTATTTGTGTATGTTTTTGAGTTCACATCCTTTAAAGACGTACCTTGTTACAGATCTACAAAAATTTCACAAAAGTGTACTCACAAAACGCCAAAATCTTTGTTTTATACTAAAACAACCTTTTTTAACAAGAGCATATTTTAGATCTGAGAACCTTTGACTGACAGAGGAATCTCAGTGAGATTTTAAGGAAGAAAGATCTTCTAAAGCATTTAATAACCTTGTTTCTTGCGAGATCTGACACCCTTTTCATTGGTTTTCAACGTTTTAAGGTTATCTTTTATAATAGTGTCATAAACACTTAATACCTGTCTTTCAAAGACATTATTCAGTCCTTTTTCTGAAAAAGCTGTTTAGCCGTCTTCTGTGTCAGGGCATTAATTGCTACTTTTGACGAAGGCACCCAAGTAGTATATTTCTTCGACTTTCTGTGACCGCAGGATAACAAAAGCCGAAGGCATGCATAAACCAAATGATGTACCAACAAGCTCATGACCAACACTTACCAGAGGGAGATCCCAAAAGCCGTCTCAAGCGAATCAAAGGAATGAAACACAGGACGTACAAAGCGAAATAGCAAGAAGAAAAATTACTAACAAATCACCTATTCCTGCTGAAGGGATGGGGCAAACATCTGGATCTCAACCACTTTACGGCATGCCGTTACCGGAGCATCCCACCACTACAAAGCCACCTGCGGCCAACGCAGGGTTACCCAGAACCTTAGTTCCCACGGGACGAGGGTTTGGGAACTTAGCTCCAATCCAGATAAATCCAAACGCACCAATTGTAGAAGAAGGAGCGGAGAACTCTGAAGATCCAGCCGACAACACTCCTCGGGGTGGTGGAATCCACAACGAATATCAAATGGCAGCACAAGTAGCAGCTTTGCTCCTCCGCAACAAGGAAAACGAGGATGCCATGCACGAAATGGCCCAAGCGAGCCAGAACCTAAAATATATGTTAGACATACAGATCGAAGGTTCTCAAACTCACCCTCCGCCAAAGAGGCATGAGAACGAAGATACCCCAGGAAGACGAAGGGTGGATCCTAACCCACCAAAGGCTAACCCATAAGGGAAATCTAGGAGAACACAACACGATCTAGACGAGATGGATTCAACATACAAACCCTCTCAATCATACTACGATGAGGCATTCTCCAAAGATGATCACAATGTGAACATGGTCATGGAGCATATGGAGAAAATGCGGAAGAAGATACAAGGCCTAAAAACTTGCACGCAGGCGCAAGATTAGAAGAAGTAATTCAAGAGGCAACCACGTCCCCATTCTCTTCTTGCATTTTAAGGGAACCTATCCCTCCGAAATGCCCGGTACCTACGTTCCAAGCATACAACGGTACTTCAGATCCCGCATCCCACCTACGGTATTACACTCGTATCCTTTCCCATTGGGAAAGAGATGAGGTAGTACTTTGTAGGTACTTCCCTGCAAGATTGACATGATCAACACTAGCATGGTATGACAACTTACCAGCAAACTCAATTGACTCCTTAGAGCAATTGTCTACGGTGTTTTTGGAGACATACATGTACAACAAATCAACAAAGGAAGGGTTAGATGGGCTATTTGCTTTAGCTATCGGACCCCGAGAAACATTGATGCAATACACAGACAGGTGGCAAAAGACGTGCCAAGCAATCGGAAAAGTCAATCCAGAAATTAGCATTAACTGCTATAAATATGGATTTGATAGAACCTCAGCCATCTTCGTGGAGCTTCACAACAGAGCCCTCGATTCCGAAGGAGAGCTCATGGTTGTCCAAGACCGCTACATCAGACTCGAAGAAATCCAGAAGGATAACCCCAGGGCACAAGCAAAGACGACAACATCTCCGCAACGAACCAACTCTCTGGAGCCAATTCCGGAGATACCTAAGCGACAAAATGAAGCCGGGGGCAGAATTAACTCTCGAGAAAAACGATCCAAATACGAAGATGGCAAAAGAGGCAAAGGAATAGAAGAATTCATGGATAAAAGCTACACGGAGCTAAATTCAACTTTCTCTCACATCCTAAGTAAAGAGGGAGCAAAGCCAGGCTCTCCTTATCCTAATACTAGGGAAAAGCATCCAGACAAAACGAAGGAGTACTGTGCGTACCACCAATACTACGGGCATACAACTGATGTGTGCTACCACTTACGAAATGTGATCCAAAGATTCATCGACGAAGGCAAATTCATGGATTACGTACATATATATCCAGCGGAAACTGAGGAGGCCCCAAAGAAAAGGGTAGAATTACCTCAGGACGGAAAATACATCAACATGATCACCTTCTCCAACGGAGGTCAAGAAGAAATGCTCGAAGACATCCTCGAGTTAGCTCGAAACAGAAAGAAGTTAGAATCCCATGAGGTGTTCAAGCTAAGTGGACCACCTAATAGCACTTGGGAAGAATGGATGGCCACACCATTAACTTTCTCAACAAAGGACGTCAATCAGGAGGTTGAAATGCACAACGATCCGCTAGTGATCACTCTTCAATACACGGATGGAATGTTACGAAAGTCCTCGTGGATGGGGGCAGGTCGTTAAATGTGCTATTTTACGAGCTCTACCTACATGGGTTTGACAACAGAGAAAATGGATTATTCCACTTGCATAATATACGGTTTTAATGGAGCAGTCTCTAGACCAAAAGGAAAAATTGTCTTGTAGGTACATGAAGGACTCTTAGTAACCAATACACGGTTCTGCATTGTGGAAGAAACTTCGCCATACAATGTGATCATGGGCAGGCTATGGGTTCATAGATTGCGAGGAACAGCTTCGACATATCACCAATACCTACGCTTTCCTACACCTATGGGTGAAATGGAAATCAAATGCGATCAGCAAGACGCAAGGCTATGCAATCTAGCGGAAGTCAGACTCAACGAAGAAAGAACTGCTGCCCAATAGCACGAAAGAAAAAGACGTAAGGAAAACACTAGGGAAGTGCAGGATGGAGCCTCTTTAGTACCCGAAGCCATCTCAGATCCGGAGACAAGCACCTCCGCCACCCCAGGGGAAGACCTCTCCGCCAAATGACAATTACAGAAAAGCACTCCTCAACGACCTCAGCAACAAACCTGCTCACCGGTGGAACCAACAAAGAAAATCAACATCGGGATGGAGACAAAACCAAAGATGCTCAACATCAGAAAATTAATTGAAGAGGAAGAGGAGATGCAACTACAAAGGTTACTAAGGGAATACGTAGACGTCTTTGCATGGTCAATGGAAGATATGCCAGGAATTGACCCGAATTTGGTCTCACACCACCTTCCGCTCAAACCGGAGATACCACCGTTTAAGCAATGCATTCTTAAAGTGGCAGATATCTACCATGAAGGAGTAGAAAAAGAGTTGCAAAAGATACTCGCAACTGGATTCATACGAGAAGTCAAATATCCCATGTGGATATTTAACATGGTCATCGTACCTAAAAAGAACGGAGGCGTGCGCATTTTCATTGACTTTATCAACCTCAATAAAGCGTGCCCTAAGGACAGTTACCCACTGCCAAAAATCGACCAGCTGGTCAACGCAACCGAAGGCCACCAAAGACTATCCTTCCTGGATGGATACTCAGGCTACAACCAAATAGCCCTTGCAGAAGAAGATCAAGAGCCTACTGCGTTCTTTACCCAACGAGGCTTGTATTGCTATACAAGGATGCCTTTTGGCTTAAAGAACGCGGGGGAAACATACCAACGACTAGTAGACAAAATCTTTAAGCCATGGATAGGCAGAATATTAGAGGTCTACGTAGACGATATGCTAGTCAAAAGCAAAGAAGCAAAAAACCATCTCTCAGACCTAAGGGGGATATTCGAAGCCATGAGAAACTTCCACATGAAGGTGAACCCGGAGAAATGCACGTTCGGAGTTACCTCAGGATGGGATACTTGGTGACTAAGCGAGGAATAGAAGTAGGCCCCGAAAGTGTCAGAGCAATAATGAAGATGCCATCTCCACAAACTCTAAAAGGATTACAAAATCTAAATGTAATTTTAGCTTCCATGGGAAGATTCATAGCTAGGTCGTCGGATAAATGCAAAGCATTTTCC